>NC_133577.1:82200573-83400573 GCF_964106895.1 Numenius arquata | reverse complement strand
AACAGTAAATCAACCTTCTATCTATTTATGCTTTTCTTTCTGCTTTGCTCAGAAGTGCCTCACAGCATCCTTTGGGAATGAGCAGAAATCTTATGATACATGGTTAAACATTCCAGTTATTATCCTCTTGCTCCTGGCCCAGTCTCCACTGAGACTGTTAAGGAGCTCACATCTTTAACGCAAAATCACCTCTCAAAACATCCAATGCCATTTACCTTATTTAATTACCATTCAGCTTTGCCATTGCTCCCAGAATATGACAGGTGTTCTCTCAGCAAGAAACCCTCAGTTACATGATAGCTCTTTAGGATGACAGGCAAAATTGAATGCAAGGAAAAGGTACAGAATGGAAGATGCCAATCTGTATTTACTTTTGTAGGCACATCCTACCTACAGATGGTAGGATGATGGTATAGAGTTTAAATAAATAAATAAGAAGATACCACAGTCTGATTCACTACAACTTGGGCTGTTGCAGTGCAAATAATAGTGCCAACAGCAGAAGTGGTCCTAGCTGCGTGGTAAGACCTGGATTCATTCCACCCAAGTAAGATGCACAAACGAGCAGTTTATTCAGTGTGCTCCCTGATCCCAGTCCACAAGGAGAGACACGAAATTATTCACAGATGCTAACCTCATCTCTCTTCGCTTCCTAAGAAGAAGGGTTAGGCAGACTGTAGGCAGCTAGGCTCCTGCCTTACAGACCTGAGGTTTGGCATCATGAATATTGTCCCAGAACGTTGACTGAAGATACACTGACAGTGATGCCAATATTGGAGGCAAGAAACATTCTTTTGAGAACACAGAGGAAAAAAAGCACAAATGCCAAGACCGAAGGATACTTGGCAAAGCTCAGGAGATCAGGATTCACACAAAGTATGTTTGCACTAACTCAAAAACAAGGCAAAAATAACAGTTCTGCATTTTTGTTAACTCTTCTATATAAAAAATGCCTTTTCCACAAATAAAAAAATCCATTAACTAATTAGTGTGTGTGTATACAAAAATGTTTATATATTCTATATATACAAATACATATTTGTATATATGTGTGTGTGCATACACACAAAACACATTCAGTGGTAGTCTTTTTTTTTTTTATATATTCTTTTTTTATCAAAAACTATAGCTTTTATAAGCACCCAAATCCTACCCGATTTCTTTTTCTAGTCAGAGAGACAAACTTGTATGAGTGTAGTTAGTTATAGACAGCGAATTTTTAAACCGAAGTAAATTTGCAGCAAATAGTATCCATAAAATTATAACCACGCTCTCGCTTCCGATTCTGTTACAGCACTTCTCACTTTTCCTCTGCAAGATCTACAGCTTCAAAGTTTGCATCCGGCTACAGCTACACAGGATCTTTTGTTACGGAACCAGAAACCAGGATCCAGCCGTGCTGATGGCATTCCAGCAGGCAGCTGCCCGCTCTGAAGCTCTCTCTCATGCGATCTCCATGTATCTCCAGCTACAAAACTTCACTTTTCAATCACACCTCAGTCTCCCTGCTGGAGATGAGCCAGCGATCCCAGCAGTGATATTCCAAATAGATGCCAGCAGATGGTGCTCTGTGAACAGCCCAACTCCTGCCATCCCCTCCCAGGAACTACACCTATCACCCTACTAGGATCACCCATCCACTATATGGCCTTTTATGATCTATCCCCACGCCTGAAACCTTGACCTCACCAATAGCATGGTGCTACACCACGTGAGAATATTTAAGTTTTCCCTTGTAGTATTTTTAACTAGAGAAAACCTAGCGTTGCTAACATCTCACCACACGGCCTGGCCATGCCTGTCTTGTCCAACGCTGGGCTTCAGACTGTGCTGACTCAACACGGCTGTGCAGGGAGTTCCTCTCTCTCCTAAAAATCCTGCACGGAAAGACACCCAAGCTCACCTTACATAAAAGTTGTAAAATCTTCTACTACTGCCTACTAAGAAGATTAAGACCAATCTGAACCCCAGCCCACACATCAGCTTTGGTTCCAGACTTTAATCGAAATCCATAGCTCTGGCTCAAATTATCTACCTTTATTAAGTAACTCAGCTAAGGCAAAACATAAACCAGACAACTGACTTTGAATTGGACTGTGAAACACTCTACCATAAAGTTTTTCTGACTTGGGTAGTACTAACACTATCATGCTGGGGCTTTTTGAATGCGCTTTTTCCTTTGTGGTCTTCTAAGACAAATAATCACTGCTTCTTCAGGTCAACATTGCAATGAGGCAGCACATCCATGATTAAACATCAGCTCCCCACCTTTTCCCTCTTCTACATTGTACAGAAAAAAGCTGTGGCAAGCAAACCTCACTAATACTAATTAATATGTTTTTAATTTTTTTTTTTTTTTAAATCAAGCAAACAGCCTTGAAGTTGGTACATCACTTCAATACTGAGGACCCCAATCTTCCTCAGGCTCTCTAGGCTCCACAGAGACTTACACAGTAAATCAAGTTACCTGACTTCTCATCTTGAAAACCTTGTTTTCCCATTGCCGTCACCTTATTTTACCTTTTTGCATGGATGTTCTCTCTCTCTCTTGCTACCAACCCCATTCAGGTTTAAAAGCATGTGGGACACCTACTGTCCTATTTTATACTTGCCAGAAGTAGAGGTCATCAAGTTGGTTTAATACTACTTATTCAGAGCTATTTTTGCAACAAGCAATACTCAAATGAAAACTGTGCCCCCAAAAAAACAATTACTGAGCACATCCAATGCTTTTAAAGGTCATTGCATTACCAAGTGTTGAACTAAACACATTGCCAGAAATTAACTTACAGACGTACATGTGCAATAGTAACTAACTGTAAGGAAGAGTATGTTTAAACCACCTTTGCTTGTTAATCAAGCCGAAGTTCTTCCCATTTTTACACAGTGATTCAACCAAGCAGCACTGATAAGTAAAGCTTCTGTAACCTGCAGGGAAATGCAGCAGGTAATCTAATGATGCAGGGGAGGAGTATGATTAATGAAACTCCAATGGCCTATATGTAAAGGAGCTATTTTCCTTTTACTTAAAATAACCCCAAACCTGGAATTTGGCTAGGGCTCCACAGCTCACATAGGCCTACCTGAAACGGCCACAAGACCTTTAATGATTTCAGTGGTGGGACTGAAAGGCCTCCAGTGGGACAGGTGAAAGGGAGCTCTGAAATCTAAGCAGTCACCAATGGTTCCCTTTATACATAACGTAGCAAACAGAAACTGGCATCCAAAACAGATGATTTGTCCTCAGAAAGTGCCTATTTCCATAAACTTCTCCATAAAACAACACAAAGACACAGACACAGAGAAAGTTGGATTGGGATTCACTTGAAGAGAAAAGTGCTAAAGCTACACATCTTGCCAGCAGACAGTCTCTGCTGCACATTACATCTTGGGACTAACTGGAGAATTGCCTTAGAGCTGACAGGAAGGAGGATGGCAGAAAAAAAGGACAAAAACCACATTTACTGACTGACTCAACTCCCAGCAATATCTCTTTGGAGGCACTACGCCCTAATACCAAATCAGATAAATACAGCTTAGGAATAGCAAAAACTTCAGATTCAGGCACCCGTACTCCAGGCAGGTCCCTAAATCTACTGTTTCCATTAGTCTGACATATCTAGAAGTCTACATTCAGCCAGGAAGAAGTGGAAGGGTCAAGGACATGTAAAAAGACTGACAAAATTCTAGTTAAATCATCTAGAAGACAGCGGTTACTCACATGCTGGCAGAGACTTTGCCCTAATTAGCTATGCTATTTAGATTAGTTGGAAGCTACAATATATAGCAAGAAAAAGCAACACAAAAAATTAACTCTTAAAAGAATATGGAAATTAATCATCTGTCACTTTGCTCAGATTGCTGCTGTGCAAATGGAAGAGTAGTTCAGGTAAGCCGGCAAATACCCTTGGCTTTAAATTAATTTCAGGATGTCATTTGTCCCAGGGGAAGTGATTGAACAGCACTAAATTCTATATATAGCAGAAGAGCTTTTTTACTCCTATACAGTTCTTGCACTGTTTCTTGTTCTTCAAAATGGATATAAAAGAGATCTACTAAGTCATATACGACATTAAAATGACTCTAAGTACCTTAAGGTCTTGCCTGGTTGCCAGCAGCTCAGACTCTTTCCCATAAAGGTCCAGCTGCAGCTTCTCCATGTTTTCCTTATGTTTTTCATAGGTCTTCTGTAAGTCTCCTAGCTTGACTTTCTCTGCTTTAAGCTCCTGTGCTGACAAAATAGACTGCTGTTGCAGCTTATTCTCCAGTTCTGCCTGAAACATAGGATAGGAAGCTTCAATTGAAGTCACAGACAGTAAAGTAAGCTTAAATGTTTACTTTTCAATAAACTGTATTTCTACTACAAGATGAGATTTTTTTCTACTTATGTAATAGCATTTCAGTAATCTCATGTTTGTGATTTTACAGTAACTAATTTAACAACAAAATTTAATTCATGTCAAAAGACTAAGTGAAGCACATTAAGACCAAACAGCAAAAGTATAAATAATGTTTCCAAGTGCTAAGGTTTCCACAGACTGACTAAAGCACAAATATGATCATGCAGCATAGGGCAGCCAAAGCTGGAGCGACATTTAACAGTGCATGGCACACAACACAACATTCCCTAACGTTCCAAGATATTTGAACTCTTTCCATTATGGTTTATAAGTATAATAAGAGAAGATTTGGTTTGTAACTGCCATAGAGGTTCCAGCACACCACAGAGTTTGTCTAAAAAGAACTCTCAGAAAACTCTATTGCTTCACAAGAAAATGGCAGCTCTTGCCTCATAGCATGTTCCTGAAGCAAAATAAAAACATTAAATCTAGCCATTTTTATCACTTTATTAAAAGTCAATTCCTACATAATCCATATTTCAGCACTAGTTCTTTTTACAGTATTGTTGCTGCTGATGATGATGCTGTTTCAATCTCCAACAGCATCTCAAGACCTTGTTTCCACATCCTGACCTTGCAATTTCCAACAAGACTACAGCAAGTAGCTGTTTATCACAAAGATATTGACATAAAAGCTGCAGCATTTATCAGAGAAATTTACATTAATTTTCTTAAAGGAGTAAGAGAGGCCAGCCTTACCTTTTCTAGGAGGGCAGTTTTTAATTCAGCTTGCAGTGTCTCACTATGTTTTTTCTTCTGCTCAAAAGATTCCTTTAACTCTCTCAGCTTTCCCTGGAGGTGTTGCTCGCTTTTTTCTTTCTCTTTCAGAAGACCCTGAATTTCCAGCACTTGGGCTCGTGCTGAATCAAGTTCTATCGACAACTGCTTAGAAATCTACATTCAAAAAATATTAAATAACTGTATACAATTTTAATTTAAATCACTATTTGTACACATGCTATACTACGTGAAACTGCCTGTTGAACTGTGTGGATGACAAATTACAGAGTACAAAAAGCAAACGCATAATTTCACAGAAAAAAAAACCTGGGTAAAAGCTCTTAAAACTGAAGATAAAGCTTCAGGAAATCAGCTCACAAAGGACTGCTAGAAGTTGTGGAGAATCCCGATTGTAGAAATCTGAAAGGCTTGTCTTACTCCTCTCTAGGCATCTGCTATTTTCCTCTGCCAGAGACTAGACACCGGGCTATCCCTTTTCTTGTAATCCAGTATGCCCGCCCTTGTGTTCTTACAAAGAGCTGCAGATCACACTCAGCAAACAGTTTCCAAGTATGCTACTGTTATTTCTTGCACAGAGAACCAGACCATCCCACAGAGCCATTGCTGCTGCCTTCTGCTTCAGAGCTAGGTGCTCCAACACCAGCAAGTAGATCTCAAGAGCTACCACAACACATTAAAATCATCTGTTATTCCCAATTTCCTACCCTTAGAGCAACTGCAGTCTTTTTTCATCATTCAAAATTAAGAGCAGGCAACTTTTCTTGTATCACCCTATTTCAGTGCCCCAGGTAGGTTACAATTAGAGAACTACAATCTCTTTATCTCTCATCAGTCCCAGCATGTGAGACTGAAAACAAATCTTTTAAACATTTGTTATTATTGTTTTCCAGATTTTTTGAAACTAGCGGACAGCTTACCCCCTCTTTTTTTTCCAGTGAGTTTTTCAATTCATTCCTTTCTTTAGCCACAGTCTCTGTTTGTACCTGGAGCTGGTGTTTTACCTCTTGGCAAGATTTTTCCTAAAAAACATAAGACAAGGAAATATTCCTGTGAGCTTCTGAGACGCAGTACCAGGTATTTTTGCAGGATTTACAAAGCCTTGACAAATAATCCTTTCCTTTTCACTGAAAAAGCTTTCCTTGACAACTGCAGATATATTTTCAGCTCAAAACTCCTCAAAACTTTAACAGTGGTAAACCCAAGCTGAACAGAGCTGATACCCTGTACTAACACATGCAGCCATGTGCCAAAGATTTCTTCTGATTAGGAACAGTGTCCCTGTTTGAAGCTGCTGTTGGCAGCTCTTCTCCATATCTTGGGGGAAGCAGTAGGCTTATCAATCTTATCAGGATCCAAAATTTCCTGATGTTCTAAAACTCACAAGCAAGTACATTTGCAGGACTTGTAAGCAAAATACAACTACATTTTAAGCCCAAATACTATGCACTTAAGAGAGTGGCGAGCCTCCAAATGACTACAGAATTAGAAGCAGAATCTGGACTCCTATCTTTAAATTGTGGATAAAATCTTTCCAGTTTTTAGGAGAAACAAATATTTAAACAGCAGTAACTAAGTAAAGCAAACAAAAAGGCTTATCTTAAAAAGGTGAAAGAGTAAAGGAAAAAAAGTTATTTTTAACTAGGAGCAGATTTTTTTTTTTTTTAGATCAGAATAAAAGCACCCATGAACCAGTTCTGGGAAATGGTGACATGTAAGACGAGAAGGGAATGAGAAAGCACCCCTACCATGTCTGAGGCAGGAGTCAGAAAAACTGTATAAGAGAAATCTATAAAATATGTATTCATATAGTGCCCACTCATACTACCAACAAAGCAAAAGACGGAAGCACTTGTCGCTGTACTGTCACTTGTGAGACCTTTCTTGAACTCAAATGGTTCTAGTACTTTGATAACACCTGGAGCTAGGCATCGCCCCAGACAACAGTGTTACTCTGCTGCCTACAGTATGCAGACTTCCGGCACGTCCAGACAAGTGCACAGAAAGTTTCTACATACAAAGACTCCAGAAACAAAACTAAAATGGTCTCAGAAAAATAACATCATCTTCAATATGGTGGCAATTAGCAAAGGGTTTGTAAGTTTGTTTTGTTATAACAAGGCTGATGTATTTTAAAACGGGAGGACATTTCCCATGAAATTGTTTCACCACTTTTCTCCATTTAGTTTCTTCACTATAATAAAGGCATGCAGCAAGAAAAAAGTATCCTGTTGTGTGATATGACTGACGTTTACTACTGTGAACACCCAGCCAAAAATTTAAGATAGGACATATGTATGAACTGCTAAAAATCACAATTTGTCTTTCCTTAAGGCAACTATTTCCATACATTGTACGTATACTGTTTTCAGTCAGAAGGCAAAGTAATTTATCAGTCTGGAAATACACAAAACTCAATGTCTAATACTTAACATCTCATGAAACAAACTACTAACCATTTCTGCCACAGCTTCTTTTCCTTTTTGTATTTCTTTTTCTAATTCTTCCTTTCTTTTTTTGAAGGATTCCGAACTTTTTGAGAGCTTGTCTTTGGTAGCTGTAAGGTCCTTTAATAGATTATCCTTCTCTAATTTCACTTGTTGCAGCTCTGATGTTGCTGCTTGCATTTTACAATCTAATTCCTTGAGTTGTTTACTTGTATCTTGATTTGATTTCTCAAGGTTTTGTTTCAGGCTGGCCTTTTCCTCCTCCTGCTTTGAAATTTGCTGCTTCGCTTGTTCAAGGGCCTCAGATTTCTTCTGTAAATCCAATTTAGCACTAGACGTCCTGCAAATACAGGGAGAAAAATAAAGCGCACTGTGGTTTTTTCTTCTTCTTCTTCACTGGTTATTTTGTATCATTTGCATTATTAAATGTCTCATTTAATATATTAACTGCAGAACTACTTCAAATCATAACTTTTTAATCTAGAACATGGGCATTTTGTCTCTCCAATGAAGACATACCAGCAACTCTAAATACTATTTTGAGATGGATTTTTCTTCCTCAAACATTATGAGCAGAAACTACTCCTTTGCTGGTTATGCATAAACTGCAAATCGGTCTTTGAAAGTTACAGAGCTATCGATGTTTTAAAATGGACCTCGGTACATCAAACTGTTCAGATATTTAGCTGACAAAAAGCACAGCAAATAAACTGGTGTATTGAATCACAGCAGTTAGTGATTCACATAAGACAACGTGGCAGATGGGGTCTGCATGGCATAGAGGGAAAGAAAACAGGTAGGATATGACTCAGTTTTCATAGCAGAGGGAGCACACTGCTTTTATCTTTGATTTTAAGACATCACAGGAGAGAACAACAAAATCTGAACTCTAGTCCAAGCCACTCAAGCTTTATGTCTGACTGAAAAGTACTGTAACATAGGAAATGCATACGCTTCTCTTGCTGCTTCAAGCTGTTTACTCAGTTCTGCTGTTCTGAGGTCTAATTCTGTATATTGCTGTCGCTGCTGCTGTAACTCCTGAAGAGCTTGTTCTTTGCTTGCTTTAGCATCAAGAAAGTCAGCTTCAAGTTTCTGAGATAGAAAAATGAAAAGTTAGAGCCATCAGAACACAGCCAACAAAATAAAAATAGCAATAAAAGGAAGAAGTCTAGTCTGTGAGTAGCATTTACTGCAGAAAGTCCTTACTGTAGAAAGCAGTCACAATTCTCACACATGGTCTGACCTATTTCATTAGTTTGCTATTTATCTTTCATTATTTAGCTCCTGCAAATCTCTTGCTCCCCTGGAAGTGAACCATTTTGGTAAAACACTCTGAAATCATCTTTAAATTAAATGTCAAGCAGCCTTTTCACTGCTAAGTAATAAATAAAAAGTAGAAATTTTTAAAAAGCCTATCCAAAACACCTATACAGAAAAAGGTCATGCACAGTGCTCAGCTCTGGGACCAGGTTCTCAGCCACCGCTAAGGAGTTTCAGCAGTTTCAAACGACTGTTAATCTACATATCCCAGGAACTCCACCATTCTTTATAACAGAAACAAAGGCGCCAACTACAGCTGTAAAGAAATCCTACGCTCGCCTGGAAGAGGTTTTTCTTGTTTTGTTTTCAGAAGGTACTTGTTCATTGGCGTGGAGTATAAAGAACACAGGAGTCTTCGGCAAACAGGCACTGCTCAGGCTCTTCAACACACTGGCTGTTTTACAGGCACTTCTGCTTTCGTGCAGTGACCATAAAACAAAATGGACAAGTTTCTCCGAGAAAATTCCTGAGGGCTTTTTATTTCTATTTTTTAAATTTTTTTTTTTTTTTTAAATATCACGCATTCAACTAGAATAATCCCAAAGAATGGTGATGACATCAAGATTTTACACAGAATTGCATTTCTGTTGACAGCATCAACAACCCTGTGCATTTTTCACACTTCAGTTACCAGGAACCTCGTAAAATCTTGTGCAAGCGAGCACTATATTCCTCCCAAGCATTTGGATCTGTTGGTTACTTACAAAACTTTAGCAAAAGGATAAAAAATAAAAACGCAAATGAAAGTGGACAGAAAAAAAAACAGCATGCAACAGAAAACAGAGCTGGAAGCACAAAATAATGATGCTAATAATGCAAATGTATGGCTGCTTTATATTTTAATAACATTGGATTTAAAATTTCATACTGGGAAAGCACCCTTCCTTCTCTCTGTAGAGCACATAAACTAGGAAAAACACCCCACTCAGTTTTGAGCATAGAGACTGCTATCTCCCTCAAAATAGGCAACACTGCAAAACAATTCTGCACTGCTCCTAAGATCCCTGTATGATATGGTTTTATGTATTGTGAATCTTTGTTAAGCAAAAACGCTTAACAAATATTGAACAAAGGTTAAAGCCCAAACTAAAAAGCTTTCAAGCATCCATATCCTTAACTGAAAATATTAATATCTCAAAACACCAAAAGGTTCTGCAAACCTTCCACTAGAATTATATATACTTTAAGAGAAAAACTAATTCTAGAAATAGAATGCAAAACTCATGGTCAAGTTAGAGGAAAAACACTGACAGAAAAATCTGATAAAAAAAACCTTGTAGAACCCTAATTAAAGGCTTTTGAAATAAATTAAACCAGACAGGTAGTGTTAACTTGGGCTAACCGATGTAACATATATTCCCTGCTACCACTTGCAAAGTGGACAAGGTTGAAGACTCTAATTTCAAAAAGTAGTCATTTTCCCTCTCATAACACTTTCCAGGTAGCGGTTTGTAGAAGCCCACTTTCAGAAAAATGACAGTATAGTGGCAATGTCCTAAGGCTGTCACCTTAGTCTGATATGCTAGCACACAAGAAGAGGAGAATAGGATTAAAGACTGGATCAGGAAACACTAGTGAAAAAGAAAACATACAAAAGTGGTATCGATATAATCCTTCCCCCACAATTTGAGCACAGCTTTTATCACATACTACCAAACAGAAGAGAACATCAGCTTCTGTAAGCTCAGATACCGTGTTCAATACAAACCTTAAGCTGTCCCTCTAGCTCTTCAGTTTTCTGTTCTAAATGAAGACTTTTCTCTTTATACTCTTTAAGATTGGCTTCCAGCTGAGCACAATATTCCTGCTTGTCATTCAGCTTAGCCATAACCTGATCCAACTGAACGCTGACCTTATTTAACTCCTGAGGTAAAATAAAAGTACAAGGATTGTTAGTTTTTAAATTACTTCCAAAAATGACTAATTTTACATATGCTTTAAATGATCTAACGCGTTCAAATTAAAAAATGTTAAAAATGTAAATAAAATGTAATAAAAAAAATAATGTTTCATTTTTATTCTGAGGGGGAGGAAATTGAGAGCAGAAACACAAACACATGCACAAATTCTCTTTGTTAAGCTGACAAAATTTCTTTTAAAGCCTCAATATTCCTCTCAAACTGTACAGGCTGTGGGGCTAAATCTTAACAAAGGTGTTTTAACTTCTAAATGAAAGAGGAGTTGTAGGTAATAAAGGCACTATATTCTGCAGTTAGTACAATAGTAACAAGAAAGTAACACTACAAAACCTTAGAGAAAATTTTTGCTGTCTTCATGAAATCAAGCACCACCGAAGAGGAAAGTCAATGCCATGGAAACAGTCATTTCCCCACATAACAGAGATGATTTCAAACCATTTGGTTCAACACAAAACAACGTAATTTCCGGAAGAGACTAGGTGAATGCATTCACCTAGTAACCACTATGATGACAGCTGCATCAAAGCTCATTGCTCTTTAACCAAGCTGATTCATTTAATTATTAATTACTTATTTAGTAGTTGGAAAAAGAGGTCTTCTGTTTATAGCAATTAATTACATTCCTGCACTAAAAATGGTGCTACATGAGCATCTGCTGGATGTTTCCACGAAGACCACAGCAGCACTGATTCTAACAGTGCAAGTATTTGATTCAGCAGCTGGTGGAACGCTTCACTAGGATTAACACACATTAAAACACGCAATTTTAGCAACAGTCTTTTGGGTTTTTTTGTGTCATTTGGCACACAGATAATTATTTCTTAATACAGGCATCTGATTCTGAATTTATCTGAATCTGCAATTCAGACAAGAATTAACTGCAAGAGCTAAGAGTTTTCCTTGTACCCAGTGCATTCTACAATCTTTTCTTCATAACATACAAGTGAGAACTGAATTATACCCCAGTAGGATATGTTATATTCTGAACCGTAATCCTACAGCAGAATGGATTCCCAAGTGAATTCCTTACGCTGCAAGATATATCTGGTCCAGATTACAGCAAAAAGAACTGAATAGATATCACATGGTTAAAATATCCTAAATTATTATTTCCAAATGTATATTCATATGTTTATCTAGTTTGTAAACAGACTATATTCTTAGGGTTTTGAGTATTTTTTTAGGTAACATAGGAACTTGATGTTTATATGTTGCTTTAACCTGTTGCTTATCTTGCAATGCATGCTGGGCAGTGTCCAAATGATTTTGAAGATCCGCTCTCTGAGCAGCTTTCGATGCTTCTGCTGAAAGTAGCAATTCAGTCTTTGCTTTTACCTGAAAGATGAGTTGTATTTCACTAAAACATTTATTTTACCATAGCTCATTTTAAGTTTTTTTTTATACTTTTATATCAGTAAGTTTGATACTAAAATTAATTTTAAAACCCCACAAAATAACAAAAACAATAGACAAAAACAACAACAAAAAACCCAACACTTGTCATTCTGAATCCACTTACATTTTCTTCACTTTTATCTGCCTTATGCCACCTCATTCATCTGTTAGTAAAAACATGCAATTTTTCCCAAATTGCTTTGTATGTTCTCTGGAGAGAATACAGAAATCACAAGCAGGATTTATCATCACCAGACAGTACAGAGTTCCATTACCTGCACATCAAGTTGTGATACTTTCTCTTTACTTTCATTTAGCTGGCTGGTTAGTTCAGTGATATTTGCTTCCAGGGAAAGCACACGGTCCTGAGCAGCTCTTAGATGTGCCTTTTGCTCCTGCACTTGCTCATGCAAATTCTCTTGGGCTTGTTTATGACTTTCTGATTGATTCTTCAGCTTTTCTGTCAGCTGAGTTACCTGCAGTGAAAAAAAAAAAAAAAAAAAAGGAAGGAAGGAAGAAGAAGAGAAGGCTGGAACAGCATGTCCAAGGAAGTCATAAATCTTCTGAATTTTAGCATGCCTTATCATGGCTCTGGAGACTCAACACTATCACATGTCTTTTTCTGAATTATTACAGAAAGCTATGTTGTACACAATACCAGAGTTTAAATAAGTTACCAGCTGAAAATGGAAGCAAAAGGTAATCATCGATTTGGCCTTAATGTAACAAAAACAAAATACTAAGGTGACAACAGATGCAGGCTAAACTGAATTTTGGTGTTGAAAGTGGGAATTAAACCTCTTTTTAAAACAAGGGAAACAAACATGTAGATGTACCTAAAGATTATTTGTAAGCAGATACTACTGGCATAGGTACAAAGGAAACATCTAGGAATTCCTTCCCTTATGCTGATAGCAAGGAAGTCACCAAAACTAAGTCCTGCAAAATTTATAGCAAGGTATTTAAATTAATTATAAAAGAAACAGCGAAGTACAAGAAAGATTAGTGTCATACCTGATGAAACAGAAAAAAGGAAATAAGATTCAATAATGAGAATGAAAGAAAAGAAACAAGTATCCCAGTGCTTACCTGTATTTGCAATGCATGGTTTTTCTCTTGTAGCTGGTTAAGAACTGCAGTTTCTCCTTCACCAGCTTGAATTTTTGCATACAGGTCCTCTCTTTCCTTTTCTAGCAGAGAGATGTTTTCCTTGCTTTTTTGAAGCAATGCCTCAAGATTTTGAATTTTTTGGTCCTTATCTCCAATTTGTCGTAGTACTTGCTCCAAATCATTCTAGAAAATCGCATAATAGCTTCCTTAATTATAAGGACCTTAGAAGTTATTCCTAATGCATAAAATGTTGGATAAATTTATTACACACTTTCTGTATATTCTGTTATAGATTTACAAGTTAATTTATTGAAATTAGTGTAAGTCATGCAAGTCACTTTTACAGAGAAAAAAATATTTAAAATAATGACATCCTGAAATACACTTTCACATGAGGATACAGAACTATGTTTACCTGGGCTTCTCGTAGTTTTGCTGTAGTATTTTGCTGAAGTGTCTGCTGTTCCTGGTGCTGCTGTTTTGCCTTATCTAATTGATGCTGCAATTCTGTGGAATTTACTGCTTTTTCCTTTAGCTGAAAAAAGCAAACAAACAAACCAGACTAATGAGTGAACAAGCACCATTCAGTATGCTAATAGTGCTCCACGTTCATTCTAATGTTAAACGATTTTAGTCTAAACATGAATATTTGAAAACTCGTACAAAAATAAAACGTATGTAATGCTAGTTAAAGACTCAAAATCTAACCAAAGCATTCATTACTATTAATACGTGAGATTCTACATCACAAGTGAGAAATATAAAACAACTATCAGACATGTATGTATTTTAGCTCTCAAAATCTAAAACATAAGAGATTTTTAGTACGTTTTTTCCAAATGTTGTTAAAGTGTAACATGACTGATGATACAGATACCTGTAAAACAACATTATTATTATTAACATTGTTGTTATTATTACCATCATTATTATTAGCGGGTTTAGTAGCAACTTCAGTTTAGCAATCTCTCCACTTCTATACCAGTCAAGGCTTTGCAAATTAGCTACAGAAAAGCTTTAAAGCTTTGACAACATACCACTCAGATATTTGGCCAATCCCCATACAGGCAGCAGAAAATCAGCAACATATACAAGATGCTCATTAAAACAAATAAAAATTAATAAAACAAGTGTTTTCTGCCCATCCACCCCACACAGGTTATTAAATATCAATGACATGCTGTGCCATGTTCACTTTTTCTTCACGTAGAGTTTTATGTCACAAAAATACCTACAGACAAAACTTGACCGTCATGGGCTTAGGTGCTCCTAGGTCTTTTTTTTCATAAGATCCTTGACAAAGTTCATAAATGCAAAAAGCACATCTTTTATTAATCTGTAAAGCATGATACATGCATCCAATGAGCATTTAGCCTTACAAAAATCTGTAATCCAAGTGGGATTTAGGCAGATTTTGACAATTTTACCATAAGACTTGAACAGTATTAGTCAAATGAAATTCCCGTAAGTACAAACTTTATAAACTGCAACATCACCGCAACTGTATATACAGGCTACTAGCAGAACCAGAACAAACCAGAGTCTCCAGAAAAGCCCCTACCTGCTCTTCAGCACGAGAAAGTTTTAATTGCAGATCAGCCACCTGCTGCTCTTTGTCCATCAGTTTCTCACTAGACAGCTGCCTCTGTTCCTTCAGCCGCCCATGTGCTTCCCCTAGCTGGCGCTCTGTTTCTAGCAGTTTACTGTGCAACTGCAAAAAAAAAAAATATTCCATTTTTTTTTAGTCATTCTTTAGTCAACGGTGCTGTATTTTAGACTCGATTTGTGCAATGTTTACCCTAAGTTTTCATAACCCAGAGTAAAACAACTACATGAGCTCCTGAAGTCATGTATGTACATCATATACTGCAGAAACACAAATCATGTTGAAGAACAGCATCAGCTGCATAAGCATGATTCAAAAAAGTGGGTTGGAGGGACATCAGAAACATCCTCATTTATCTAGAAGCACTTGAATACGAGTTACAGAGATTTAAGAGAAATACAAAGAGGGCAAAATCCTCCAAAGGCATGAGGACTATCATGTAAAATAGTGATGCTTATAGTGATGCTTACAGCAATCTCATCTCACACAGCACACATCCTCACTCCTATTGATTCAGTGGCTGAAGCACCATGCCTTTAGCTGCTCCCCTGGCTCCCACAATATACTGTTCTGCACTGCCAGATGAGTAGGAGCATAATTTTTAGCTTGACCTGGCTACATCAATGGCATTCATTCTCTGTAGAGAAGAGATGCATGAACCTTCAATGCAGGGTACGCAGCAACTTTGGTCACTTATAGTCCAGCACCTCTCAGCAGCAGAAAGTAATTAGGGGGATGTGCTCTTCCAGCGGGACATAAGCCTACCTCGTAATTTTTTCAGTCATGAAAAGCTGTACTGCACCATCTTCAAAGTGCAAGGACGGCCTTTTACTATTCACCGTTATAAAAAGCTCTCTCCATAAAATCAGCTGTTGTTCTATGTGAAACTGCCACTGTAGGTCCTGGGTTACCTCCTGCCTACTTCCACATGAACACATCCAAGCACACACAAATGAACTTTCAACTCAATGCAAAACCAGAGAATGGATCAGGCCTTGCAGCACAGCAAGAACTTCCTACAGGTATCAGGATGAATGAAGCTTGCTTCCCTATGAATTTATGTCCAAGACGCCTGAACCATTCACCTTTTAATTCCAGGCCCTCCCTTCAATATCCCTTTCTAATGCTTTCCTCAAATTCCCACTAATACCTAGGCGAAAGGCAGCACAATCATGTTGCTCACTGCAAGCTACCACTTGTTGACCAGCTGGCTGCCTAGTGGGACAGAAAAAGGAACAGTGGTTGTGATAACATTAGATGTTCCCCGCAGGCATCGAGGGGGTGAGGCATGAACATAAGCCTCTCTCCTTTACCCAGCTGCTTGTTTCCACAAGAATTTAACACTGAAGAATCTAACGCTGAAGACCTTTGGGCCATCTGTCAAGATTTGGCTGAAGTTATCAAACAATGCAAAAGTTACAGGGGATGGAGACGGGGAAACAAATGTGTCTATGCCTTATTTTCTTAGGAAATTAAACTAAATTATTTGTTTATATGCCCACAACCACAAAACCTGTGAACGAAAAGCTGTTCAGCATGTGGTCAAGATGCTGATTGCTAACTGTGACTGCAGAGTTAAGAAAGAGGTAGGAGAAAAGGGTGAGGAAAGAGACCATTATCTCTCCTCTAGTAATCAAGAACATTAGTCTTTTTCTGCAGGAATCACTAAATTATTAATACTTCCTCCTCCCTAAAAATATGAACAAGAGCTGGAGGAAAAAATCTAATGAAGAAACGGTGCTAACTATTCATGGCTATGTTGATAATGGGAGAGAATATTTAGAAACGAGGAAGTCAGCAAACAACATTATACAAAATTTTATTAAAGGCACAGTTAAGTATTTTTGAAGGACTTTAAATAAACAGAACCATAAAATCCAGGATTAACCTATGTTACAGAATGCAAAAATAATAAAAAAAAATATTACACTTTCAAAGCTACAATCAAGTAGATTCACATTTTCTAAACAACAACAGTATTTATTAGCAATTAACATTTCTTCAAGACTGAAGGAGTCCCTATTTTCTTGTGTTACCCTCTTCCTATTAGCTGTGCTGGAACCAACATTATTATTCAAGTTTCCTTCCATTATGAAGATCATTTCATTCACATCACTCAAATTCTAAAATATACAAACTTAATCAGACATGTATCTGTTCAAATGAATTTTGGCAAGGATTCTTTGAAAATGTGGTTTTACTGAACAACTATACATATACCTTCATAAGCAGCATTCATTTTGTCAACACAAGCTACTGGATTACATGCATAAAAAGATAATACCATTAAAGTATTAAGTGAAAAAATATGAGAAATTTAGTCTCTTCACAACAATAGTAACTGAACTCTTGTTTGGAGGGAGAGAGGGCAAGAGAAGTTTTTGCTTAGCTTTAATTTTATTTTATACCATCTATGAAGGGATTTTTTACCTCCACTATTCTTTTACAATACAATTCTAAAACACATCCTGAGATCCAGCAACTTGTTCAGGTTTTCTTGCTTAGCCTGTCTCCTTCCCAATGGTATCACCAGAGGATGGGCGATGTCTCCATTTCCTTTCATAGGAATGCATTCAGCAATGCATCATGTTCCTCCTCCTTCATTTTTCCACCCCCAAAAATCCTTCCTGAAAATGCCCTTTCAGGCTGAAGCCAGATTTCAGCTCAGCCTCTTGGTTGTGTGTCTGAAGCTTGAATACATGTTGCCCAGACAGACTGAGGCAATTTTACCAAGTGACGATTCCTAAGCAGATAACTAATATAATTACCTCCCCTCCCCCTGACAGAAGACTGATGGGAGAAGGAACATCATTCTGGAGATGTAATACATACATAAATGAAGTTTTGCCAAGCCATAGTTCTTCCAAGATAAACTATACGCACACCGCTTGCAACTTAATCTATTTCAGACTTGACAAAGGGTTGAAAATTGAGAAACACTTTAAAATGCTAAACCTTTAGTGAGAGATTAAAATGAAGTACGTCATACTAACAAAAAAAAACAGATTATTTTTTCCATCTCAGGACTGGACACGATTCCTGGCGTACAAATATTTCTCCAGTCTAATACACTACTCCCCACGACACTAGCTAAAACAGAGTTCATCCAGCCTCAAATGTCAGCATGCTCAATGGTAAACAGAAGTCCTGCTTCCATAACTCATTGGACTTAGCAGAACAACACGTAAATGATGGGGGGATGTACGCTCTGGGTGTTCTCGTAGCTACCAGCAACATAAAGAGAAGGTGTTTGTTAAGAGATGAAAAGGAAGCAATATTAAGAGTTCATATTATCTCTGCTTCTCACTCTTAAGTATTCCCTACTGTATTTACTACTCAATTTTAAAGCAAATCAAGCATTGTTCAGTTCAGTTCATATACAACAAAGACTCACTTTTCTCAAACTTCCTAGAGAGTAGTAAAATTACTATTAGAAGTGAAACTACTTCTGATACTCTACCTGAATTTGTTTTTCTCATAACCTGAATTCATTATAGCTTCCACTACCTTACTGAACCAGAACAAATAACCTTACTGACTCTTAGGATTTGTATATTACCATATTTGTCATGGAAACTCAACATTCTGGGTTGCCCTTTCATTTGACAATACTTCCCTAATTTCAGGGAATGCATCAACAAAAAAAGGGGAGGAGAAAAATTGCAGGATGAAAGAAGAGTTCATTAACACTAAGAGAAAAAGAGTGGACCAAAATCTGTCTCAGATCAGCTAAGGCCTTTTTTAGTCACATACAAAAAAAGTCAAATCAGAACATGAGAAATAAGCTACAAAGTTTATGCTCATTTAACCTTAATCTTCTAAAACTGAAATTACAGACATAGTTTGAAGAAGAGTTCCAGATAGAAGAGAATTAGTAGGATGTTTCCCTTTCAGAAAAAGGGGAATTATACTACAGATAGACAGATGCTACAATAACCTTCCCATAAATAAAAATGTGGAAAGGTTGTTATAACTGTAGGTTTTGCTGAGTTTGGTTGTGACACAGGGCCTACAACCACCCTCATTTGCCCCTGACAAGAATTTGGACCTACTAAAAACATTCAGATGTAATGACAAGCAAATACCAAAGAATTTCTGCACTCTTATCACAGGCTCTTCTTTTTGCCTGTTCTTTTCTTTACTTCTCTAAGGCGAAGAGGTGATTGTATTTCATTCTCTGCAGTGTTAGGAAGAATGCTTTACATTTATTCAAATACCAGCTAGCTTTATATTTATTCAAATACAAGTGCTGGTTAGTTACTCCCCTTCAATAAGGAAATGCAAATGCACATGCATGAAAAAAATGCACGCACAGTTAAGAAAACCCCCATGGGATGGTTTGAAGAGCCATCCCAATAGGAAGGTCTAGGAGGCTTAAGGAACCTTACCTGACTGAGTTCACTTTGGAGTTGCAGGCCATGCTGCTCTTTTTCCTCCCTCTGCTGCTGGAGCTGTTTACATTCCGCCTTGAGATGCTGGTACTTGGTCTCTACTTCGGACAACTCTTCTTTAAGTTTCTGGCTTGCTTCCCCCTTCTCACCCAGCTCTGTCTGTAACCTCTGTATGGAGGCTTCAGATGCAGACAGCTTTGCCTGAAGCTGTTGGCAGTCCAGGTCCTTCTGGTGAAAGCTTGCCTGCACGTTCTTCTTACTCACAGATACCTCATTGTGCTTTTCTTCTAGCTGGGTGTAGTCCTGCTCTTTCTTCAGCAGCTTCTCAGTCAGACTCTATGAAGAGAGTTCCACAGCAATTGAATTGCAATTCTGCTTATAGCTGTTCAATGCATTATTCAAATTTCTTCTCAAGTCTTGATGCTAAACAGCAACAAACTTGCTCAAAAACATTATTAAAGGAAGTATTGACCTCTACTTCATATTACACAACTTAATTCTGGACCCCATACGGCACACAGTTTCAAATAGAAATACTGTTTTCATATTCTCACATAAATCCACTTCCTCTTACTGAGAGCACCACAAAAAATCTATTTCTGTATTGCGAAGACTAATTTGCTTTCTCTGAACGTTCAAATTCTAGGTTATTACAACTGCGTTTGCTTGGGGGAAAGTTGAGGTAGTAATTTGAGTTACTAGTATACAGGAAAAGTTTTCAAGTATCACTGTCCTGCACACAATTGCCTAAGCAACAACATTTGTGGTTTAATTCCTGTCTAATCCTGTGCAGACATCATGCTGGTAATTTTTAGACGTATCCTAATTTTGCCCTGTCACTATACTTACAGCATGATCTGTTATCCAAATTACGGAAGAGAACCTATGAAAACTAATGAAATCTGTGATGTTGACAAATCACAGAATAAAACACTAATGATTTAACCTCCATCTTAGAAGATGATGTTTTTACATTTTAACTCATTTTAACTCATACCCTCTGATTTCCTTGCATACAAATCAGCTCAAAGAGGATGGTTGCTTTGAGTTTGAAAACACGAAAAATTGGGATTCTTAAAGGAAAGACATGAACATCACTGAGTGTCAGATGTTTCTTACCACATTAACAGTAAAGATTGCAGCGTCTAAGGTCATACTATCAAATTTACACACTGAGACAACTACTGGAAAAAAATTATTTACAGATGATTTTCAGCTATTACATAATGCTTTTTATCAAATTTCATGAACTAATCAAAACCATATTCAGAGAGAAATTAAAGTCTGAATGGACAAGATACAGTTCCAGAAAAATTTAGGTTTTCCCCAAAGCTTAGCTGAGACACTAACTAGAATTTCAGACATCTCCAAGCAGGACAAAGAAGCCATGAGAACCATTTCCATTTTCCAGTGGCACTTTTTGAAGCACAGAAATACAGTTACAGGGAGGCCCTGGTCATCGTCCCCCCCAGGTAATTGATTCCTTCTTCTTGAAATGTATCAGCAGGTTCCATTTATTGTAGCATCTTACCAATATCTATCTCGTTACTATGCACACCTTTTAAATGTTTGTGTTCTTCCTGCAGTTTCAGTAACTACTATATTCTCTAGTGATCCTTTCAATTAAAAAAGAAAGATAAAGAACACTTCTATCATGTCAGCCTGAAACAATGCCAACACTGAGGTCAGTCTTATGTATCAAAACTTCAGACAGTTCTGCAACTTTGGAATAACAGTTCCAAAGATAAGATAGTGCTGCAATTCCAGCTATGCTGGGCATCTTAGAAGTGCCCTTCTGCACAGCATCCAGGGATGAAACCTGTTTGGCCAGAAGAAAAAGTTGTTCAAGGAAGTTGAACAGTTTTTTTCTTTACAGATTTTAACAAATGATGACTATATTGGTTGTTATAAACCATATAAAGACACTTTTATTTTACAATCATGGTAAAATAAACAGAAGAATCTATTAAAAAAAAAAAAAGATAAGTTAGAAAACAAGTAATCTTGCAAATGAGAACTCTAGCAGTCCAGAAACCCATGTGATAACAAATATAATTAATGCCCTATGTGTCTATTTAAAAGAATATATACTTTCTAAAGCATAAAACTTAGCCAAAAATTCTGGCTCAAGATTAAAGTTTGGCTATTGAATTCTAGCCCTGAAGTAGTGTATTTTGAAACGTTTCTTGAAAAATAGAACAACTTGTTGCTGTTACAGGTATGTCAAAGTTTTTATATATGCATATATAAAATACAGGAACAGAGCACATAAGAACACACTGACAGCAGGTGCCATCTTTTTCCTCCTGAAGTCAGTGGCAAGGCTCCCACTGGTTTTAGAATATATTTCACCCTCAGAATATAAAATAAAGTTGCAATTCCCTTTTCATTAAAATGACCAGGCAGGATCATTAACATTTGTAATGAATAGCGTTCCTGCAACACCAACACCAACACAGAACCTTATTCATCATAGCTGGGCAAGTAAGAGCTAAGGCATTAATCTTACTACTACTCCTTAACTAGATCCACACGTCACATGTAGAACCGCTATGAGCTACTTTATGAAGAGCCAGTGCAGGGCATTAACTTAAATTTTCAAGTAAAGGAGTGGGGAAGGGAAAGAAAAAAGAGGTACTGTTGTCTTGAAGCAGACTGAGACTCTGGGAAGCTTTCAGGAACGCCAAGTAAAACAAAAAAAAGAAGCATAGCTTCTTCACCATCACCTTACAGGCTATCCCAAGGACAGCCAAGAGCAGCAGCTACACATGGTTGGAGACGCTGCCCCACATCCTGCACTACTCTTCCCTCTTCCTCCCTGGTCTGACGATCAATACAGCAATGAATACCAGTGATTAAAGCCACTGCCCCTGACAGTAGAACACCCTCTGCAGTCACAAATGGCCAGACAGAGCTGCAAACTGTTGCTTTCAGGAGAGAAAAGCTGAGTTTGCCCAACAGCCTGCTACCACCATGCGTGACTGAAGCCCACAGAGCTGCTATGCTATGCTCATTCAAGTTACATTAGTGGACCCTGCAGTTTTTCCTCCCTGGATGCATGTCCCAGCTGCACCCCAGATATATAAAGGGATGCGTGGGCACACACGAGCCACCTCACTTCCCCAAGCCTCCATTTCCACAGAAAAGAAAGAGGGAACAACAGTATGTTACAGCATTCAACGAAGAGCCCTGAACCTTCAAAGCTCATGAGATACAAGAGGGAACACCACACTGATCCTTTTCTTGCTCCTTGCAAAAATACACGTAAATACATATTAGTAGTGACAGTGGCCAAGCATTAAAGAATGAAGTCTGTCGTCACTGATTGAATTTCAGAATAGTTACTTCAGCAGAAGGTTAGAAACTAAGCATTTTTCCCTGTAGACAATGCATCGCAATTTTCCTAAAAGAAAACAAACAAAAAACCCCACATGTAATGGGTTTAAGATTACAGCAGTCTAATACTTCAGGGAATATGCTGGTTTTACACATTAGGTCTCCTCCAGGCTACAGGCCATTACTGGCCTCTGCAAGGCAAGCCAAGCCCCGCCCCATAATTAACAGTGCTTTATAAATGAAGGAAAGGAAGTTCCTGCTGGTCTCAGAGAACTCTCTTATCTACTTGTCATCTGCTCTTCTCAGTATAGCTCCTGAAAATGTAAGAAACAGCTTGCTTGCTTAAGGTTGTACATGAGCTTGAAAAACTGCCTCAATACACAGAAATATCTTGCTGGATCGCGATGGAATTACAAACGGATGTACACTTCAAACTTCCATGTATTCTATCGTTCATTAAGGGCTCCTCCCTGACAGTTTCTTCAAGGATGACAAACTGTTCGAAGTGGGAGCAATTTATGTTATTTGGGAAGCTAGTCTTACCTTGTTCAATTCTAGGTCCTCCAGGGACAAGATTCCTTGGCTGACATACCATTTTTTACGGTTATTGTCTTTCAAAAAGCTGCATAAAAAAGTGGCTGTAAACTGCTTTAAGTAACTAAAACAAAGACGAAAAGCAGCTCACTGCCACTTCTCTTCTTCCTGTTCCTCAAGTGGTGTTCAGCATTAACCTGACATAGCAGAGACTCTCTGTTAAAGTACAATTATCTTATGCAGCAATCTGTTTCACTCCACGTTGCTAATGGTATAGCAATATACTCAAGCAAGGGCTCTATACTGAATAGCAATAATTTTCCCAAAAGCTTGTTTCAGTGTTGCTGGTCTGTGGAAAAGAGCAGCCTGACAATACTCACCATGCTACTAAGGGCAAGTTTAATTTATTTAATTTTATTTACTTTAATAATTTAAATAAATAATTAATTAAATTACTTTTATTAATTTAATAATTTAATTGCACCTTCTTACATTCTTTGCAAATGCTGTTTTAGTATTAGATTACACTAAATACACACTGTTTGGTCCCTGTCCTTTCCTGTTTTCCAAGACTGACAAGGCTGCTGGTAAATACACATGGGTAATATGTGTAGTTCATATACAGTGTTATATATACACACAACAAAAAGCAGCAGGCATCTTTCTTCTTGTCTCCTGTCCTCCCTCCCCTCCATTTATTACCCCACAACACATGCTTTCTTAATGCAAATAAAAACGCAGCAAGCTCAAAGGGCTTTGATAAAAGCTCTCAAGGAATACTTATAAGCTGAGAAGCTCCTGGAGTTTATCTCAATTTTCTTCCATTTATGACTCTGATAACAGCCAGAAAATATGACAGGAGTACAATCTAAAAACTAAGAAACTGGAACAGCAATGAAGAAAGCTCAAAATGTCTTCTGAATTATGATTTTTAGGAAAACACTGTAATATTTCAAAGGGTAATGCTTTTTCTTTTAATGTGTGAGATGGCAATACTGCTTAATAACAGGCAAGATAAACAGCAGTAATTAGAAATAATAACAACCTCAGGATTTCAGTTGTAACATACTGATCATTAAAATATAGTGTTTGCCTGTACATTATGATATCCCTCATGTTAAGCAGAATGGTAAAGGAATTCTCAATTTCTGCAACATCAAGAAGTGTTTTGTTACAGTCCTCAGCGCTTCCAAAGGCAATGTGTGACACGTTTCCATTTTAACGTGAGCCGACAAGCATAGGAAGTAACAGCATTCTCACCTGGTTTTTCTGTTCTAGCTCTTTGACTGAACTTTGAAGTTTTTGCAGCTCCTGAACATACACAGCTACCTCCTGAGGTCCTTTGGCAAGTTCAGCTCTTAACTGGTTAATGGTAGCCTGAACAGACAAATAGAAAAAATCCACATTTAAAACAAAGCTTTGCATGCTTAACTCAAACAAAAGCAAGATGTATGGTAGCAAAGTAAAAAGCATCTTGTACACAAATAAACAGCTTAAGAAAAAAAATCACCTGCAAATTCATCTCAGAGCACCATCAGCTACAGAAGTACCACTGAGCATAATTTCCCAGCTGAGATTCATTCATGTCCTATTTCAGAAGACATAAATTTGCCCCCGTCCAATAGAAAATGCCAGGTTGAGCCCGCAACCGATGAAAATCACAACAGATTATCCATTAATCATTATCACAGTTCTAGCTCAAGGTGAAACCCTCCCAAGTCATTGCAGTTACACAGCCAAAAGCTTTGCCCCCCTGGTAAGGGGAGTACTGGAAAAGGCACTAGAAGCGAGTCTGGCATCTGATGCAAACTTGGGGTTTTAGTTTTTGGACACATCAACCCTGCAGGTCAGCATAATCAGGGTAACGATACTACCCCATTAAACAGGAAAGGTACAAAACAGAACATATCAATGACTGTGCAGTATTTGAATACAGTAATGAAAGCAAACAAGAAAAGCACTTTAGATGGGTAACAATGGCTGCCCTAAAGCATGCTGTGTATGAACACGCCCACTTTGAATACACTATATAATAATGACCTTTTAAAAGAAGTTTTCTTTCCTATTGTTCTCATAACCACAGATTTCAGCACAAAGGTATAAATACTGAATTCAAGAATGAACTAATGCAGTAGAAGGAAGTAGCAGACAATTTACAACCTTCCTACAGAAAAAGGAAGACCAAAGAGAACATATGAACCAAGGAGAACCATATGACTACATATAGTTATTAATTCTGACTTTCTGTAATGCTGTGCTTTACAAGGCTGTTTTGTTACAAAGCCATTAGCTAAAACATATCCTGGGATCTGCCTTTGGCAGAAAAAGAATCAAGGACATTTTCTTAGAAAATAAAGTATGGATATCTCACTACTGAGAGAATACAATGCAGAAAACATGCAGAAGATAGCTAAGGACACCACTGCAGGCTTTCAAATTAGAATTGTAATTTATATGCATAAAGATACATTTCTCTCATTCACAATTCAATAACTCAGTCCCACATTTCATTCTTAACATGGAGATATATAATGGATAAATATTCATTCCTGATATTGTCTGGCTGATGTGTCTGTATGATTAATGAACCAATAAGCAACCAGGAATGCATCTGTTTAACAGCCTCTTGAAATTATCTTGATACAACAGAAATCTACTATAAGAATAAAAAGCTTTCAAAAAGTTTACCTCAAATTTAAGTGTCTCCATTAGAAAGCAGAAAAAATAAAATGGATGGATGAAAGATGGAAATAAGCAGTCACAAAAGCTGTTAGCAGACACACTTCCTCAAATCTGTTTTCAAATATTCAAGTGTTTTTAATGCCTTTGCTTAATGGGAAAAATAAACAGTCCTGGCTTTATTAAGTTTACTCATAATTTAATCTACTAATCTTATTCTGCAGGCATTCAACTTAACAATCAAGTCTAGGCCCTGTATTTTATGAAGATTTATCAGATACTGAAACAAATTCCAATCTGTGGAGATTCATAGAAATGCTTAGCTCCACAGCAGTGCAGCTGTTTTCATAATGTGTTTACTATGCAGGAGTCGCTATAGTGAGAAACCAAACATGGAAGGAGTATCTCAGAATGAATACTTATCTGAGCTATCTAGACACCAGAGTTTCAGATGCAACTCTGAAATAAAGCATAAACACCCAACAACAAAACAACAACAAAAAAAAAGACAGGACAACAATGAATACATTGAGATAACAATTGTAGAGCTATTCTTTTCTTCATATCCCTCTCCTGCAGCATTTGAAGACACTCATATAGGGTTATGATGATCTTTGTTATTCTATTCACCCACACCATAAATCTAACTTATTTTAAAGACAACTCACTTCGGAAATCAATATTAATATATGTATCCTCAGCCTGCCTGGCAAAATAGCCATGGATGGCCTAAGAACCACTTAACTCTTTCAGCCCTTGAGGTAGTCTTAAAGAGCAAAGCTAGATGAAACATGGCCAAAATGTTACAGTCAGGACTGTACCTATTCTGCCAATGAAGGACTTCCGTTTTTTGTTTTCTTAGGGCTAACACTTTTCACAATTGAGGGTTTTTTTTTAAAAAAGTAGAAAAGTTTTCACCACAATGACTTTGAGTAATTTTTTACTTTTTTTAAAGTCTGATCTTTCAGTTTACATTGACAGAGAAGCTTTTCTTTCAAACACGTCTTGGACTATTTGTTGCCATATGTTGGAATTAAGCAGAGAAGGCAGTAACATTTCTGAGAAGAACTAGACTGCCACTGCCTACCCTGTTCTGCCATGCAGCAACTTGGGTCTTCTCCGGTTCAGCCTACATACTGATGATACTACACAGACATCTGATATTATTATAGTTCCTGCAATGTAGTTTATAATCTTTCCATACGTCTAAGACTTCTTATGTGAACACATAGTAACAGCTAGCGGCATCAAGCAGCCTTCTCCCCCATCTGCTGTTACTTCCAGGAGGGCTGAAAAAACCTTCTTCACTTGTTTGGGTTTTTTTCCTGTTAAAAGCTGCACTTTAAAGGTAACTTTTAAAATGGCTAGTTATGTAAAAACTTAAACATACCTAATTTGGGGGAACAGGAGCAATTCACACTTCTGTGAGAATTTTTTAAGATGAAAGTTTTTTGTTACACCCATGTCACCATGTCATTTTATCTTCACATGAAAACTAAATATCCCAAACCACAAAAGACTACAGAGACAGTACTTTGAAATGAAATTTAAATTCTGCAGCATAGTTGTGGGATCTCACAGTTAAAACCAAATTACAACTATGTAGCAACTTACATGGCCACATAACCACATTATATTCATAACTCCAACTGGGATATTCCTTTTTTCACATCTTATGAAACTCTTGGCATACATAATTTTAACTTGAAAACAATGGTAGATTCATGTTTAGTACAATACTGTACCCTTATACAATTCCTGGAGCTCAACATATCTGTTGAGGGAACAAGGCAGGAGGGAAAGCCCTAAGGAGTTTAGAATAATGCTGGGCAGCACTTCTCTAAAGCTCTGCACTGCACATCAAGAAATAGAAAGTTAGAACTGCAGCTCTGAAATCTAGGGCACTTGAAATCCCAGAATAACAAGATGTCAGGAATCCTTCACATCCACAAATCTCACCAGGAGACAGGATACTAGGAGTCCTACAGAAACTCTAGGCGTTCCCTCTTGTAAACTGGGTAATTCTGCAAAGACCCCACTTCACTAGTGACCACAGCCCTGCGTTGACAAGTTTTGCTGGTGTTGCTGCACTGGTGGGGTACAATAGAAAAGGGAGAGGACAAAATGAAAAGGTCTCAACCACAGCTGACAGTCTTCAGTGAAGATGGTTACACTGCCAAGCCATTCATTAGTAAAACTATACCACTCAACCCGCTAGTGAGATGCAACAACGATCAGCAAGAGAATTCTTCTGCAGGTATGGATTTACCAACTCCTTAGTAAAATAAATCATGTGTTAGACAAAAGCCTTTTTGGTCATACTGTATTTTTATTAGGATTTCTTGCCATTATCTCTGTCGGACATTTCCATCACTGTCATGGTAAATAACATCAAACAGGCTTTAGACAGGAGGGACCTGAGAAGTCTGAGGAATAAGATTCCCTCTTAAAGATCCAAGTCAGAGCTGTTATATTCCCTTTTCTCCATCTTGCATGGAAGTGGAAGTGCTCACTGGCAGAAAAGCAGAGCAACCAAAACCAAGAAAACTGAGTATTTGCTGTGGGAAAGCCAGTTAGTTTTGCTTCCTTAAACACAGAGTTGTCATCAATTCTGTATGTTTTCAAATCTCCCATCAGCAATTTAAAACTTCTTCCACTGACTCAGCCAAAGCAGAGGCAAGCCTTCACAAAGTACTTGTGAAGAAACCAGCACATTCAGCAACTGAAGTAGACAGTGAGGTCTCTTTTAAACAGGATGAATTTAAAAGGTTCAAATCCAGGAAAAGATGGGTAAAAAACATTTAAAAAAGAACAACTAATATGACACCGATAGATTTTATTTTCTACTTTAAACTGCAACAACAAAGAGAGGAAAACTAAGGTGCTGTTGCCTGAAAACAGACTACAGGTGACATCCTGACATCTTGACCTTAAGACATGGTGAGGCCTGGCAGTCACTCACTTTCTGCTCCAGTAGATAACAGGCAACACTTGGAGGCCATTATGCACTGGATTTGTGGGGGGTATTTGTGCAGAACAGATTTGTCCTTTACACACAAAATATTCCTACAATAAATAATAGAGGCTTTCCATTTGACAGTAAAAACTAGAAAAAACCAAGAACGAAAACCTGTTTAGCCATTAAGACTTTTAAGTCTTGTGTAAGTTCAAGAATGAAATGTCCTAAGAGAACAGTCAAATTATTATCTACCTTGTATTAAAAACTGCTTTTTTATATATTTTAATACTCTAGCATCACTTTTCAGACACATAAACTCAAATACTAACCAAAACCATTATTTTCAGTAAAAACTGGTTTTATCCTCATGTAGCTCAATAAGGGCAACAAGTCTTTCGATCACACAGATATTGCTCTATTTCTCTCTCCCAACAGAAAGAGCGCAGCTCTGCCAGGTGGCTTTTTCCTCTGCTATTGGGCTCTTGTAATAACTTTTTATGCCAAAGAAAGGTTTCGCAACGAAAAGCATGGGGGTTTTTTGAGGGTAGATATTGACAAAATTAGGCAATTTACTGTAATGAAGAAATATGTCTATCAGATAAGTTGGAAGATTTGGTTAAGAAAGAGGTTTTTCATTATTATGAATTAGTATTTTCCATTTTCATACGAAAATCATGGCAAAGCTAACACACACATCTTTAGGTATGACTATTACCTCTGAGTTAACCTGCTCTGCCTGCAAGTGCTTGCACTCGTCTTTTAGCTTTTCAGATTCCCTCTCACGTTCCAGTGTCATTTTGTCCATCAGTGTCTGAACTTGGACCAGCTCCTTTTTCAGGACAGCTACATCTTCCACACCAGGCCTTTGGAGCTGAAAAGTAAAACAGCAGCAATGAGCAACATGCTGTTGGCAGACATGCTTTCAGTGTCAATATCATCTCTAAAAATCTTTCAAATCATCAATTTATAGATAAGGTAACATATACAATATTACAGCTGTGAAGAAAAAAAAGAGAGGGGGAAAAAAAAAAACCCACAGAAAAGTATATATTATTCCCAAAGGAAACAAGATTTAATGGCTGGTTGTCAGTTCTTGCCTACTAAACTTCGAACTTGTTGATTGATTTCAACCAAATTTGACAAATGGGAAAAGGTCTCAAAGATTAAATTTCTGCAATTTTCATGCAGGTAGATGGCTAGGTACAGGAGGGAGACTTTCCCTGGCAGAAAACAACAAAGTAACAGGGAATCTATGCAAGAAATTTATCTGAAGTCACAATTCCCTGAGAAGTAGGCTGTATTGCCGCCACTACCCTGGAGAAGGGATTACTGTATAAACTCTACCGCTGCAATACTCAAGCCCCTCTCAGGACTGAGACACGTAACAATCCAGCAGTATGCAGACTTTTATAATGATCCTGCTTCTGTCTTCAAGAGCTATTTCAGAAAACCACAAGAACAGACAAAAAAAAAAAAGGCAGCTGAAGGAAATTCCCTGAAAGAAAGTTCCTAAAGGAACTGTCAGACACGCTTCATACCAGACCCATAGGTAAAATCTGTTGATAATTATATCTAAAGCACCATAATGTTCCTTAAAGAGAAAAGCTATGGAGGGAAAAGGGAGGGGAAAGGCAATACTGGGCACTGAAGAAAGTAGAGAAAAGGAAGTGCTGGCATCTAGAAAAGGTACAGGGAAGGGGTAAGAACACAGAAGGAGAGCGGAAGACAAGAAACGGGTAAACAGATAGAGAGGAATGGGTGGGTCCAGTGACTAGGCAGGGCCAAGAGGGACTCATGAGCCTACAGGGAAGAAGTGGGATAAACAAGTCCTACTTTCCTCCAGAGTGTAAGCAGCGGTTGAGTGGAGGAATGAAGACAAACAAGAAGCTAGAAAGTCCCTTCACTACTGCTTTGGAGGCGGCACGACTGCTGAGTCACTGGGATTGCTCCCTGGAGCCATGGCTGTACATAAAAGTCACCAGGAGTCAAAATCCCAGAAGACACATACATTAATATTATCAGCCAAGCACAAGAGGGACAACATTAACATAGGCATGGTGGTGACAGCTGCCAGCCTTCCAGCCACCCTCTCACAAAACACCTCTCTGAGCAATTCTTATGAATGCAGCTGTCCAGGGACTGTCAGAGCGTTACACCTCATGGAAAAAGGGTGATCTAAAGACAGCTGTGGAAGTCAGCAACGGCGTGCTCCAAGTACAGGCCTGCACAGCACATCTATATGTGTAATCCCCTGCAAAACTGCTGAAGGGTAGTGCATCAAACAAGCAGACTAGAATATAATATAGGGGAAATTTTAATATGTCAGAAACTACATGTATTTCCCCACTGGAAAAACACTGAAAATGTAGGTCAGTGAAACAGATCAGAAACAATGGTGTTCTGAACATTTTCAGCCCACAAGCAGATGTCTTCAAGTTCAACAGTTTGGCTGCATTAAAACTGCATTTGCAATCATTTAAGTATATCCCTCCCTTGACTTGAAAATAACAAAAACATTAGTGTGATGTGAATACCAGTTCTGTCTTTAAGTCTTCCACTGTACTTCTCTCTTTCTGCAGTTCTTGTGTCAAGTTTGTCACTTTCTGTTCTGCACCTTCCCGAAGGCTGATTTCTTCATCGTACTTTGATTTAAGATCTAATAAGAAGGAACTTGAATAAATGATCACTTGCACAAGTTGCCCAAGCAGAGAACAGAATCAGACCTCATGTTAATATACTCACCCACAAGTTCAGTGGCCAGTTGTGCCGCTTTTTGTTCAAATAAGTCTTTCATTTGCTTAATGTTAAAATTTTCTACTTGGATCTCTTCTAGTTGCCGTTCTAATGATTCTATTTCCATAAAAAGAACAGTATTATTTTCTGGAAGAGCTAGGACAATACAGTTACTCACACCCATAATGAAGCACAGCAGGTAAATAAGTAATCTAAGTTCACTTAACATCCAATTAGCTTAGCCAAGTGAACAACTTTACTAAGTTAAATATCTACAAGCATGATGCTGGAACCTGTCACTAGTTGAGTACTCCACAGGATTAACTACATATTGGTTTTCACTGGTCACAAATAGACCTTCGGATCACTGCAACATGCTGCTGAATTCTGAGCTCTGAACTGTGATTAAGAGCTCTTCAATCATGATTAGTCAGATACTTTATGCACACATAAGGAAAATTTTATTCCATAAGTGCCTCATGGAGAAAACCAGAGAGAAAAATTATTGGTCTGCAAAACAAGCGAAAAAAAAAACCCACAAAATTTATTGTTTTCTTTGCTAGCAATGAGTTCAGAAAAACATCAAATGAAACCAGCACTGACAAATGCTATAGTTTAAATATCAACAATCACTGTCTTTCTCAGCAAAAGACTTGTACTGAATGCTTAAATATACACAATGATTAAAAACATGTTCAAAACTACTCATGAGAACTGCTTTCAGAGTCAGGAGAAGGCCTGTCTCGCTTCTAGAAATTAAAAACCCCGAGCCTCTGGAACATTTCCCCAGAGTATAGCTATCAAGAGCTATCTAACTTAAGCACTTACATGAACTTTATTTCCTGTAATTGTACCATTTCAGCTTTCTAGCTCTTTAATTTACCAAAAGTGCTTATTCACAAACCTAAAAGCTATAATGAAAAAAATTTCAGAAACTACAGAACAGTGAAGAAATGAATATAATAAAATGTTAGCCACCTGTAGACGTAGCCGTTGTCAATCCATCAGACTTAGGATCCTTAAGAGAACAGAATAAATGCATCATTAGATAGAAGGAATAAAAAACTACTATTTCCAAAGTTCATCCCATTTTTGGAAAAGACAGGGAAATAAAGACTTCTGTGCTCAAATACCGTACAGCAGTATAAAAATACCTGATTTCAAACAGTCATATCTGTAAGACTGGAAAAGGCCAAGATGATTGTCCATTTCATGTACCACTACACTATCAGTCTTCCAGACTTGCAAGACTCCAGTAACAATCCCCTCCCCCTCCCTTTCCTCAATGCCCTAAAAACAGAGGTTACAGACATCATTAAATACATTCTGAGAAGGTACCTTGTCAGATAGCAATTTCTGGGGTTTGTAACAATCCAGTATCTAAGTAGTTCATAGCAATAAAAGAATTGAAAGCTTCCTTTGGGCACAACACACCACAATTTGCCTTGCCTTGTTTGTTCATCTGGACATCTGTGAAACCACACTTCTGTTCTCCAAAAGTTCTTACAAGAAAAACTCCATCACCGTTTCTCATAACAGATGAAACACTACATTTCATTTATTTTCTTTAATAAACTGAGTTCTGAATAAGGCCAACAGAAGGAAAAGTCTGAACTGCACTTGTAGTGAGTAGTAGGGAAGAGTCATTATCTAATCTGACTTTGTTCTTCAGATTTATATATACAGTTACATTGTGGAGAGATAACTAGCTTTGTTTTCAAGAACATGTCAATATTCAAATTACGGAACTAACTAAATCAGGCCACGTGCCTTACAAAAAAGGTATTAATCTTCAATGTCAATGCTGATGATAAACCTGCTTCAAGTATTTTAAAGCAATTACTTGCTGCCGCTGCCCCTGCAATTTCTCTAGTTCCTTCTTCAGCTCTTCTGAATACCACCTCTCCTCCTAGGGGAAAAAGGAAAAAAAAAAGGAAAAAAAAAAAAAAGGAGATGGGGGAGAGAGAACTGTAAATTTGGTTGCTTTAGACAGTGGAACACTGCAATTTGAAACAAAGAACAAAGTGCAAGTAAAATACATTTCCAACCTTCAGTGAAGCTTGCAAGTCTTGGACTTCTTGTCGGAGCAGTGATACTTCATCTCTGAATAAATATATCCACGGAGTGGAGAAAATGAATATGCAGTGGTTATATTTTGTCAATTACATACAGATTATAATGTGTATTAAATAACTGGAGTGATAGCCAGGTACTACATAAATATAATTTACATAACTATAAATAGTTATTTTAAGGTTTTGAAACTTGGAACAAACCAGATTAATAGATACTTATTAGGTCACTGTACATCACTGGAAAAATGCTCAATGTATTAATTGGATAAATTAAAAAAATAGATATGCAAAGAGCCACATGAAAACAGAATGCAAATCTAAATCGGTGCCTCAGCTCAACCACGTAAGTTCAGAATGGCAAAGCTGTGCACTGGGACATTTAACTGTTTTGCTGCCTTTTTAGGAAAAGGACAGGCAAAGTGAAAGAGAATAGACCTATCACATACGGGAACACTGCTAAGAGACAGCATGCTCTCTTCCTCCTTTTGAAATATGCAGTTACATAATTTTTCATGCACACAGCAATTCGGTATGCCCCACGGACACACCCACTTAATGGTCTGAATGTTTATAGCCTTGGGATTTTAAATTCTCAAATTTCGTGCTCAAGCCTCCAGCCACGCAAGAACCAAGGCTAGAATTGTCACTAATTGATTTAGACAGCACCCTTCTAAATCACAGGTCTCCTTACAGAATTGCACAACTATACATACAAGGATAATGTTGCATTACTGAGATACAGCCATTCCAAATGTAGAATACCGAGGTCATTAAAATAATGCAAACATACCCTTTTCTTATTGTTCGTACAATGGCCACACTGAGGAGTACACAGAATATATGTGTGTGGGTGCCAATGCCAACAAATTCTCTCAGTTTTATACAACACAATATTATTGCTGCTGTGCTGCATTATCCCCTCCTCCACAGATGTTCTTTTAAATTATCTCATATTTAGGTGAAAAAGAACACCAAAGCAAGTTGAAAAAATAGTTGAAAAAAGCTAAACTTTGAAGAAATAGATTCAACTACATTAGCATATTAACATCAGGTCAGGGTCATCAAGAAGCAAGTGAAACACACACACGCACTTGAACCAGTGAGGCAAGAACTCCAAGGTGGACCAATTTTAATGGCAAAATAAACGTGGGATATTGGAATGCTGATTTTTTTCAAAGGAAGATTTTCTGCTAATTTACACATTATTCTGCCCGTGTGAGACATTCACTGGAGGTTTGCAAATATAACTTTACTGAGACAGGCGTAGCTGTAACCCAAAACTCATACACTGGTTGTGGGTGGAGAAGAGGCAGCAGCTTTCTCACCAGTATCAGTAAGTAAATCAGCTAATATTCACACCTAAGGTTATAAATGTAATCTCAGGCAGGTGAAACAGTTAACTATATGGAAGTTGGGCCTGAACATACACCAGATCTGTGACACTAAAGCAGTTAAGATGCTCTGGTCTTCGTATCAGATAAAAGGTTTTGAGCTGTATAAAACCAGTTTGTAGTAGAGGGGAAGGAGGAGGGGAGGAGGAGGAGGAGGATTACAGAGTTTGTAATGTAAGGACCCTTCTACAATAGTTGCCTTGCTATTCCCAACGCAGATTTGCTTGACAGTTTTAAGACAAAACATAAATTCAGTTTAACTGACCAGTGGAAAATGAAGGGGGGGGGAAGGGGGACGGGGAAATGTAAGAGATCACTCTAGACACTGTAACTTTATTTTCCTTACTGCCATCCAAATCCTCACCAAATCTTCCCTTCTTCTAGGGCTGTTACAATCCCTTCCTCCTCTCAGCACATCTCCCCAGCCTCACCATCTGGCAAATCCTTACTACCTTTTCCTTATGCTCCACTCCATTCCCCAGCTGTAACACCAGTGCCTCCATCCCAGCACTGACTACCAATGGCCCTGATAAATTGCATTGGGGAGAGTTACGAGATTTACTCCTGGAACTTAATTATGGCAGTTTATTGGGAGGGTGAGGGGAAGAGGACACAATGCAATTTATAATACCTAGCTTTCTCTATTGACTGCATAAGGAACTTCACCTCCCAATCTTGTTCCTATGAATTACATGTAAGCTTCACTGCTAGACCACAAACAGAGTGGCTCCCTGCTGCAGGCTGCAATATTTCTTTAATGTGGTATTCCAAGTCTTGGGAAAACATATTTATGTTGAATGAGAGTTTTGTCAAGCAAGCATGCAACTGAGAAACATTGAAGAATGCCACACTAATAGAAAGAAATAGCTCGTGTTACACAACAGCTCTCATCAGACTCCCTTCGCTCCATCCAAACTCCCTGACCTTGTCCGCTTTTTCAATTATATGACAGAAAACAAAACCACTTGCCCTTAAATTGTCAAGACCCAGGAATAAAATAAATAAATTTCACCAGCCAACATCTGGTTGACATTGGAAACTTGCAGGCATAAAAATAAATCTTTCATAAACTATATAAACAATAGTTATGACCAGTAATTCCCCCATGAGAATGGTATTATTCTACTGAGACTATCATTTCAGGTCTAAGTTGTATCACCCTGAAAAGGCCTAATTCAGGCAGAGAAGAAATACTAATGCTTGAATAAATGTGCAGATAGGAAACTGAATATAACTCCACCAGTACCCTACCACTTTATCCTACATAAAGCCCTAATTTTGACTTCTTTTGTTGCAGCAGCTGGGAGAGAAGGCAGCTATCCACAAGGAAGGGTCTATCTGTGCACGAAGACATGGCCTCTGCTAGTGCTGGCTCTTACCGGCTTGTCAGCTCTGCACAATACTGGGGAAATACGAATCTTCATTCAGATAAGTGAAATATGTTACCTCCCACACTCTTTTCTCACCAAAGAACCACCCTCTCTTGAGTTATCACATAAATACATGTATTTCTTTCAATGTAATTATTCATCACTTTGGGTCACAGTTCTACTAGTGACTACAAAACTTCTGAAGCATTTACTTCCCAGCATCGGCAGAAGGCAGCTCCCTTAGCAGGTGACAACCTGCCGGGCTGTGGGGTGTGTGCCTCTGTTCACTGAATGAGGCCACAGGCAGCTGCTCACTCTGACACGACTGGGTACAAACCAAGAGAGTTTGGGGAAGTGCTACAGACCAACAGAATCATAGAATGGTTAGTGTTGGAAGGGACATCAAAGATCGAGTTCCAACCCCCCTGCCATGGGCAGGGACACCTCCACTAGAGCAGGTTGCTCAAAGCCCCATCCAGCCTGGCCTTAAACACTTCCAGGGATGGGGCATCCACAACTTCCATGGGCAACCTGTTCCAGTGCTTCACCACCCTCACAGGAAAGAATTTCCTCCTAATATCTAATCTAAATCTCCCCTCTTCCAATTTAAAACCATTACCCCTTGTCCTGTCACTACATCTCCTGACAAAGAGTCCCTCTCCGGCTCTCCTGTAGGCTCCCTTCAGATATTGGAAGGCTGCTATGAGGTCTCCCCGGAGCCTTCTCTTCTCCAGGGAAGAGAAATAGAAATTAAAGAAAGAGAAATAGAAATAGTTCTTCAATAGAAAGAACTGTCATTTATAACAGTCCAAAAAAAAAAAAAAAATCACTGAACAGAAAAAGAACTAGCAGGAAGTAAAAAGGAAACCTACATAAACGTTACCCCCAAGAAGAAAGCTCCCCAAACCAACATGAGGGATTACTCCAACACAGGCAGACTATTCAGTTAAACTCTTCTAGAGAAACTTTCGCGTTATCAGTTCCTGCTACACATCACTGCTCTCAAAAATAAAACAACATGGTATGCTTCCTAAGAATATATTTAGCAATACAGTTTTGACCAAACAGTTAAATAAAATAAATTAGAGAAGATTTCTGAAGATCAGCATGGAGTTTCTGGAACACAGAAGGAGAACTAGTGACACAGACAGAAACTTCTCAGGTTTGCAAATAACTAGGTAAATATGGGAACCTATTTAGGCAAATCCTGATATTATAATTACCCAGTAAGTACCCTATCTACACAGGGACAAAATCAGCTCCCCTCTCTATCTTCAGGGTTGTCCTGCCCCACTCTCAAAAGATGAAATTTCAGCTCTATACTGGAAATTAGGAGGAACCTGTATTTTTTCTGCCACACTCATAAAAATCATTCCAGTCTGTAATATTGCATTGTCAGCTGCATGAGAAACAGGTGATTTAATTAACAATATAAACATGTGTATCTGATTTTCATTTATTGTCAGATCAGTCTCAGCCAATATAAGTTTCAAGCTGCTTTGTAATTGTAGCTGGAAATGGGGCATGAACATTTAAATACTTGACTACATAATTAAGTGTTCAAATTAATACAGCCTTTGGTGTAATTAGAAGCAGCTCAACACTGACACAAAAGCACATGCACAAATGAGTACTGTTGCACCTTTCCAGTGACAGATGACCTTCCCCTCCATGAGTTGAATCAATGCCAGAATTATGAACTGCTTCATAGTGCTTGAACAGCTCCTCAGCTGATCCATGAGACTTCATACACAGAGGACAAATAAATCCCTATTATGAAAAGGAAAAGAAAAAAAAAAAAAGGTAAGAAGTAAAACTTATTTTTTTCCATCTTATTTTTCCACAGAATTCTAAGTTTTGTTTGTGCATCTAAAAGGTAGCAGATAAAATTGTTAAGATCCATACTAATTATTTCATGCACTGATAACAGTTTCAGCAATTAAAAAGTTTAAAAATGCCTACAAAAGTCTTATTCCGTTATTCAGTGTTTTTTTTCCAAACAGCATTACATACTAGCAACAAAACCTTTATGTAGAAAAATAAGAAGTCACTTCAGAAGGACTGCTCCGCAATTTCTTCCCCCCTCAATAAAAGAATTTCCCATACAACTTTTCGTAAAATCAGATTCTTCTTCCAACGAGGAGGTAGGGTTTAGAGCTTGGTCTTAAAAAAAGGGGATACAAAAACCCACTCTAAAGCCTACTACCATCATATTTACGCTACTGATTTTAATATGGGCCAGGAAATTAAGAACCACTTTTTATGTTGCATATAATTAATTAGTAAATGCAACTCAGAGAAATACTATATCAAGAAAATCACATCTCTTCAGCCTAAAGAATCAGAAATCATCCATTTTCATTTCAGCATTTTTACTGCAAGGTTACCAGAGTAAAAATTTAGCAGAGTCACGCCTTTATTCTACCCATTAGCACACACAAATGAAAACAGTAAATATTATGTACCTCTAAACATTTGTGGAGTGTCCAAACTGCTATTTATCAGAAGTAACATCCATCTCATTTTATCTAGCAACCTATTACACCTGCTTTTAAGGGCTGAACTTTATATTGGTTCTTCACTCATTTGGTTGTCATGCCCACTCCAAGCCCAATTCCCATTTATGCTACAGCCCATACACACCACGGTGGGAAAACAGAGAAACATCAGAGTGAGAGGATACTATTTAGTCCCATGTTAAAGGTCCCCTGTAATTGCAAGCTGTGCAAAGAGAATCTCGTGTAAATCAGATGAAGGCCCCCAGTTTCCTAAATTCATTTCAAATATTCTTTTGCATATTTATATGTTACCCTTAAGTCCCTTACGCTAGTACAAATTGTAGCACACTCTAGTATCGAAGATGAGATTACCCCTGCGGGATTATCACACTTCACGTAAAATATGCTCCCATATGATTTCTGAAGGATGTATGAAGAGTTTTGACACTTCTTTTCTTCTCCTAACTTTGCCTTTGGATACTACGAGACAAGCCACAAAACTTTAAATATTAGCACAAAATGAACATACTGAATGTGTATGTTGATAACTGTGATAGCACTCATTTTCTAACTTGACATTCAGAGTATTTTGTTTCACTAGTCACTAAGAATTCTACAACCAAGCACTTACATGGATTTAACCCAGGAGAACCATCACGTTCAGCCACTCAAGCATGTCCGGAGCTCCAGAGCACCAAACAGGGACTTTGTAACTGCTATTACATGTTTAGTGCTTCAGAAATAAATAACTAAATACAGCTGCTTGTCAAAGCCACCGCATATCATATTGAAGATTAATTCTGGCACTAGATCGAAGAAAACAGTATAGTCCTTCCTAAGCAGACAACAGGCATTCACCCCTTAACAGCCATTTATTTCTTTCTAGGACTGATCAGCACAATTCCACTCCAGATTAAACCACGTTAACTCATACAGATGTATACGTGCCAAAATGGCTACAGAAAATTGGTTAAACTACTACGTTCCCAGTAATGTTTATCTGATACAATTAGCATTTAATTATACGATGGCAATCACTCTGAGCCAAAGAACCAGAGGGAGATTCCTGGCAAACAGCAATGGCAGTGAACTACGGGAGGAATCAAACAGCACGCAATTTTTTTTTCCTAGTAGATGAAAGCAGTCAGTCTCATACAGTGATGCCGCAGCAGCATCCTTTTGGGATGAAATGCTACTGAGTGGTTCTCAATGTTTAGTTTAGTTTCCCAGTGATGGGAAAATCGTTTGTTCACAGAGAAAAGCAAATGTTCCTCCTAGCACCAGTAAGTGCATCTGGAAAGAACGAGTGTAGAAAATTGCTCTGGCCTCTCCTTCTTTATGCTCTTTATTTCTTTCCATTTAAACAGCAAAGTCTGTTTCTTTGCTTGGTTGTTTTTTGGGTTTTTTTTGTGGTTAGGTTTTATTCTGTGGAAATAAGAGTCCTGGAGAAGAGGAAAGAATAGATTATACGCACAATTAGCCCGAAGGGACAGCAATCGGTCATTTGTCTCAATTATTAGGCAAAGCCAGCCCAAGATTTCCCAGGCAGGCAGATCTGAAGGGGGTGGCTGCAAGGACGAGGAGCCAGAGGCAGAGCAGAGCTGCCAAGGCAAGGGAACGTGCTGCGGCCGAGAGCCTGCAGGGTGGATGGGAGCTCTGAAGAGGCAAGCGGGCTGCCACCAGCAGAGCAGGGAAGCACAGACAAAATCTCCTCTTTATGGCAGAAATCATCTTGCTTGCACCCACCAGCCCCAGCCTCTCCACCAGCACTGCCGTGGCCACAGCTGGCCTTGTTTTCGGGGGACCTAGCACCGACGGAGGCAGCGTTGGGTTATGGATAATGTCATCCAGGGGTGGGCAGGGAGGCTGGCTCCTACAGCTGCAGGCACCACCGCTCGCACGTCGGAGCCTTAAACTGCACAAACCCAGGACCCGGCTGCGTCTCAGAGGCTGATAATACTCAGATGTTGGCTCTGATGTCAGCAGCATTAATTCAGTTCTCTTTATAGTAAGAAAATCAGAATCGTCAGGCTCTTCCTGGGTACCAGACAGAAGCGTAAAGGTTTCCAGGGCCTGCAACTATTAGCCCCAGGTGACAGTCTTGTTCAGGGACTTGGGTTGGTGCGTTTCTCACTTTACCTCTTTATTAAAAAAAAAAAAAAAAAAAAAACACACACAGCCACAGCCATAAAAATATCTCTCTCAGCATCATCTTGAGATGAATTTTGAAAATACATGCAAAAGTGTATTTTACTGATCTAAAGACAAATGTGTGAGAAGAAGGGAAGAAGCCTGATGGTCTGAGATGCTTAAATCTTGTAAGCATTTTTGTTAGTTTGCTGGAATTTCTATCAAGTTCAACGCATTCCTGTATCGGGACCATATCCGTCCTGGATAAAGAGGAGATAGTGCAATGACAACCATGAGATGTAACACTGGTCACCATAACCTGGGGGAGCTGAGGTGTCCTTTCCAGTAAACCTGCGCTTGGCTCCCTTAGCTAAGAGTCTCCTTCACAGAAGAAGCAAGTATGAGATGAAGAAGAAAGCCACCATATAAAACATGTGCAGTTACACTTTTCAGAAGGCCGTATTTGCAAAAAGGCACTTGGTAGGTTTCATTTTAAAATGCGTTGAGGAATTACTTTGCATAAAGCAGAGCCACAGAGAAGTGAAAGGCATCTCATATTATTCATCTAATAAAAGCGTATATTCTTCATTTAATAAAAACGAAGACATCACTTAAAGCCCCTGCAGCGCTGCACTGTAAAGTCATTACTCCCTAACTGATGTTTCTAATTGGGCCTTATCTTTCACTTTACACAGGCACAAAAAGAGCCTAAAAAGTTAAACAATGATTAGTTGGGTTTTGTTTTTATAAATAGAGAATCTTTTCACCAGGAAATGACAATTTATGGAATCCAAAGCTTTTTGCAGATGCCTGTCAGTTAACGGAAAACAAAAAGAAAACAACAACCATCACATGCACAAGGTTTTATCAGGAAAGAGTTCTTAAGATCACCACAGAACTGCTGAAGCAAGACAGAGCCAGAACAGTAAAACAGAAAAGGAGTCCAAACCAAACCCCCATATGCAGGCATAAGCAAGCCACTAGGAGCACACAATTTACAGCTCAAAGCAGCCCCTGGCTGTCAAAGGGGGGCCATGAGCAGTCAAGGCATTCCAGTGAGAACGGGAGAGGTGCTAAACTTCAAATCCTAATTTTCTGATCCCAAGGGAAATGTTTCTCTTTCAGGTGGACGCCCGTGAGCCGTGCCAGGCACCAAGCACCTCTACAGCACCACGCTGTTCGTGGTGGGTCGGGCCTTCCTCAGTACAAAGACTCCAAAACACACTGGTTTCACTCCAAGCAGAACAGAAAGAAGTTACATAGAAGTTCTGTAGGAAAGTGTCTTGCCTCAGCTTGAGTTATAATGCCAAATCTCACCAAAGATTTTGGACTCCGTGGAAGCACCAGAGGCTTCTTGACTCGCCTTTCTCGAGACAGACTTACTGGTAAGCCTGTAGAACACCACTTGTAGCTTGTAGTATTTTCCCCCTCTAATAGTTAAGAGTTACTTTCAGGCCTGACAAAGTTAAGCTTCTCAGTGCCCTCTCTCCTAAAAGGCATACGAGGTAAATGATTCCTTTCGGGTAACATTAATATTCGTACGAACCATTAATACAGTATTCTTTGGGAAGTATGCCAGGATGCTTGCTTTTAGCAAGACTGGAAAGAAAGTCTCACCACAAGAACTACCATATTTATTTTTATTGCATCAATATAATTTACAGGGCTATTAACTGTTGGAAGAACTTTGGCCTCCCACATCGAAACACACTGCCCAGGGAGAGCAGGGGAACGGACCCACAGGCACACGGCACACAACCAGATTGCCTGCAGGCTACCATAGAGCCCTCCTAATCCTCAAACTATTTTAAAACGGATTCAGAAATAGTTTACATAACAGAAAAAATAATGTATAGGACTGAATGGATTCTGTTTCTCTGGCTTCTCCTCATATTACTCTGTAGGACTTGGGGGGCGGGGAGGAGCAGGACTGTGGTGTAAAAATATATTTCTGGAAATTTCAGCCTTCTTACTGTCTTACTTGTAATGTTTTTTAACTCCTTTTCCATTCTGCACAAACCTGATCTAATGAAGTTGTGTAGTGTGACAGTTTGAAAAGCAGTATTTTCCTTGCTCACTAGCAATGAAAATTGAAGATTTTCAAAGATATTCCCTCAACAGGCTAAAGGCTCTCACTTGAGGTTTAAAAAATAACCAAACATTTACATGTAGGTGTCTAGTCCCCAATGGAGAACTATTCAACACAGTTAATGGAGAAAGAAACTAGTTGGCTGACCTAACAAATGTGTATCCCATATGTAGGGTCAGCATAACAGCTCCCTGGGCTCCATTATCAATAACTGGAGCCTGAGACACCTACATATACATGCATTAAATCTGTCTTCATCTGCCAACTGCTCTTTTTTTCCCCAGAGCTTTAATGAAATCTTGTCTTAAGTAATTAATGGATGAAAGCACAGCTTACTTCATCCAAAGCTCCTTTTTCACAAATTAAAACTAGAGTTATCTGGCAGAAAGATGACACTTCTTGAAGGACAGTCCCATGGGCAAAACAGTTTTTGTAGGATGGAATTCAGATTTGCTCATCTAGTTGGAGTCCAAGAAAAAAGGTACCCTATTTAAGTTTGAAAGTCACAGCCATAGCTACCCGGCTTCCTTAGCATTTTGTTGAAATATCTGATGACTGCCTAGTCTGTTTTCCAACCCCACTTTAATACTGCATAGACCTGAACAAGTGGCCCCATTTAGGCTGCTATGATGTCTACTGATCTAACAGCTGTATGTGGTAGAGAGCCATATAGCATGAATAGCGCACACAGAGCTCCATTTGCTAATACAAGCAGAGCTTCTGCAACATCTTGAATTTTTATCCCAGCAATTATGTCATGAGTCAAGCTCAAAGAACCAAGGAACTTTGCTGTTTTCCACTGAGAAGTCAATTTTATTCCACAAACACTCTTCTTGGAAAATATTTAAGTACTGTGGTGAACAAAAAAAAAAAAAAACACCCACCCAAAAACCTCACCAAACCAAAAAAGCCAAAACCCACAGAATTTCAGTATAATTGATACTTCTACCATATGGAAAAGATGAGTTACTAGTCTACCATACACATGCTATAGGACAGTTTAGCCTAATCCAGTATGCGCTTCAACATGCTTGATGTTGACATAACCAGACTTTAAGTTTATATAAATTTGAGTTTCTGGGCTTCATCTTTCACCTTCCAGAAGTACTGGGCCAGCACTCAAGCCTACAATGTGTTTCCAATGAGCACAAGAACAAAAAGCAATCGCTGTGATTCAAGCCCAAAGCTCTAACACCTTCCAGCCATGACCCACCTTTGCCCATGTCTCAGAATCCAGACTTACATTAACAACTCTTTCACAATTGTATTAGTACGATAAGCTGTATGCTGTGAAAAAAGTCCAGAAAAAACTGAAATGAAGTTCAAGAGCTGTATGGCATGTTCATGTGCTCAGAGGCATAAACACTTTCCTGGAGTTGATTTTAGTTTTTGCGTGTCATGAATATTTGGAAAAATTCTAAATTCACTGTTCACAGGTTTGTTTTTTTTATTTATTTTATACCAGACTGCAGACTCGGTGTCTTCCCAGAAAAGAAGCTGGATTCTTCTTGAGAAGAATAGAACCAACATAATTTCTAGTTCAGTTCTCTTCTGTTTTTACTACTATTGATGAGTAAGACTACAATTCTGTCACAACCTACAAGACTACAATTTTGTCACGAATTAAAAATTCTAATCCAGTGGATTCTCTGTTTCTTAAAGAAAAGTCACATCACATGGCCAAGTCAAATCAAACCAGTATCTCTAATTCTTCATTCTCTTAGCATTGTTTAGATGTTGCAGCAAATTAATGTAATGTAGCTCAACCAATGACTTTTCTTCCTGTGCAAAGCAGGCAAGTACTGCTAAGCTGAAAACAGCCGCTGTAACCTGATTTGAGAAGCAACTGAAAGAGCAGCCAAGGAGTATAAAATGTCAGCATTAAAACATTGACATGTTCTGTGCAAAACCAGTCCGCAACATTCCAAGGGCATCCAGAAAAACAGAAGATGCAATCAATTGCATCTACAGTAAGAGACATGTAGGGAAAAAAGACCCATAAAGAATGAAATATTTTCTAAGACAACAAACCCCCACATTTTTGCAAAACTAGTGTGCCAATTTACACTCCAGGCAATCCTGCTATGAAAAGTCTGTTCAAAAAACATCAGGGGCGAAACTTACAAAGATTACCCAAAAGAACTGTTTAAAAATTGTCTTAGCTTTAGCCTAGTTGTAGATAAGACAATAGATATTAACAGCCACTACATTCTACACATTGCAGGAGGTTTTCTGAATACCTGAGGAGAAACCGGAAAGGGAAGTGTGAAACTAAGCCTCTCTGACTCACTGTTTTGATGTCCAACAGAAACAGTCAGGAAATGCTGGAAACAGTTTAGAAATGTATCATTCCATTAAGAAAAAGAAAACAAAACAGAAGAAGAGTAGCAGCTTTTGCTAGTGACACCATAGTATACATCAAAGTTGGGAAACAAGGTTCCTGTTTGGGATCATGGTGATACATGTGACTTCCATAGTGCATTTGTTTGGTTGAGTTGGCTACGTATGGACAGAGACAGTTGCCAACGTTTTGGTGGTTGTTCCTGCAGCTGAATAAGCCTTTGTCTTTCAAAGTAAGGCTTCATCAGTGCTTGGGGGGCAGGGGAAAGTATTTCACTGTCGTTTTTACCAGTTACCTTACGGTGCAGGTAAGGTCATTGAAAAACGAGGGCTGCATAGACAGCTGTTTTGAGAGGAAGACCATATATAAGGCTGTAGGTCAGTGGCAAGGGTCTTTTCCCACAACAGGACATCAGACAACTTCTGAAACTGCAGGAGTGGATGCCTGTGACTGAAGAACAAGACAAACTCTCACTGCATGGAGGACAGAAAGGAGGGAAGGGCAAGAAGAACAGAGGGGCATATAACTTAACTTACTAAAATTTTCACCAGCAGGGAGGGTGTATTAGTGGAAAATAGGTTAGTGAAGAAAGCTATAGGTAAAATTAAAAGCAAGGTACTAATGCTTTTGTCAATCCAAGTGACAATTTTTCAGATCTTACAGTGTGAACAAACACTGCCCTTGCAACGTGTCCTATCTCTGTGTTTGAGGAGAACACACTGGCAAAAAAAACCTGAACTCACGAGCTTCTTCAGCATCGTTTCTAACAAAATGTATTTGAACTTCTCACAGTAGTTTCCACAAGCAATAAAAAGCCAAACACCAGTCTAAGAAAGCCAAACTCAGTGATGTTTCGTGTCTGCCACATAAGATGAAACTGATAACAGATTACATTCTTCTTATAATGCTGACTCAGGAATGGTAAAGATGGAATGAAAGGTGACAACCTGGTTGTATGGCTGCTTCAGGATCACAATGTGCTTGTTGCAAATGCAAACTCTCACTTTCTATCAACAAATGCAAACCAGCTGCTTCTCAGTAGTTACGTATTTTAAACTTTACATATTAGTATTGATGATAATGATCAACAGACTTACCCACTTTTTCAATGCTTCTACGCACACTGATATAATAAAAGATCAAACTGGAAAAAAATCAACCTATATATATTAGCATTCTTTGTTTCTCATCTCTTCCAGATATTTACTGAATCAGTGTACCAAGAAACATAGCTTTAGCAACATGAAACAGCAGCAGCTAGAAACAACTGGATTTCCATTTAATGTGTTACATTCAATACACAAGTTTTACTGACAAGTAAAAAGTACTGACAAGTAACTGATAGTGGAAAAACAAAAAACCCAAAGTGGGCAAGAACCTGCAGTCAGCTCTATGAAACTACGTTAAACACAAGCCAGCTAAATAAAAGAGTAACTCCTTTAGGCAACCAAACCACCTCTGATGGCTCACATCCCACAATCTACTGATATCATCGCATCAGGAATGCCACAATCTGTCACTGGTAAGTCACAGCTTATTCAAATAAGGCACTTGCATTGTGACCAGAGAAGGAAGAACATGAAAAGCTGACTTGATCACTAACAGCTCTACAGGCAGTCCCTGCTTCAACAGGAGGCAGCAAGGAGTCAATCACAAACCAGTCTCCAGTTGTCCTGGCTCTGAGGAGGTCCCCCAGCACTCCAGGGGAGCAGCATGGGCCACTTTTACCACAGACCCTGCTCACTTTAACTCGTGACACTTCACCCTTTAGAAGAGATCTCAAGTAACTCCAGGATAATCAGTGTATTGATGGCTTTCATTATCTTTTGGGAATAACATCCCACAATCTGAAGTTTTCCCTTCCAAAATAAAGCGTAAATACACATTGACTGTAGAGAAGAGGAAAAGCACTACTTAGCAAACGCGTGCAGCAACAAACACAATAAAATCACATTGCTCACACAGCCTACAATAAACATTTTGATTCCAAAATGCAACAAAACTAACGTCAGCAGAAAGAATGCAAAGCTTCTACTCTCTGAAGGTTCACAGCAGAAAAAAGTACAGATAGCCTTGTGCAGCTGGAGGCTGTTATCTTACAGAATCTGAATTCTTGCAATTGAGGAGAGTAAAACAGCGCACTTCGTTTAAGTTCTTCCACAACTGGAAGAATTTAGAAATGCGCTACTATTCATAATGTCTATTAACTGAAAGAGCCTTTGCATTTTGTCAGGGGCATAAAAAAAATCCAATAAAATTCTATACTAAAAAGTTGTTTTTATAATTACTTTTATAATGTTGCTGCAATACCTAAGGCTCTTAAACATGTTCAAGAAAAGAAGCTTCTAAATTTTTTTATATTCCTGTCCTCTGTTCCATCTTCTACCCAATGTTCCTATCTCCCACTAGAAATCTGCTTTAAAAATAGTTAGCCAATAAGAGCTCAAAATATTTCTTTTCACAAAGGATGTATCATATCCAATACTGTATTTATCACTACACTGAGCCTGAAGTGAAGTAAATCAAATAATGTAACAGCCTTATTTAGAAGAAAATCAAGCAAGAGCCGTTCAAAAAGAATACATCAGTGACTGCAAGTCACCGCAAATATTTCATGCGAGAGACAACTGCAGACTAGAAAGCTAGACATAGATTAATTCTTCTGCTGAATGTATACTTTGGAATCATGCATAAGAGATCAAATTTTGTTTCAGCAAGGAATCAAAAGAAACAATTGAAAAAGCTGACACCCAAGCCATGAGAAAAGATTTATGTTCATTTAAAGCAGCCCATTACCAAAGCTATTGAAACAAAATAAACAAGACCCACAGTAACAGCTGGGAGGTCACGAAGCTCCTGTCTTCTTTCTGTCCCAGTGTGCTCATTCTGGTAATGTTCAGACAGATCAGTGGGAGTTACACACACTTTCATACATAGTGGACAGATGAAGCCCTGTGAAATGTATATTTGTTTTTAAGAAAATAATAAAGACCAAAAAAAAAAAAAAAAAAAAATTGATGTTCAAATTCTTACACTAACAGTTCTCTACAATCACCAAAGGCAAAGTCCACTTTCCTATTGGAAAGATTGGTTTTGCAAACCACATATCAGTATCATGAAGAAAGCAAGAAGGAACAGTTATTAAGAACATGAAAATAAACAAATCCAAAACACACTTTAAAAGCCGGCACCATGCTGCATATTACTATGTGTTTTCCAGACACTCTTGGTATTCCCTTCAAGTGAGAGAGGAATAAACTGCTTAACAAATTGTGAATGGACCATTGTAAGGAACCACGTCAGATCCACCACGTAGCTTCCCATAAGGGCATTCAGATGCTTCACAGAGAGAGGCAAGGGTGGTGCAGTGAGATTGCAGAAATACTCCTGTAAATTAATAGGCAAGTGTGCAGCAGCAGGAGAAGCCTACGAACGAGCGCAGCCGCGCGCCTGGCTGGCATGCTCGCTTAGGGAAAAATAGGTGCGTTCCTCAGTAGAATTTAAAAAAAAAAAAAAAAAAAAAAAAAAAAAAATCAGCACACTCACCAGAGACTCACCAAAGCCAAAAGCGAAATCAGTTTCTGAAGAACAACAGCTTTACATCTTCTAGACACACGCTACATGCTTAAACACATAGAAACAGCGGGGTGGAGAGCGAAGTGCCGTGAGCCTCCATCCACACTGCTGGCTGGAGGATGCCCACGCGGGCCTGGCAGAGTGCTGCAGGCAGAAGAGACTGAACACAGCCCCGCATGCACACATTGGAAGGCTAAAGCCCCTTCCAAAAAGGGATGTCTGTGGCAAGCATGCCTAGCGAACACAGCCACATTACACTAATGAAAGCGTAAACATGCTGGTGGACTCACGGCAAGCACAGAGTATTTAGCAACCCTGTACTGCAGATGGGGTTGCACTGCGACCTAAGGTAAAAAGGACACGCTCAAACATTTCCTCCTTGGGCAGATTGCACAGTGAATAAAAGATGTATCTAGACTTGATTACAGGTCTACGTGTGGTCTGAAGTGCTGACGTGGCCACAGACAAGACTAAAAATGTTTCTCACCTCTCCTTGAGCAAGGAACAGTTTGAATTCAGACTTCTCCACACCTTTTGTTTCATGCTACAATACTCAAAAATCAGGATTGATTTCAAATAGACTTGAGAAGGTAGGAAACACAAGAATCTGCACCGATTTAATAATTATTTTCCATTTGAGCCTTGCAGCAATACAAACCAGAAAATCTCGCCAAGAAACCAGAGTGAAAACAAGTCAATTGGATTTCTGACTCTCCGTAATACTGGAGAACCGGGTGGGAACATAACGCTAAAACAGACAGCAAGCATTCTGCAAAGTCTGGCTACAGTGCTCCTGGCGAGAAGTTCTCAGAGAGACAACACCTCAGGCTAGCTGCACAGGAAAAGGAAGAAAGACCAACAGAAAGGCTCAAGTTGCGCACCGGAATGTGAGAGTCTCAGGAGAGTAAGAGCCCATCACCACCTCCGGAGCTCAGTTTCAAACAGATTTTGAAATTATATGCCAAGGAGAACACCTGATTTGTAAGTGATGCAACAGATGGTGGAATTATTGACAACTAAAAGATATGTTTCAGTATCAACCAAAAGTGACACAGCAGCCTTTGGTCAGACCCGGTTTCAACTCAGTAGCAAGAAAAGCCAATGGTGCAATAGTGCCTGCACACCACCACTTTGAAAGCTGGCCCTATGTCAAGAAAACACTACTACGTTAGTATTGAGGTACCCTGTGACACCCACCAGCTGTACAGTCAGTGATATTGCACTCAGGTTAACAGAATTGTGCAATTTTAGCCAAACTTTGGAAAGAAGCAATTATCTCATTGCACATTTTTAAGCCTTAATTAACTACAAAAGTAATGAGATTTTAGTCTGTAGTTTAAGAATATTTATTTGTTTCAGGGACAGTGTAAATATGCATACAAAACAGATTTGGGCTCACAGATGTGTGACGTATAACATGCAGCAAAATATTAAGGAATGCCTAATTATACTGACTGTAATAAGGGTTCAAGAAATAAGCAGATGCACAGAGGGAAGGCAATGAGGATTTTAAACAGCACAGTGAAAGTTTCTCTTATCTCTTATCATAACAGACATAGGAGTATTTGAATCATCATGCACTTTATTCAGTGTAAGAAAGGGCACTTTGCTCCCTTTAATGCTGTAATAGGAGTAATTAACCTTGCACTGCATTTGTATGCTAAGCTTGAAACATTTTCAAGCTAGGTAATCAGGCGACATTAGCACAAACTAGCTTCAACAGCCAGTGGAGTCAGTTTGCATTTTTCAGAGTTAATATTTGACAACACTGTAAATCCAAAGACATTGTAATAAGGGATTGAAGCAAGAACAACAACTTATTCTGCTGGTTAAGTATGCCATACAGTACATGAAAAATGGATACGATTTACAAGTGGTAGATTTATACACTGGCACCAAATAAAAACCAACATGTTTGATATTTCACAAGGAGGAGGAGGCTCCAAGCATACATTACAGCTTAGCAGAAGCAAGGCGAAAAGGGCATACAAGTGTGATAAAATGTTAAGCCTCATTTTTCGGAATTCTCATAAAAAGATTTATTAATGAGGAGCCTTAAGCTTATGTCTCATTGCTTTTAATTTTAATAATTCATCGCTAGGATTACAGGAAGGACTGCTTGTGACCATTTAGGTAGATAACCCTAACTAACAGTTACATATAAATATGGCCTAGCCTTCCTTTCTTTATTTAAATAACAACCAATTTGTAGAAGATGATACTTCTGAGTATTTATTTAGTACAGCTGTTACTTAGGGCAGCAAAAGCTACTCCCAACAGCTTCATGGCTCAGAGAAACAGCCCCCAAGGTCTAAGACTCCAGTCCCGTGTATGGTGTACAGTACCTCAGAGGAACCTTCATTATTCACGTCCACGGCATTTCCTGGTGTGGCAGATGAATCCGAATCCGAGCTCTGAGACCCACCTCTACCCGGAGTCTGAAATAGAGGGGGGGGAAGAGAAAAATGAGTGTCTACAGACTGTATTTAATAAAGCATGGTACATATCCTTTGCAAAGGCCTCTCTTCTACTTGCTGGAATACAGACAAATTTCCCCTCCACAAGAGTAATGAAGTGAACAAGCTGACAACCAATTACATAATTTTCAGTGCAACACTTCAACAAAAGCTTTTATCCAGGACTCTCCATGCATCAAAGAACAAGGAGACACCAGAAGCAGAGGCCAGGATTTTAAACTACTTCCCCTCATGAACACTCAACACAAAACAAAGAATTAGGCTAAACTCTGCCCTAATATCACTCACTCTGATGTTAAATTAGGTCTCTGTATCCAACAGAAAAACACTAGAAATTACAATCTAAAAGTTTCAGAAGTAGTAAACTATTATCATACTACTCTCTTGATAGCTTGTCTACAATCTTAACAAGCCTTTAAATATTCGAAAGACAGAAAACTAAAGAGTGAGGACCCTGCTGGTACAACAAGCATGCAAGCAGGTACACTGCCATGATTTTGAAAAAATAAAATTCACACCTGTGATAAATTTAAAACATGCTAATCACTAAGACAATCTATAAAAATAAACTTCTATGAATATGCTGAAAATCAAAACAGCAGTATGGATTTGAAACTACAGGTTTAGAGAAAATAAGCAAATAAATTTTAAATACTACATGATTCAAAAACTACATAGATGGATTGCATCTTATAATCCTTATTTAACTATAACTTTCATATAAATTTGATTTAACTTCTCTTACTCATCTCCAGAACGCCACTGCTTGACCAATGGCTGAAGAGTTAGCATACTCGAAGCAAACATCAGTAAAGAAATTATCTTAATACTGATACACAATCCTAGTTTCAACAAAAAAGAAATGTTCATTATCCAATTCCATGACGACAAGTGCAAATGGGATGAAGTAATGCTACCGCTGTATTTTACGCCCATCTGGAAATATTTGTGTTATAAAGGATTTTCTAATTTAATATAGGGGGATTAAAAACATAGAATTTTAAATATATAGATGGAAATCTACAGAGAGGGGAACAGAAGCAGATAAATAGTTTCTTGATCTTGGTGTCTCCAAAATCTTACTGGTTTTAGAATTTTCTTGCTCAAATATACCCTCTTTTATTCTCCCAGACAAACCAGCTATATAACTTTTTATAAGACACCTGCACCATGAATGCTTTTCCATACTTTGAAAATTAAGGGCATTTTCCCACTTTGTTTTGTAAAGAATATTCTGTTCCCAACTTTCATAAAGATAACAGCCTTTCATTACTAATCAAATAAAAAAAATAGGGAATAAAAACAAGTTTACTGATTAAGGACTTAATTCCCAGTGAGACACAGTTCAACTTTAGAAAGAAGTCCGAAGACTGGCCAAATGGAAGCGAGGAGGAGCGAAGCAGCGAGGTACTGCGGCTGGTGACAGTAAGTGACGGAGAAAACCATCTCTCCTCATCCCAGCCTTCTCTGGGGTCATCAGTTAAGTGATCACCGTATGCTGGTTTTCCTACTCCCCTGTCTTTTTTATTTTAGATGTTTTATGTTTCTAAAGAAAGTAAGAACACAATGGAGTTTCCTTCTAGTACAGTACACAAAAGCAATAGGCAAGGTGACACTAGCTCTCACAAGTTAATAATAGGAGAGACAACAAAAATAAACGGTGTAAGCAAAGAATACGATGCATGTGCAAAGCACGTCAAAGTGAAGGCACGAGTACTTCTCCAGGTCACTGATACAGACCATAAACAAGGTACATCCCAGCATGGACCACGGCTGCACAAGTTTTCATATGACATCAGTCTGGGAGGACCAGCTGATACGCTCCAGGGGCAGGGCTGCTGTCAGAGGGACCTAGATGGGCTGGAGGAACGGGCCAACAGGAACCTCATGCAATTCAACAGGGACAAATGTGGAGTCTTGTGCCTGGGAAGGAAAACCCCTGGCAGCAACACAGGACTCCCTGCTGAAAAGGACCCAGGGCTTGTGTCAGACAGCAAGCCAAATTGGAGCCAGCAACCAAGTTTCTCAGTAAGACCGGTAAGCTAGAATATTGCATCTAACATTATAAACAGTTTTCTTCAGGTTATATAGTTCAGAAGTTCCTTTCCATGCAATCCATAAACGACAATCATGCAACCCAGAGGTAAGGCTCACTTGTGAACCCATTCTGTGCAAGAACAAAGAATCCATAGAAGATGTATATACATACATGCCTACACAAGGCAAGATATCAGGTGTCAAAGCTTTCTTCCATAAAGGAGCTGAACTTTCACGATATAAGAATCAACTTCTTATTGAGAGGAATTTTTAAAAAGCCTTTCAAAATCTGACCATGATAAAAAGAATATGTATGGCAGTTAGCTATGGTGGCTGTTCTGTTCCAGAAAGCCTGAGAACTTGGACCCCTATCTGTCCCACCATCTACATATCCACAAGTAGAAATGCGGTGTTTTGAAATGCAGAAATTGTCAGCATTAATGAATATGCACTTCTTTACTAATGCCTTAGAAGAAACGGAAACCTTTTGTTCCACTCTTCAGCTCCAAAAACTGAAAAATGTGGCTTCACGTAGTCACGGACAAGAAGACAGGAGAGCAGAGGGAGAACCTGAACAAAATTGATAGCCTGGGCAATGGGGATAAAAGATGGTCCAACCACCTCCTTAGGAAGCATATACCTCCACTTTTGCAATACCTGAGCATATACTTTCTGCATACCTAATGAATCATTTCACCCCAAAACCAAGAATCTTCTGTAGCAATTAACATAGTATTTTCTTCACCTTACATTGTAACTACTGTGCACTGTTAATTGCCCATAACATTTCACCCCAGAGTTGACTGCATTTCGCAATGAGATTTGCATATTAAGTTCTGCTAGTTCTAGCACTACAAATTGGAGATTATTACAACCTCCAGGATGAAAGCTCTTATATTAAAAGTACAGTGTTATTACTATGTGGTTGATTAAAGTATTTGCTTTATGAAACACTTCAGACATGCTATAATCACACTAAAAGGCACCACATGGCACGTCTTACTGCGCACAATATACAAGACAGAAATTATTAAACAGTACCTGCTAAAATCCTTTTAACCTTTCAAAAAACAACGTGCTCTCTTTAAAAGAGAAAGCATAATTCCAAGCTAGATTTAGAAAGCTTAGTACAAATAGGTGGCATTTTTTGGTGAGTGGCATGCACAGGGAAGAAGGGTAGGAAGGAAAGAGGTCATTAAATAACTTTCAAGATCAGGAGCAACATCCCATAGCATCCATTTGCAAAGTAATACAGACCAGCAAGAAAAATTTAATACAAATTTGGAAGGGTGTTATGGAAACTGAGACCATAAATGCCATTAACTTATCTTTCAAGGCTGTAATATAATTTAAACATCCTTCACCGGTCAAATAAAGAATGGGGGATTGCGAATATTTTTTAGTTGATCACTGCATGATCAAATAGGTTCACACACACGTTTAAGCTAGGCTCCCAGACCACTGTTATATCAAGTTCCATAAAAAAAATTAAAAATAAAAAATTAACAACTTAGACTTTGTGAACTAAGGAAAGACTGAGAATGATGCTCTTTGTTTTCAATTGGAATACACAAGGAAGCAAAAGAATGACTTATGAATCCCATAGGAAAAGTAAATTTTCACACAGGCTTCTGTATATGCATTTTTACAAAATTAACATTTGACCCCTAAAGGCATACCTGGAGTTGAAAGACTTATGTAAGATTAGTCTCTCACCCAGCCTGTTTCTTTCCTAGTTGTCAGAGTTATACCTGTTTACTTTGCAGGGAAGTATATGTTTCTACTACTAGCACTGGAGTTGTGGAAATAATATGCTAAACTCAATAATGTTGTTCTCTGTGTTTTCTCCAAACTGCAAGCTAATAGAAAGAAACATCATTAACAACAAAAAGGGCGACAACGATTGCAGCTTGTTTTCTGAAAAGGAATAGAAAATTATATAATGAATGAGTTGAGCTAATGCATTAAAATGACGGAGTATAAATATGGATTGCTACCGTGCCATTTTTGCATAATCATTTATCTGTCTAGCTACACTCCATTCAGTTATGATACTCTTTTCAGCATTTTTAAATTCAGAATAAATTAAACCTTTGAAAAAAATCTGTTAAGCCTTTAGAAAGTCTGAACAAATATGGATTTATACAGTTTTCCCAGCACGGATTTAAATACTACAGAAGAGTACTATTGTCCAAACATATTAAGGACCTGAAGCAACAAACAAGCTGCAGGAATGGGAAGATAAGAAGGCTAAAGCCCATGTTATCAAACAACTCTCAGTGCTAGAAATGGAGTACAGTGCAATACAGGAGAGTAATATTGTTTACTCCTAAAGAAGAGTGACGCTATTTTACGACTGTAAAATGAAATGATTCCTGACTTCATGGGGCGCAAAACCTGTCTTTCCCATTGTACCACGGGTTCCACACAAGCAGACTCTGTGCCCAGGAAGAGGCACACGTGCTCCCTTGGACTCCACAGGGAGGGCACGAGCACAGCTGCAGCTCAGCATCCATCCGAGTACATACGCTATCTAGCAAGCCCTGCAATTATAAACGTAAAAAGAAAATTATAGGTAAGGCATGAGATGCAATGCATCCCAGACAAGTAAGTATCTCTGCTCTGGAGCTTGCAGTAAGGGAACAGGTGACTGTACTACCTGAGCTACAGAAATGCCTGCAAAGCCCTGCTCTCCACCTAGACCTCAAGATCTCCAGACCAAGAGCTCAAGCGCTTCTAGAAACAGAGCAATTAGATCTTAGAATCCAAACACAGCACAATAGCTAACAGTTGTGGACAGCCAGTTAAACACTGAATGAAGACATGAAGACAAAGAAGAAGAATGAAGACAAAAACTAACGTAAACAGTAGTCACACCAGCCCAACAGACGAGACCTTCACTACAAAACATGAGCGATGGGAAGAAGGCTCAGAAGAAGGTCAAAGTAATCAGTTTTTCACCAGCTGAAAATAAATGCCTGCTCCTTACAAGTGCGTTTTTTTTTTGTTACTATGTTTTGGTGTCTTGAAAATATAAGAAGTGACCTCTGCTTTAGCAGACCAGAGACAACAGCCGCTGTCCCACCAGTAGATGAACAACGGAGTGGGGACACAATGGCCACAAAGGGCCTTCAGAGTTGAACATAATAAAGAGAAGACAGGTCTCTATAGAATACGCATATGTAGGGCTGACAAAAATCAAAACATCTGGGCAGGAAAGCTGTGTCTCAGACATTTCACACAGATGTCTTTTGGGAAGGACTACCTTTTTCTAGGTCAGCACGATGAACAAAGAAACTGAAAAGTGGCAAGAATGAATGAAAGGGGGTTTTACGGTGCAAACGTACAGAACAGATGGATCCCTGAGATGTCACATTGAAAACACACATAAAATTTAGAAACAGCTTGCAGGGAAAGGACCTGAAACAAGGACCTAGTTGAAGACAGCATGGAGATACTAACTTCAAAAACTAAATGAGCTATGTTCAGTAGGAATGAGTATATCATAATTTTTATTTTGAAAATACACCATTCAAAGTCACCGAGAAGATGCTTTTAAAAACAGAAATTACAACTGTGGAAGAAATAAAAAGGTGACCAGAGAACCAAAGTATGAAAAAAGAAATATCTGATGTTTTAAAACTCCGGGAATCAGAATTTCAAATAAGTGACTAAAACTATAAACAGTATCTTTGTAGTTTTTGTCTTCCTCCCTTGCAGCTTCATGGCCAGATGAATCACAAAAAAAAAAAGAAAAAAGAAATGTAATAAAGAATTTTTTTAACATACTTTCATAACTCAAGTTATATCACTACTAATGACTAGCCACCTGGCTAGAAAGGATGGCATCACCTATAATCAAACAATAAAGCAAATACAGATACAAGAAACTAGATTTCAGTGACCAGAAGGTGGTTTTTTGCTATCTACATTAATGATGCACAAGAAAAGGGTCCTCAACCTTGAAACTACTGCCTTGGAGACATTAAAGATTTTAATACTTATGCTCTTTATGAACAAATTTGACAGCAAGCTAAGACTCACTTTTAACACCGAAGTACATTAGAAGTCTTCTTCATACTTTGCTAATCACAGATTGTAAATCAAAAAGGTATGTATGGGGCTGTGTGTACAATCACTACTTTTTATAAAAGGCCTACAGCCCTTTTAATAAGAGGTGGACTTTTAAAAAAATAGTTATTTGCACCAACCAAAAGATTAACTCCTTTAAAAATCTTGGTATTTCTCCATTTATTTTTTTTAGGCAGGAAGAAGTCTGTTCCACCTTTGTTGGCAATTAGTTCTGCTGTAATCCTGTAATTTTCGGGAGCCACTGGGGAATAGTTATTCGTTCAAACTTTGCAGAGAAGATGGCTGTTTCTAACACACAAAAACTTTTGCACTGATTTGAGATTTTTATAGGAAGTGTTTAGCTGTATTTATACTTGGGGGCAAATTTCCTTTGGCACCTTATCAAGCTCTTTCCTACATCATAGAAGCTCTCCTTGACGGCCTGTTATTTCTCAGAATCAATAAACACCCAGTTAAACGCTGCCAATATTTAATTAGACCCATACTAAGTTTCCCTGCTTGCTAGCAGGGCTTCCCATCCAACTTCAGGAAGGAAGTTCTTCCCTGTAAACACCAAGCTCCAAATAGACCAAGAGCGATCTTCACCTGCTCGGGGTCTATGACCGAAAAACAATTTGAGGCATGCTTTACGCAGAAAAAGTTGGCGGTATGCATACCGATGTACTTTCTTCCCCTCTGATAACTCTCATTCTTGTGGCAACGCTTCCTCGCATGGCAGATAAGGAAAGCATGCCAGCCTTTCCCATAAAACACCCTTTCACAGAGGTGTTACACAGACAGCAGGCTTCCAAACGAACACAGGATAAATAGAACACCGAGGGCAGCTGGTTTCCCTTCTACCCGTGAGCTCCTTCTGCGTGACACTGACCCCGCTCTCCTGCGGTGTGGGATCTGGAGCGGGATGTGGAGCTCTGCCTTCCCACCGCCGCCGTGACTCAACCCTTTTCGGTGCATCCTCCAGCCGAGCGCTGGCGACAAAGGACCGACTCCCCGGGCCCTGGGCCACCCCGACACCTGCCCTTAGCCAGCACCTCCCCGAGAGCTTCCACCCCAGCCACCAGCGGACTGCAAGCCGGCTGGCACCGCCACGGAGCCACGCCAGGATTTGGGGAGGGGACAAGGGTTTCATAAACGGGTGTCACAACTTGGCTTTTCCAACCAGGCAGAGCTGCCGGAAAAGCCGGTTCCCAAAATACGGGGAGACAGCTGGCTGCCGGGCTGGCTGTCGGCCTTAGGAGCCTGCTGGCCCCCAGGGCAACAAACCCCGGTCCCCGCGGCGGCTCTGCCCAGGCCGAGCTCCCCTTCAACCTGCCCCAGCCGCGGCGACGAGGGAAAGCGGCGGGCGGAGACGCCTCCGCGCTGCGGGAAGGAGCCACGCCGGGGCAGGGCCGGCCCCTCGCCCCACCGACAGGCCCCTCTCCCCGCCGCCGGGGGCCCGCCCGCCGCCGGCACCCTCCGCCCAGCCCGGGGGACGCCGCCACCGCCCCCAGCCGGGACCGCCGGCCTGTCCCGTCCCGCCCCGTCGGTGCTCGGGCCGGCCCCCGCGGCGGGCGAGGGGGCGGCGGCGGCGGACAAGCTCACGGCCTCCGCGGCCACCGCGGGCCTACCCCCTCCCCTGAGCCGCAGGACGGGCCGGGCCGGGCCGGGACGGGACGGTGGCTCCGGCCCCGCCGCGGGGAGCCCGGCCCCGAGCCGGGCCGGCACCAGGAAGCGGCACCTCCCCGCCACGCCACGGCACGGCACGGCCCGGCACGCCGCCCTCCCCGCCGGGGCGGGTCTCGCTGCCTTACCCGCTGCAGAATCCGCCTGAACATGGTGGCGGGGCCCGGATGCCGCCGGGCGGCCGCTGCCAGGCCGAGGGGGAAGCCGCGGGGCCCCGCGCAGCGCCACCCCCGCCCCGCAGGAGCCCGGCGCGGCCCGCTCGCCCCGTGACAGCCGCCGCGGCCGGGGAGGCGGAGCAGCCGCCGCGCCGGGGCGGGACCGCACAGCGACGCACCGCCCCGGGGAGGGACGGGGCTGCCACCGCCCGGCCACGGGGAGCCGGGAGAACCGAGGTGGGGGAGGCCAAGGGGGAGGGTCCAGCCCGGCGGGGGCTGCTCCTGGGGACGGGGCGGCTGTGGCGACGAGGAGTCCGCGACCCCGTCTCCTCCGCGGGGGCCCGGGGCGAGCTGCTTCCCGCCGCGCCGAGCCCGGCGGCGGGGGAGCCGGGCTGCCGAGGCGGGGGAGGAGGGAGGACGGCGGAGTGCCGGCCCCCGGCATCGCGGCCGTCCGCTTCCCCGCCGGTCTGCCCCCGTCCCCGGCAGCTGCCGGGCCCCTCTCGCCACCGTCACACGCTGGCCAGGGGAAGGGACGCGGTGCGGTCTGAACCTGCAGCTGGGGACTCGCCGCATGCGGCAAAGCGACCAGGCGGCTCCGCGGTTGCTGTTTCGGTCGTGAGGTGTTGAAAGTCCTGAGGAATGCACGTTAAAAGGAGCGTTGTTAAGGCATTCTGGTTTGGATATTTAACTGGAAATTTAATTCTGGAGGAGCAGTTGCTTCCTTCAAGCCCTGAGTTGGAAAGGCGACCTTGCGGCATGACCCATTGGGTGCTACTCTTAAGTATTAGAAAAAATTTTGCTCATGCAAGCACGCACCTACCTTCAAAACATCTGCAGCCCAAAAACAACCAAGAAACAATCTCTATATGTATGTGCTGAAGCAAAAACCTACAAAAGATCTGCTGGAATACCAGTAGTCTCTAGAATGCGTAACTCAAGACGCTACAGCCCGCTGTTCTATTCTAAAGCTGCAACTTTTACGCACTGGATGCAAGACAAATGGTCATGAGTAAATAATAAACCTGTTCAATGACTAATTGCGCCAAGTAGAGCAAATACCATAGCAGAGCACCAGTTGCGCTGCAAAGATTGAAAACATTTTTCCACTTAAAGGCTGACATTTCCCAGCCCTCCAAAATCCTCAGACTTCGCGTGAGCTGCGAGCACGTGACCAGCGGGATTCGGCTGCGGCAGCTTAAGGCTCGAGGCACAGCAGCGCTACGTGTTTGAACTGGGCTTACTCCCGCTACAGGGTCCAGCGTGTTCCGCGCTAATGTCATTTAGTTCACGACTGGGGCGGGTTAAGAGCTCACACGCAGTCGGTGATGGCTTCAGCTGACAAGCAGTGACATCTTTGGTCACATCCATTAGATCGTTTTCATTTATGTGTCCATAGTTCAAAATGGCCTTGAAATTTGATGTGTGGCAGTAACGAGGTTTGTTTCTAAATTTTGTACATGGGATTAACAGTGGGAAAAGGATTGTTCTTGTATGGCTGTACAGTTCCTTAAATATCTAGGCAGTAAATGTAGACATTTACTCTAAATCTAACCAAAATTACTGCAAATTTTAATACCCCACTCCCTTTACCAGGTATTTCAACAAGAGCGATTGACAGCCTAGATGATAAACTGCTGGGGTGCTCAATTTGCCATACCCGAGTAAGTTAAGCAGCCCGTCTTTACAACACAGAGGAAGATGATAGAGATCTGAGGACACTAGTTAAAAGTCTTACATCAGAGGAGGATTTTCTTAGACAAGTTTTGCAAGGAAATGCATAATCCTTTATTTGTGTGGATGTTTGTGTGAACATATGCATCTGTCTCCCTGTCCACCCATCATTCCCTCAGTAATTTATTAATCCACCAGCCAATTTCAATCAAATACAACAGAGCCAGATAAGGCTCAAAGATAATTAAGTTCCTACAAATTTAAATAGGCAGCCGGGGAGAGGAGAGAGACCAGCCTGTAAAGGAAAGACTGCAGAGTGACTGGCTTTACTAAATACCAGAGAATGCACATAAAAATTCACCCTAGGGGCAGAGCTCTAGGAAAAAAAAAGATTAAATCGGTCCCATTTCCAGTGGAAGTCTTTGGTTTTAATTACTGTGTGTATGGTAATGTCTGTGAATTTATATCATATGCTGCCCTAATATTGAAATCTCAGGCTGTTAGAATATGGTTGATGTCCTCAAGCATGGGAGTTGTAAATTTTCATTTCATCCAACCTCATCAACTCTGTGAGGAGTTTGGTGACAGGAGGGTTAAGGAGAGCCTTTCCGTGGAGTCCATTGGTGGCAGAAAGCCTTAGACCATAATCACGACAAAGACCTTTCCAGATCCAGCTGGAAACGGGTATTTCATCCTCTACACAGAAGCCAAAGGCTGAAAGTCTGAACTACATCAACCTCTTGCATACCCGCAGAAGTCAGCATGCCTTTATTTCAGTAGAGAACTGAGATCAATCTTTTGACTGTAAAAGCAGTATTCAAGGTGGCCAAGCTTGCACCAGCATCTCTCAGACCTTCCAACAGATACTGCCATTTAAAAAAAATAAAAAAATTAATGGCTATGCATGTAGCCAAATAAAAGCAATGATCCCTGGACCATGGCTCACAGGAATCAGTGCCCATGCAATCTTCTGCCATGACTGAGGGCCACAAGGAACCACCACCACTTGGTACAAAATGCAGGGAAAATAATGGGTGGTATGTCCACAGCACATATGCTCGCTTAGACTTGTGGCCTATAAATTTGCAAAGATTCTGGGCTACTGTCCTACATGTTTTCAGTGTTTATATGTATGATTATTTTCAGTCATGTTAAGTTCCTGAACTCAAAATCTCTTGATCACAAGCTCCTTGGGTTCATGAAGTGCTGCACTGGAAAAGTATCCTGTTTTTTCAAGGTGTTGCTTTTAAATATCATATTTATAAAATGCATCAGCCTCTCAGGCGTGTTTTTTTTTCTACCTTTTCAGCTATACATTTTTGACTGTCACTATATACTGCTCATATACTTTCAGCAAGTAGATTTCAAATTTGCCCACATCTTTTTCTGAGAATCTCTCCTTTCAAGTTAAACTTTCTGAAACTCAGTTGAACACAGTTTGTTTAAAATATGTTAAAACCCATAGTAACTAGCAGGTAAAAGTAATATAATGTTAAAAATACACATCACGAACCATGGAACAAAGAGAAATAACAAGATTAAAGAGTATTAAAAAGTTGCCAACCATCTGTCTTCAAAGATTAAAACTTGCCATAAACTCCCCTTTATCTCCTCAGCCAAGCTCCTCCAATAAACCCATGTTTGAGGAGAAAACTGTATTCTGTATTGGAGAAAACTGGCTTCTACACACAATTTAAATATGAAAACCCTCCCTCAGCCCCCAAGAAATGATACAACTTACCATATGGAAATTACAGATCAAAAGAAGTATTTTATCTTAAAATACTTCATACAAGTACAGCCAATTTTTTAGCTCTTGGAAATTGTTTATAATATTCATACAACAACTACTGTGCATATTTATGAAATGGCAGCCAAGGAGTCAATATAGAGATAAAGATTATGGCCATCATCTCCTGTTCAGTCCTCAATAATTTAAAAAACCTGCCACCTGGAGTTTGGATTCTAAGATGATGGTGAAGTACATAACATTTCATAAACAGATTGTTGGTAAATTTGTGACTAGAAGAAGCAGCAAGTGCAAAGCTGTAATTCATAAGTAGTACAGCGTAAGTTACAGCATTGCTGAAACCAAAATAAGACGTACATCTGGGATTTTCAAATTCCTCTGAGTGACTTATGAGCATGTATTTCATAGAAAATTAGGGATTTGGGTGTTCCTAAATCAAAGCACCATTTCATCCGAATGCCTACTAGGAATTGTCATTTAAGAAGAATGTAGCTGGGCAAATGAAAATTTGTGAAGGAAAAACTAGCTTGAAGAGGAATATTTCAGCTATTGATACTCTTGTCCCTCAAAAATATTTGCAAACAAAATACACAGAGTGCAGTTAGAATTCATGTTTTCGCCATTGTGCTGAGAAACCACAAGTGAAATTTGTCATTCTTGCAGGCAGCACCAATAAGCTTGAAGAGGCAAATGGCAGAAAATACTCAATAAAAGAGAAGTTCTTGGTGCAACTAGCGATACGGAGAAAAAAGTGTTATATGGTTGGGATAAGGCATCAGTGAGACACACGGTACATCAAGAAAAAATATTTTTAAAGTGATACATGAAGGCAAAAAGGTGAAAAACATCTGAACAATCTTTGTAGACTTATGAAGACACAAAGTCATAAAAGCGTATGACAAAATTTGGAAGCTTTATGAAGTACAGATTTGGGCACAAATGCATTTTCAACTGAAGGCAGGGCTGCACAGATGGGCCACTGCCATCTAATGGGGGTACATGGACCTTGCTAGACAGTGCTAAGGAAGGCAGCTGCCAGTCCCTCCCTGCCTGTCACCTGCAAATACAGGGCACGTCTGCTCCACAGTAGCCATAGGAGAACTATGATATCCAATTAAGAACAGCTAAAAGGCTTCTCAGAGTCCTCAAAATACAGAAATCTGTATTTGTTACTGATATTACTATTTGTGTAGGAATAGACTTTGAAATGGACAACAGCTAAGTATTAAAATGACAGCATCTATCTTGTCTTCAAGAGAGTTTGACAGTTCGAACTGTACTCCCAGTATTTCATTATTTACCATTTGGCTCCCCTTCAGCTTTATTGGCAGAAACAAATGTGTTTAGCCTGGAAAAATATTTAGAGTGGTTTTAAATTGGTATTAGTAAAACAAGATTATCTAGTGGCTTGGGCACTAATCTAAGACTTAGAAGATCATATAATTTTGTACTCAGCCCAAAACTAGTCCTCTTAGTAACACTCCCCACCTATAATGATGAAAATACTGATACCTCTCTATTGTGAAAATAAATTTGAATCTTGTGATGAAAAGCATCATAGAAGAGTCAAATATTTCTACTAATGTAAATTTATTGGCAATCAATTTCGTGATAACCAAATTATTTATGAACGGTGAAAGAAATGAAGTCTAGTTTCCCATGAAGAACATATCCCACAGCTTCACCTTTACAGAAATTTGATCTTCTGTCTCTCCAAGGTCACTCAAGGCCCCACCCCACAGGAGACAAGATGTGCTGTGGTCAGTCCAGAGATGCACATCAGCTCCTGTACATCAGCTTGGCTCACTAAACTTTCCAATAGCGTAAATGTGGATCTGTTACTTCTACTCAGTCATCAATTTTATCAGAAACTCAAGAAATGTAATTACCTTTAAGACATCTACAACTATCTCTGTTTAGACTTAAACTGCCCCATGGGTTCAAAAGGTTTGTCATGGGGAGCAGAGGGGAAGGACGGTGAATCATAGAATTGTCTAGGTTGGAAGGGACCTTAAGATCATCTAGTCCAATCATCAACCTAACCCTGATAAAAAACCATCACTAAACCATGTCACTAAGCTCTATGTCAACCCGTCTTTTGAACACTTCAGGGATGGTGCCACAACCACTTCCCTGGGCAGCCCCTTCCAATGCTTAATAACCCTTTCCGTGTAAAAATTTTTCCTTATATCCAATCTGAACCTCCCCTGGCACAACTTGAGGCCATTTCCTCTTGTCCTATTGCCTGTGACTTGGAAGAAGAGACCAACCCCTGCCTCTCTACAACCTCCTTTCAGGTAGTTGTAGAGAGCGCTAAGGTCTCCCCTCAGCCTCCTTTTCTCCAGGCTGAACAACCCCAGCTCTAAGAGATCACCTCTCCTTCCCTAAGGAGCAAGGCAAAACCCATAGGGTGGTTTTAGTCTGTGTTTGAAGACTTAGGTCAGTCTTTCCTGACCTGTTCCCTTCTCAATACAGAGAAAAATAACAGCTCTTCAGTTCTTCACTTGAGGTACTGAAGACGTTGGCCAGAGCATCAGTACTTCACCCTGCATGTGTTAGGGTGAGTGTGTTTTCTCAGCTGCTTTAGAACCAGGCTGACTCTGTGATGATGTTTGTAACAAAGAGCTGATGACTGGAGGCCAGCTCCTGTGCTACAGAAAGCCTCTTTTAAGTCAGTGCAATTATTTGCATGAGTAATGAGCATGCGTACTAACAAAGGTTGCACAGCTAGCATTAATACCAAATCCAAGACCTCAAAGTCATGACTTGTACCTCGTGTTACAGACCTGAACATGGTAGGATTTGCACAGCTCCTCCCGAGGTAATCCCAATTAAAGACAGAAACAACAGAATTATCTCTATTAATAACAAAAAATTGCTCCAGTGACTGATTATTTTTTTTCCCACCCACCCCAAGACTGAATCACTGCGTGGAGTATGCCATATAGCTTTGCTGGAGTAGCTGGAGAGACAGGCACTGGAAGTAGAGAAAGCCCAGCAGCACGGAAGAGAGCTTAAGTCATAAATATGTATGAGTTCATGTAAAAAATAAACCTGATATTAATATAACCAAAATCTGAGATGGAGAAGATCTGCTGCTGAGTCATGCAGAGCACTCTTTGCCAAATGCCTCAGCTAAGAAATTATTCTGCATAAAGTTGAAAGGCTGCCACAAAATAAACACTTCCAAATTCCACCCTAAAAAGCTGTGGTGATACCATGGTCATTCTGATCCCGTTACTTCAGAGATGTTAGCTCGTGCTGGCAAGTTTCCCAGGCACTTTCCAGTAAATGGCACAGAAAATGGGTAAATAGGAAGAAGACAGGGGATTGGTGGAATTCCACTGCAGAGTAGAATTCAAATATTTCAAAGAACAAATTCTTTGGGGTCACTTATCTGCTCACTTTGGTGTGTGCTAATATACATATGTAGCTTCTCTTTCTTTGGGTCTTAAGCACAAGCTTATTCATCTCCATCAGTCTAGGCACATTTGAGGATGTTTCAAAGATTTTTCAGCAAAATGCTTAAAATGCCAAATGAAATAAGCAGGGGAGCCCTTAATTATGCAGGTTGTAGGGGATGCCAGTAGTACTGATTACTTAAATTAATCTCATTAGGACTCTCTTAGTTACAGTGGAAACATAAGATGTATTTTCAATGTCATGTATCAAGATTTAGTGATAATAGAGCTGTGGGCATTGTTTTAACCACCTTCTGAATAATTGCAAAAAAAGCTGAAGATCTGCAGGGGGTTTTTCAAACACAAATCTCACCAATTGCATTAACAAGATTTTTTCTTTTTTCTTTTTTTTTTAATTATATAAATGTCCACACAGCACTGATTCAAACACTGTCCTCTCTCTGAAAATTAATGCGCTATTTGTTCATGGCTCTGTATGTAAGCAGATGCAATAAACATTGGCTTTGTTGGGGTCATTGTGTACATGCATTGCATCAGCAATTCAGTTAAATATTTTTAAATGGTCAGAATAGAGGCTGCTAAATAAAGAAGACAAATAACTGTAAGAGGAAGTTAACAGGCTTTCTTAAAGCACTAAACAAAAACTCCTGTAGCTTTAGAGTAATCACACAATGCTTAATGGCATCTGTTACTATAAACTTAACCTCTCAAAGTCTTCCAGATTTGTATTTTAATGTTAGAAATATACTGAGTCTGGAATCCAAAATGCTATTTTTAAGCTATACGGTATTGCACTGCTAAATGCCCTGCTGGCCAGCCCTTGATTTTCTTGCAGTACTGGCCAAACCTGTCTCTGTAGCAATTGTATTAATGATTTAGACATGAGGAAGAATCTTGAGAATAAGCAAAGGAGGATTACAAATCTCTCTCTGTTAAGCATTTTTTTTAAAAAAGCTAAAATGCTCACACTAAAAGAATAATGAGTGGGACCATTCATTCATCATCATCGTTTCCTCATATAGAGCAGGTACGATTTATAATTTCATAAAACACTAGATAAAGTCACAAACAAACAAATGAAAAAAAAAAAGGGCTAATTTATAAATGGAAAATAAAATGTGTATACCAAAGCCTAGGGCAAACAGGCACTGGGAGTCAATGAAGGAAAAAGTAACAAATGCATTTCCCGTGGGATGATGAAATCCTACATGGTTACATGGTTCTCAAGAATCAACCCTTCAACAGCTGAGGTTTCCCTTTCATTAATGCCAGCTACATGCATTACTGGGTCAACTGACAATATAATTTTAATCTGGATCAAATGCGCACGCACCGCTGTATTTCTGTTTCTTCTGAATAACAAGAATAAGTGATACAGTGTTAAAGCAGTTTTATACTTTTTGTTTACTGTAAATTGATTGCAAGGAAAAAAAACCCAACACCAAATCCATTACAAAGCTGGCCAGAAGAAAGTTACTGCTTTAAAACAGTATTTTATTAGGTAGGATAAGTTTGCACCAGACCTGCGATTTTACCATTTGGGCTGGTAACTTTTCTGATCCAGCATTAAGTAATCTGAAGGCAGATTTACCAGCCCATGTACCCACAGCCTGGCCTCTATACCTGTCTTTTCTTAGGCGGTTGTTAGCTGTCATGGCAAGAGCAATGCCAGTGATGCATATGCTCAGAAAATAAGCGTTCAGTCTTTATTTCCTGCTTGGCATTATAATCATACTGAAATGGCTTCTCCAAAACTGGATATTATATATTGTAGAAGTCTACAGTATGGGCAGTCACTGCCTCAAAAAGTTTTTGAGCCAAATCAGCAAGAAAAAGCACCCTCTAAAGAAAAGCTCTTTTTAAGATTAAAGAGTACAAAACCAATTAAAACCGTCCAACCTGCAAAATGTCTCAGCAGTGGTTAAACTACTTGGCTAGAATATATGTTTAGTGCACCAAAATTTCTTGATGAGTTTGCCAGGTGATTTGGATGAGCAAGAAATGGAAAATCAGGTGTACTGTTTGAAGTTGACATATTTTATCATATTAGATATACATAGACATAGAGATTTCCCATAGTGAATAATAAAGCCCTTTTTGGTAAGCAATTGGACAATTCTGGTTTGTATAAAAATCCTTTCTTTTTAAGCCTGTATAATGTAGTCACAGACCCTGACAGTGTAATTGCAAAAATATAAGGTTAAAAACATCATTTGTCTTTAGGAAGGAGGTGAGGGTTATCTGCTGCTGTATCATTTCTCAGCTGTCCAGCAACCTGACGTCCACAGCCAGTTTGTACAAGACATTCATTTTAGAGCCTGGCCCAAGGCAAAAAAATAAATGCACAGGCATTCAGCATTTCATTTCAAGGCATTCAAAGAAATCTCCCAGTAGGTGTCAGATATTGAAGGCTGGACTCTTGGCTCACTTGTAGGCAGAGGGAGTTTTACTGCTGACCTCAGTGAGGCATTCAAATAAATATTCCAGTCTACACTAAGAAAAGAGAAGAACCATTACACACGGTTCTGACTGGGCAGGGCTTTTCTGGTCATCCTGACTTTTGATTCCCATTAAAGACTGCTGTCCCTGTTAGGTAGAGACACAGCTCGGGATTCTGTTGACATGGAAAGGTGGATAACGTGTACATGTACCTGTCAGAGAGGTGTGAGAGGCCACAGCAGAGGACCTGGTTGAGTGTGGGAACCAGAGCGAGTTCCTCAGCGGCACAATGCAAAGGCTCCACTCTGAGGTCTCACATGGAGACCTGTGCCAGCCTACAGACATACATGGGATCTAGGAGGAAAAAAAAATGTATTGAGTCACAATCTTAAACTTTAAATATCGGGATACTAGATATGGAGCTTTCTCAACTGGGGGTTTGCAAGGAAAGGCCCTGAAACAAAGGGGTTTTGTGAAGGGCAACTAGTTGTAATAAGTAATTTACTGAAGTGATCAGACAGTCTTATGTTTATAAATAAATTTATAAATTGACTTTTAAATACTATTTTTATGAATGTAACAAACAGCAAATACTAAAAGGTACTCTCAGATCTGAGCAGAAATTGATGCTGAATGAGGTTACTAACCTGAAATATATTTTAAGAGTATTTAAAGAGATTTTAAACTGAAGTTGCAGTCAGGAATTCAAATTGCAGCTAGTTATTAAAGATGTTGGTTTCCTGATGTCTGCTACCCTACTTACAAAGAACAAGTGCTGGCTACTCTTAACTGCATCGCGAAAACATTTACAGATGTTTATAACAGGTCTGTCCATTTTTAGTTGCCAAGGGCCAGGTTATTTCCTTCTGAGACAAAACTGTGTAAAGGCCAGAACTTTGTACAGTTACTATTTGGTATTTCTCACTGACCCTTTAGTGCAGAGGATGGCTGGGATTTGCGGCTCTACGAGTTACACGTCTCTGCATTCATAGAGTCATTGCAAAAAACCTGAACCCCCCTGACATCCTGTGGTGACTGGGGAGGCCTCTGGGGCTTCTCTGCTTTGCTCCAGAGCTACCCCCCAGCAAGGCTCCCTCTTCATCTCTGCTCTCACTAAATCCTCCCTTGAACTCACCAAATGCAGAGTTGCTGGGCTCTTTAGCATGCCCTTCTTCCCAAATGTGTTCCTCTCTGTTCTTTCTCTGTGATACCACTGGGAGCATCTGCTTCCTCCACAGCAGTTTATGTCTTTCTCTGAGAGCTAAGCTGACACAGTGGCAGATCCCAGGGGCTGTCCCCCCAGGGCAGCATGCCTCCGTGAAGTGACCATGTCCATCAAGCAACCTGCCAGGGGAGTGAGACTCTGTCACAAAATAAATCCCATTTCCTTTCCATATGCCAAAGGATATTTCTAGGACCTACAGCTGACGGCAATACTTCTTGCAGCAATGGCAGCCCAAGAAGCAAAAAGCCACTCACCCAATGCCAGGCAAAGATGCTGAAAGAAAACTATTATCCTCTGATGGAGCAAATACGTATCAGCAGTCCCTGCTAAAGCAGAGGATCTCTGGGCCATCCAACCCTTCCATCTTACCAACACAGCCCGAAGGGCAGATTACATGGTGATCACTAGTCCCTTTTTGAAGCATGTTTTAATATACCATTTATCTTGAGATTTTTTGTTGTTTATCCCCATTGTCCTTAGCATTTTGCATTTAATTAGTAGACTACATGTAGCTTTATGGCTGATGTTTCACAGCAGCAAATAAAAAATACTTAACTGCGTCTGCGCAGCATGCAAGTGGATCCTAATCCTATATTGAACCAGTTCTCTTTTCTGTCCTTTCCCCTGAAAATGGAGCTTGAGCTGCCAGAAAGGCCTTCTGATGAAAGAAAAGGTCATTAGCCACTGTGGATGAACTCGGTCTCTTTGAAGAGACCTGTTTGCTGTGGACCTCAGGTGACTCAGGATATTACGCCTTCTGTTACAAAAAGCTATGATGGTTGAACAGCACCCAACAAATCACTGAGATGTCATCACCAACCTCAGCTTAGCAGACAGCGTAGGTGAGGACACATCACGTTCTCAGCATGCAGGCCTCTCCTGGTGAACAGTTTTCCTCCCTCCACCCTGACCACTCAGCACATCAGCGTTGCTTTACATCACCTTTGCTCCCAGCTACAGTCAAACATGATGAAGTCTTGTAATGCATCCGTTTTTAGCATCGTTACACAAGCAATCGCTAGTTCATTGGGTGCCTTTTTTCCCCTCTTTCCCCTGCCTCCTAAGTGTCTGCTCGCAGCAGAAGTTAAGTCCATTTTCCAGCAGCTAAGGAAGGCTGTGGTGGGACAGCAGAGGACCTGCTGACCAGCAATGTCATGTAGTGTCAGAACTGGAGGAGCACGTGAGGAAGGTCTCCACACAGAGTGAACAAGAAGGGCTATTTAGGGGAAATGAAATAACAGAAAGCATTGGTAACACAAACATGCTTCAGTCACTCACTAACAGAACTGTCCTTACACATCCTCCTCCATGGAGGCACTGTAGCTTCTTTTGCATTTGTGGAGAAATTAACAACTTAAGACCCAATTTAAAAAGTTGGATGTATTAACAAAATTCAGCTGTATTATACTCTTATAATAAACATACATACACAGAAGTACTGATTTAAGGGGGTATAGGCTCTCTTAACTTTGGCATTCTCCACCACTTGAAAACTTGACCATCCAGCATTCAGTATATCTGTCTACGTTTAAACAACCACAGATACATTTTTTCCCATGTCACATTGAAAACTTTTTGTCTATTCACTTTGCTCTGCCTTTGGCAATTCCTAGTCAACAACAGAATTTATTTCTCACCTCAGACCAATTCACCCTCTTTCCAGGAAGCTGTCAAAAACCTTCAAATTTACTCTTATTACTTCTTTTTCCTTATTTCACTGTCCTGTTGACACACAGTCCTACCCTTGTAAACCAGGATGAACTGCCGTATGTGCGGCTTGTCCAACACCGCTACAGAGCTAAAGGCAAAATGGAGGGTGGGTTTCCTCGAGCCCAGGAGTAGTTTTGCACTATTCCCCACTAGAAGTCAGTTGCCTACCAAAAACGCTTCTCTTTTTTGAACTTTGATGTAAAGTTCAGGCCAAATCCATCTGCAGAACAGTGATTTCTAAAAAGGTATGAAACCAAGAAATTTATCATTTTTCCCAAATTATAGCCATAGTAGGAAGATGCGAGGAATATAACTACCTAAAAATCTACTGAAGTCTTCCTGGGCTTGCCACTGCACAGAGGCTATGAGTCACAACTCCAGAGGCTTCCGGTTAACAACTAAAAGGGAGAAATGATTGATATAATTTTTCTCAGTGAGTGATTAAGACTGCTTTTAACAATGCAGTCAGGCATGCTATGTACTAAAAGGGGTGATTCATTAGTTACTTGAAAGAAAAGCATCTTCTTTTCTCCGTTCAGAAGCCAGAGGGATTAGGCAGCCTCCCATGAGCATGGCTGATTAGCATGGAGAGAGAAATGGAGAGGAAATACTGGCTACTTTTGTCCCTGTCCCCACATCTGTAGTGCTCTTCTCATTAAAGCAAGAAAGAAATGGGGGAATTTTGTATTCAGCAGTGACATTGTTTTAGTCATACTTTGCATAAGTCTGACACCAGAGCTGGCTGCTGGCAGTTCCTGGCAGCTCCCTCCTCTGCCCTACAGTCACAGGCGCCTGCATCCAGCCCAGAGCACCATCTTCACGGCCCTGCCAAGTAGCCCGAATAGCAACACCAGCTGCTCTGCACACCACTTTTTGATGTTGCCCTGGAACATATGTGGGGAATTTGTTCATCCTGATTTTTGTGGTGAAATAAAGAAGAACAGTTATAGGTAGAACTGGCAAAGAGGGCGACGACAATAATGTATTTTTTCTTATTTGAACCATATTTCTGCTGAAATGAAATTTGTAACAGCTCCTCCCAACTTTCCATCATCTTAAGCATGCTAAAGATAATCTTCCTTTTAAGATGAGGTCATGCGTACAGTAAAGAATATGCCGCTCCCAAGCCTTGTTAGGTTTGGGTAGCTCCACATCGTTAAGGCATTCATTCTTTGCAACGCCCTGGTGGTGCAATACAGTAGCATGATGGCATAACCATCTGAAAAGTAACGCTGGGATTTCTTACAGTCTTCTTCCTGTGAGGAGAAAGGATGTTGCCAAAGCCTGCATACAAAACATTTCCAACAAGTGGAAATGGATGTTGCTGCCTTTTCATCACAATGCGAGTTTAATTTATGGACAAGTACAAAGCAATATTTTTTTCTGAAGAGACTGATCAAAACTGTCACATGCAAGACTTACATCTCTTTCCCCTTTTCTTAGAGCCCAGACATCAGATAAAAGTATAACTTACTTGCAACTCGTTCTGCATGCTTCTAACCACAGTCTCATGTAATAATCACTTGGACACGCTGTACTCAGAAAACTGGCAGCAATTCCAAGATTGACGTATTTGACAGACCTCTGGCACCAGCTTAAAGATGTTCAATATCTGCAATGCTACGATACATACAAATGCCCTTGCATTCAAACATAACCGTCACACTAGTGGTAAGCATACTTATATCCTGGATTCTACCAGTTTCATAGAAACTCTGCATCGCTCATCCCTGGGCTAAGTCTTTGTCTCAGTGTTTCTCTCTGCTTTTGCTTAGTCTTTCTTTCAACCTATTCCTGGCTACCCCTTTTTGCCTTTCACCTCTCTTCTCCTCTGTCACAGGTTGCCTCCTTGACTGCCACAGCACCAGTTATTTAAGTGAAATGATTCATCTTCTTCTCCCTTACTCATGTCTTTCTTTTCTTGAAAAGGTCTGGGTGGGATGAAAGGAGATGCAGCCTCTGCATCCGAGGACAACCTTGATCCACATGAAGTGGAGCAGCTCTAAGGGGTGGATAAGCAACCCCTGTCAGTCCTTCCCTCCCCAAACGCATTTGAGCAATATCCTGCCCTGAATGTGCCCTACCCTCAACTCTCCTGTGCTGATTGGTGTTTATTACCAGCCTTTTGTTACCTGAATCCCTTCTTATTTCACCTTGTCAAGTGCAGATTATGCTTCCCGTAATGATGGAGTGGAAAAAAGTCTCTGTAGGTGCCTGTCTAGCTGAGTTCCTGATAGAAAGATCACAAGGATATTAGTTTAAATTATTAGTTATGTAAAGGTGCTTAAAGCCTATGGCTACATAAATTTCATACAATAAAATTCCAAATATACAATTTGAAACAAATATACTACTACTAAAGTAAGAAGTTATTTGAAAAAAAATTAAGATTTTTTTTTCAAATCAAAAAGATGGTATTTTGGTCTAAAACAAGGATAATTTTTGTGGTTTTGAAGGTCAAAAAATGTCTCTTGAAAACCAAACAATTGAATTGAAACACAGCTAGGGTTTCTTTTCATTAAATAACGGAATATATTGACCAAAAGAAGGATCTTCTGTGAAAATCTCATCTTCAGACAAAAAGTTTAAATCTCCTGAATCTCCTGAATATATGCACAGCACACATTGGACACCAAATGAAATCATCCTCATTATATCTATGTATATAACCATTGAAGAGTAATTTATTCCATATAAAATCAGAACATTATAAATTCCATATGTGAGGTGTTATGTAACTTACATATTATTTTTTCTTTCACCATTATGCTTCAGCTTTCACCAGAAGATTCAAAGACAAATAAATCATTAGTCATTTAACTGGTGATATATAGTACTCATATTGTCATCTCTGGCAGGGTTTCACTTTTAAGCTTAAGTTAAAGCAATTCATTTGTGTCCTAAGTGACATAAGTACATAAACTTCATTGCAGCAGATCTCCGATAACACTGAATACAGAGCAAGGTCAGACCTTGGGAAGGAAAAGTGAGCACAGTGCTGAATGACTGCTAAGATTATTTTTTTCTGTAACTAACTCAAGCAAACTTGTATGTTGCTCTTCTGACACTTCCTTGGAAATGGCCACCGAATTTTAGCTAAAACATTTCCAGCCTTCTCTCCTCAGCTCCCCACAAGAAACAGCCACAGGTATTTATTTAGCATTGAAAACATCTGAACGATTCATTCATATTTAAGAAAGTATGGAAGAACTGAAAATAGTATAATTTAGTGGAAAGAGCTGGACAGTCTTTTCCTAGGAATTAGTACCTGTGCTGTGCATAATGGAAAAAATGCCATTTTTCTTTATCAGTAATTCCATGAGATTGTTACCCTGCCACTCTTTGAAAGGTCATCTATAGCAGTTAATATATAACTCACGGATGTGTCAGTTCTTCCCTAAAGTGTTATTTCAGGCACTGCAGGGGAATTCCCTCTGATATCTGTGCCACAGCAAAGGTATGCTGGCAGCCGAGGTTTCACGAAGGGGGACTTCAGCTGCAAGGCCAGCTTGGGAACGTCTGTCTCCCAGCCCTGCCTTGCCTCCGGCTACTTCTTCGCACTCATGCTGCTCTGCAACTGTCGTTGGGGCTGTGCTGGAAATCGGGTCACTGAGCTGATCCAAGCTACAAATAATCTTTTTTTATTTACAGGGTTGTTCTTAATACAGGTTGCTTTTCTTACCAGAACGATGCCAGAAACCGCAGTGCTGGTGCAATTGAGGAGGCAGGACCCTGGGACAGAGAGGAGAGAAAAGCAGTCAGGATAGCAGGCGCTAGGGAGGGAGCGTGCCTGGGTTCAGGGAACAACTATCGGCTCAGGGGGTGTCTCTTCCACTAATACGGGTAGAATGCAGGCAGGAGGGTGTTATCACAAACCAGTAACAAACAGAAAGTTCACACACAAAAGGATCATGCATTGGTTTAAAACAGGCTAAGACCAAACAGTAAAAATTGCTCCATGCGTGACTCCTGCAGAAAAAATATCTGTATACATAGGTGTTAGAGAATGTATATATGTATACACACATACGCACATGCATACGCACACATATTCATACACATATACACACACAAATATCACCTCTGAATTTGAAAGAAATGCAAAATATGCCTCAGTTCAGTTTTTGCCAGCCTTCAAAGCCTGCATGCAGCTCTGATCCCCTGGATGGCCCGTTCACGAACGCAACCCCCAGGAAAGCCTATAGAGGGAGCAGGTGGCCTTCTTTTCCTGAGTGACAGGCGTTTTCAACCTTAGGCTCTGACCCTGACAGAGAGAGACAAAGGTAGAGGATGGAAATGTCTTAGGGAGCAGTCTCAAGGGCCAGAGTGAGTTGCAAACAGGGGGAGCAGCGCCAGCACCAGCACCTCTCTGGGCAGGGGCAAGGGGGCTGCAGATCCACATCTACCATCTTTTCCTGCTTCCCTCTTTTTCAGGTTCACACCTGAGCCCCACAAAGGGTCAAGAATCTCTCAGTGTTTTCTCCCTTCTGCAATTGTTGGGGTGTCCTGGCACTTCAGCACATTGCAGGATAGAGATTTGCTTGGTTAGCAATTGAGCAGAATTTCATCTTCCAACACCTACAGCCAAAGTAATAGAGCACCACCTAGAAGTAAAGGAAGATTGCACTAAGAAAAGCCCAGCATTTCATGTTGAACAAAAAGAATAACTCAATAATATACAACTGTATGTCACAGACAACAGAAGAGAAACGGTATTAAGCAGAACCAATACTGAAACTGCATTCATAAGATAGAATATGCAGAAATATCAAAAAGTTAATTATTGTCTGTAGAGGCTATGTGCCTGAATTGAACATTATGTTTATTCTAATTTACATCTACATGCACAAAAATTTCTAAAAATCTTTAACCCAGGTATACCTGTATTGTAGGTCCAGAAAGCTGGTAGTTATTTGTAGGACTGTAAAGCCCAGAAAGTTTGGGCTAATCAGAATTGCATTTGCTGACCATGACACAAATATCTACCAAGAGCTTTTTCCCTACCATGTTTATTATAGTCCAACAAAAGAAAGGACAAGATTTTTTTTTTCCCTTATTCTTTTTCTTTTTGAAATAGATAGGGAGCTGTGACCAAAAAAGTTTAACAGAGACTGGATCTTATCAAACTCAGATTGAGTCTTTGAGATCAAAAGACTAACAACTAAAAAATACCTGTTTGGGAGCAATGACTTTCATAAGATGCTTGACTGAGTAGTATATGTGTTCTCAACTTAAAAATAACAATTACAAATGAAAAAAATAGCGTGCAATACATGGCAAATACACACACGTTTTTTACCATGTTATACATGTGAGCTCTCCTTGTAGAAAGACTGGCCACCAGAGTGTGCACCAGCTAACTTACATTTCTGTAAAAACCTAAGAACTTGCATAAAGCATACAATATTTATACATTAAAATTATACTAAGAGCTCTTCCCCTCACGCACTGAGGTCTAATAATACTTTAGCGTTTGTCTCCTGGGAAGCAAGAGCAGGTCTTAGGATTGCAACATAAATAGTTAAGCGCAGGTCATGCAGCAGTAAAAGAGAAAAGGAACACTCTATGCCCTTCAATTCCCAGGCACTGCAGCATGAGGCATTAAAAAAAGATAATATTACTTTTCCTCAGCTAACCCATATAACGTGTTTCATCTTTTGATACAGGTTTGCCTTTGGTTGGTTTTTTTTTGCATCATTAGAGAGAGGCCATTTGAGGAATATATTCTGCATCGCGATGTGATTCAGCAACTTTCTGGATAACATAAATGCAGCCCTTTTTTCTGTGCACTAATGAAACACAACTGGCAATAATTTTCTTCAAATTGAGCTTAACTGGAAGCAGGCGATGTACCATGTAAGCTGAAGCTCAGCGGTCTTAGATCACAATGTCATTTTTCAGGGTTTTTTATATGATTGAATATGAGCTGAACATATCCTGCTGTTCAAACCAGGCCAATGACAACAAATACATCACTGTAGGAGCTGTTGTGTTACCAAGAATGGCTCAGCAAATACATTTTCCTTTTCATCCAAATTCTAGGTAGCATTCGTCCATACCAACAAGTGAGACCGCTGTTTCTGAGTATGTCCCAAGGGCATATCCGCAGAAAGGTTATCCTGCAGTTCCACGAGGGCAAACCCCCTGTCATGAGCTTGCCCTGTCATAACTATTTTTGCACAAGGGCATTGAACGGTACTTAGTAACACCACTGTAGAAACACTATGTAATTTTGCATATTTTGTATTCTTTACCCAGAAGTGCTCCAAGTCTGGGAAACGAGATCAGGACCAAAAAACCGTTTGCCTTAAGAGGAACAAAATCCTCCCCAGAGGCACACAAAGTAATCAAAAGAGTTTAGGAAGCCATAGAGCTCTGGTGCTTCACGGGTGTGTTCCCCAGCAAAAATATCCTAATAAAGAGAGCCTTGTCTATGTAGCCTGATAGAGGAGTCCTATTTGCAGGCAGGCACGATGTGGTAGCCCTGGCAAGCGATGAGTGCCCGAGCTGGGATGTGCTGCCTGTCCTGTCTTAGGGCACAGGCTGCTTTTCCTTCAGGCAACGCGTGGGAGCGACGGGCAGCATGTGTCCCACGGACTGCTGCGACCCTTCCAGCCCCGAGCTGCAGGAGAGCTGCCATCGGAGCTCTGCAGCCAGCAGCAACCGCAGCTTGGGGGGGGGGGGTGTCCCACCCCCCCTGTGAACCAGTCTGAAGATGAAAAGTGCTGCGTAAGCACCAGCCCTTATTGTTACTGGCAGAGCTGCGTGGGGACATTGGCACGCAGCGCCTGTGGGCTTGGCTAACCACTAACCAGCGTGGAGCCTTTGCTCTTAGAAGCACCAAGTAATATTCCCCAAACATACTCCCATTTGCAAAAGAAAAAGTCATTTTGACAACAAAGCCTTCCATTGAGTAAGCGGCCAGTGTGGTGCTGGCATTATATAGCTGGCAGGATTTCTATCATAAACATTGCTATCAGCTGTATCTCAGCTATGTTCACTGTATCTCAGCTGTAAAAACTTGCTCCAGGCTGATATTTGGCAAACAAGACCCAGCAAGACAACCCTTTTTTAAAAAACATTATCCTATTTGAGTAATCTACAGACATGTAAATCAAGAAGTCTGCAAGTGTGGGCCCCACTGACACCATCGTTGATTCTTCTCTGCAGATGCTATGGGCACCAGGGGAAGCGAGCACCTGGCCATTCCAAAGCACTTGCTCCCGGGCTTTCCTTTCACCTCCAGATGCCCTGAATGGTCCAGATCACAATGCTGGGGAGGTGTGGGGCAGAGCAGACAAGCTGCAGTCAGTGATGAGACACGGAGAAGTTTCCCCAGGAGAAAAGCCTGTCTCCTGGGAATGCACGCAGAGCAAGACACTGATCACCTTTTACGCAGGTGAAGAAGAGCAGCTGCTGGAAACCCCCAGAGTCCTACCTAGCCATGTACGTGCCCCCCTCCATATATGTGAAGGAAAAATTGCACTTATTTCTATCTCAGAGGAAATGCCTGCTGTTACTTCAAAGCTAAAACAGCTTCTTGGTCATAATGCCATAATGCTGCATTGGCTACGCAGTCCTCTTGTGTTTCGAAAGTTTTCCTGTGGACTTTACCACATCTGATAAACACTTTGGTAGAAAACATGTCATCCACTGGCTCTTCCGAATGGAGATTTCCAGATCTGCGCAGAATATCCCTGGGACAAATAAGCAGTTAAATGCAACAGAGACAGAAAACTCAGCACTGAGTAGCAACTCTTTATGTATCCGTGTAAAAGTATTCAGGATTTTTAGTCAGAAATACTCTTTTCATTGATTTCATTATTAAAAGTGTGTTACAGCTAAGGTTTTTTTAAACACTGAGTCTCATTTCCAAATGCCCTGAGGGAACAACAGCCACAACAATAAAATTAGGAACCCATTACTGAAGATAAAATTAGAATAACTAAGCTCGACACTATACAGGGAAAATGCAATGTTAAAATGTATGAGGCAAAATGCTTTCTAACTATCCCAACGTTAAACTTCATTTTGTCCTTGGAATGAGCAAGGGCAGGAATTTGTGACAAGCTACCACGTTATTAAACACAACCATGTTTTGTGCAAATTACTTGCTAAATCAGTATATTTTCTCAGTACAGTTAAGGACAAAGAGGCTTAATAAGATATTTTTAATTAACTTTTAATTAAAAAGACATTTTTTTAAATGCTTTTAACCTTCCCTTCCTTCAGGATTGTGATACAGGGAAGTACTGAGTAAATAGATGGTTTACTTTTCAGTTCTGCTTACACAGGAAACCTGGAGAGATATCTCAAGTGAGAGATTCTTCAGCAAACATGGAGAAGCCACTGCTATCACACCTACCACCTCCATGGCAAAAGCAGCAGAAGGTGACAGGTATCCACCTATATATACCAGGGCAACCACTCAGAAAATTCGTAGTGAAATTTCCTGCCATAGGTAGGACTCACATTTGAGAGCACACATGCTATCGTGCCCTGGATTAGAGTTAGGCTTCCTTTATCACTCCTGAACAACTATCTTCATGAGCCACACATTCTCACACTGCCTGTGTGCGGTGCATGCATAGGTTGCACAGTCTAGAGACTAACAGTTCCTCCTTACAATCACCTTGAAAAATGCATTCCATCTTTTTCAGGACCAAAAAAAAAAGGAAATCACATATTTCTAAAACCAGAACAGCGTCGTAATATCCAAAACGGGATAAAAGGGGTGGGGGGCTGTTGCGGTCTGCTCTTTCTTCTCACATTAGGTAACTCCCCCCTTCCTCCTCCTCTTCCAGCCTCAAACACATGGCTGTCATAAACTCTTTAAGGGAATATTGTCAAATGCATTTACTAAACATTCTGACACTAATGAAAAAGAAACATTCAAATGAAAAAAAAAAAAAATACAGCCACGAAAACACTCTGTTTCAAGCATTGCTTCACATTAGTGAACAGCTCATTCACTATTCCTGGGTATTAGAGTCGAGCTCAGTGCTTTTGCAATAGATATTTTTAAATAAAGGCTAAAGAACATGTTTTTCTTATGTTACACACTCAAAATGTCTGTGGAAACAAACAAGCACCCTTTTCTTACAGTAGCGTCTATAGGTTCTGAAACAAGCAGACAGACCAAATACTCACGGGTTTCACAAACCGTTCTCGAGAAAAAATCTACACATATGAGCTGACTCCTTATCTCCACTTCAATCAAATGAGCTTATTGTTAAAGTTTTACAAAGCAACCCAGCAGCAAGGTGAAAGATGAAGAGATTATTGAATAATAGATAAGAATATTTTTAGTCAGCTCAGACGTATTCATGTATCTGAGAAAGCACGAGGAAAAAGCCCTCAGAAAGGCGTTGGTGGAATTCCAGCAAAAGCAACCCAGCCGTCAGCACCCCACAAGGGCCAGGGGCTCCCTGGGTCCAGGGTGCTGGGGGCTCTCCATGGGAGGCAGCAGGGCAGAGCCCAGAAGTGGGCTGGCAGGGGGTGCACCAGGGCACCCGAGGCAGACCCAGCCCTGGGCATTGGGCACTTCCCTGGGGCTGGGGACATGGACCCACGGGTGAGCCCAGCTTGGGGGGTCCATGGCCAGGCAGGGTTGTGGAGAGCTGGAGACCATCCCTGCTGCAGCATCACTGGGGCAGGGACCAACAGCCCCAGGGGGCTGAAATGGGGTCCTGTGCTGTAGGCAGGGTGGGGAGAGCCCCAGGAGGGGGTTGGGAAGGGTCAGTCAGGGCTGGGGGTGCCCTCAGAGACCTGACACTGTCATGTAGACGTGCAGGATTACTAAGAAAAAAGATCTTGGTCCTTCTGCTCCTGGAATTGATGAAGATAAAATTTTTGCTTCCTTTTCATTCATAGCTTTAAAAGCCCAGCAATCCTGTCAAATTTGAAGTAGTTGGAACTGTAAACCCATTCCCAAGGTCATTCCTTCCCATCGGGTTTCCTACAATCTTGTTAAATGCAGGGGCAACAAAGAATTTGTAATGCTCTGGAAAGGACCTTCCCCATGCGCAAAAGAAGGGAACTACCAAATTGTCTGATTCCAGTGCCGTTCTGCTTCTTACCCTGCATCCAATCAAGAATCATTGCTCTGTTATTATGGTCTGAAGAGACAAAGATTTTTAAAAGATCTTTTCACTGCCTGAGCCAGCCCTCTCCCTGTTGTCTTTCCCTTTTAATGAAGATCACAGGGCGGTTGACATCTTTGATCTCACCACAGATCTTGAGAGCCTCTGAAGAAGTGGAGGTATAATAACATCATTCACTTAAAAGCTAGGGAGATTTTGACTGACTGAAACTGCATCTACTGAAATAAAGTACCAGTGAATAATGAAGAGTCACTTGGATATTCAGAACTTCATTCATTAAAAAACATTTCTGAAAGGAACTGGTTCATGTGTCCCTGGGAACGCTAGTACAAGAAGTGCCATGCTAAATCAGACTTGGCATTTAGTCTAGAATCAAAGTATTTGCACATAGTCCATCCTCCCGCAACACTGACTACAGAGCAGAAAAGTCTTTATCTTACCTCATGTACAACTATGAGACTATATACAATAGTGGAGTAGAAAATTTTTTAAAAGGCAGGTGTAAACAGGGGATACTTACCTCAGTAGTATGCAAGCAGCACAGTCCCTCACAATGTAATGATATGACATCCCCAAAAATACTGTACCATGTGAAAAGACCCAAAATTTGGTCTTTTGAGGCAGGGACAGCCATAAACCTGCAGCGCCGTGGAGCTCGGCACTGATTTACCTCAATTTTTCATTTTTTTTAATTTACCTTGATTCTCTGACAGGAAATTTTTGGTGAACTCCTTGCTCCCCTAGCTAGGCTGCTATAGGCAGCTAAGCTAACACATTTAAAATTAGCTCAGATGTGTCTAAGTTATACCTTGGGTCCTGGAGATAAAGAGCAGATACAAACTGGTGCTTGAGACTGCAGCAGAGACACAGCCCAGCATTTTTGGACCTCTGTCCAGGAAAGCTTTTCAGCATCCGTGTAGCTGTAAGGCTCTGAATAGACTTGGCGAGTGCATCAGCCAACAATGGTGAAGCATGTTGTGAGCTCCCTTCTGGACTGGGAATTATCTCTGAAGGGTTTTACAAAATGCAGTAGAGCCTCACGAAGCAGAAAACAACAGTTATTCAATTTCTCTCCTCTCCACCTGGATGCATTGGAACTAGGATGTTTTGGCATAAAACCCAGACATATTAAAGCAAATGCCAGAGGCCATTAAAGGCACAGCAAAATCCGTTTTGGGGAATATGGGCAGGTACAGACAGGGCCCTTGTTCCAGGGCCAGGCAAGCCCAAGTGCCAAGTGACAGAAGTCAGGGTGAACACTGGCAACATGGGACGGGGAGCCCCATGTCATCTTTCTGTGAGGACTTGGCCAGGCTATTGTGCCATTGCGGTATGCAGGGCCCAGAAGGCTGCTGCAAGTAGCACAGCTTAGTAAGAAAATAGTGGTAAATAAATCTGTGCATTATACACTCCTTCTGGTGACAACCATTTTCAAAAGAAACCCACAACAAGCACCTTCAAGAGAAGAAAACCACATAAGAACCCCTCACAGAATCCCAGCCTGTACGGTGCATACACACAAACACACAGAGACCAGCGTATTTATCCAAAACAATCCCACATAGGATTTCGCTTCAGATCTTGCAGATCATGCGGTGGTGGAGGGTTATCCACATGCACATCCACTGCTTTTGCAGCTGTTTGATCCACCATCTGCATCTTTCACTTCCCAGCTCCCTCAAAGTGAAGTTTCAGAGCAACCAAAATACTGAAAATCTCCCTGCCTGCAGATTGCATCATTTGGAAATGGCTGAGTTAGCTGATCTTCCCCGTAATTGCACCATTTGAAGCTGTATTTTCATTTCTGGGGAATAATGCACATGCCTCAACTCCCTTCTCAGATGTGTCATCCCACTGCTATTCCTTTCTTCTTTAAGCTACAGTTTGGTATTCTTTTAAGTGAACACCAATGCCAATAAAGCAGTCCGCACTTTCTCCCACTCCCATATCATCTCCCAGATAATCTGTTGTACTGTGCCATCATAAATATTTGTGTGGCTACATGGTGAACCAGATAAGAGAACCAATCCAGCTGAAAAAAAGCCCCTGGGAAAAAAAAGCAAATGCACTTTTTCCAATATAGTTCCCACAAGGTCATACAAATACTTGTGCTGCAATTGAAAGGAGGTTTCTGTAAGGACAGGAATGACTGACAGCAGCTCTGCTGGCCTTACTGTGGTGCCGTGGTTTGGCATTTGCTTTCACCAACTTTCATCCTCAGAAAGCACACAGAAACCCCTGTTTTGGGGAGGAAACAGGCACAGAGCTACTGAAAGTTCCTTCTGAATGCCCAGGGAAAAGTATTTTGCACGGCAATATCTAATTCTTGCCTGCATTTGAGGCCAAATCCATCATCTCCAAGGCAGTGCCCTTACACCCAAAATAGAGCTTTCTCCTATCAACAACATGCTCAGGGATCCTTTGGAGTCAACTGCTAGGACTTCAGAGGCAAACAGCCTATTTGTTCTTCTCTCACTTTCTCCAGATTTGAGGACTGATGAGACAGAATAGTGCCTGGTTACCTATTGCACAGCCCTATATTGTAAATGGGAGGAAAAAGTCTGGAAGCATTACCGTTTGATTGCATTTTATCAAAAAGCCTTTTGAAAACGGCTCACCTCACCATTTAACAGTTTACAATAAACTAAGCCTAAAACTAGACCCAGAAAGTCTGACACTAAGCCCCTCAATTTCACTTCTTTTTGCCTCATTTTCTTTCTTCACAATAAAGTGACAGTTCCGCTGCTGATTTTTCTCAGGATACGTGTGATAATCTTTTGTGCAACACTTGAAAATTGCAGTTAAATGCAATCTTGCTGCTAAATAAAGCTGTGCAGAATACAAAAGTGTCCTTCCCTTGCCTCCTCCACTTCAAAAAAAAGAGTCAAGAATTACTGTTTTCTCCCTGCTGGTTTGTGGTGTGAGATAGCGAGGATATGAAACTAGCTGATCCCATGAGTGGGAGGACTGACTACAATGAGAGCTCTTCTTTTATCGTTTCCAGCAACTGTACAATTAACTTAAATTGTGGCTATCTTTTCGCCAGTGGGCTTAATGTATTCAGACTAAGGATAGAGTCTAAGCAAACATTACAATTTCCTGAAGAGATTGCAAACCAGCAGTCTTCCCTGAAATCATATACCATCACTTACCCTTCACTAAACTAGAAACACGAAGGCCATATGTTATCACATGCAAGGGGACTTCCTTCACGCAGCGTCTGTGCCGTGACAAGCCTGGGGACAGAGCTCTGACACATACATTGATGGACACATTTAGCTTGAGGCGGTTTATCCAGTAAAGATCAGAGGAAATCATGCACAAAGATAACAGGGAGGGAATTATCCTGGTCATCTCTACTATTTGGGTAGCTCTGCTAATTTTGGAGAAAGCCAAGCGGGATTCAGCTATGCAACAAACAGGTGAGCATTTTTAGACATGAAATGGGTTTGAACTCTAGGGACCCTAGAGAATGTAAAATCTACTGCTGGGCAGAGGCTGCATAAGGAAGGCAGAGACCTTTTTTTTAACATATCCTTGGGAAAGCCAGCAAGAAGAACTGCCTTTGGTTTTTTCCTCCAATTCAACTGCCAGTTTCCCCAGTTTAATTCTGTCTCTACTTCTGGCTGTAATAGTGTGGCTGTTGGAGCTGTGACAGTCTCAGGACATAACCAAGGCAATATTTGTAAGGACAGGTCCCAGTTTTTATTAAATTGAGTATTTGGGAGACAAAAACAGAGATATTTTCAGGCACACAAGCCCATCTCCATGTCACTGAAAAGTCAGCGTGCTTAGAAGTACGTTGGAGCTTTTTCTAGCTATATCTGCCTAGTAAAAGATGTGACACCTCCCTTAAGCACCTCTCTCCTCAATTTGATGCTCATGTCTCTCTCTCACCAGTAAAGCTTCCTCTAACCCCATCTCCATTCTGACAGCACTCCCAGCCTTGTCTGGACCTAGTGAATTTTCATACATTCATTTCCACCTTTCTTCACATTCTTCTCACCCTGCCCCACCACCTCCTTAAGGCCTCACTGAATTCATCTTCTGGATCCCCCACTCTCATTACACTGAAACCCCTTTGACAGACCCCTGTCAGGCAGGAGCAGTTCCAGAAAACTTTATTGTCTGCAAGGCAAAGCCACCAGAGATATTCCTGTCCAGGCAGAACCACTTTCTCTGCCTGCTAACAGCACGATGCTGCTGACTATATCGCTGCAGCCATCAGGAGTACAAATAACCCTCAGAAATCAAGTTCCCTTCAGCTTTGATCATTTCAGTGTCAGGGTTCAACCAGCTGCCTGGCACGCAGCCACAGAGGTAGAGCAGGGAAGTGGGGATGGGAATGAGAGGTTGAGTGTAGGGTGAAGGAGGAAAGCAGCGGGTTGAGGCCGAGAACCACTTAGGGTATCTGCACCCTGAGGAGAATGCCAGTGGGTCAGAAAGGAGCTTTCTCAGTAGCAAGGAAGCAGCCAGCGTACAACAGGCAGTATTTTCCCCTGTGGTACATAATAACACGGCATTTTGTGAGCTTTGTCCACAGCTGCTGTGTAGAAAATGCAGGAACATTTTGCAAAGTTTTTAATGTTGTTGTGTCATAGCGTTCTCCAGTTATGCATGAGTGGTTAAAAGGGACAAGAACAGGTTAGGACCCCACTGAGCAAGGGGAAAAGGAAGGCAAGGGAAGGAAAATTCTCAAGTATTTGCCTCAATGGGCCACGAGGAACTGAAAGGGGCAGCACCCTGCAGACACACACAGGTTGGCAGCACAGTGAGGACCCATCAGATACTGTGTTTCTGCAACTGATGTGAAGACCGAAGAAAGCCCCCTGAAAGAAGGGTGCTGGGGGGAGAAGGAAAAATTTGTAGCAATGCTCTGCTGAACAGTGAATCTCCCCATATTCAGGCTTGGCTAAGGGCTGTGGTGAAGAGTAGGAATGCCTGAGACAGATAGGACGAAAGGAGAAAAATAATGCCTTAGCCTTCTGCCTAGCGCAGACCGTATGGACATTTGAGCTGCTGATGAATCAACATGAATCAGCCCTATTATACCCCAGACCATAACCGTGATGTAAACTGAGGTGATGCAGCAGCTGACTCAGAGGCACCTTTTACGTCCAGGGTGAGGCACAGAGCTGGGGACAGCAAGCTGTCAGCCATCCCCAAATAAACTCATAAAGCCTGGGCAACAGGCCCAAGGGATTTTGCCCTCTCCAGTTCAAATAACCAATACATATCACGCCAGCTGTGCAAAGGCTCATTGGCTTCCTTTAAAAGAGCAAGCCCTCCTTCAAGATTGATTTGTCTCGCCAGTGAAGTCACTGGGAACAAGTAAAGGTGCTGTGACTACAGCCTGTCTCACCACACTCAAACGAGACAGGGGCTGGTCATTGCATAGGATCTTCTCTGAGGAGCAGCCGAAGGGTAGCCATGGAAATGTGTAAAGACTTGTGTCACTAGCAAGAGCTGCTTGACAAGACGTAAATAGAAACATAAGAGACTATGCAGTAGACTATGCTGAGCCTTTAAAAAGCAGCTCTGAGCCAGGGTTGTTCTGTCAACCTCACCATGGACATAATAAAGAACACATCAGTCTCCCAGTCCGGTCTCTCACCTGGTGATATGAACAGCTGTGTTGGCATGGAGAAAAGGGCCATCTGCCTTGAGATCTCAGCTGGGATCAGGTCTGCCACCAGGGAATTCCCCTTGAGACTATGTCCCTGAGCTGCCTAAGAAGTCTTGACCCTCCACTATACTTCTCTGAAGTACAGTTTCTCTAAAATATCCCTCACTTGCTGCAGATAATAACTTGCTGTCAGCTCTCAAGGAATGCACTTATGTGCCTCTCCCTGTGTCATGCAATGCTTGCAGGCATGCAAGAAATGTAGGCAGAGCTGTCACAAGAAGATTTGGGAGCATCCCTCTCCCAGACCATCCTACTGTGGTGCTTCTCTTCCTGCCTTCCACACTCCTACTAGTTGCCACCAGGGACCTGCAGGCCCTGTTTCTGGGCAGCTATTGGCATGCCCTTACGCATCACCTTGGTGTGTAAGGGCATGCCAGTAATAATTGAGGTTGGAAGGGACCTCTGAGATCACCTAGTCCAATCCCCTGCTCAAAGCAAGTCCATCACCAATACTGTATCAGGTCACTTGATCAAGTTTGCCCATGTACTCAGAGCCCCTTCCTGGGACTGAGGCTTTGGCAGCCATGATGCTTTTGCCAGCTGAAGCCATTCCTACTTCACCTCCAATCCTGGTTCTCACAGTGCCCTCCCAGCACAAACATTTATGTAGTCTCCTAAGGAAGTGCTTCAGCTGAAATATAATCTGTGCCTCCAATATAATAATCATTTTTTTAGCTGGAACGCTTCCCCAGTCCAACTTACTCTGCAGTCCTACTCACAAATGTGCTACCATGGTCGAGGGAGAGCCAGACAATGACAAGCAGCCAAGAGGAGGAAGGGAAAGGAGGAGGAAAGAGCGAGGAAAATGCCTGCCTGAGCCAGAGCTGCTGATTAATGAGTTCTGTGCCAAGCCCAACCCTCAGAGAAGCAAGATTCAATTCCTGTTCAAGCCCCTTCACAACTACAATTTCCTCTTCTGTACAAGGGGGAGGCGGCTGACCACAGAGAGTTTGCAGATGAAAGATGAAAGGCCTGACGTATTGCTTATTGACTATTTTCACACCCACTGAACTTATTGGGAAAACTCTACCAAATGTATAGGAACCAGGTGAATCTGTACATCTGTTTTAGAAAGAAGAAGCAAGCATAAAGTTGGCCTGAACAGAAGAAATAAAATTTTCCAACTGAAATAGACAGACTGGCTGAGCTACAGAACCTGGGGTGTCTCCACCCAACATCTTGTGGAAAGGCACTTGCTTCAGAATTGGATCAAGCCTGAACAAAGCTGGAATGAACTCATCTACCTTGGCTCCAGCTTTCCCATTTTCACAGTACTTCCATATTTGTCAAAAGGATTCAAAATGTTATTCAAAATAACTGACAAGGAGAGCAACCACCAATCAAAATAATCTAAGTAAATTCCAGAGTAGTGCTAGATTGCTACTGATGTGCTGAAAATTCAGGCAATTGATCCTCATTAGGGCTACTGCCAACACGCAAAAAAGATCTGATTTATCCCAGCTAGCAGTAGGTATTTAATGTGGACATCCAAGTTGGAAGTCAGATCACACTAGACTTTCTGTGTAGTCCATGAAGAGTAACAAGCATCCCCTGAAGATAATTCATCCCGACATTTAACTTACCATTTCTGTACAAGCCCATCAGAGGTTAAGACTGCCCTGCAAGCGCTACTCAAACCTTCACACTCATCGCTGGCCAGTGAAAGGCTAGATGCACTGCCCTGTCACTCTTGAGTCCAATCTCAGTCTCTCATTTCTACTGGCCAGAGTTCAAAATTTGAAAGCCAAATACAGATTGAACTAAAACTTGAGTTGCTTACTAAAATCAACCCAATACTGAAGCTTGAGTTTATTTTTAAAACTACACGATTGACACTGATCTGCCCACATTTAAGGGTTATACTCCTAACCGGAGTATAATATTCCCATAGAGATTCAGCGGAAGCTGAGGTCTCCAACTAGTCCTGATTTTCATTATTACCCTGACTTAAACATTAAATGTATCCCTATAAAGACTTCCAGTCCTACCAAATGTGGAAGTAGGAATAAGCTCCTGGCTCCTAACTGTCAAAACTCCTAATTCATTTCAGCACATGTACGACAGAAGTAGTACAGGAAAGCTGCCTTAACAGCAAGGAGTGGCTTTAACTAGAACGCTGTACCAAACCTTTAGCCTCTGCCTACAGCTATATCACAGATTACAGGTTCAAACTGAAGGGTTACTAGGAGAGCCACAGCCCACAGATCAAAGATATCTAAGTACGTAACAGACACAATACACATGCGGTATACGGACTGACATAAACCAAGCTCTGTACTGACAGTACTTCTCAAAGTTACTTTCAAGAGCACGGTTGAGTTAATTTTAAATACTGCATTCTATTTAAAATCAATATGTTCCCTTCCTAAAGTATTAAGAGTAACTTAGTTTTCTAGGATTGATTCTATGAAGACCTGTATAATTAAGAAAAGGGAAAATGTCCTAATTCTACTTCCCTGCTAAATCTCATCCCACAAATTACTGCCTTATTCAGAAAGCCAAACTCGCCCTGCTAATTATAAATTCTTCACCCCCAGTTAGGTAATGGAAATAATAACAAATGACTTAAGTAACTAATCACAGCTAAATAGCACAGCTTGTATTGTGGATACCGAGTATTCCATACTGCAAACATACTCACGGAATATGGGCAAGGGAAGTGCAGTCTGTTTGCACAAGCTCCACAAGTGGAAGAGGTTACGTTCACTGAGCAAAATGCAGCCAATAAAAAAAAATTATTTGGGACTAATATGAAATGCAATTAATATGTCATCATTCAGAAGCTTTTACCTTCAGTGCATTACTTTATTTTCAAGATGCTATATGAGCTGTTTTCTGTCTTTTTACCATGCTACTAAAAGATTTTACAAGTGGGTAGTTAAAGAGATCTCAGCAAGACCTGCAAATAGAGTATTTCTGTCTGACTTATTCTAAATGCATGCAAAGTGGAAGACCAGACTGAAAGCTGATTACACTGCTTTTAAACATGTCCCTGAGCATCATGTACAGTCTGCACAGTGACTTTTAAGTGTTACATGATTATTATTTAGAAACAAGTTAATCTTTGGTGCATGTTAGCTTGACGCTTTCAAAAGGCATAATATATTTTCACGTTACCAAACCTGACTACAAAGAAAAATTTAATAAAAACTCCAATTAGAAGCACTCCTGGATATGAATAGGCTGAACATGGTTTTGCACTTTGAAATCCAAATGCTAGCACATTTAGCTTAGAAATTAGAAGACTCTGGCAGCTAACTAGTCAGACTACAGCAGGGCAGCAACAAATGGAAGGCAACTTCCATTTTACTCCCTAACTAGAAGATTATTTGCAATAGTTCATGGATAAAAGGACAGAAGATGGATACCGAACCTCTGCCTTTGCAGTGCAGTATTCAAATACCCCTGTAGGCTCATAAGCAGAAGTACAGTTACCACATAAGAGCAGGAATAAAGAGGGATGAAGAAAGGTTAGTTGCACCTTCTGGTAAGGAGGGATGGCCAGTGGTTCAGAAACTCACCTCTGGTTTGTGACACCTGACTCCAATTTCTTGCCTTGCCTCAGCCAATCTGCGTAGCTCTGGGAGACCCACTGATTGTCTCTGTTCCTTCTCCTGTAAAATGGCAATAGCAGACCACCGTTACTCCACTGCATGGTATAAGGTAGCCTGGTGAGAGACAAAGAGAAGTGCTGAGATGCTATGAGTATAGTCAGATGTGTAGCAGGGAAGATTTAACAGCTGGTTGGCTCAGGATGCAATGGTCCTGCTCCTCCACTTTCCTTCTCCCTCTTCCTTGCCTGTATCCCCATTCCTGCCCACACAGCCTCAGCTCCTCTCTTGTGTAACTTCTGATGCTCTGTCTGTACAATAAAGCCAATTCAACTTACTAAGCAGCAAAAAGCTATACTTTGCTTTTGTTTGGGGGTTATTTTAGTGCTGCCAAGTTAAGTCAGGTCACTGTACGGTTAGATAAGTCCTAGAGACAGTGGAGAGGACTGCCAGGACTATGCAGCCTGAAGAAGTAGGAACAGAGCAGGGGAGAGCAGGGCAGCAGGATCTCCCCTCTTTAGCATCAGTAATTCACCAGACTGGGAGCTATAGCATATAACTGCCCTTGACTGATGGGCACCTTAGGTGGCAGTGCACAGGTACAGAGAAAAGCAGCAGCTGTTGATTACGAGGAGTGGTGATCAAGGCCTGATCCAACACAGACACCAGAGTCCCAAGAGGCTCCAAGAGATTGACAAGAGGTCACGAACAGTCTAATGGAGCTGGGGCTTGATAATATTTTTTTTAGAAAGAGACTGAAAATATAGCAGCCCAAAAATATAGGCAGTGAAGTTTACTGCCAGCTAAGAAGAACACATACTCTCTCTCCCTTAACATAGAAGTTATTATGTCTTGGTTTCAATTGACTGCACAGTGCTACCCCACCAAATTTGATACTGTTATTCAGTTTGCTTGCAAATAATATCATTTTCCTATTCTATTTTGCTTTCATAACATGCTTCAAGGACAGCCTGTGCATCTGAATAAGAGGGTACCAAGTGGCCACCTTCAGCAAGACAAAGCTTTGAGTCTATGCAGCAAAACATAGTAAAGACATTATTTGTTGACTGGATGCCCTTGCTTCCAGTGGGGCCCAACAGAATATCCTGGGGAACATTAAGAATTGTTGTTAGCTTTCATCTGGTGTTCCTCCAAATTGTAACCACTGTGTTATAATACATGTGTATCGGTTGTGTGATTTGGTGTGCTTGTTCCCCTTCCAGAACGGCAGAGCAACAGCACATGCTGCTTTTACACCTTACTGCTGTGAAAGCTAAGGCTGCCACCATTTGATGCACAGAGGCTTTCTAAATTTGAAGCATACCATGCACCTTGCTGGGGGGGCACTGAGAATACATTCCCCATCACCACTGACTCTGTCCATAAGAGGGCAGTGACATACATCTACCACGCAACCACTCCGCACCGAGTCTTGGGATGAGACCTGGGTAAATACAGTTAAAAGCATACCCACTTCTGCAAAAAATAGCAAGGACAGGCGTGAGCCTGTTGGCATCACTCCTGCCCACCTTCCACTTGCCAGCCTGAGTGACTAAGCCTTCATTTAAAGCAGGATCCCTTGGGAACCACTGTCAGCACTCATATGGAGCGCAGCCTGTGCCCATGATTCTGGTTCTGCAGCCAGGTGTCCTAATTGCTCTGCTACCAGGCCCTATGGGCTGACACAGGTTACATTATTAATGACTGGCTAGAGCTGTTGGGAGCTGTGAAGCAGGTTTATTAAACAGATAAATGCACCACCTTGAAGAAGAATGTATACTTCACCTTTCACAGTACCTTCCCTGCAGTATTTTTCCCTAACTGTGGTGGTGAATTACATTGCGTGAAGAAGGCAATCAGATCATAAAACCTGTAAATATTCCTACCCAGTGTGATTAACAGAGGAAGGGAGTTGCAACTGCTCACGTCTGCTATACACATTTTTCCAGATGCTCAGAAAGAATGGTGATTACATTTTGTTTTCTCATTTTAAAAAGATAAATAAGAATATTGTCTGTCAAGCTTCAAGAGTAGATCAACCAGCCTTTCATTCTCAAGAGAATTCCAAAATATCAGTATTCAAAGGGCAGAGAGCACACCTAGCAATATGTGCTGCAAAGCTCCCAGTATGCTAGAAGTGCAATAAATAAATGATCATAAAAATAAAGCTGTCTTGTATGTAAATAACAATTCGCCTTGATGTTTAAATTTAGTATGCATTATTTGCCACTGTACCTCAGTTTTGATTTGCCTATGAAAAGGCCAAATCGTGAAGTGTTGTTCTGATGATCACAATGGTGCAAGGAATGGGATGTGAAAACGAGGTTAGGACAATTTAGGAGAATGAATGAAATAAAAATAACTTCCAGGGAAATGAAACCAACTGAAAGTAAGTGTCTCCATGATATTTCAGAGAAGACTTGAGACAATTTATTAGTTGTTTAAAAATTCATATAGAAAGGATAATGGGCATCACCTAATTTTAGGTACCTCCCAAGCAAGCAATTCTCACGATATCCATCAAAGAGGAAGAGGTTCCTTTGCTGACTGATCAGGACTCTCTTAACTCGGGTGTATTCAGTTGCCTTGTCCAGGAGTCTCACTCTCTGCTACCCACACAGGAAGCCTAGGCAGCCTGAGGCCACAGGATTCAATGGCTGGGCTGGCTAGGACATCAGGAATGCCTATCTTAAGTATCTAATGCTGGGGAAATGTACCGTCCCTCCCCTGTCTGATACTGCATCAATCTGACAGCCTTTATATCATTCACACATTATTTCTCAAATAAAAGATTTTGAAATTAGCTCAGCTGTTTTTCTTTGGGGTTGTTTGGGGTTTTTTGTATTCTAAGACCAGTGTAACTTACAAATACCCAGTGGAGAAAAGAGCCTAGGAGTATGAGAGGCAGGATGAAATACATCTTTAAAGGGTAATTACGTTTTTCCCTGACATAGCAGCCTACAGGATCTTAGACTTTCACTGCCTCCCGTCAGGTAGCTTAAGAAACTTCAGACACTTTCCAAAGAAAGGAAGACAAACGTGATACCATTTTTTAAATAATTTCCAGAAATGTGTTTATTTTTCAGAAAGTTTTTGTTTGATTATAGAACTTCTTATAGAAATTACATTTTCTGCTCACTTCCAAAGCTTTGGTTTGGTTGTTTTATCTACCACATTGAAAAACCCTGGTGAAGACAGGAAAGCTAGTTTTATCCTATCGAAGCTGTTTGGTCTGGAGTGCCCTAGGCTTCCTGCTCTACTGGAACACGCAGCTCTAACCCATGTCTCCCAGCCCATCACAAATGTCACTATCTAAAACCCATGGGCACGTTCCTCTAATCTTTGAAAATATATGGAACCAACTGCATAGTTCAAGCTACAAAACTGGACATTATTCTATCACACAGGGACAGGTAAAGAAACAAAATGTGCTGCCACAAGATAAATGCAGACAAAGGGAAAGAGCAGAAAACTGGAGATGTCAAGGGGGCCAGGGTGAACAGCACACTGCACAGAGCAATAAGAGCACAGCATCCCTCCTTCACCTCCTGCTTAATAGCCAGGTTAGGTTACTCCTTTAATTTATATAGATTCACTTTCTGGAGTTCCGTACTCCCCCTCGTTGGTGGGAGTACAGAAATCCAGGAAAACAAAACAGATGCTCAGGCAATGGCCTAAGCAGGCAACCAAGTAGAGGCACTAAGGGTTGCTGTGCTCTTTACAGTGGGGACAGATGGCAACACAGGACTTTATATTCCCTTCTGGGCGCTACTCAGTTTGGCTGGTTTGCAGTTCACTCCTGCCCACACCAGCTACGTTTTCTGGAAGTCACCTTTTGCCAGATGTCACCTAAAGCCAGACAGCATTATTCCTGTCCGATTATCCATAACAACATGGTCTGAAAAAACATTTTTTTCAACTTGCGTTTTCAAAGACAGTGCCATTCCTATTCTGCTAATAATTGCTCCAAGAAAGAATATTCAGCAGAAGGGATCTTACATAGTATGTAGCCAGCAGAAGCTGCTGTGTAACGTTGTTAAAGAGACAGTATACGTTCCCCTGCAGCTAAGACTGTTCTGCCTGATCTCAGGTTACTAAAACAAGGGGTTTCATCACCAGCTTCCCCCTTAGCTATTGTTATTGGAAAAAAACCAACAACAACAACAAAAAAAAAAATACAAACCAAACAAAAAAACCCACCACTAATTTCTATTTTAGCTTTTTCAACAAATGCCAGTTTGAGAAATACATTATCTGTTATTGCATGTAAATGCATCCAACATTGATGTTCTGGGTTTTTAAGCTATTTTCTAGGGCATTCTTCCTTCTCTCTCTTCCAGGACACCCTATTTTTTTCCATGTCTTTTTGGAGTGGATAACAAATGGATTCCAGTATTAGGAATGTCTATTCTTAATTCTGTATTTTCTATATGGTGTCTCAATTAACAAAAAAAAAATTTCTGTAAGCCTGAAAATCCACACTGGCACCAAACTGAAACTGAAGTAGAAAGCTTTCTAAAAAGCTTCTCAAACGTTGTTTTAAGCTGGAAGCATGACTGCAATGTTTTTCTTGGCATACCTTACTGCCTTTGAAATACATAGACCACTATTCTTGATATGTTCATGTTTTCCTTGTATTTTATTTTAATAAGATGTGTCCCTCGGGAATGCATGGCAAGTCTCTTTTCATAGGGTGGCTGTCATCTAACTGTGGCATCTCTCCACTGCCAAGTATGCAATATATATATTTGTTGAGTGTTTACTTAAGTGAGGTTCAGAGACTTTCACAGACCTAAGCAAGAGTCACAGTCTTTGACACCAAATGTAATATCTAGTGGTAACCCCAGAAAATATTAAAACCAAGTGTTTTGTTGCAGGGGAGCCAAGTAAGGAAGTCTTAGAGCTGTTCAAATAATGTAAAAGCCTTCTTGAAACAGCCTCACTTAATTCAATATTTGATCTCTCCATTATGAGTTGTTCAGAAATATTCCGAGAACCAACACACTGCTCTAACAGAATTCTGCAAAGACCAGTTTCACAAACTTGGTTGATGAGGCATATAAGAACCTGGAGAGAAGGATGGAAGAGGAAAAATTGATTTATAAAGATGGGTGTATTTGATGAGAGGATTGTAGCAATATGACTTACAAAATACAACACTAAAATGCTGTCCCCTAAATTTCCCATTCTTATGATTTTTAAATCAGTAAAAGGATTCTTTGGAGGGTCAAATGTTAACCTTACAGTGATTGGGCTCTCTGTACTGAAAAGGTCTCATCACTTACAGACGGTGAGCAGTCCATGCAATCCATTGGTCAAATATAGCTGTAACAATTACTTCAAGGTTTTCTAAAACTTAAATGTGTTCATACTTGCTAAAAGGAGGAAAAAAAAAAAAAAAAAAAAGAGAGCTGTGTTTGGAACAAAGAGTGACATTAGCCCTCACAGATCACTTCAGTTGCGAATACAGCTTAGAGGCTAAAAATTTTATACTGTCTCAAAAAAATTCAAAATAAAATCAGTCTGTACTGGCAGAAAATTAAGACCTTGTCAGGAAAGCTCCAGAACATTCAGTGGATGTGACAGTCACACCATTCATCCAGCTTGCTGGCAGCTCATGTTCAAATCCACTATGGACACTCTTCCATTGTTCCACGGTACTTGAGGATCTCCTGAACAAATAAAGAAAAAATAAATAATTATTTCAGGAATTATTAAGATGTTGGAGTCCACTTCTACTTTCACATAATTCAGTTTCTCTTTCTTTCCCTCTATGCTTGATCCAAATATAGCACAGACTAATGCAAAACTATATTCTCAGTTTCACTTTGAATCAGACTTCTTGGATATCACCACCATATGTAAGCCTTGTGTGTTTTCTTGCATATCAGTCCCAAGTTCAGACTCTCTTGCAATTTAAAAATATTTATTTGAGAATTGTATCTTCTTATTGCATACCTCCCAAGCTTAGTCTTCATTCCTTTTTTTTTTTTTTTTTCCTTCTTCTTCTCCAAATAAACTGAAATTAATAGTTAATATTGCTATTCACAAAGAGAACAGATTCCAGGCTTATAGGATACGGCAGGAAAACAGAAAAACTGCCCTTCTTCTTGCATAAGCCATACATATATTTGTTAAATTTGATATAGAGAAAGCAAACCTTCCAGGTTCTTGGCAACCTAATTCCATCACTGCTTGCGGATGAAATGAGATGACTAGTGGTGGTAGGAGGGGAGAGAAGGAGAGCGGGTTTTAAATTACACACACTTGGTAATTCATTGCAGAAATCAAGCCTAATAGGTACAGCTGCTTCATGGACATGGAGACGTTTCAAATGGCCAGCATTGCCCTTGACAGCAGGTGGTGTTTTGGATAAACAGCATCAGGAAGTAGCTAGCAAAAGGCAAAAGAAACACACTTGGAAAAACTGTGTTGGAATTTGATCAAAATGTTTTCCAGACAGCTCAGCTCCTACGAGACATGCAGATCACTTCAGTTCAAAAGCAATATCCAGCTGGGGAAAAATCCCAAAGACAAAAAAACTACACAGCAGTAATACTTGGTCAAAAGGGCTTGTGCTACTCTAATAATCATTTGTGTGTTACGTATCAGCCACTGCTTCAGCTTTAACACCCAAATTTGAAGACAGTGTTAGACTTCAGCCTGAAAAAGCTGGAAAGAATGAAAGAAAGGAGGGGAGGAATGTCCCACAGCAACACTGCTTCCTATGTGGGTTCCCCTTGGGAGCACTGTAACCTGGGTCCCGCTGTCCCCCTCACCACTATACGTTACTGAGAATCAGCATTGTAAATGTGCAAGGACGAGATACAGCTGCTGTGAGAACCACCCCTGGATGGGTGCAGGTCTAAGACCTGTACTTAATCTGTGGTGTTACTTTCAGTGTTGCCTTCTTATTCCTAAGGGATTCAGAAGTTTGTGTGAAAGGTCACCTACACAGAGAGACAGGATGAGGAAAAATAGACATCGTGCAGGTGCAGTGGGATTATGCATCTCCAAAGAAAAGCTCCGCAGAAAACAAAGCTTTCTCAGGCCAGACTCAGGCTTTTGGATGAGTTCCCACTGGAATTATCCCCAGCACAAAGCTCTTCTACTCTGAATGTGAGTCACATAAATACATACAGAACCATCTACGGACAATGTAATAAATGTAATCAAAAATAAAAAGAGCACAAAAGTCACCTCTGGAAAGAAGGAGAGAGAGAAAACCATATGTAGCAGATGACAATCCCGTCACTTAATGGACTTCTGGAAGACATTCAACCCTGTAATGTGCAGCATATAAGAACCGGAACAAAGCTTACATAACATTGCATTACATTGACATAGTTTTCTAGGTAGAGGCACTGGCTGCAATTTGTATAAACATACCCATGGAAAAATAATATCTCATCTACATGTACAAGATTTACCAAATAAGAAGAAGCATCACAGTGCTTGACAATTATCATAACATGCGCTTCATAAAGTGGGGCTATGAAAAACAATATCCAGTGGTTCCTAACAGGAAATAGCTAAAGCGAGTTGATGTGGGTTTTATTCAATCGTCTTCTGCCTTGCAAGGTAACGATCTTATTCCATGGATATTACACAACACACTTCTGAGGTGCCCCACACAAGTCTAGGTTTGGTAGCATTCCATATTTTCATTTTCATGCAACACCAGGACATATTTCACATTGTCCTAATTGTTACCTTGCTCCATGTAAAGCTATATCAGCAGCATTTAAATCTCAACCTCCTCAGCAGAAACTCCAATTAACATTTAAGCTATTAAGACTATTTTTAAAAAAGTTATGGTGCGGCTCTCAGCCTGCTAAGCAAAAATTCAAAACATTGAAACTGCATGTTAAACATTAGAAAATGGGAAATGGAGGTCACCAGCAGCCTGATCTGTAAACATATTTAAGTCTTTTTGTTCTTGACAAGTAGGAACCAAGCATTCGTTGAAAACCTAACTATGATAATTGTCAGTAAACTTGCATATTTGCATACCACCTTGGAAAAAGATATAAGTAAGCCCAGCCTTTGCTGGAAATTTAGAAGCATAGCTTCCACTATATTTCAGGGTCTACATACTTTAAAAAATGAGTTCTGCTTCAGATCCTAGTGAATTCAACATAAGCCCAGTGAGCAAGAGTTGAGCACAGCATTCTTCTCTTTTCATCTTTTTTCTCATGTGATGCAACAAAAGACACGAAATGCTTCCAGAAAGCTTGATCCAAGTGGATAAAAGGAAAGAACTGAAGGAGTTTCTGCTATTACAATACACTCACCATAAAGCCATTTTTATTTCCCCAGCCCTTGATTGCTCCTATTCAGTCCAGATAAATATGCTACCTCTGGCCCTTGTGCTACCTCAGCAATCTGATCAGAGAATTCTCTAAAGCTGTGTCTTCACTGTGGGAACCAGCAGTGTTTTGCAAATCTCAGGTGTATGCATACCTGGCATGTCTTGTCTTGACCTGTGGCATATCAAGACTCAGGGCCACTTGTTGGCCTCCGCCTTGCAAGGAAAGAAAAGTCTACAGATTTCTTTCTCATGCTTTTTCTTCCATAAACTCTATTTTCTATAAGAAGAAAATGTAGGCAGAGTGGGAGGGCATCACAATGTGGTCTAGTAGGTGCTCCTATCTCGACCTTTCAAGAAACCTTAGAAGAAATTAAATAGTAAGATTCATCCTTCATAAGGGTGCTTATCCACAATTTTGCACATCTTTAAAGGAATAATCATGCTACAAAATTACAGGCATCAACATAATTAATTTTTTGTCCACGTCAACTTTCTGCCACCTCAGCCACAGCCAGGACTCCCTCCTGCCTACCTGTTTTGTACAAGTGCTCCCTGGGAAACTCTCCATGTTGTCTAGGCTGAGACCAGAGCTCCCTTAGGATGCAATTGCATGGACGTGCATAGGGCAGTGTGTGCTGTGATGATCACATACACACACCCAGAAATGAAGATGACCAGAAAAACTACACATGCACATGGGAAGGGAACTTTTCTGCCATTTCAAGCAAGAGTATGCTGACCCTATCTCAAAGGCTACTTTTTACTGTCAACCTAGGCCTATGTCAGGCCAGAAATTTTGGTCTCAGATGAACAATGTTCATATGACATATAGTCATATGAAATAATTATGGCACCTTAACAAGTTATAGCCTGTCAGATTAACCATACCAGCTATCCATGGGCATCCTCTCAGACTACCCCAAATATGAGGTAACATGGCTCACTCAAATATCTTTCATGGAGGCTTAAGCTAAGTCACAACACCTTACAACTGCGGTGGGCTAAGTTTGCACACCTGGACATGTATCAACAATTAGAAAAGCTCTTCTGAGCTTTACTAGCTCAGGGGCATCTTTTCAAGCACCTATAACCCAACTATGTGCTGAGACCTTAGTAACTGATTGCAGACAGAAATAACATTCATATTGAACCATGCAAGTATCCATTTATAAACTGGACTAAGAGTAGGAAGATCTAAAGGGTTCATGCACAGGTACAAGGATGTTAATACTGCTAATTTTGGGATAATGTCATTCACTTCAGGGTTAAAATTGCACTTCGGTTTTCACCAAGCTGTAGTGCTCATTTTTAAATTTTAGATTACTGATAAAGAAATAATTCTGAGAACATATTTAGATATGTATCTCAAACAGTATTCCTAATTATTACCATCAAAGCTGAAGGGCCCATTCACTTAGATCATCTTTTGCTAAGTACAGGCACAATGGGGTCTCTGCTCAGACACCAGCTCAGAAAGGTATAGTACATTCTCCATGCAGTGTGAAAGACTCTTCCTCCCAGTGAGCACCTTGTGCTATAGGTGAAGGCTGCTGCATATACCTGCCTCAACACACAGTTCTCCAATGACCTCTGCACCACCTGCACCGTGGACAAAATCCATGAGATCCACACTGCTCTTTCTCCACCAAGTGAAGGCCACTTCCAAAGCCTGAGTGCACTACAAACAGCTTTCTGTAAGAAAGCCCCTCCCAAACACAAGGAATGGACATGCCTCCCCAAAACCAAGCCTAAGCTTTTCCCAAAGCCGCAGAAAATTAATCCATGATGAGCACTGTTCTTGTAAACCATCCCTTCACAATTCAGGGTGGCGGAGGTGAAGAGAAGTTCTCTTGGAAAGCCCATGGTTTTTGTCTAAATTTACTATTCTGCATTCCATAAAAATCAGAACTATTATCTCTCAAGTCAAGAAGCAACTGTACTTACACTGGAATGAAACGCACTGCTGCTTTTATAGAGGAATGTGTTTGGCAAGCCCAACTATCAGCAGCATTACCTCAGCAGCTTCTAATTCTATACCACTAGCTCAGAACCTGTTATCAGCTCTTGTATTTTGGTGTGCACTAAAAAGCAAGCAGATACTTATCACTGTAATATTTCTACCACACAGTTAGCAAACCCACCTACATAAGTATTCAGCCTGCTGTTCCTACAGTGTAGCAAAGCCCCTACCTACAGCGTACAAGAGTTCTGTCATGTGCCTTAAGTGTAAGCTTTGGTTTACATTAGGGGAGGAAAAGTCATACCCATACAACTCTGCTGCTTCAATTCATGATTTTGCACCAGTGTGGCTGCAATGACTCAAGTTCCAGTGCAGATACATGTGGTCAGATTTATCTCATTCTAAAGTAGTTATATGTCTAAATCTCATCTGTGTTAAGCACCCCGTACAGTCAATCGAGAAGGACTGATGCCTCCAGCATGATTTCTCTGATTTTTCTTAGATATTTTACATACATATACTGAAGGTACTATTTCTCACATTGACTAAAAGGAAGCCCAGGACCCTTGACTAATTTATATGTGCCTAAATTTGGGAAGATGAACCCCATGTATAGCATTATAAAGCTTTATACAGGGAGAGTTTATTTTTCTTCTCAGACCAGAATAAGGTATGTCAGTATAAGCATTCCCATTTAAGTATAACTGCATCCCGCTGGGATTTGGGCTGGTTAGAAGTAGGCTGCTCTGAAAAAAAAGTCCAGGGCAAAAAAATTCTGTGGTATTTCAAAGCGCCTGTAGCTGGCCTCTGCCATTGGAGAAAGAGGCAAATACCATACCACAACTTTCCAAATCCCAATCTTGAATAATTTATTTGAAAGAAAGAATTTACATGACCTACACTAACTCAGTTAACAGACGTAGCTTGCACATATTAAATTTTCTCCTGCATGTAACAAAATATGAAAAGAAAAAAAAAAAAAATCAAACCACAATCTTTCACTGTGACAACTCCCTAGATCTAGCTCCTTTTCCTCACTTTCTCCACATTTCTACATTTTTCGTTGGGATCCTTCAGTCTTTTCTACAAGCACTTGACCTTATCACAGTGCCTTTTATCTTTTTATCAAAGTAAAGACAGGGGGTGTAGATAGAATTATTTACTATCTCAGAGGAAAGGGCGATGTAGTTAAAAAATAGTAAGAAAATAGCTATAGTCCACTATTTACCTACTGTAGCTGGGCTGGTCATTATATCTGGGCTGGCCAAGGAATTTACTTATGTCTCCACTGCAGTGATAGGATGTGGTCAGGGTTGTCCCTCCTGCAATGGTGAAAGTCTCATGGCAGAGGCTCCCTAAGCTATGCCTACAGCCCAGCTCACATTCGTGGAGCAGACCAGCTCTCCAACCTGCAGTGAAGCCCCTACCATTGCTGCATTGCTGTGACTGTACACAAGGTAGACTGCACACGAGCTCCCCGAGGTATGGCTACCTGACTCATCATCACATCTCTGGCCACAGTCTATACATACCCACTATTTCAGCTCTCAACAGTTTCAAGTCCTTCTCTTTCCCCGTGAAGAACGATCAAGTAATGTTTGCCTCTAAATTGAGGAATTCCTCCGCAGGAAGGTCTAGCTCCTTTCTTCCCTGGCTATGAAGGGGGTCCTTCTTTGTGAAGAGGTAGCTGTGTTCCTATGTGAAGTCCTCTTGGTTTCTCCTACTGGTTTGTTTTTTTTTTTTTTCCACTAGGGAGTCCTTTGTTGTTCCTCCTCTCACAAAGGCTTCTCATTCCTGCCCTAGGATGACCATCTCTGAATCCTGCCATGTGGGGGAGACCCAGACCCAGCCTCTCCTCTTGGGCAGACTCCCTGCTAGCATTTCTCTTTTTCCATTATTCCAGCTCAGTGAGTGATCTCCACAAGAGCGCAAGCTGACCAGAGAATCCACAGCCCTTCTGCACTTCCAGCTTTCTCAAGGACAGTGGGCCTCCAGCTACCCCTTGATTTTTATTTCACTTATCAGGGACCTGAAGGAAAGAGGAACTGATGGTCTTCAGTTACTAAATAGAAAAGCAGATTGTTTCCAGTGTGATAAGGAGTCTGGTACGGGCTGTTCTCTCTTCACCCGGCCAACTCCAGACTGCTCCACAAAGGCTACAATGAGCAGCGTATGAGCTAGATGTTTGCCTCAGAGTTCTCTAATCCTATGCCATTTGAAGTTAAGTACAGCTCAAAACACAGCCAGAAGTTGCATCTTTAAAGTGTTAAAATCAATTAACAAACAGCTGACTAAAGAAGAAAAATTCCACATTCCCAGCAGCAAATAGATCAAATTCTGTTATTTGTCGTACTGTACTCTCTGTTCCATTGCCTGCTCTGGAAACCAAGTACTTCATTTTATTCACATTTCTGAGATACTTAATCCATCACAACTTAATATTTTCTTAGCACATAACTTTGTGAAATACGATCTCTCTTTTCATCCTACTTGAATGATTTTTCATGTTTTGATTAGTCTGAAGAGAATGATGGAATACTCCAGTTATACAGATACACAGTTGCCATATATGTATTGAATTTAATCAAGACTTGGAACTTCCAAGCAATCTATATTTTTCTCACTGAAAAATAACAAATACAAGAAGCATTCAGATATGCATATCACCACACACAAAAAAAAAAACCAAACCAAAAAACCACCAAACCCAAACAAAACAAAACAAAACAAAAAAAAAACCCAGAAACGTATTTGTGACAGGAAGGATAGTACATCTCTTCTAATCCAGGAGTTTAAAACCCAGATGCCAAAGTGCAGGGTGGCCATTCCTGACTCTATGTATAGCCAGTGAATATACTGAGTACCTCTTCAGGAAAAGTCATCTTGCCCTGGCTTGTGACTACCATCAGATTCATTGCTCCCTAGAGGTCAAACTTTTGACCTCCAAAGAAAGCCCAGGAAGGCCATTTTAGATTAGGATGTTTAAGTTTAAGTATCTAAAACAGAGTGAGTTTTAATTTGATCTGCAAGCAATTAAATAATTCCGCAGTTTCAAAATTACTAGAAAAAAAGAGACCAAAACAAACTCACAAAACCAATTACCTAAAATGAGGTAACAGAAGTCACAACTTCTACGTCTGCAACATATGGCTGAGCAAGAGACAATGGTATGATGGTGGCTCTGAGACAACAGCATTAGAGTCTGGAGCACAAAGAGGAACCATGAAGAACACAGACCCATCGATTTTGGAAATCATCTAGGTTTATCACAGCAACATATTATTCAGAGCTGCATGATCCTAAATGAAGTTTTCATAAGTGTTTAGGAAATGACATTCTAATTAATTCATAAAATTGGTTAGTTCACAACCAAAGGCACTGTCCCTATTTCAAGACACGAAAGATGAAGTGGCAAGTGTGCCACTAGCTACACTTTGTTAGATCAGGAGCACACTCCACAGAAAAGGCATTGGATTTGCTTTCAGAGAAATGCCTTACATGAAGCATCTTAAGCTGTGAAGGAAGCAATGCAAGCTCCTTATATAACAGTCTGATATAAGTGGGAAAAAAGGTCAGAACTCCATAAACACAGTAGATAATCTGTCCAAAACTTGCAAAAATCAAATATTTTAGGAACAGAAGGCCCATCTCTTCAAAATGGCACTTAATTCATTTCAGTGAATCCACTGAGATTAAAGCTGCAACATACTGTGGGAGCAAAATCATCAGTAGAGTTTACAGCTAGAGATGCCAGAGATGCCTGACATGAAAAGTTCCCAAGAAAATCCAAAAAGGACTGGCAAAGCCAACTCTCTGAGTTTGTTAATGTAATGCTAGCAGCACTTCTATTATTACATAATGGATTTTACAGGTATTCAGCCATTATTTTTTCAGGAAGACTCAGAACTATTTACTGCCTTATGATAGTTCCAAATGTAGAAAAATGTTAATTAAACAACAGGTTTCCGCTATATAGTTCTGATTTCAGTCATGACTGACTAATTACTCAGCTTTATCTGTTGAAAGCCAACTGTTATCTTACAGAAAGTTATTGAATCCAGTTCAAAAATATCTCCATTTGCTCAGCCAATCTAAATATCAGATTTTATTTTTTTTTTCCAGAATCATAAAAGTTGATTTAAATTATTTTCCTGGGACTGGAAAACAATGCTGTGAGCAAGCAGGGTATTAAACACAGTTTAACTTCACAGCACGAGAATTACACCCCAACCAGTGCAAGACTCTTGTAACACTGCAGCCAAGCCGATAGTGTATTGTTCCTCTCCAAGATTTCTATTGTTCAAAACTTTTCCAGATTTGCAAAATGAGTTCCTTTTTGAGATATTTCAAAAACAGTGACATAATGAATAGTTCTCCACTATGATTAAATTTATCTTTTTGTAATGAAGTGAGAGATACAAACTTCTGTTCTAAACGGTTTTTTCTCTAGTTATAGGCATAACCCCATCTTATTTGATGCAGCTAAAGCCACCAATGCCCATTATCCCAGGTGTGTTCCCACAGAATCCTGCCTAACTTCTTTTTCTGGCTCTGCTGTGAATATGAACATTTTTAAAGGGATTTTTATGGTTTTTATATCTAAGAGAGATTTGGTAATTTTCTGCCATGCAAAACATTATCTACAAAATTCAGTGTAGCTTCTGAAGCAAAAGTAACTATCATTACAATATATCCCTTCCTTTTCCTTTTCCCCTCCCTTTCCCCTTCCTCTCTTCTCTGCTCTCCTCTCCTCTTCTCAAACTACTCCAAATCATGCTGTTTCTTTACCTTACTACTGTGATGAACTATGATAGTGTTTTGAGAGTGACTGTCACACAACACATCCACGCACATTTCTATTGTGCTATTTACTCCATCCAGATGCAATGCAACTTGTTTTTATGGTATCTGGAAGTGGATTGACATTAAAGTGAATGAACAACTGTTAATGACAGTTGACACAAAACTATGCCTGCCTTTATTGTTCATGCCTGTCAGTGCGATAATACTGCTCTGATTGTGGGACTATACTAAAAACAATGAAGTTATATTAAATTACTACCCATTGCCACATCTTAAAACTTGCATAGTTGTGCATTTATGAGCTGCTACACAAAGCATCTTTGAGCTCTGAAGACCCTTCTCACCAAAAACCCTTCAGAACTTCCTCATGGATTTCACATGCAGAAAGTAGAGGCAGGTAAGACGGGCTGAGTAAAAGCACTGGGCAGGATTCATGTACGAATGGATAAAGAGAAAAAACTACAAGAATGCAAATTATTTTTCTTCTTTTCATATGAAGAGCATAGATTTCAGTCCAATACTTTGTGGATAGACCTTCTCCACTTGTCTTTTATTGAGTAGATACTTACTATACTCAAAAGTAGCAGCTGATCTTCCTTGTCATAATTTCAGGGATAGACAGCAGCTCCTGTGAACATGCATGTTTGTTGGTGGTTTTTATTAGTTCATAGTTCTTATTTATTTTCCCTTACCCATTCTTGCCATTTTTCCTTCTTCAAAGCAATCTTTTGCATGCTCCTCCCTCCCTAATGCTCCTTACACTCTCTGATACTGGTTTTATCCACACCCTGACTCTGCTCCTCACTCCATGCAAATCTTTGGTCGTCGTTTTTCCTGTGCACCTACTGACTCTGCTGGCTCTGATGCTCTAGCATTCTGTCCTGCTCCACCTTCTCCCCCTGGGTTTCCTTCCTCTCCTCCCTCTAATGATTGCTTTCCCTAAACTCCAGTCATTAGAGAGGTCAGGAACAGACAGCGTCACAACCACATGGAAAAGTGTTTCCTCTACTTCCCATTTTAAGATAATCTCTGTTCCAGATGGTTACAAGCACTACCTGGTTGTGAATTGCTAGTGTGCATTTGCTCTAAAATTAGGCAATGGAGTGTAAGAGCATTAAATTGCAAAACAGAGAGAGAGAGAACAGAAATTGCCATGTTGGTTGTTAACAGCTGCTTGCCACACCTATAATTAGCATTGTCTGACAACTCCCATCCCATGGTGTTTTTTTAGTTCTGAATACTTTGCCAGATCTCCATCCCCATAGCTTAAATTTTCCAGCTGGACATTTGCTTTAAGAAAGTATCGGTCAAAATGGTGCAACAATGTGTAAGAATGTATCCAAATTAAAGCCAGCTTTGCTCAGATTTTACTTACATTAAAAAAATGCAGGTAAACTTTTTCTTTGGAAACCTTTATATCTCCATATTTGGGGACAGAAGTTTGAAGCTTAGCAGGGAATAGCCTGGCGTAAAAGAAGTTTTTCTCACATAGACAGGAAGAGAGGAAATGGGGAGGAGGGTAGCCTAGGAAGGGAATCTTAAGGAATGGATTTCGGAAGTAAGGAAAAAAGGTTAGGGTGAACAGGAAAAAGCTGTCTACACAAGGTAGAAGAATTGAAGACCACTAGGACATGGTCCCCTGAGAGAAGGCATCTGACCATTCTCCTGCTGTAGGAAATATGGGCAAATATTGGCAAACTCACCCTGGTAAGGGCACACAGGAAGGATGGGAATACATCCAATTAATCCAAAGGCTTCAAATGGCTTACACAGGTCATCAGTATCATTGCCATGTTGGTGAAGTCGCTTCTTAGTGTTTAAAAATCTAATAAAGTAGGCTTGTACTGTGAGGCATTTTCTATTTGCCTTTTACGCCCTGTGAAGTGGCACACAACAAACCTGACAGAAAAAAAAATGATCTGAGGCTGCAGAAAAGAATTAGGAAATGGCACAGTTGCTTGCATTACCTTGTATTCATCTCCCTTGCACTACAATATATTTGTTCTACAATATATTGGCTCTACAATATAATCTTTCACTGCAGGAATACGTACCGATGTTTGCAAAGACCCTGTCCCTCATTCAGTGCACACAAGATCCTACTCAAGGACGCCTTCCAGAGAAGATGATTGGCTCTTCAGCCTTGCTTCTTTTGCTGCAGAAGTTCCAAAGCGTGTGGTAAAGTAGATTTATATCTTCCAGAAGAGAAAGGATCGTTCCACAGCTAAACACTTCCAAGAATAAACAGATTCTATATTTGTCTCTGCCACAGACTTCCACAAAAGGTACATTATGGACCTGCATTGTTTCAGGGATGGGCTGTGTGTAGCTCCCTAGTACATGTAAAGAGCAAAGTGCCTGTGATTAATAAATCCCTTGACTATGCTTGTTTTAAAGCCTGCCTGCCACCTTGTCCCCAAACACCTCAACTGGAAGCCTGAATCCCCACTACCCAGAACAAGCACCAACCAGAAGACTGGGAATTGGAGATGGCTGAACCACCATGTCCTGGCTCAAGGAAATGTGAGAAGGAGTCAGAGTCTGCAAATTCTTCAGCCCCAGAGCTAGAAGTAGCTACACTGAGATCCAGATACTTCTACTGAATATAGCGTTTAATGACAGCAGAATAAGGAATGCATTGTTTACTTTTATCTAACCCAACTGCAAAGTCCTAAGTAGAGACAAAGTACTCTTTGCATGTCCTGCAGCTGAAACAACCTCTATTTCCTCCTTCTGGTAAAACTGGAGAGCCGCTGCACGTGAGTCATCCTGTAGCAAACACACACCTGTCAGAGTCCTAAGTTCACCAAGAAGCCTTACTGGTGTTGGTGAACCTCATCTGGGGCCTCTCCCACCACCCTGCCTATGGCCCAGGACCCCATTTCAACTCACTCCAGAGCCATCAGTCCAAAAATATTCTGTGATTCTGTGATTCTGCACTAGCAATGCAACAGGAGTGCCTGCCTCTAGCCTCGCCTCCTGCTCAGACTTCAGACCCACATTGCAGCCTTGCCTCCAACCCTCTCTGGCTCCATCTCTTTTTGTTCCCAGATGGACACCCTGGATGGACCTGGATGGATCACTCCCCCAGTTTGGAGCTGTCAACGGAGCCTGTTACCAGCACCCAGCTCTGTGCACCATGTTTGGCCCCCAAGGGGAAGGACCCCATCGGTTAGGGTACAGCCTGCACAGGGAGTGACTGTTAGCACCAAGGTCCCTGTCCCACAAAGGAGAAAGGTGGTATGAAGCACTAGATAGCCTACATTTGGGTTCAGCTTTAACACACTTAATCTCCAAGTAAGAACTAGGTCAAGCTGTGACAAGAAATCATTGTCCAGAATACCAAGTTAGATATGCATTGCCCAAATACTGCCTCCCCTCGACATAGGATATATGCCCTTTAAATTCCTGTTTTCTTGTTCTTCAATTTCATGAATGCTGTTCACCTTCTACAAGAATAATTTGGTGACTCAACATCCATGAGAGTCGATGTTCCTCGTTCATCTCCCACATACGTCCCCTTTTTGGAGAGTACAAAGTACCACTAAAGCACCTTTTACAAAATGCCTTGGCAGTGCATCAGATCCCTCCACCCCCAAACACCTTTTGCTTTCAGAAACTGTATCTGAGTTGGACACTGGCACCTATAAAAAGCACTCTCTTAAGTGCCATCTGTCAATGAGTCTTCAGCAAGGCTATAAAACAAGGACACTGACAAACACATGCCAAAACACAATGCACGTCAGTTTGAGCATTTACAAAAAATATTCCAGGTTGTATAACCAGAGCAGCAGTCTGGATCCCCAGCCTCTTTTACGTCAGCCTCCTATCAGAGCTGGCATTTGCTGTTGGCTTTGGGCCTTTTTCCACCAGTCAGCCTTGACAAAGGGGATAACACCTGCCCCTTTGCCACTTTTAACGCCAGAGTCAAGATGCTGAGTGCCTACAGCAAACGCAAACACTGTGCTGTGATGTAGTTTGAGGTAAGTAGAGATGATGTTTTCCAGGAAAAATGTATCCAAAGCAGACGTAAGCCCGCTGAACCTAAAGCATGAGTCCATGGATTAGATGATAGGAAAATGGCCTGATAATCAGGATGCTGCACGCTCACCCCAGCTCTGCTACTAAAATGCTGTATGACCTTGAGCTATTTCTCTCTGCTGACCTCCATGCTTTTGTTCATCTTATGCATTCCAGTTAGAAACTACACTCTTTCTCCAGATGCCTTATTTGACAAATCCTGTTACCATTCCCAGCATTTTTTACATGGTATGATGGCCTTCAGGGACTTGGAACATTCCTGCATGGCAAATTTACATAAGACAAGTCCACACCATGCAAACGTGCATAGCTTGCTGGTGGCGGCTGGCTCCTGGAAAGGGGGTTGTGTTCTTCCTTGGCAGCAGCAGCAGCAGTTCCTGACTCTGTGCTGGCCAACAGGCAGGTGCAGGAGGAGGTATCTGGGTGTCTGACAGCTGCCAAAATATCTGTTTCCCGTCCTCTGCAGGATAAAGACAGCAGGTTGGACTTTGTTGTGTATGCCACTTTGGTGTAGCTGCAGTACTGCTACCAGCTTCCAGCCTGGGGACACCTGCTCCAGCTGACTGAACCAGTACATGTTGGTAGAACAGTCCACTGCTGTGGAGGAAGACCTGCCGCGTGTCCAACAGCAGTCTGTCCCTAAATCACCGCATCGGACTTGTGAGCCCAGAGCAAACTCATCCAGCACTAGCCCAGGAGTGCCAGCATCACCCACGTGTGCAGCCATAGTCCCATGTTCACCTGTAAAACCCTGGAAAAGACAATCCTCAAAGAGATCTGGCAAGTGTGGGGGAAGGAGGGAAAGGCACGGGGGAAGGCTACTGTAGTCTCATCAGCAGAGCAGACTGAAGAGAGGCAGTACCGAAACAGCAGCTAGTGACAGCAGGCAGTCAAGTGACTGAACTAATCAGCAAATCTGACTAGTGATCTTGAGTGCTGAATTCATTTCCAAAAATCCCATGGGAAGCTCTTAAAAAGAACATTCTTGCTGAAGAGAGTGAGAAAGACAGGTATGTATTTCCCCATCTTTTCTGACTGCAACAAATAAATTATTTCATTTTTATTCATATTCTTAATACTGAATGGGCAAGGAAGGAGTCACGAAGCAGAACAACTGTGAAAACTACCTCTAACAAAACATTTACTACCCATACCATTTTCTGCACTGGTTTCATATGGAGCCATCACTGGGGAAAAAGACAAATTACTAGGTTGGCACTTGCAGGTCCCAAGACCTTTCCTTGGAGAAACTAATAATGTTAGTGAGAGGATATGATATGCAATGACAAGTCTCTGGCTGTCACTGCATCCAGCAGTTTGAGTCTAGGAGCAGAGCAAAGGGATGAAGATAACTCATGAAGAGCAAAGATGACAAAACACTCAAGTTTTAATCTGATATTTTAAGCCATATGGTATAAAATCATCTATTCAAAACACAGTGGGCAAGTAATTACAGTTCACTCTGCCACTGTATTATTTTGCTTTTATTTCAGAATTTCTCTTTCCTAAAACAAAACTTTAAAAAAAAGCAATACTTTAGATATTTGAAGGTTTACAGTTTCTCTCATCTCCTGTTTTGTTTAGAGCCTTTTCATAAAGGCATCAACATTGAGGAGTCGAAAAGAGGAGATGAACTGAGAATTCAACCACTAGTCCCAAAATAGAAAAGGAAGAGATAGTAGTCTTGTTTCCTGACATGAAAGGTCCCAGGAGAGAAGAAGGAAGGCTTAAAAAAGAAAAAACCTCTTCCTTCCAAGACTTTTTTTCAGATTTTCCCCATTTTTTCTCATATCAAAATATCGTCAACCTCAAATTATTCTCCCCAACACTTTTGCATTGAAACAGCATTTTCTAGGAGAAAACTTCTGTCAAAATGTCATGACCAACTCTATTCAGTAACTTCTGTTGCCACGGAGATCTTCTCAAGGTTACAAACAAAGCATTAGAAATAATATTTTTCTCAGCCAAGCTGCTCCTTGTTTACCCAGCAAAGGAGCTGGTCAAATCACTGCTCCCAAGAGCATTCACCTGAGAGGCGGGAGAGGCATGCCCACCTGAAATGGAGATTGCAACATTTTCCAGACAGGTTGAGTCATTTTGTGAGATACTTAGCCTGCTTACAAACAGTTATTCCTGACTTTATTTTTTAATTTATTTTCCTTTTCTAGATAAACATATCTGGGAATCTCTAGGCCTTGAGTAAATGTTTAATAATGTTTTCCTCTAAAGGTAACATGCTGAGCTCTCCGTTCCTGTCTGCATTTTAAGCTACGCCTTTGCCTTTTTCCCCTAAAAAAAAAAAAAAATCCTGCCTTTTTATGCCTTCAGTTTACATGGCTTCTATCTCCACCTATTTTTAGAGAGCAGATAGCTGTTGATACCAGGCAGTGCTAGGTGAGAAGCAGCCTCCAAGGATAGTAATTAAACTCTTTTTCTAAGTAGTGCTTCCAGTTTGAAACTTCAAAGTATATATTATGCCTGTCTAGACTTATATATTAAATTTCTCAGACAATGACATGGTCTTTCCTGTGTTTGTACACACAGATTTACACACCTCTTCACTCAAATAACAGTAATGGGCTACATCACCCCTGACCTGATAAAACCAATGAAGTAGGATGCTTTAAGCAGAATTACTTAGAAGAGTTTCTCTGGGATGTATCTGTCCAACAGCAGGGAAGAGCTCTCTTCAGTCTGTTATACAAGACAAACCCACCTTCTGCTTTCATTCATTAATAAGAGGGATTCCCACAGCTGCTTTTTTTGAATCCAGAGATCGCTTGCTCTGTGCCTTTCCTGACAGCATAGTTTTCATGAAGCTTCTTTATTATAAGCTCCAAAACCAGCTTCTCTCCACCTATCACAGAAATGTCGTCTGTACTCCTTGCCCTAAATGCATCCAGTCTCACTTTTTCTGGTCTACAAATCTTCAACAGTATGGTAAACTGTTTTAAAATCTGGTTTAAATGCAATAAAGCTTTTTTGATGGATTAATTTTGCACTGGTAGATTTTACGCCAGATCAAGCACTGCCCACTTTTGCATGGCCACTGTAAAGTCTGAATAAACACGCAAAGCCAGTATCCACACCTGAATGCGTTCAACAGAAATGTGATGATGTGCCCATCCATCATTTGGCTCAGGTTTGTACCACTGGGTGACCCGGGAGGTGGTTACATGTCAGGCAGGAACACTCATAGTACCAAGGCCTGGGGGAATTCATAGTCCATACAGAAGTGGGGGATTCTCCCCTGGATCATGGGATTATGATTGGGTCAGTGGAAACTGCTGTTGTGGGGTAACTTCTGCTTTTCTAGCCAGCACCACCTTTGGTTTGCTCTCCACCCAAGTGTGCAGGGAGGGGCCCACACCCCAACAATGCAGGCTAACTGGTTGTACCTTAAGGGTTTGGCCTCAGCCCTCTGAAGTAGAGCAGTTTCATCACCCTAATGAGGGGTGGACTGGACCACTCCTTGGTGACAATATCTGAATTCTGCAGAGCAGACTGCTCACAATGATTAACAGAGTCTGTCATTCCACTTGCAAAGCTATTGATGATAGGTTATCACTCCTCAAACATGTCTTTACGTTGGAGAATTTTTAGCTACCTGTGGTTTTATAGCTTCCCCAACCTTTGGCCACGCTGTGCTTAAGCAATTCAATAAAAATGACTGGTTCAGCAACAACTGAAGATAGGAAGTAGGGAATAATCAGTATGTTTTCAAGACCTAAGTGGTCAATAGTGGCATAAAATACTTTAATCTGCTCACAGAGTAAACCTAGAACGCTCCTACAGTGGCCTTATTGAAAAATAAAGTAGTTAAATAATAGTAGTTGTGCAGGTCTCAGGTCCCTTTTAAGTAAGGCCACAGAGGCAGTAAGGAGGCAAGAAAAAGGCTTTGCTCTTTCTAGGGAAGATGGGATATCTGAGAATGTAGTTCCACAGTAACAAATTTTTTGGCAGAAACATCCTGTTCTGGAGCTCCACCTTGACCTCCCATTGGCCAAGCAGGTCCTTCACGGCTGCACTGTGAAACACCACCCCTGCACCACCACTTCTGACACCCTGCTGTGAACTGCACAAAGGAGCCAGTCTGAGTTAAAATCAAAACAAAGGTTATTTTTTAACATGGATTAGTTCCTTGATTGGGTTCGTGACTTCTGCGTTGGCTGATTGAAGGGTTAGTTCTTTGCAATGCAGGGGAAGGAAAAAGGATGTGGAGGTACTAGGAGAAAGAAGCAGGAAGCCCTTTATCTGCCACTGCCACCAGATGCCTCATACTATGGAACAACAGCTGCAAGTCCCAATCTCTAAGAGGTCTAACATCTTGAAAAAAAGCCTAACCAACCTCTAAGAAAAAAAAAAAAAGGCCATCTTCTTGATAGGTTTGAATGTGGCACCTTGCAGAACTACTAAACACTGCTGTGTACATGTTGCCTGGTAAAGAATCCTTCAATTTATAATGATTTTGGCAACTGTCTCTTAATTAAGACTCTTCCTTCGTAAAAAATAAAAGAGCTCCATCTCCTCTATATTACAAATACTTATGACGATGTGAGAAATGCCAAAGAAATTGTGACGAGAAATCAACACATTCTTAGGTGGAGTTTGGAGACAATGGAAAAGGCAACCACAAAAATACCTAAGTAAGTTTGTTTCAGTAAGTAACTATAACAGTCATAAAGCAACTAGCTGTTCTCCTGGGAAACCAGCATAGTGATCAACATGCTCTTCAGCCATAATATAATCTAGGAAAAACAAATAGGTAAACTGCACGTATAGTCCTTTTTGAAGTCACCAAACTACTGAGCTAGTAGTAAAAAACTAAATCTCCCTTTGGTTGTGTGCCCCTGTACTCGAAAAGGAAGCCAATAAAATCAGGAAATCAATCCTGTTTCCCAATAAAGATTGCTCAGATCTGTCAGGTTTTGTAGACCATTAAAAAATAATCAGTGAGATGAAAGTGTAAAAGAGAGAGGTTGGTCCTTAACATGTCCTGTGCATTAAACTCTTTTTGAACTTTCCTGCTTGAGCTCCATTCTGGAATAGCCTCATTAGTGCGGTATATGACTCATTAATCCACCTTGTCAATACTATCAGAAATTCTCTTCTATAGCTTGCCAACTATTCTCTGTTCAGAGAAAGGAAAAAAGTGGCACAGTTATAATAAACCAATTCAAGGATGTGAGTTGCATTCATACCTATGCTGATAATTGCTCTGTGGTTTGCCCTGAGAGCTCTCCTATCAGTTGCCCTTACCCTGTTTCTGAGATTCGGAAATTCATGTCCACATAGGACTCTTCAAGATGGAGGACTGAGTCTTGTGGACAGGCTAGTGTAAAATGTATGAACAGTCCTCGAATCAAGAATGAGAAAAAGCCTCCCCAGCAGTAAGTTGTCCCCAGCCATCCACAGCTTATCCACGCTCTATCTTCTACACACCCATGGTTGTCTACCCCATTTTTAAGGGGCGCACTTAGGTACCTAAAAAGAGGATATGGACTCTCATTTAGCCTAGTCACATTCCTACAGCTTAGGATGAGCCAGGGGAAAGAAGAGGGGTTCAAATCTGCTGTGCAATTCAGCACTTCATGTTTGATATTTTAAGTAGCTACAAACTGCTTTGCATCTTACCCTGAGACACCTGCCTTTCCAGATTGCCTTGGAGCCATGGGGGCTAACAGCAGGCTGTGAATTCCACCCAGGGAGCCAGGACCCTGCAAGGTAAGTGCAACTTTGACAATGCTGAAATCTCCCTGTAGATTTAGCCATCAGTGTCTACCCAGTGCCAGAAATAAATAACTATTACTTTCAGCTGGCAGAGCTGCAGTAATAAATCCACAACTTATTTGTCTCTTAATTGTGTCAGGTAGTTTGCTGCTTACAACTACTCCCTGTGCTCCCTCCAGGCCAGATTTGTTATTTTTTCCCTCTTCATAGCAAGGCATTTGCAAGTCATATTCTTCAGGGTCATAAACTTCCCTAATGATTAAATTAACAGCATGAAATTCCAACTTGTAGGACTAACAAAACTGGACTTTGGAAAACTACTCTCTTTATTTTTTGCCCATGGATGGAAAAAAAAAGTGCTATAGACATCATCCCATGTGGAGCTCGTTTTTGTGTCATTTTGTTGATCTTTTTGTCCAGCATTGTGATTATCGGACAAACAAAAAAAATCATTATAAAAGCAAACCTGCCATTCAGAGCAAACTCTGAAGTATTTTGGTTAAGGATATGGATTTTCCTACCTTTTATGATACTGCCACAGACTTAGTGGACAAGGGCAGAGCAACAGACGTCATCTACCTGGACTTATGCAAAGCGTTTGACACTGTCCCGCACGACATCCTGGTCTCAAAATTGGAAAGTCATGGGTTCGATGGATGGACCACTCGGTGGATAAGGAACTGGCTGAATGGCCGCACTCAAAGGGTTGTAGTCAATGGTTCAATGTCCAATTGGCGGCCAGTGACGAGTGGAGTTCCTCAGGGGTCGGTACTGGGACCAGTGCTGTTCAACATCTTTGTCGGAGACATGGACAGTGCGATAGAGTGCACCCTCAGCAAGTTTGCTGATGACACCAAGCTCGGTGGTGCAGTCGACAGGCTGGAGGGAAGGGATGCCATCCAGAGGGACCTGGACAGGCTTGAGAGGCGGGCTCGTGCAAATCGCATGAAGGTCAACCAGGCCAAGTGCAGGGTCCTGCACCTGGGACGTGGCAATCCCAGGCACAAATACAGGTTGGGCAGAGAATTGCTAGAGAGCAGCCCTGAGGGGAAGGACTTGGGGGTGTTGGTGCATGAGAAGCTCAGCAAGAGCCAGCAATGTGCACTGGCAGCCCAGAAAGCCAACCACATCCTGGGCTGCATCAAGAGAAGTGTGGCCAGCAGGTCGCGGGAGGTGATTCTACCCCTCTACTCTGCGCTCATGAGACCCCACCTGGAATATTGTGTCCAGCTTTGGAGTCCTCAACACAGGAAGGACATGGACCTGTTGGAACGGGTCCAGCGGAGGGCCACGAAGATGATCAGAGGGATGGAGCACCTCCCCTATGAAGACAGGCTGAGAGAGCTGGGGTTGTTCAGCCTGGAGAAGAGAAGGCTCCGGGGAGACCTCATAGCAGCCTTCCAATATCTGAAGGGAGCCTACAGGAGAGCCGGAGAGCGACTCTTTGTCAGGAGATGTAGTGACAGGACAAGGGGTAATGGTTTTAAATTGGAAGGGGGGAGATTTAGATTAGATATTAGGAGGAAATTCTTTCCTGTGAGGGTGGTGAAGCACTGGAACCGGTTGCCCAGGGAAGTTGTGGATGCCCCATCCCTGGAAGTGTTCAAGGCCAGGCTGGATGGGGCTTTGAGCAACCTGGTCTAGTGGGAGGTATCCCTGCCCATGGCAGGGGGGTTAGAACTAGATGATCTTTAAGGTCCCTTCCAACCCGAACCATTCTATGATTCTATGATTCTACTGTGTCACCTTCCACACTACTGCTAGACAAAAGTAAAAGTCAATCTACTCAGTCCAAAAATTAAATAACCTTGCAGAAATAAAATATTATGTTATTGTTATTGTACATTTGACAAATGAAGAAAATATTTTAATATCTACCTCTACGACAGCATGAGAAAAATATTTAGTATGTTTTACCTATGTTCAGTAAGCAAACAATTTCCTTCCATTCCAGACGAGCACCCAGCAATAAAATAAGGAGACCAACCACACTTAAAATAAAAGCCTGTGTCAAGCTCTACACCTGCATATGATAAAGACAGCTACATGAAAGGATAAGGGCATCAACTGGCTGATGATAGAGACTTAAGCCTCCTAAATCACATAGCAAAGATAAATTAGAACTGACTGCCACCTACATCAGATGGTGAAGGAGGCAGGAAAACAATGCTCTGGATACCTATTAGTGGCATAATGAAGCCAGTATCTCATGTTCTAGTGTGTCAAATTCCAGCAGTGCCAGTGACATTAGAACAGAAGTCACAGCAAGGTCACTGCGATCCATCAGCAGGACAGCTTCAGCCAAGTACCGCATCCTAATCCCTGTCTGCTGAGAATCTAGTGGAGGAATGCCTGTAGTTAAAATGCGCCTAAAGCAATATCCTCCAAGGGCATCAGGCTGGAAGCAGAATAGTGCTACACAAGATAATAAAATGCAGTTGATTTTAACTGTTAAATGAGCACTTTTTGTTTTGACACAGGACGTGTTGAAGTCTATTCACAGACACAGCAAGGACATCAGCAATGTGTCAGGGACACATTACAATACAAACACTCTCAAAATACACATCATCTCCCCCATTTCCAGCTTGGAAAAGCTACCTCTGTATGGAAATGTGACTATGCCCATACTCACACCTTTGGTAGTTCACCCTAACAAGTTAAGATATAATAACTGTAGCAACAAAGTGCTACACAAATGATTTATCCTCACGGCATCACTTGTCAGGCAGAGAAATAAGGTACCTGCTGCGCAGTGCACAAGGCACAAAGCAAAACTCCTTGTCTTAACTTTTGCCAATCCCAGAGGTAACTAATTAGAGTTTATCCACATGTGTTAGCCTACCCTTCTACAGTACGGTCACACTCGCGATGTTAGCATACTTCTGTCATGTTTCACGCCTGCCCTGAGGCTCTACGTAGCCACAGCAAGCAACACAGCTGCCAGAGGAAAGATGGCAAGGAATACCATTTCTCTAACACACTCAGAGTGCCTGGAAAGTAGCACAAAGTCCTATGTTTGGGATGCGGTACGGTGCACTGGCATTGTTGCTTTGTATGTAGATACAATCCTTATGTGCATGTGACGAAAATAATCATTCTTCTATTTCCACATGCATTGAAAATCCTTGATGCTAAAAAAGCAGCTGCCCAAATTTGGTCAAAGTATGCGCAAATATAATAGAGAGAAGGACCCACTCCTAGGGATTAGAAAACATATTAGTCCCATCTTTGTTCTTTTTGAGGTCCACTGGCTCCTGTTGTTTGCTCATTCTGCCATTAATCTTCTGTCTGTTGAGAATTATTCTTAGAGGGACTTATCCCCAGGGAAGAAATTTGGAGTTAAATTTAACTTCTAATTATTCAAGACAGTTGTTGAACTCAAGGAGGTGGGTAGGCCAGTTAGCAGAAGACACAACAGCAGTGGTGGTTATGCTGTGTCCTTTTCAGACTCCTGCAAGCTTCTATTCAGGTACAGTTTCACATTGCAGCTGACCAGATCTAAGAGCCAGATCTTGCTGCTACAAGGGGTGGGCTGCCTCCCCTGCCATTCCTTTCTGTGCATTCCTGCTCCATCCCTTGCATGGCTTGGCAGCTCAACTGGATCACTAAATCCTCAGAAGAATATTCACTTGCTTGTGTTAAGTTAGTTTTTCGTGGGTTCAGTGAGCTGAACTGACCCACCACAGGCAAGACGAGTGCTGGGAAAGAAGAGGAGAATTGTGCAACTGGTGACAGGAGGAAGAGAAGGAAGAAGGGAAGAGAGGGAGAAATGAGAGAAACTAGCATTTTCACTTGACAGTGACCTTTACCTCTGCTATGCTATACCTAAGAGACCTCACCCTTACATACTACAATGGAAGAAAAAAACCAGTTTACTTACAATGTATGAGGTGTTACCTTCCATTCATACCACAGAAATCTTTCTCTATTTTCCACTGAAGGAACTCATATAATCAGGTGACAGTACCAGGACTGCAAACTACAGAGGCAGACAAGAGATGTTTTTCTAACAAAAGAATTACTGCCTGGAAGTCTTAGCAAGTGAAAAGTTCTGTCTTACTCCTCTCCAGAAAGAAATTAAATCAGCTAGGCAATAGTCTGGTGTGTGATAACCTACAGGCTGTATAAATGGGCAAGTAGTTTAAGCAGGTAAGGAAGCATGCAAACACCTAGCAATTTAGATTTGATCACAAGGTGGACACAACATTTTAAGTCTGTATATAAATGCTTCTCATTTTGAGAAGCCAACTAACTCATCTGCTGTGAAGTGCTAGATCTCCTCTTTTTTCTCCATTTGCCAGCTATTTTGAAGTACATGAATAAAAAAGGGATCCCAGAAATTAGTAGAGGGAAGTAGCATTTACAACGGCAGCAGAGCCACTCCATTAACTTAGAGCAACAACTGTGGTCACATAGAAAACCTACCAAACAATAAAGTCCCGCTTGCCTTTTCTGCCCCCTCATACCTGAACCAAACAGTCCCAACAGTGTGATCAGGATGAAGGAAGAAGAAAGTGGGAAATCCATTGGCAAATGAGCAACAGTGCTATTTCCAAACAGAAAGCTGAAGGTGAGCTTTCAAGAGGAAGCAAGCTCCTTATGTTTCAAACTGTCCTTCGAAACAGGAATAAAGACAACTGCCTCCATCTTCCTGGCCCAAGATGCTGACTCCTAATCTGTGCTGCTTATAATCTTTATGTGATATGCATCTTGTAAATCAGAGCTGACCTTTTTTCCAGGGCAGGATAAGGCCACTTACCTCCCCCTTTCTGTCCTCACTGTCCCTTTGTTGGTTGCCTGGGTGGACTGGTCTTTGCAGATGCCATGTTCGACATGGATACCTTTGCCCTTGCCCCATGCTCCCAGGGTGCCAGTGTACAATCCATTTAATCGCTGGAATTTTTACCACTGGATTTCCAGCCGCTACCCCTTAGTCCCTTTATCTCTTCTCTACACTGAACTTCAGATCCCCCAGTCCTCTGGTTAAACAGCAGCAGGTTGATGTTCAGCATTTCTCCTTCACTATTAAAGTAGCAGGTCTTGCTCTCTCCAGCTCAGACCGACACCAGGCATCTGATGTGTTCCTGCAGTCAAGCACTGGTATGAAGACTTTTGGCTTTCTGAGGGTCCACTGCTCCGCTGCTTAAAATGTAGAGATGAATGAAAATTAAGAGATTGTAGGCAGGTTGGGATAACAGATGCTAAGAAAAGGGTTTATGTCTCCCATTTCAGGCCAATGATGCAAAGAGAGAGCCAGCACAGGTAAGTAGTATATGGGAAAGAGTGCCCAGATGGCTTGTGGGTAGGTGTTAAAAGACTGATTACTTCTTTGTATGAGTACGTGCATTCAGTGAATCCACTTGGCAGCTGATAAAAAAGCCACCAAGGTAGTTTATGACAATACTTTCGTATGTGGCTCTGACAGTTGCTTTAGATTCAACAATGCATCCCATATTGAAGGGGAAAACTCAGGTTAAATACAGAATTAGGGCATAATGAAGATAGGACCTGACGCTAGAATCTCTCCCAGTAGCTGAGTCTTCCCTCATTAGCAAGGCAGAGCAGCAGAGCAGTAATATTCCTGTCACAGTGCAAAGACTAACTGAAAAGTCAGGCAATCAATTGTTAATTTCATAGCTTCTCTAGTTGCTGTAAAAGTACAACTTTGTCATAATCCATTCATAAGAGATTGCTCATTGCGCCAGCACAGACGACTTCGTATGCCATTGTACCTCCATATGGAATTAAAATCAGCAGCACAGGAAGTCTGAGTAAGAGAGCATGGAAAAACATCAATAGCAGGGATAACGCCATAGAGTAACAAACACTTATCCACCATGAATAGCTCCCACCAGAGGAAAGATGTAATTTATAACTCTGCTTCAGTCTCAATTATGAAGACTGACAAATGAAGACAGACTTCCTTCATTTCTGCTGGAATCTCATTCTTGATGAAGCCATTGAATTCAAATACCGATCACTTGGCAGGCTCTTCTTTAGATCTACTCAGCAATTCATTTGCTACTTAAAAGCCAGCTGATACTGACAAAAATAAATAAGATTTTGGTGAATAATTTAAGACTAAGAATCTCTCCTCTAAATTTAGTGAGCACTGAGTTCTATTGCTTATCATGGTGGACATTTATTGGGTGGACGAAAATCCCAAGATAGTAGGAACGTATTTCAACATAAAATACCTAGCATAAAGTTATTAATACAAACCTATTTTTGAGAGGCTAGGCTGACAGACAAGCAAAGCCTTCTGAAAATAATGGATGACTTCAGTGTGACACCAGCTCAGCACAGCCCATGTCAGTATACAGTTACACCACGTATCTATTTTGCACAGATTGGTCTCATGATAGGTAAGTGTGTAACATGATGGATCCACATTGAATGGTGTCAATTTTGGCTTCTTCACCGTTACAGGAAACTGCTCAGCTGACCAGAATTATGTAGAATGTGTAAATCAATCCCTCACACAGGATGTCGAAAGAAAAATTACTTTGTGGGTAGCGAGCGTAAGTGCACTGATGAGGGTACTAACTTGTATCCCATTGGAGTGTAAACATCCCCCAAGCTTCCAGCATTCATGTTCTGTCATTTTAATGACAGGAAAGCAAGATAACCCCAAGACAGGGCCTAGAAATATGGTTAAAGATGGAGAAGTTTAAATCAAGGGCTGGGAAGCAGGAATTCTTAGCCCTATTTCCTCTTCTACCACTGCAAGGCAAGAGGTCATATGGCAAGTCATTACCATGCCATTACCATTACCACCACGCCTCATGAAAAGCAAATATAGTTCACCCTCCTGAAAGAGAAAACAGTTGGATTATCCACTACAGAGAAGTACTGAGAACAGTAATTAGAGAACTATTCTTCTATCTGATCTTGATTTCAGCCTACTTCTTCCATTAAATGAGGATGGGCCGCTTACTAGCAAAGAGAATTTCACACATTTAAAGAGCCAAATATTAGAGCATAAACCTCATTTTCCAAATCATAACCTTTTTCTTGTTCCCTTTTTTTTTTTTTTTACCCTGTAAGATTAACAGAATCCAATCATTCCAGTGCAAGGATGAAACAGAACAGATCATGTGCTCCAGTGAATGAAACAAAGTAGAAAAAAATACAAGTAGAAAGAAAATAGACTCATACGTGACTAAGTAGAGAGAGTCAGAAGAAACACAGCAGCTATAGAGAAAATTAAAAATAGTAAAGCCCAGTGACTGAAAATGTGAGTTATGAAAGAGACTCTCAGCACATATGAATGAATGCTTTGGCTTTCACACTGGAAAAAGAGAAATTTTTTCAAGATACAGAATTTCAAGCCAATTGTTAAAAAAAAAACCCAAGTGTTTATAACAATAATAACTGCCCTTCTCATATGAACAAATGCATCTTTCCTTCAGTTTACCGATCCCTTTCTTTAGTGGCAACACCAGATTAAACAACTCCCACCTTCTTCCCACCACCAGCAGTTTGATCCTATTCTCTTCTTCACTAGAGCAGATGTCTGGGAGATCTCAGGGTGAACAGGTTTCAAACTGACTGTACCCACCATCACCACCTAAATCCTGCTTTTTTTCAGCTGGGTCAATTCCCCAATCACACAAACAGTAGAGTGGGAGATTTAGGAATTGGAATAAGCTACCTGAAAGATGGGGATGGAACCCAGAAGGTGCTTCGGACTGTTTAAACAGACTAGCCATCGCTTGCCTTAATTCATAGTTCAATAAACAGTTTTAGCATGAGCTGGCTCTGCCTCTGAGATAAGTAGTTCCTTACCTCATGGGTCCACTCGCTCTCTCCCACCCCATGTCTCCATTTCCTTTTGGCAGACACAGATGTTTTTTGCTGCTTTACAATAAACAGGATTGGGGAACTTACTCAGCTGAAAAATAGATTTGGCCTTTGTTTTGCTCAAGTCAGTTCTCAAGGGATGCATCTTCCACTTATTTCACCCCACGTGTACAAACTTGAGGGCTTGAGCCAGAGCGTGGGGACAGAGAACCAGAGGACTGACTCCGTCTGAGACTGGCTGAGCTAGTATATGTATCCATGGAATTACAGTCCTGTGGCCCTAAATCTGTCCTCCTTAGCTGTAGACATGCAGCCCTTGTTTGTTGTAACCATATACGCAGCAAGAATGCAATGGATTGAAGTAGCAACCCACAAATAAGTAAATTGACTCTCATGTTCACTTCAGTCACTTCCTGTTAATTTGTTGATTTCTTAATGTGATGGCCCAGTCTGACAATAGATACCTGTGGAACCTTATCATTCAGAAGCACTTGTAATTAATGTGATTCCTGTCAGCAGAGACAATCAGATAATCCAGTCAAGTCAGCTCTAGAAACGTCCATGAGGAGACACAATTTGCATGAAGCCAGAGAAGATGATCCACCACTCTTGCCTGTCTTTTAATGCTCTGATCTCCCTCTAAAATCCTCTATGCTGATAGAGAAGACCATTCATGAGACCTCTTCAATCAACCTGGCATGTCATAGTACTGAGAATTAGCAAGGGCAAAGAGAATCTAGTGCTGCAAAACAACATAATTCTTCAAGGCTGACAGAGGAGTCAACCCGAAAGCAAAGAGAAAAGAGACAGTAAAGCCATTCACTCATCTATCCTAGGTAATGGGAATTTGAAAATATGAAGGGGACAAGTTCATGTTGGGCAAACGGGGCAAACAGCACTGCCAGTGCAAGGCAGGAACTGGACAAAGCCCACAGCGCTGGCACAGATCCTGCTGCCTGACCTCAGCCTGGTCCTGAACCTGAAGTTTCACACTCAGCCACCATGACAAGCTGCGCACTGTGTCCTCCATGGGTGCCATCAGCCCTTCCCACCCTGTCTGCTCCTGCCCTTACATCAGCTGTAGCACTCATCCAGCCAGGGGCTAACTCAGAACAACTGGATGATCCACAGGAAAACTCAATCAATATATTTGCAGGGCAGGACCACTACTTTCAAGTGGTCTTAAGCTCACTGTGAAACTATATCTGAATCTATGGCAGATGTCTGAACACCAAAAATAGCCTACAAGATTTACAGTAAAACTGCAACTTTTCCACTGCAAGGAAATGATTTGGGATTTTAAGAAAGTCTGACTGCTTCTTTCTGTAAATATATCTAATAATGGCAGGCTTCCCCTGTCCTAAACCCTATTGATCCAAAACTCTGGCATACTGCAGGATATATATCAAATGACTAATCAGTCAAAAGCCCCACTGGGTTAAATGCGTGGACAACCTGATGGTGAATGAAGATTTCGGAGTGGGGATACTTTGGAAAAGCACACTGGAAGGAAAAAAAAAATTGCTCAAGCTCTCTCAGGACACTCAAAATATCATTTTCAAAATATCGGATTAAAAAAATAAATAACTTTAAACATATTATTGCAGCTATTTGGCTGCTGAACTCTGGGACCCCTCAGGGTTAGTAAGGAGAAATAACAGTAAACAGGGAGCCAGGGTGCAAGTCCTACAGGACTCTACAATTGACCTACTGTCTCAGAATTTTTCACCAGAATAAAACCTGCCAGGTCGCTGTGAGTGAGGGCCTTGAGGCTTTAGTAGAGTCATATGCTTCTACCTCTTGGAACCTGAGGAAAAATAAATATTAGAGGGTGTCCCCCAGCAGGAAGGTTTTCCTCACCTGTGCACGAGTAGAGGTTATCAGCCCCCTTCTGCAGTGTCATTCTTTATTTTAGCAATAAAGAAAAAATTACTTTTGATCAGCTGTGCAAAATTTAGGCAGGTTTGTAACCTCTCCAGGCAGAAAGCCATCAAATGAGTTCTAGCACAAGCTGGTAACTGTCAACTGCACCTGAACTATACTTTATGGGCACACCCGCAGTACTTTCCTACACTGTTTTCTCCTCTCATTTTTCACTAAAAGTTAACTAGCCTTTGTGAACAAACAGCAGGCAACCGACCACGAAATAAAAAAATCTCAACTGCAGCTAACACTAGCTGGTTCCCAAAACACAGTGAGAGAAGAGAGAGGTGAAAGGAAAAGATTAATCAAGTGTGATAGCAGAACCTGCCTTCAGCCACCGAGCCAAGCAGAAGCCTGAGGTTCCTGCATTCACTCACTTAGAAGGCAACAGCTTGCAGATGATATTTCAGCTTTAGCCAGCAAAAAAAGATAATTGCTCCACTGGCTCAGGGACTGACAACAATACCAATAACTTCACAGCAGCACTAGTAATAGTATAAATCATAAATATAGTGACTTTGCTGGACTGGGTTCAAAAGCCAGAAGTACAATACAAGCAAAGGCTCATTCCCTTCCTCTTTGCAATGACCTGTCAAGTATTTGAAGACTGTTATCATACTTCAGTATTCTCTTCTCCAAGCCAAACAAACCTGCTCCTCTCCGTCTTTCATCACAGATTGTGCTTTTGAGACTTTTGATCGTTTTTACTGCATTTAAATTGACTGTAGTTCTAAAAATTAATCTTAGTCTAAGGAAATGTTGCAATTGATGTATCACTGAGCTGCACCAATACAGCAAGAGCCTTAGGCGACGTCTAATTTTACTGCCAAACAAGTCTTTTAGAAATCAAAATTATCCTGTGAAACAGACCTTCCTGGATTTTGTAAAAGCAACTCCATGATCCCGCACTGCATATTCAAGGCTTTCTGGTAAAGGACTTTCAGTGGAAGAGAAAGAGATACAAGGATCTAATGCTTTAAATGTACTGCAAATGAAAATGTACAAAATGTCTTTTAATCCATGAAAATGTGAAGTCAGGAAGAGCTAATTGTGAATCTATCACCATAAGAGACTGGAAAGGTGTTAAAAGAGAAAGTAAATAAAAGGACATAAGGTTGCAGTGAACGGAGTTAAATCCAGGGCAGTTGGTCACAAGAGGTGTTGGCCAGAACTCAGAGCTCAGGGACCAGTTCTGTTTAACATCTTTATCAATGATCTGGATGAGGGGATCAAGTGCATCCTCAGGAATTTTGCAGATGACACCAAGTTGGGTGGGAGTGTTGATCTGCTTGAGGGTAGGATGGCTCTACAGAGGGACCTGGACAGGCTGGATCAATGGGCTGAGGCCAATGGGATGAGATTCAATAAGGTCAAGTGCCAGGTCCTGCACTTAGGTCACAACAACCCCAGGCAACGCTACAGGCTTAGGGAAGAGTGGCTGGAGAGCTGCCTGGCAGAAAAGGACCTGGGGGTGTTGGTCAACAGCCGGCTGAATATGAGCCAGCAGTGTGCCCAGTTGGCCAAGAAGGCCACTAGCATCCTGGTTTGTATTAGAAATAGTGTGGCCAGCAGGACTAGGTAAGTGATTGTCCCCCTGTACTCAGCACTGGTGAGGCCTACCTCGACTACTGTGTTCAGTTTTGGGCCCCTCAGTACAGGAGGGACATTGAGGTGCTGGAGCGTGTCCAGAGAAAGGCAACGAAGCTGGTGAAGGCTCTAGAGCACAAGTTTTATGAGGAGTGGCTGAGGGAGCAGAGTTGTTCAGCCTGGAGAAAAGGAGGCTGAGAGGAGACCTTATTGCTCTCTACAACTACCTGAAAGGAGATTGTAGCCAGGTGGGTGTTCTGTCTCTTCTCCCAAGTAACAGGTGAGAGAATGAGAGAAAATGGTCTCAAGTTGCACCAGGGGAGGTTTAGATTGGATATTAGAAAAACTTTCTTCACTGAAAGGGTCAAGCATTGGAACAGGCTGCCCAGGGAAGTGGTTGAGTCACCACCCTGGAGGTATTTAAAAGTGTTGAGGGACATGGTTTAGTGGTAACTCAGCAATGCTAGGTTAATGGTTGGACTTGATGATCTTAAAGGTCTCTTCCAAACAAAACTATTCTACGATTCCATGATTCTAAGGTGGCAAAGTCAGCATATTTGTGCTGAGGTAGGAACCACCCAGGGACTTTACTTGTTTATAATGGACAATTTCTCACCATGATTTTATTGGTGTCACTAAATCTACCTACTCACTCTAGGAGGAAAGCAGCAGACACACCTCATATTACTGAGGAAAATGCACTGCAACTGATATTTTATGGTTTAATCTGTATTGCAGAATATATTGGGTTCAATTAATAGGAATATACATTTGGTTTTGAAGTTGCATATACACAGAACTCCTCACATAGCTATTTAACAGTTCGACACACTATTTCTTCTACAAACTAAAATTCAAAAACACCCACAAAACAACAGGAGAAATACAATTCTGACAGCTACTGTAAACTACATCTTTATTCAGACATCTTCCAAGATGCCCCTGAAACAGAGAATTTATAATTACTTAGACTTTTCTTGTTACATCCTGTAATCCAGACACACTCATTAAAGCTGTAACTTCCTTTCAGTTTGGTAGGAAACAACCAGTATTCTCTTCTCAGAAACCTCAGAGTTCAAAGTATTTAATCACAGAAGAGATCTGTATTTTAAAGCACCACTTTACCCATATATTTGACTGGTTCCTATTTTTTTTAAGTGAATAAAAATGTGCCTTTGAAGGAATCCTTATACTTTGTTCATTCTAGTAAAACCTGCTTATGTCAATACTTCTATTTTCAATAAATAGCCTGCTGAACCGAACAACAAGCACAAAGCAAATAGCCCTTTCTTAGGGTGGTTAAAAGGAAAAATACCCTGTGGCTGTAGGAGACATCATAGAGATTGCTATTGCTTTAACAAGGTTTTTGATATTGTCTCACAGAACATTCCCGTAACTAAACCTGGGAATATTGTCAAGTTATGGATTTTGTATGCTGACTGCAAAACAAGTTGGAAAACTGTATTCAAAGAGTAATTTTCACTATAAGATTACTACAAGTAATTTCACACTCTAAGAGTACCTTACACGGAGTTTCAAGTTAGATGGGTGTATTGGTCTTATTCTGTGTTCTCATTATTCTATCAGCTGATAAAGTAGCAAAGACACCTCTCAAATGATAACAAGCTGCAGTGTTGCAAGCACCACAGTGGAAACACGCAGACTTCAAAACGGCCTTGAAAAAACACACAACAGGTAGGATACAATTCAGCAGTGATAAGTTTGAAGTACCGCACTCAGGGAGGATTAGTTGCACAAATAACCCAAATATATGGTGGGCAGAAATTCTGAAGAAAAAAACCTGTATAGTTTGGAGCATAGGAAACCACAAACAGCACATGAAGAAATCCATTGGCACGATACAAAGAACCACAGAACTGTTCCAAGTTCACCCTCAACACTGTGGATAATCTCAGGCAGCCACCACTTTTCTTAAAACTCCATGTTGACACAGGCTTCTAGATAGACCTACAATAGTTCAGGTGATTTAAAAGGGAACAAGAAACTGAAGCCCACTTATTCCTTGAAAAAATCAATTATAAGGTGTCATTTCAGGGTTAATAGGAGCAAAATTACATCTGCCAGCTTGTGCATGAACTACTTTTCTCCCTTTTCAGCTCATCAGCTTATTTCTGAGAAGTAAATGCATTGTATTGAGAACTTAAGAGCACAGGACGCTCATACTGCAAATGCCAAACTCTTCCAAGAATATGAGACTCACATTCATGCAATAACAGCATAAACAGATGTAGTGGATGCAACTGCAAAATTATCTACTGGTAAGTACATGACCTTGTGAAGTCACTTAAGACCAGCTGTTTAAAATTATGTATGAATGCCTCATTTAATTGACTATCAATAGGCAGAGGGCAGTGTTAGCTGCATAGGTATTTTTTCTTAATAAATCAAACATAAAAGTGTCTAAAACTATTCAAATAAAAAAAAAAATCTAAGAGTTTTTTATGTCAAGTACAATATACTAAAAATAATGCTTTTCCATTATTGGCATAGTCTCTTACCACTGGAAGCAACTGCATTTCAAGGATGATTGTTTTACTTGTCATATCTGAGTCTAAATTTCCACAGAGATCAGGATGACAAGGGAAAAGAAAATCTTCACATGAGATCTGTGCAGCTGAATACATTAGTTTCAGAAGTGTTCACTTAAGACAAAACCAAGAAAATGTTATTTAAATTAATTCAAATACTTGTACCTTATTTGATGAGCAATGAAGGGAATAAAATCTGATACAATCTTCCATCTTTTCTATCCCATTTATTGTAAGCTACAAAAATGCATCTTTTATTTCTTCCCCTTAGCATAACTTAATTTCTGTAGTTTCTGACTGTAATCACATCTGTAAACTCCTTACCACAGACCTGAATGATTAAACATATTTCTGATGTTGGAAGATACCCTTTATCTACTACCTTCTTCAATTCCAATAATGATTATGTGTCAGAGGGAAAGCAAGCCTGCAGTTTTAAGTATCTTCCAGTGTCATAAAGCTATTATTGAAGTGCCTTCTGTTCTGCCTACTGTGAAAAAAAAAAAAAAAACAAAACACAGCAGGACAAGAGAAACCAAGGAATAACGGAGGATATGGCCATTCAGCATGTTGTCACTTGCCATCAAATTCAGAAACTGCATCCAAGCAGATTCATCAATATCACCCAGTAGCTCCTCTGCCAATAATACTGCTTCATCTAACTCGCTAACAGCGAGTGCAGAAAGCTGGCTTGAATCTCTTGGACATGGCTTCACCTTTCATTTAAGGGGACTGTGAAAAAGTCCTCAAGGTTCTTTGGGGGAGCAGATCAAATAATGGGGTTCTTAAAAACATAAACCAGGATTTTCTTCCTCATTCAACATTATGCAAGACTGAATGATCTAGGCAAAAGGACAGCAATATATGTCTTTGGTCCACCAGATGCACAGGGTATAAAACAAGCTGTTCACGGCAGAGCAATAAGAGATGAGTTATGCATCTGGCAACAGCACTATTTTAGCTGGTTTGAACAACTTCTTCGTCTTAGCGTGCTCTCTACTCTGCCAGCCTAGCTGTTTGAGCAACCAAGCGATGAACTTGATCAGAGAGCTGATCCATCTGTAAAACAACCCAGCAAAATAAATGGCTTTTTTCAGATGGATCCATTCCCAGTCCTGTTAAGCGTGCAAGCGCCCAAACAGATCTGACAGCATGATGGAAGAAGCACTTCATGGACGTGAATAGGAAGCTGGGAGCAGTTGATTAAGTTGACAGTGGCACTTAAGAAATACACAGAATAACACTTAAAATACCACACGGATAAGAAAGCCTGATACTGCCACACAAATACAGGTAACTGCAACTTTGATCCCAGTCTTACAACACATCAAATCCAGCATGAAGCTGACTTAGGAAGTCCCTGTCCCTCAAGTGTGCGGATCAAACTGTTTCTATGTTGAACTTAAAATCGGTTGAACAAAAGCAACTGGAGTAAAAACAATGCTTGAAAGAAAAGGAAGCCAAAAAGGTATGCAACACCTCAAGGAAAACTCAGTGTGACAGTATTTTCTATAGAACCTTATATCAAAATAGCTAAAATAGTTGTAGTTCATATTTTCTACTCTGTGGTGCAAATCTGTACAGTGAGACATGTTTTAAATGAAAAGTTCCCAAATATGATCTGGCTCAAGTTCTCTTATATTACTTTGCTTCCCCATAAGCGAAACTAAGGAGCATGGCCAAGCAAAATAAGGTGGCTACAATGTACTGTCTCATCATGCCCAGGGAAAGAAAAACAAGCACCGGTACATACATCTCCAACACCCAGCCATCAAAACAAGTATTTTTCAATTCTGTTTATTTGGACAGGCTTAGGAAGCTGCCCGTTTCATAAAAGAGAGGTGCCAACAGGAAACCAACTTCAGGGCACTTACCCCTGGTTACCCCTGAAATACTGTACATGGTTTAAGCGGATGACATGCACCATTCGATTAACAACTCGCCACCCTGCAGGACCAGCCCATGTGAGAACAATAGTTCTGATTAACACCAGAAAGAGATCATATAAGCAAGGGGGAAAGAAAGCAAAACTACATGAACTCCACGCTTAGTTTTCAAAAAAAGCACAAAAGGAAGTTATGTTCACAACTTTTTTTCTGAAAGTCAATGAGATTTCAACATCTGGCTTCCCCACTTTGTAAAAATCACCCTTTTGTATAATCTAGAATGCAACAAGAATTGATGCCCAAGCTGGCTTAACTACACTTAAAAAACGCTTTCTGAAGGACACTATGGTGGTCCCATAGCTCAGACATCACACTACCATTGTATACTTGGAGAACTTGGATTTAGTCCCCATGAGACAGCTCTGAGACTCCATGTATTGTACATGACAATTATGTAGTTACTTAAAATAATGAGAAAATTGTGAATTTTGAGAAGAAATTAATCCACAAGAAGCTTCTGCTAAATACGTAGTATTACCAACCACTTGAATTCTGTCCTAAGAACTAGAAAATGCATTATAGGACAAACTTCTTTTGTCAGAAATAACTAATTGTTTGTTCTTATCTTAAATTTCTGTGAACTAGAAGACAGCTTCTTTAATACCTACCAGATGCTATTCTCATTGTATTAAGGAAGACAAATTTCTTTTCTTAGATGCTCTCTCTCACCAGACACGCAGCGTGTATGCATCACACAGAATGCCTGATAAAGAAACCAACATACATTCCAAAAAAGTGTATATAACACCATATTGACTGTGATGTCTAAATAGAATTTTAAAGTGCTTGCACATGTGCCTAAGTACTGTTCTGAAGCCTCAGTAAAATCAGGTACAGGACACTTACATACAAACTTAATAACTCTCAGATAATGTAATCTGAGATTGATAGATATTATCAAGATTGTTATCACAATTGCAGGACTTGATTGCAAACAGTAGCATAGGTACTACAAGAAAGTTCCATTCCAGAAATAAAAATACTGATTAAAACTATTTGAAATTAAGGACATACAGCACACAAGAAACTTCATCACAACGATTATTTTCGTCAACATTTCAGCTGACTGAAATCTAGAGATCCAGCCCGTATCTGTGTATCCAGTAGCTTTGATTTACATGACAAATTATTTTAAATAAGATACTCCAAGTCTTATTCCTCCTAGCTTCTGACATAATTATTTTGGATAATGTCCCTTTTCTGCTAAGAACACTGATTCCTTCTGATGCTCTTAGCTGCAGAAGACCTTTTTATTTAAGAGGTTTAACATACATTGAAAAAAAAAAAGGCTGTAGCCTGCAAATGACTAAAAAGCACCCTGTAAAGTTCAGTGCACAAGGACACAAACTCCCTATAAGGTTAGTAACTGTATTAACATTACATCAACCTCTGCAGAAGATATAAGTAAACCAAGCAACTCGACTTTGGTAAATATATCAGGTTGAAGTAACCACAGAAAATACATATACCTCAACTCTAACCAGCCAAAAACATCACACTGGTGTTATCAGCATTGCAAAACAGAAGTATGAGCTAAAAGGGAAGCAGAAAACCTGAAATCAGAAATTCATGTTTAATTTTAGTTCTGCTACATGATTCACTGTGTAACCTTTGGCACTGAGCCTGTCTGTGCCTCAGCTTCCCTACACAGAGAAGTGATTTGCACAACTTTTCACAGTGTATCAAATTTGTTCTGCTCCTAAGCTCCTGTTAATAATAGTTCTGTGCAAGATGGAAAAAAGCCAGCTTTACTTTAAGAGCTGAGTGCAAGCAAAGAGCATCTGCCAGCTACAAAAAAAGAAAAAGAAATCCAAAACATCTTAGGCAAGGAAAGCATGACCTAGTGCTCTGCTCAACAGCAATTCTCTGACTGTTTGTATATAAAGCTGCAACTTTGGGACATCACTTTTGATCACATTTCCTTGCATTTAGAGGAACATTTCATTCTTACAGGCTGAAAATTTGAAAAGAAAGCAAGAAAACAGAGACTACATCCACTGACCTGAGCTTGTTTTTTTCAAACACTTCCATGTTACCATGAATTCCAGGATTCTTCAAGAGAACCGTTAACACCCCCTATCCTTAATGCCATCTCCATCTCACCCTGTCTTGGTAGCTCAGCTTTGCAAGTCTTGCCCGTCCTTGAAGAGACAACTTGTACTGCAGGTTGGGAGAAAAGAAAGGAGGGAATGCTTAGGGAGAAAACAGCGGGAGAGATGCACAGCATCACTGCTGGAGAAGCCAAGGGGGCTGGAGGAGCTCACAGAGCCACTGGCTGTGGCAGAGGGAATGCAGATGGACCGCAGTGGAGGGAAAGGGCAGTCAGTGGGATGGGAGATTGGCATATAGGATGGGGGTACACGGAGAACAAGGAGCACACACTATCCCTGGCTTGGAGATATCTCATGGGCTTTTCCCTCTGCAATACCCACATGGCAAATAGGCACCCCACAAGCAGGCAACACTCAAACTGCACAGAGTCATGGAGCAGGAGAAACCTGGGTGAAATGGAGACATCAGCTGCAACAACAAAGGGGCATGAGGAGCGAGAGGACTGAGGGAGTCCCTGTCAGCAAGAGAGCTCGCTGGGCTCTACACAGCCTGTCCTGCCCTGCTTACCTGTTTTGCTCCAGGGCCTATACTCTTCCAGTTTCTTACATATTAATATGACTCTCATTTAGCAAAACTTCCCTAATGCTAATCTGCCCTTGGCAGCCTTCTGTCTCCACTCCTTTGGCTTCTGTCAGCATTTAATAAGGAACATCTGATGATCCATATCTGACTGCCGCCTCATCTGTCACTGCCAGACACGTTGTTCCCAGGGCCACCACCACGCCCACCTGAGAGGTGCCTACAAGCACCCACCATTGTTGATGGGTTGCACAACTGTTGTGCTACACCCACCTCATCCACCTCATGCATATTAGTAGTATAAGTGTACCATACATGCAATTTAGGGCATGCAAACTTGTTTTGCTCAGACTTCAGGATGCTCCAGTGTCACTACTCTTCATGTGCTTTCTTTTGGCAGGTCTGTTTTTCAATTTATTACTGATAGTCACAGCTGAAAGGTCTTATTTGGAATTATAAAGCTGAGCCTTTTCTGTTAATTTTTAAACTTCCTTCTACTCCCCCTCGCTCTCCCCTCATATCAATAAACATCTGCCTGCCTTCCTGAAGGCCACCCATGCTAGCGTATTCCAGCAAGATCCTGTTACAGCTCACAGCACAGAGCCGAGCTATGCACTTGCCTTACCTCCACCCAAAGGGATTTAAAGAAATTTAACTTCCAGACAATCTGGAAAATCTAAGTTGATCATTTACTGCTATAAACCCCACAAAAGATTACACTGAGTTGATATGCACAGGTAGTTACAGCATTTGCAAGCACAGACCTCATCAAACGCATATGCCACCAAGCAGAATGTTTCCAGTAATTTGAAGTCAGCACACACTGCTTAAACTGTTGTTTTGTCCCTTTCCCCTTCATTATCCCTGTCCTCTCACACATATATTCCTCTGCTTTGTCTTTCTTCCAAGAGAGATAAACCACGGGTTTGATTCCCCTCTCACCGCTATCAGTGAGCCTCATCTCACTGTATTCATAGTCCCGGCCTGTGCAAGGACAAATCTGCAGGCACTTTCTGCATTTAATTTCAAAACCAATAAAATATTTTTTAAAAGGCTAGAAACAAGAATCAAGCCCAATCCAATCATTACTGCAGAAGGCCCAGTTCCGTGGCAGCAGTCAGCAATATGCTGAAGAGGGCTGGCACACCATAAAGGAATCATCACCTTTTCTTAGTGAAAATCTAGTGTAGGTGAAGGAAGATCTTGGCTATTAAGCACTCTGCTAGACAATGCATGCAAACCCTACAGAGAAGATACAGAGAAGATACTGAGATTACCAGAAGTTGAAAAGAAGTCATAATATTACTACCTATTCCCCACTGACACTCAGCCAGTATTACACTGTTGAAGACATGGCCCAGAAAAAAATTTGGATATCAGGGCCCACTTTGGATGAGCACTTCTCACACTTTTCCTGTCATTCCTCTCTTTCTTCTCCAATTCATTTGTGGTGGGTGGATACTTCCACTATCCACTTTACTGATGCTTGCTGCTCCACTCTTCTGAGATTTTGGTGCTCTAGTCATTGCTGTTTCAGTTCACCTCCCCACCTGATAGCTCTCTGAGTTCACAGACACAGCAGCAGTGTTCTGCATGCCTTGTTACTAGCATTGAAGAACTATGCAAAGACAGAGGATGAACAAGGGCCCGGTTGATAGCCATGATGGCAAGAAAGGGTTTGCCCCCCAAAAGCAATTGAACTTCCTATTCTGAACATGACACAGAACACTTCAGAGAACGGCACAGCCCCTCCATTGCTCTCCTAGACACCTTCAATAAAGCAAGGAAGCCATGCAGACTTCTGTGTACGCAACAATCAGGCCAAAAGAGGCAAGTGAGGTGCAGACAGGGAAGTGGCCACATCTCCCTTGCCTGTTCCCTGACACCTTTTCCTTCCTGACTCTACCAAAGTGCAGAGGCTGTTTCCACTGTTAGCAATTCCACTGCAATTAGCAGCGCCTCCTATATCAGATGGCCCTGCTTCTCTTCCCCTTCAAGCTCTCAAACTTCTAGCCCTTGTTCTTCTTCCTGATAGACAGCTTTTCTAAGCCTCACCTGCATGTCCCGCCCCTGCTGTTGGGTTCTTGCTGCTCTACTCTTCTGATTTTATTGACAGATGCTGGTGCTTGTGCTGTAATACAGTAACTTCGTAGCCATTGCAAGATCACAGTATTTCAGAGCACAGTTAGAGGTAGAAAGGAGCTGTTCGAGTGAGCTGTTCTTGCAATTTGTAAAGAAGGGAAAAGAAAGGATGAATGAAGATAAAAGTTGGTGAGAGGAGAGCTGCAATAATAGCTAGTTACTGTTCAGCCGGTACCAACCAGTCTCATCTTGTAACTGGAACAAACTATGCAGTGCATTGTACTGCTCTACTCTCCTGTCAACGCAATCAAACAAACCTAGCCACCTGGCGAGGCAAAGCTGTTGTGTTTTCAAACTATCTGCTCCTACAAATGCTTGACATTCTTGCTAAGTTGTATCCTCTTTCAGTTACTGGAGAGCTGTTGTTAATGTCTATAGTATTTGGGAAAAGCTTGTGTGCATCAGCTGTACATAGCACTGCAACCTTGCTTGTAAAATGAACTTGAAAAATGTTTGATTCCTCTTCCTAAAACTCTGAAAAAAACAGGATTTCCAACTCCTAACATAACAGTGGTTCCATCTGTTTCTAATCTCATTGTTCTGGATACTTCTTCCTGGCCCAAAGACACAGAGGGGAAGTCAGTGATTCTTTCCAGAGGGTGGAAATTAATTTGTCAGTGCTACAGCCAGCTCCATTGCTTTCCTCTGAAACACTCCACAGCTCAGGGTTATCGCCTCAGCCCTGATTGCACTCATCAGCCCTATTTCCCACTTCTACAGAAAAAGCTGAAGAAGTATCCATGCTAGAGGAGTGTTTATTATTGATAAGCTCAACTTCTTTGCCATACTTACACACTACTTTAAATGGGCAGAAATACAAATATATCACTTAACTTATTATCCCCCATCTTATGTGAAAGTTCAGACAAATATCAGGTTTCTCTGCCACTTAATGTCCAGCATTAGCCACTGATGGCCACCATCCTGTAGTTAGGGAGCAGCATCCTTACAAGACACAACCTGCCTACCAGGGCACACTGCCACAGGCTGCTGCTCTGCTTCTGTAGCACTTCTTGGACCTGTTCCTCAGCAAGGGGAGAGCACTGAGCACCTATCCTGTTGGGCCAGCCCTCCATCCCCAGGTTCAGCTGATACAAGAATTCCTTGCCTTTTATGATGGTGGACCCTTGAAGCCATCACATAGCAATACCTATCAAGCTCTTAAAATGGGCCTTTTAGGAACACAGACCATGATTTTTAATCTCTAATGTTAATGCTCACTTCTACTGCACAGATATCCAGAGGAAATCTCCTACCCTACTTCTGTGACATTATGGAAGCCAACTGATTTTTTGGAGTGCCAGAAATAAGCTTTATATTTATGGCTTTTAAATAAGTGATAAAATCCAAATCCTCCCCTAATGTTTTCAAAATGTAGTTCACATAAAGTCATTATTTTCTCTGTGAGTCAAACTCAGAGGGGTGTTTAAGGTGAAGTAATTTCCAGCTCCTGGGAACATTACATCACCTTTGTCTGTCTACAAAAGTTTGGGCTCTGATCAAAGCTAATGCCCTGGTTGAAAGGTTCCTGCCCTCACCTCTCTATCCCCCAGCTGAGGTTACCATTCCTTCCTGCTTGCTCATCTGTACGTGCTCTGAGCTCAGATTTGTCAAAATAATCCTATTTAACCCACATCCCCTTCCCCACCCACAAACACGGTATTATAAGGATTCGTGCTAACCTGGGTAGCCCTCACAGAACCAAGGGACTGAGGGAAGCGCCACATGTGCAGTCAGGCACATGGCAGTTTTCAGGAGCATCAGTAAGAACCACATTCTCCACATCAACATACAATGTATTTATACTCATGCAGATCATCATCCAACTCTTCAAGGAGTTAGTAAATAGGACCCCATGGGAAACTGCCCTTAGGGACAAGGGAGCAGAACAAAGCTGGCAGATCTTTAAGGATGCTCTCCATAGAGCACAAAAGATCTCAATCCCAACATGTAGGAAATTGGGTAAGGAAGGCAAGAAACCACCATGGTTGAGCCGGGACCTGCTGGTCAAACTAAGGGGTAAGATGGGGTGACACAGGAAATGGAAGAAGGGACAGGCAACCTGGGAAGAGTATAGGGATATTGCCCGGCTGTGTAGGGATGAGATCAGGGAGGCCAAGGCACAGCTAGAATTGGACTTGGCAAGGGACATAAAGAAAAACAAGAAAGGCTTCTACAGGTACATTAATCAGAAAAGGAAGGTTAAAGAAAATGTACCCCCCCTAATGAGCAGCAGTGGGGAACTTGTATCAACGGAGGAGGAGAAGGCGGAAGTACTCAATAATTTTTTTGCCTCAGTCTTCACTGGCAACCCCTCTCCTCCTAGCTCTTGTGTTGATGGCCCACAAGTTGAGGATCCAGGTGACAAAGTCCATCCCACTATAACTGAAGACATGGTACGTGATCACCTAAGGAATCTAAAGATATACAAGTCCATGGGACCTGATGAAATCCATCCCAGAGTCCTGAAGGAACTGGCTGATGAAGTTGCAAAGCCACTTTCCATGATATTCGAAAAGTCATGGCAGTCAGGTGAAGTCCCTGCAGACTGGAAGAAAGGAAACATCACACCCATTTTTAAAAAGGGTAGAAAGGAGGACCCTGGGAACTACCGACCTGTCAGCCTCACCTCTGTGCCTGGGAAGATCATGGAGCAGATCCTTCTGGACACCATGCTTGGGCACATGGAGGACAGGGGGATGATTCAGGACAGCCAACATGGCTTTACTAGGGGCAAGTCCTGCCTGACTAACCTAGTGGCCTTCTATGATGAAGTGACTAGGTCAGTAGACAAGGGGCGACCTATGGATGTGATCTATCTGGACTTCTGTAAGGCCTTTGACACGGTTCCTCACAACATCCTGCTTGCCAAATTGGAGGGATACGGATTTGATGGGTGGACGGTTCGGTGGATAAGGAATTGGCTGAATGGTCGCACCCAGAGGGTGGTACTCAATGGCTTTAAGTCCAGATGGAGAGCAGTGACAAGGGGTGTCCCTCAAGGGTCCGTGCTGGGGCTGGTACTGTTTAACATTTTTATCAACAACATAGACAGAGGGATTGAGAGCACCATCAGCAAGTTTGCAGACGACACCAAGCTGTATGGTGTTGTCGATACACCAGAGGGATGGAATGTCATTCAGAGGGACCTGGACAGGCTGGAGAGGTGGGCCCAGTTGAACCTCATGAGGTTCAACAAAAGCAAGTGCAGGATTCTGCACCTGGGAAGAAACAATCCTCAGTATAAATAAAGACTGGGGGATGAGGTATTAGAAAGCAGCCCTGAGGAAAGGGACTTGGGGGTGCTGATGGATGAGAAGCTGGACATAAGCAGGCAATGTGCTCTCACAGCCCAGAAGGCCAATCACATCCTGGGCTGCATCAAAAGAAGTGTTGCCAGCAGATCCAGAGAGGTGATTCTGCCACTTTACTCTGCTCTGGTGAGACCTCACCTGGAGTACTGTGTGCAGGTCTGGAGCCCTCAATATAGAAAGGACATGGACCTGATGGAGCGGGTCCAGAGGAGGGCCACCAAAATGATCAGGGGGCTAGAGCACCTCTCCTATGAGGACAGACTGAGGGAGCTGGGGTTGTTCAGCTTGGAGAAAAGGAGACTCCGGGGAGACTTCATAGCGGCCTTCCAGTACCTGAGGGGGGCCTACAGGAAGGCTGGGGAGGGTCTGTTTACAAAGGCCTGCAGTGACAGGATGAGGGGCAATGGTTTTAAGTTGGAGAAGGGAGCATGGTTGAAAGCGTCCCTTGGGAGACAATCCTGAAGGGCAAAGGTGCCCAGGAAGGCTGGTCGCACTTCAAGGAGGCACTCTTAAAAGCGCAGGAAAGAGCCATACCCACGTCCCAAAAATCAAGCAGGAAGGGAAGAAGACCAGCCTGGCTAAATAGAGAGCTTTGGCTGGAGCTCAGGAACAAAAAGAAGGTTTATGATCTTTGGAAAAAGGGCCTGGTAGGCAAGGAGAAATACCAGGAAGCAGTGAAGATATGTAGGGGGAAAATTAGAAGGGCCAAGGCTCAAGCTGAACTCATCTTGGCCACTACAGTTAAGAACAACAAAAAGGGTTTTTTCCGGTATGTAAACAGAAAAAGGAAGATTAGGGATAATGTGGGCCCACTGAGGAATGAGATGGGCACGGGCACCCTAGTGGTGGAAGACACGGAGAAGGCAGAGTTGCTGAATGCCTTCTTTTCTTCAGTCTTCACTGCTAAGGCTGCCCCTCATGAACCTCTGGCCTTGGAGGCCAGGGGGAGGGTATGGAGAGAGGAAGTTTTTTCTCCAGTAGAAGAGGACCAGGTTCGGGACCACTTGGCCAAACTGGACATTCATAAGTCTATGGGCCCAGATGGGATACACCCGCGAGTGCTGAGAGACCTAGCAGAAGTTATCTCTGGGCCACTCTCTATCATATTTGAAAAGTCATGGAGAACAGGAAAGGTGCCAGAAGACTGGAGGAAGGCCAACATCACACCAGTCTTCAAAAAGGGCAAGAAGGAGCACCCTGGGAACTACAGACCAGTTAGTCTCACCTCCGTCCCTGGGAAGGTAATGGAGAGACTCATTCTAGATGTCATCTCCAAACAAGTTGAAGAGCAGGGGGTTATTGGAAGTGGGCAACATGGGTTTACCAAGGGTAAATCATGCTTGACCAATCTGATAGCTTTCTATGATGCCATAACTGGTTGGCTGGATGAGGGGAGGGCAGCAGATGTCATCTACCTTGACTTCAGCAAGGCTTTTGACACTGTCTCCCATAACAACCTCATTGGAAAACTAAGGAAGTGTGGGCTGGATGAGGGGACAGTGAGGTGGATTGAGAACTGGCTATGTGACAGGACCCAAAGGGTAATGGTTAATGGAACAGGTTCAAGCTGGAGGCCTGTAACCAGTGGTGTCCCCCAGGGGTCAATACTTGGTCCAGTCCTGTTCAACATATTCATCAGTGACCTGGACGAGGGGATAGAGTGTATCCTCAGCAAGTTTGCTGATGATACCAAGTTGGGTGGGGTGGCTGACACCCCGGAGGGCCGTGCTGCCATCCAGAGAGACCTGGACAGGCTGGAGAGCTGGGCAAGGAAGAACCTCATGAGGTTCAACAGGGAAAAGTGTAAGGTGCTACACCTGGGCAAGAAGAATGTCAGGCACCAATACAGGTTAGGCGTGGACCTGCTGGAGCCAAGCTCCAAAGAGAAAGATCTGGGAGTCCTGGTAGACAGCAAAATGACAATGAGCAAGCAATGTGCTCTTGTGGCCAGGAAGGCCAACGGAATCCTGGGATGCAGAGGGAAGAGTGTGGCTAGTAGGTCGAGGGAAGTCATTCTCCCCCTCTACTCTGCACTGGTGAGGCCACAACTGGAATACTGCATCCAGTTCTGGGCTCCCCAATTCAAGAGGGATTGGGAACTACTGGAAAGAGTCCAGCGAAGGGCAACAAAGATGATTAAGGGATTGAAGCATCTCCCTTATGAAGAAAGGCTAAGAGAGCTGGGACTCTTTAGTCTGGAGAAGAGAAGGCTGAGGGGAGACCTTATTAATGCCTATAAGTATCTCAAGGGTGGGTTGAAGGAGGAGGGAGCCAGACTCTTTTCAGTGGTTCCCAGTGACAGGACGAGGGGCAACGGGCACAAGTTGGAACATAGGAGGTTCCACTCGAATATGAGAAAGAATTTCTTCACGGTGAGGGTGACAGAGCCCTGGAACAAGCTGCCCAGGGAGGTTGTGAAGTCCCCTTCTTTGGAGATTTTCAAGACCTGCCTGGATGCAGTCCTGAGTAGCATTCTCTAAGCAATCCTGCTTCAGCAGGGGAGTTGGACTAGATGATCTTTATGGTCCCTTCCAACTCTAAAAAAATTCAGTGAAATTCAGTGAAGGGGAGATTTAGATTGGATATTAGGAAAAAGTTCTTTACCATGAGGGTGGTGGAACACTGGAACAGGTTGCCCAGGGAGGTGGTTGAGGCCCCTTCCTTTGAGATATTCAAGGTGAAGCTCAACGAGGCCCTGGGCAACCTGGTCTAGTTGGGGGTGTCCCTGCTGACTGCGGGGAGGTTGGACTAGATGACCTTTGGAGGTCCCTTCCGGCCTGGACCAATCTATGAATCATACTTAGAGGGCAATTCCCAAGACAAGGCAACCTGAGTATATCTGACACCTTACGGCAACCAGGGAAGGGGGTGTCTCTGCTTCCTCATACCATTCTCAGTCATCTGGTCTTCCTTTTCACCTTATGCTGTCTTTCAATGAACCAATACAACTTACTGAAGAAGCAGAAAACTAATCTAAAAAAATAAAATAGAAAAGCAGATATTTTTTTTCTGCTGCTTCAGTGAGTTGAATCAGCATAGAGGCAGCTAAGTACTAGAGTCCACATAAAGGAAGAAGTAGCACCATGCAGCCAGAGGCAGAAGAGAGAAAAATCAGCAGACACTTTTGGAAGCAGTGTGCCAGCGGAACCCCAGTCGAGGCATCGCGTTCCAGTAACACTGGAGCCTAAAAAACACCTGACCTTTCAGCCTATCCTCCCAAGCAGAATTGGAAGTCCAAAGATGTACACTTCATAATAAGACAAAAAAGGGAACTAACTTGTTTACAAAGTTTCTTGCTATTTTTATTTCATGCAAACCCATCCAACCATTCCTAGAGATAATCACATTTAAGCAGGCAGTTCCACGATTTCAAGCACTTTATTCTTTTTACAGTTACTGTCGCAGTAGACATGGTCCTAGAGCTGAGTCATCCTCAGCTACTGAATGGACCCACAGCTTGGGGGAAGGGATAACAGCCTGAACTAAGCTTTTCCAGGACTACAGGTCAGGCATTGTGCCTAGCCATGCCTGACTGGGCAATACTCAGTTTCCCAGTTGAACCTGTCTGCTGGTGAGGTTTCATGCTAAAGTGCGCTAAACAAGTACGGCTTTCCCAGTTTCTGATACATTACTTTCCAACATGGTTCAGATAAAATGAGGAGCATCCAGCACCTACACATCAGCACAAACCCTCTACGCCTTTCAGATTTTGATATACTTGTAGCCTTTTAGCATAATAACAAAGTGAAAATTGAGATTTAGGTCAGTAAAAAGCAGGCTACTTACGTATCCAAGCTGAAGCTTGGGGAAAAGTATAGGAGAAAAGGAAACCAGGAAAGTAACATAAGTAACATATATACTTTGATTTTCCTACTCACAGTCAGTCCCCATTTCAGGAAAATCTGAATATTGTTCTCTTCGCTGGCCCGCCTGCCTTCCTCAGAAGAAAAAAGGTAAAACTAGACAGGCATTCCCTTTCCAGTCTCATGCTTACAAAACAACTTGAATGTATTACTCCTTCAAAACATCTGTTTGCACTCCTAACATGAGAAAAAATGTTGAGAGTTTATGTGTTTGATAACAGGTCATGACCTCTGCTTTGGAATTTGCAATTTGGTTAAACCTGGCTTGTTATGCCTCCAAAACCTAGTAACTCTTGAAACTTCAATGAATTAAAGTTTAATTATTCTAAAATTAAATTATTCCTATGTTTCTGTTTTAGAGATATCCACTGAGATTATTAAAGAAGGCTCATTAGCTTTGCTTCATTTCTTTTTACTTTTTAATTACACTAATGGATGAAATTCTGCCTAGTGAGTCAGAGTGTTTGTAGTGCAGGGGTGGTGAGCTCATGAGCTGAATACAGCACGCCAAGCAGTTCCTCCAGGCCACAGCCCAGTCTTAACACCATCTTCCAGAGCGTCCCTGAAATGTGGACAAGCAGCAAGCCACAAACCAGGTGATTACTTGGGCAACCATTTCTTCTAAAGGCCTCACAGTCCTTCCAACACTTGCATTCATCTTGTCTCTAGCCTAAAGGCAGGTCCCACCACAAGAAAGACACGAGGCAGGACTCTGTGTGTGTCTGCCAGGACAGATATACAACCTCTGGCCATATGGCACACCGTGCACTGATCACAGGACAGAGTGAGCCTGCATTAGCCACTTCGCAGGACATACACGCAGCCTCCAGTGAGATGACTCATTTCACACATACCTGGACATGGGGCAGCTAAACAACAGGGCAGGTAGATTTTGAGAACAGGACATATACACAGCCACTTATCTAACAAGGGCCACACCTTTTCTTATCACATAGCTATCAGAAGCTATGTGACTGCCCAGGCTGAAAGCACAGGCACCCCTTTGCCTTGGAGCAATTCCGGTTATGGTGAATACACTGCTGTTCCTACAAGCACATCATTTTTCACAGAATCACAGCATCTTCATGGTTGGAAGGGACCTTTGAGATCATCAAGTCCAACCACAAAAAAACAAAACAAAAACAAAAACCACAAAACACCACACCCACCCACAAACAGACACAAACCAACAGTCTCGGGCACTAGAGCATGCCCTGAAGTGCCATGTCTACACGTTTCTTAAATACCTCCAGGGATGGCGACTCCACTGCCTCCCTGGGCAGGCTGTTCCAGTGCCTGACCACTCTCTCAGTAAAGTAATTCTTTATTAAATATAAATTTTCTCTTTATCTGTTTTGCAGGAGTTCTCTATTACAGGGTAGAGTGGTCTGTATCTCCAAGATAACAAGCTAGTCCATTTTATTACACATTAATGAGGTTCAGTACAAGGTTTCCTTTTATTTTCAACCACTTGACTGGTAGTGAACATTCTTCATACAGCCAGGCAGAATGCCTGTGGGACAGCCTAACTCTCTGTTCATTCCTATAAGCTGCTTATAAAAGGACAATGGACTATAACTGCCAATGAAGAAGAAAATACTAAAATAATAGCTAAACAAATGTCCTCCACTGAGTACTTGTTTATTTGTTTACCTGCTTTTCTAAAGTGTCGTCTTTGTTCATGGTCTTTCTTAAGGGAGAGGTCTTTCTTAAACGCTGGAAAGACACAGGAGTAGCAAGGATTGCACATCAGTGACAGGAGGGACAATCAAGCAGCAACCAGCCCTGTGAAGGATAGAGGTGTTTATCTTTTACAAATGTAATGTGGCATCTGGCATAAAACCACATTGGTAGGGTAAATTCCCACCCAAAAGTTCAATGGTTGGAAAACAATTACAGAGGAAGCAATTTCTAGGCAAATGATCAAATCCCTCCCAGTTGCAGGGACTTCGGTGGAAGGTAGTAGAGGTCATTTTGTATTTGGTACTAAATTATTGAAGCAGCTCTGCCTCTAAGTTTTCTCATTGTTAGGATGAAAAGCTATGCCTTGGGATTATGTTTTAACCTTTATGCTTCATGCATCCCAAAGTTGTATCCAAACACTGGTCTGAAATGCGGTACCTGTAGGAAGGTGAGGTAAAAGTGAAGGCCAGTTCCTTTCCTTCAGGAAAGAATATTGTTTTGATACCTGGCTTAGGCTCCTCCACACACAGCAAGGTGCTGCTCTTAACATTAAACATTTACATTTATGCAAGCTAGCACTTTTCAACACGAGGGCTACAGTTCCCACGAGTTTTATGGACCATTGCTGGAGAGTCTGAGGAAGTTGTAAAGACAAGCTATTGTTAATAGTTTCAGAAACACCAACCAGGGGTTCACAACTCCAGGAGAGAAAAAGACAGAGCGTCCATAAATCAGAAAAGAGTAAAATCCCTGAGTTCTTCCCTTGTTCACTCTCCTGAGGTTTTTATACTCCACATTCGCTCTTCCTCCTCTATTGGAGCCTCTTACTCCTGTGTCTCAGTCCCCCATCTCTGGTTTGCCTTTTAAAAATAATTCCCTTCTACATTCAAATCCCTCCTTTTACCAATTAACTACTGAAACAATTCTCTGTACCTTCCTGCCCTGAGCAAACAGTGTTGGTCATTCTAATAAAGCAATTTAGCACATCTTTATTACGTGTTGCACTTTTACATTTAGAAATAAAGCATGACATTTATCTACATAACTGTAATTTCTTAATGACTTTCCCTGAGGTGTTTCTCTTCTAAAGACAATTATAGGCACTGAAGTGACTCTATAAAATGGCATGCATACCTGATTACTCTTCTTGTCTGCTTTCAGGGTGTTCAGGGGTTATTTTCTAACTTAATTGACATTAGCAAAGTGTTGCTTTTGGTGGAATGGCAGACATGAATCAGCTGGAGGGGAGAAAACTTACTTCTAGTCTTCTGCCTACACTAACAGACCAGCTGCCACAATTCTGACCACAGGTCTTGCAGTTCCTGACAGTGGCCAGGCTGGACTCCACAACAACAGGCTGGGAGAAGTGGCTGATCCTCCCACTGCATCAAGTTACAAGACAAAGCCAACAGCCAATATCTTGCCACAGGCAGGAGTATATTGCCCACCGGAGTGGAACTTGGGAATGTGCTGAGGACAAACATGTTTCTTCAGGTGCTGAGCAGAACTACCATTCCTATTCATGCACCAGTGTGGCACACCAGGCCAAAAGAGCCACAGATAACAACAGCATGTGGACAGTCCAGATCTCCAGAGGAACATGGAGGAAAGCTAACACCCCTCTTCTACCAGCACTTGTCCACCCTTATAAAACCCAGCTTGGAATGGTCCTGAAAGAATATTGCATAATTTTGTATGGCCCAGGTTGAATTTGCTGATTAGCAGCAGATACAGCAGTCATTCGGCTGGGTAAACTGAACATTTGACAAGAGAGTAACAGCTATAAATATAGAAAACTGATGTCAGGTGCAGTCATTTTTCTGAGTATATTTACATTTAAAAACGCACTTGCAAAATAAAAGCGGAGACTCACGTCAGTATTTTTTATTCAATCCTCCAGCAGCCATAGCATCACAGCACACATTATAGGGCACAGCCTGGTTATCACAAAACTCCAAAGCCAAAACGTTAAGCCTGGTTTTGTAAGTATTTTCCAAGCTCTAAAAGCACCTGAGTGTGACATGATGCTGTGCCTAGAATTACCTGTATACACTGAACTGAGATTTTAAAATATATTGTTACATACCAGTTTTTGGGGGGCCTTGCCTTACTCTATTTACTACACTGATTTCCTCTGGGATGAAATCCAGACAATGTAGCGACAGAGGCTACCCTTTCTGGACACCCTCTACATAATTTGTTGCAAAAATTGGCAAGTGATTAAAGGTGAACTTGAAGAAAGCAGAAGGTACCACAACGAAAGCAAATGGATATGGCTTTTTGCCATGGAGTTCTACTGCAGTGCCAGCCAAGCCCGTGTGATTTAAATCACACTTTTCACTGTTTTTTAGCAATTGCATATTCCTCATCTTCCCATCTGTGGCTTGAGATTGTAGGTTCTAATTTGTAGCAGAGCTGAAGAGTCAGCTTGCTGTTGATTTAGGTGGATGCTTTACTTTGAGTATCTGCAGTACTAAACACTGTGTACTCTGAAATAACCAGCTCCTGGGCATGTCAGTCATAAGTCAGTGCAGATAACAAAGAGAGGGTACAAAAGCCCCATCACATCACAGGAGGATTGAATAAATTCAATAGGGACACAAAAGAAAAATAAGTGCATTAGGAAATTAATCATTCTGATTTCAGAGCAGGCTCTTTTAGCTACTTACTAACTTTGAGGCATTTGATTTTGCAGTCTTAAAAGTACTGGTTTGTGTATAATTTTCTAGACTATTCTCAAATCAGAACCTGAAAAGAACAGAAATGCCACACTAAATGACTACACCAACTCCTGTGTGCCTGTCACAGGTGCCTGCAACCATCCACAAGCCAAGACTTCTGGACCCAAAGCACAGGTCTCTGTCCCTGAGCCAGAAAAGCTGCCTTCCTGCCAGTGAACCAGCAGAAGAGGTTGCAAGGCATTTACTTTGTCAGGTAACATTTACCACCATTATTGGCTGATGGGAAAGGTAATTCAGGGATAGCGGGGTTCCATCACAGAAGTAGAATGTATTCTGACAGGTTAAACTCCTACCCACTCCTCTTGGATTTTATTCACAATGCCCAGCCCTTCCTATCTGTCCCTATCCATGGGATATCTGTCCCTATCCAAGGGTTTCTGTAATACCAGCTCCTGGTCGGAGGCCCATGCCTTTTGTCTATCCATCTGTGTCCTCTTTCTCCAGCAAGCCTCTTGTATCAGTCCCACTGTTCTGGCTAAGCCAGTCTCAGCTCTCTCCCTTTGCCTTTCCCTTCAAAGTCGCTGCTTGAATATCAGTCTCCCAGCAGCTCCCAGGTTGACAAATCTTCCCAGTTTGTTACTCAGATGTGTACCAGTTACCTCATTCCTGACTTGTCTTCAATCATCCTGCCCAATCTGCCTCTCTTTCAGTGATTCTCCCAAGTATTCTCCATCCTTGACCTCGACACGTGAATACTCCCTCTACTCCCTGTACATCTACCCGTCCTCCTTTTCGCCCAGCTAAGTCCCAGCTTATAACCTTCTCAGTTAATCTCCTCTCCAGCCCCAGCTTCCCTCCTCACTCGCTCCCTCTTCTTGCACCATCTCCTTTTCATCATCTAGCTGCTTCCTGCTCCTTTCCCATTCCCCCCCAGCTCCCAGGCCAAATTACAACACTACAGAGACAAGCTTTCAAGAATAGTTTTAAAGGAATAAAGCAACATATTCTTCCCTTCACCTTCCTTCCAGAAACGGTTCGATCACTTGGCTGCTATTTGTCAAAGTTTTCTACATCAAGCAGATATCAACTTTCGAAAAGCGCAGCCAAAACCGTTAAAACTTCTCAGTTACAAGCAACTGTTACAAGAATCATACCGGGATGTGCTGTGTAGCCTTAACAACACACACTGGTAGCTGCCTCTCCTGGAATCCTAGTTACATACAGGTGTAGTGCTTTCATTTAGATAATTGGCTTGAGTAAATATCCATTAGTACCATTAATTTTAACTTTGCTTCAGTGAAGAATATTGGCCCTGGTTAAATAAAAAGGGTGGTCAGCTTCAGCTTTTAACACACAGACTTTGCTAAAAGTGCCTGGAAAAAATTCCACCTTTATCCGTGTGGTAGCTATGAGCCACCTGCAAACAAGCAGCAGAGCTTGCTTGCCAATACCGTACTGCCACTCTGCTATCAAATCTTTGTAAAAAACATGTTAAAAAGTACTGATTTAAAGACAGACATTTGACCCTAGTATGTCTAAAAGTTATATGATCTGGCATTTCCAATATGGCATTTGCTTCTTTCTTGGTTTTTCATTTTGTCTGTATGAAATTTCTTTGTATCTTACCAGGAACTTTCAATTGATAGTTGGTTGCTTTAGGAACCCCAAGCCATGCAGAAAAACAAAGGTATGCATACAGAGACTGATGTGAAATTCACAGGCTTTCATTAAAGAAAGACCATATATGAATTGCAAAGATCCTTACAGACTGCAGAGCCATAATGTTTTAATCATTTCCTTCCAAAAACTTTGTTGAAAAGTAAACAAACACATAAACTCCACAGTGTTGTTAAAAACAAGAAAATCAAGTTAATTCTGCTTGTATAGTGCTTTTTCTTTAAAAAGAACATTACAGAGAATTTAAAAGAGTTTTATTGCATCTCTCAGTAGTTTTGGTAGGCAAAAACTTTTTAAAAAAATCCTAAGATGCAACATAGACAAAAACAACAACTTGTGAATAAATATTTTGGTTTACTCTTGAAGTAATAGAAAACTAAACTAAACTTTATGTGCCCTCACTAAATCAACTAGGAGGGAAAAACCTCTCATCTCTCACTTCATTTTTACTTCTGCTAGTTCATGAAAGTTTAGAAGATACTGGTGCTGCTTTCTTTCATTTCAGATTTCAACAGACAAAACAGAAACAGTGCAAGTAAAATGCCAAGGACAGTGAACTCATTTTATAAATAAAAGTGTGAGCATATACAATATATAAAATACATGAGTTCATATTTGGTCAGATAATGTTCTTACACCTGTTCATTCAGGCTTTGGACCAAAGCACTTGCAGAGCTGGGTAAAAATAGATCTGTTCTTGTAACATTATCAAAAGGATCTGACCTAACAGGTGACAACATCTTATGGGGTAAATCATCTAAATTGGATGTTTCCTCATGTTTTAGGATTGGTTAGTATTACTCAGTATGCATAAAATAGCTGACCCCTACTACAGGGCATATTGTATTTATGGAACCTCATCTGCCTTCTTCAGTCCGATGTCAAGTTTACACTATGTAGTCCTATACTCCTAGTTTATATTATACACCAAAACTTTCATAGCAGTTGTTTTATTTGCAAACTAATCCAGAAGTACAATCAACATAAGTTAAGTTAAAATATTACTGCAGACCTTTTGTAGGCAGCAGTCTTTAAGATGTATTATCTTTTTTTGAATGCCTTACATGTCTTAAGCTTGTAGCTATATAGGTAGTTCAGGATAGTAATCTTTTCTTTAAAGTATTTTTTCTTCCTTTGATATAAGGAAGATTTGATAAAAAAGAGCTGATACAATATCCACTGCATTTTAGCTGTATATGGCTGCTCTGATACTAAGGCTGCTGGATGTGAGCCCATCTAGTTTTACCTGCGTGACTTCGGACTGTGCCTTCTGCCCAGAGATATTCACCAGTTCTACCCAGCACCACTGCTGAAGTGGTAATTCAGTGCAACAGTGAAGATCAAACCTACTCTCCACAGGTGAGAGTCACCAATGAAGGCAGCTTTGGAAACAACGTAAAAACATGCCACTGAGGATAAAAGCTGTACATGTTTTTATCAAGCAAGGAGGCAGGTGAGGAGCCTGCAAGAGTATGTTTATTTCCAATTAGCAGACAGTGAAAGCACCAGTTGCCCTGCTGAGCCACCCCTAACTCATTTTGATCAGCTTTTATAGGCACTGGTGAAGTTTAAAGTGACACACATTAATAAGGCAATTGTGCCTCATTTGCTTAAACCCCATAATGTTCCCTGTTGGCTCAGAGTTTACATTTTGTTTCAGCTCCCTGCATGTGAGACTTAGCAACCTTGGTTTAACCCTTGGGATTTGTCTATACACACAACATGGCATCAGTTTAATTTAAACAGTTTGTCGAGCCAGTAAAAAATCTAGTGGGGCATGGATGACTCAAGAATGACTTCTTTGGATTTGAATTATTCTAAACTTCAACCAGCATAAGCTTTAGCAAACCCAGGGCTTTGGTTCTGGGGCATTCACTGAGCCACGGCATATTGCAGAAGGAAGGGTTTGTAATTAAAAATCAGCATTTCGGAAGCTCTTCTCCAGTTTCATGACACACTTTCTATGTGATCATTTTGTAGCCTGTACTGTCAGTGTTTTCCATTCCTTTCTGCAGAAAGATGGCTTTCTGCTATATTTTTAAATTTTGGCTATTTATAAGTAGGGCAGTGAAACAAAGCATTGTTAAATGCTAAATGTTAACATCTCTCCTGCTCCTTTTCCTGCATCTGGCACTAAAATAAAACAGTTAATGATTGTATGAGTACCTTAGAAACTCCTGTGGAGATAGACATCTTCCCTACTGTATCCCTACCACAACACCCTAATTAACTATCTAATTAGCTAACACAGTAGCCAACATACCAGGTGACTGTGAGATTGCCAGCACAGTATGGGATTTCTAGTAGTCAAAAGAGGTAGAAAAATATTGATGCCTCTGCAGAGTAAGCATTCAGAAAGGGTTTCTCAGAAAAACCCAAGAAGGAAAAAGTTAAACAAGGAAGAAGAAAAAAATTAAATTAGGCTTCTGAGAGCCATGTAATTAATACATGACATTACCTTCCAACGTGGGAGGGATCATTCCTGTCAATTTCTTATTAAAAGTACTGACGTTAAAAGAAATTTTACTCTTTTTTGTGCACTTTCAGGCAGGAATGCTGCAAGAATATACCTAGAGAATATGCCTAATAGAAGTGTCAATCCCCTTGAGGCCTTTGACAACATCCTTGTCCGTTTTCACATCTGTAAAATCAAGACAGATCTCACTCTTCTTTGCCTTACATGGCTACAGAGATTAAGCAGATACCAGATTGCTTTACCTTCTACCAGTGTAACACAGCAAACAGGCTCTTTTCCTGGGGGTAGAAAGACTCCTAGAAGGGCCTGGAGCAGAACAAGGTGGAGCACCTACAAAAACCTTTCACCCTGCACATACCCTGCAGGCTCCCCTAGCCAGGGAAGGAGGGCAGCTAAACATCTCCGGTTGCCTCCGCTGTGGAGATAAACTTAAGTGCCATGTGCAATAAGAAGTAGGAGTGAAACCCATTTTCCTTCTTTAAGATTAATACTTCACACCAGAGATCCCAAAGGCTTACTCAATATATATTCAGCATAAATATATATAAAAATAATACATTATTAAAAAATAATTAGGATAATGAAGACTCCTATCCTATGATAAAGAGACAGGAGAGGAAAAATCCCTTGTACTGCTTTTGTATTTGCCAGGCTGATGATGACAGTCACATTTTAGCTGTTCAGCTCGTAGTAAGAGTACAGTACAGTAGCCTGTTCACCTTGCAGATGCCTTGCAATAGCTTGCAACAGCAGGGAAATATTAAATATAACAGCAACTTTACAAATAAGGCAACAGGGAAATGGAGAAGTTAAGGAACTCAGTTCTGTTTTTTCTGTAGGTTGCTGGCAGACAAGCACAGAACAAAGCTTTCCCAAATTCACGTCCAGCCTAAGGTTAAACCAGCAAGCTGATGGAACCTGCTATGGTATGCACAGGTTCCTCGTGGAAGTTAGATGACTTGTATATGGCCACTGAGCCACCAAGTACCAGGACTTAAAATAAAATGCATATTTTCAGTTCCATACCTTAATAAACCAGGATTGGTCAACAGATCAAGTGTCCACTATGTTGGGATGGTAATCCGTTCCTCTTTTGAAAGGAAATGTCAAGGAAAGGTTCAGCAGAAACAGATAGGTATTTGTCTTTTGGGAAGTGAAACTAAAGAAGAAAATGTCTTTCTCTTCCTTCATATAAAGTGTGGCTTGAAGATTTTTTTATTTGTATTGCAGCAATACTAAGTTCCATGCACAAAGCAAAAGGATGAGATTTTTGGGATTTTAGATACCAGTCAACGAACTGAAACACTGATGAGACTCTGTGTGCCTGTTCACATCTGGCTGACCATTTAGCAAAATTTTGCTTACATAAGGGCCACCCATATTCTGAAAGACAAGAAGCACTGCTCCCAGATGGGAAACAGGGCGCAGTTGGGTGCAGTAGCAATGGGACCTTTGCTTATCTTTTAGTTCTGTGCACACAGCAGCATGAACCTTTCCATGTATTAACAGCTGCAACCTTTCACATAAAGACCTTTTCATAAGTTTAATGAACTTTTGCTATTCTTTTTATCGACAGAGCATTTAGGAGAAGAGCGGCTTGCTCTTTAGGAACTCAGGTGATCTTCTGCTTTCAGTTTATAACTTTAGAAGTTGTGTTACTATATTACAGGCAATCCCAATGTGTGCAATACGTACTGCACATGAAAGTGTTAGTCGTACAACTGGATGGGCACCATGCCAGCCAAACTCATCCATCAGCCTGTCAACACCTTACTCTTTTTCTGCAGTGACCTATGTGGAAAAATTTTCCTACAAACAGCTGTTCAGATCATAGGCAGACAACGGATTGTCTTAAACCCGCTTTCAACTGTGCATAAAGGTTTGTGAATTTCTAGTTTCTTCTGTGAGATAAATAAGAACAGGATGTTCTGTTGATTTACATTTATGATTTGTTTTACATTTTCTATTTGCAGAAATTCTTCTGGACCTCCTAGCTCCATCACCAAAAAAAGAGTTAGTTCACTGACCTTTTCCATCTGATAAAAAAAAAAAAAGAAGTTATGTGAATCCTGCAGACAGAATTGAATTCTTGTCCCCTCTTATCCTTTTTTTTTTTTTTTTCCTTAAGGGTTCATCAGCAGATGTGAAAAGATGGCCCGGAATCATGTGACAAAAGCTCATCAATGCATACTGTCAATGGGATGACAACCTGTATTTCACAAAACTGAAGTGCTGTTTTATTATGTAAAGGCACTGAAAATAAACATTCCAAAAGCACCAGATTGACTTGCAACCCTAATCCTTTGGACTTTCAAGGAGACTTAGGCCTTAGGCTACAGGCCAGACTATTTAAACTTTTCTCAACCCCTTTTCATAACATTTCCTTCTGGACAAATCTAAGCTTTGAGAGGAGCCAAAAGAAATAACTGATTCACAGCTGTAGGTAGAACTAAGATCTTCTGAATAAAGCCCTAGATGGCCATGAGTACAATTCATCATGTTACATTAGATGACTGAAGAAAAGATATGAGCTGGTCAGCAATGACAGTGTTGACTTGTTTTGGACATCATCTTTAGGATGAAATGAAACATCCTACAAAGTACCCACTTCTTTTCCCTGAATTCAGAGGTAGCTCATTTCTAGATATCAACACTTCATTAAAAAAAAAAAATCTCCCTTTCAACTCAGTCTTGGAAATAGGATTTAAGTCCCTAAATCTTTTTGAGAATTCATCCTGTATTTTTTTTTGTAGTCTAGCATAGACTCAACACCATATATAGATAAGCTGCCATATGGGCAATTCTAATAAAAGTAACACCTATATGTCATTCCGTACTGTGTCCTTAGTTCTCCAAAAGCTTCACCAGAATTATCATTTCTGCTTTACAGAGCTGAAAGCAGAGAGGCAGAGATATTCTTTATACTATCTGGCAGTAATATTCTGATACCTGGCTGATGAAAGAGAAGAACTCTTCTGGGGGCAGTGTCTTAACTCAGCCACATTTAATCACATTTTGGAGGAGGGTATTGATTGTGGAATTAACTGTGAATGCAGAGAGCCTTGGGAGACAACTGTGTTCAGCTTAACAGAGCTCTAACAGCCCTCGGGTTAGATTGCATCACATATGGATGTTTGACTGATGATCTTCATTAACTTTTTCCTTCAAATGTGACATTTACTTTTCCTCCAAGAGACATGCTCTTCATTATTTCTTTCTTGCACAAGGATTATACAACATCTTTAAAAAATAAAAAGTATATTCAGTAATTCATACTGCTTACTCTCCCTTGCCATTGCATGTGATTCCCATGACTGTACTTGATAACAGTATTTCCAGCGCACAGAACATTCCTCCGCAAAACATGGGGGCTGGTTTTATTTGTTTATCCTTTCCTTTACACATTTCCAGAATGTCAACTCTGACGTTCTGTATTTTGCTGAAATTCTTCTTTGTAGTCTCAGAATTATGGATTGCAAGCTCAGTCAGAGCTATAATTGAGGGTGAAGTTAATTAAATACAAATGTTTATAAACCAGAGTTCTAAATGCTATGAACAAAAACATTTTTCCACTTTTCTTCAGAGCTCATTCTGTTCTGTATGAACACATTTCTATGGCTGATTCTTCACCCATCAAAAGCTTTTCTGAGTCTTGATGTAAAGGTGTGGGCCAATGCTAGTGGAAAGAAGGTCTGGTTCTGGGTGACTTCAAGAAGTCGCAGTCTGCCTAGGTTTCAGTTCTCCTGAGCACACAATGGGGATGATAATGCCATCCGGAGGGTCCCTTCCATTCTTGTCCATACTGACTGCACAGAAAACCACTATCAAAAGGACTGATCTCAACAGACACAATGGCATGAAACCAGTTAGAAAAGCTACTGTTTCAGCATGAATTGATGTTCATATCATTAAAAAACACCACAGCTCTATGAAGGGGGTAAGAACAGTGCAACCAGAAAGACCAAACCAGTTACTCATCTTACATGTGGGCCACACAGATCAATCTAGGGGGATATTAAAGAAATGCAATAAATATACTAGAATAACTGACAGTGCTTGAATCAATTAATAGCAGCCCTCAGTTTTGTCAGGAAGTCCTACAGGGTATAAATTTCCCAAAGGTATAGTCTAAAGTATAAGAAGAATAAATAGCGTGCTTATCACAAGAAACTTATTGTTTAGATCAAAAGTAAAATTGTCATTTGCTATTCAAACAAAAGAAGACCAACTTCTGCCTGCTTCTGTAACAGTTTTGCTGCTCAAAATTGCTATAAGTGCAAAACATGGCTCTGCATATATATACAGTACAACTATTTAAAGGCCATAAAAAACTTCAATACACAATATTTCAATATGTTGAATTTTAAATTGCAGGCACCTATGAGCAGTTTCATATTTGTATACCTTGTGTTTATAGAACTGGCCAGGTTGTGGATGATATTAAATAAATAAAAAATTCCTTTCAAGTTCGCTCAGAATATTTTACTTCTGCTAAAAAACAGTATTTCATTTTATCTCCAGGTTGACAGACTTTCTATTAAAATCATTAAAAAAAAGGACAATTTCCAAATGAAAATACCATTTCAAAAGACAAATCTTAAGCTTTTAGAGTTACAAAATGAAATATGCTGCCATTCCATTTTTTTTTCATGGAAAAATCTTTGAGTATATGACCTCATAAAACTGCATTTTGGGGCAGTTTTGCTATTCACAAAAAATAGTCATCAGTTTGATGTTCACACTACCACTCAGAACATATTAATTTTTCTTGAAGCATTCAAAATTCTGGAGTGTCATGATACCACCTACCAAAGTATTTGAACTTTCTTAATATTAATGTCTCATTAGGTAAATGAATTGGGGTGTTGACATTTGCAAACATACTCTAGCTATTAAATTAGAGCACTTGTATTTAAACACATTAGGTGTGTCACAAAGCTCCCCAGTTAATACTGAGAGATATAGCTAAATAAGACAGAGCAGCTGCCTTAAGAAGATCCCATCCTTTCTCCCAGCTACCAAATGCTGCTTCTGCACTGCAGCTCATGTCCCATCAGTTGTACTGATACAACTGCTGTGGGGCTGTTCTGTAAAGTGGATCACCCAACTGATACAGGCTAAAAACAATTCTGTCACTATTTTCCTTATTTTCCTTAATCCAAAGCAAGCAAATTAAGGAATCATAGAATCAATCACAGAATGATATGGGCTGGAAGGGACTTCTGGAGATCATCTAGTCCAACTGCCCTGCCAAAGCAGGTCCACCTAGAGCAGGTTGCACAGGAACACATCCAGGCAAGTTTTGAATGTCTCCAGAGACGGAGACTCCACCACCTCTCTGGGCAGCCTGTTCCAGTGCTCTGCCACCCTCAAAGTAAAGAAGTTCTTCCTCATGTTTATATGGAACTTCTTATGTTCAAGTTTGTGCCCATTACCTCTTGTCCTGTCACTGGGCACCACTGAAAAGACTGGCCCCATCTTCTTGACACTCACCCTTTAGGAAGGACAGTTCGTGGGTAGAGAAAAGATCTTTCACTAGACTGAAAGTGCTGCTCTCAAGGAAAGCAGACAAGTTTTCAGGGACGCAAATCTTTCTACAGGTCCAAAACAGAAGTAGCAAACTTAAGCTAACTACATTTCGGAGACAGTCTCTAAATTTTTCTCAGTTGCGTTAACCTATTTGATAATATCAGAGGGAAGAGTAATGTAAACAAGCAGATTAGATGGGAAATATAGCCAGAGGAGTGATGATAGGACAGAGTGAAGAGAGATGAAAGACAAGTGATGCTTCTGTTCTAAGAAGGGAGCATTTACTGTGGTTGTTGTAGAAATGTGTGTGTATTAGTTTTGCATTTGTTCTGACACAGTTTGGTCTTGCTAGTAATACATGGGGTTTGTGGGAACGTTGTTTCTGATGAGATTGGTGAGGTTGGGGTGAGATGGGAGCTATTCGGTGCCTCGCAGTGAGTGGGTTGGGGAGATTTTCTTTCGAATTGTGATCTTGTGATAAGCAATCCAGTATAACTGGAAAGAGATTAATTAAGGCCTGAACACATCAGTCAACTTAAGAGTTTATCAGCTAAGCCACAAAAGCAATACACTCTTAGCCTTTGGTAAAACAACATGATTCACTGCCTGCTAAAATTAGTCAATTACTGTGTTTGTTGATACAAATGGGCACATCTGCGATAACCACCTTTCAGCAGACCTGCAGAAGCTTGTGCCTGGTCTCCTGTTTCTGATTCCTTACCAGAACCAAACACCTTAGCCAGAGACAGGCCCATAGACCAGAAGTGAGCAAGACTAATGGTGAGGCCACTGTCCTTCATCTGTGTCCTTCACTTAAGGACAGTAACTTCAGTGCAGATTTTCACGGCAAAAAAAAAAATCAAGAAAGGATGCCTTCAGCAAGACTCCAGAACAGTGCTGGCTCACTGGCATGATGACATGTGGGTTCCAGTTCAGGCTGCCAAATTCATATGAACTGGTCTTTCAAATAACACAGAGGATCTCTTGTACTGGAAAAAAAATATACTGTTTTAGTATGCTAGGCTAATTCAGGTAGGTTTTCATGGGATGCTGTGGAAATAATTGCATAGTCCTTGTTAAGAACATTGCTTGTGCTTGTTTGCAGTACTAATTGCACAAACGTTTATGCACAACAGACAGTATGTTCAGTGTTTTCAATATCTAAGAACCATGTTAAGAATAAACACTAATGACATACTTTGCAAGATACTTAATCTGTTTGTTTATGTGACTCATTATGTCTAAAGAGGAGATTTTGATTATTTTAATACAGTCCTGTGGTGGCTATTGTTGACTTTCCAATAGGCAAATGGACAGTCTGACAGCCAAATACTTGAAGAGGTTTCATATTTAAATATCTCCAAGAGCTGTAATTTTCCAAATCCATTAGATATTACATTTGGGATAAGGCGCAAAATAATCCAAGCAATATGATGGTCAAAGAAGTACCTTAGCTTGTTAACACAAAGGGGAACAGCTGCAAAAATAATGATGTATTGTCAACGTGAACTTGTACTTGGTCAATGCAAAATAAAACCCTTGCAAATGTTAAGAAAACATAAATCCCAAGTACTTCTGTAGTTAAACTTCTTTCCTGTGAACCTCCCATTCCTCCACCAAAGCAAACAATAAAAGCAGATGCAATATATTACAATTTTACAATATACTTTAAAAAAAAATCACATCTCTTCAGAAGACAGAACATTTCAAATTAATGTTCACTTTTCAAAAACTTAGAATTTTTACAGTTAGGTAAAATTACAGTCATGCCATCTCATCTTTCCACCTCTCTAACATAATACTACCAGCCTATAAGCCAACAGCCCATACACAAGATCACCACAGCCTACCTTAGCACCCAGAAAAATGTAAGCAGCTGCCTAGCTTTTCACTCCAATGTAATATCTGACTTCGTAGGAAAAAAACACTATACGTGTATGATTTCTTCTCATCTATCCCAAAAGAAGTACTTGTAAAGAATGAATCTACTATTAGGAAATGTTATGTATTATGCTTTTATTAAAAGCTGATAATGAGTTTGGGATTGTTCAGTGAAATTTTTAGCAAATTTTTACTAAGCAGGCTTTACATAGCTTCTTCAGTTAAATAATAATATAATACAAGCATAGCAATCAATGAAATTATAGCATGAAATAGTGCGGGAGTACTCATAAACTTGAAATTGTTTGTATTCTTCTTTGGGAAAAAGAAGTTTATGGGAAAACCCTCCAGCTTTGTTGTCAAGGAACTTGGATTGCTGTGCAGCATAATGTCTAGACTGCTGAGGGTCTGGCTGCAGTGGTGCGATCCCTTGCAAAAATGCAGCCCAAGCTATGGGAAAGTAATGTCAGCATTACTTAACATCTGCTTTCGTTCCTTGCTAAAGTTAACCCAGTGTATTATCACTTAGGAGAAAAGCCTTTTCAGTGCCTAATAAACAACAGCGAGTTTGAAGAAAAATACCGTCACTTTCAATTTGTGCAAAGCATTCTTACCTGCTTTATGAGAAAGAATGCATCTAGACTACTTCTTCAGCTGCCCTAGGGATTTATATTTAAACCATTATACAAAAGTACAAGATTGGAGTAATTATTAGGCAGGAAATGGAGAGGCTGCACCCATCCATACTCAGCACACAAGTTTCAAATCCTCTCAAAAAAAGGTGTAGGTTTTTCCTCTCACACTACAGGAATTTCAATAATTGGCATGCTGTTGGTACCAGCTGTCATGTTAACTGGGAGTTTTAAAATTAGACTAGATGGAAAAAAAAACCTGAGGTAAAGAAGATATCTTGAAATTGCAAGGAGATGTGGACTCTGTGATCTACCCGATGTTAATGATTGAAAGGACCTATAATTAACAATGAGGACACTGCAAAGGATTTGAATGTTCTATTGCTGCAAGCCGTGTCACAGACACTAAGTATTAATCATGACTTTTTAAATTCTTCTGTCCTCAGTGACCCATTCAAGCGTCACTGAGGAGGGCATCTCTGAGGGTGTCCTTGCTCTCATCATGTTCTCAGTCTCTCACAGAACGCACTGGCACGATTTCCTTCCTACAGCAAAGTTCAATTTGTTCTTCCAAGCTGCCTCTTCTCAGTTTGCAGTAACTGACAAGCTTTGCCCTGGGTAATTTTGTTCACTGGATATCCTCGCTCCAGGACAGTTTTCACTAGGAATCTTTCCAAGGATGTGTCACCCTGACTTTGCCTTGTATTCAGATCTTAAGTAACAATTAAAATCACACCATCACAGCTGCTTATTTCTGTATCTAATTAATGAACATTGTGCACCCTATCAGAGTTCTAGCAATTCAAAGGAAAAGAGAACCCAAACAATAACAAGGGAATCAGAGGTAGAGAGGTAATGGGCACAAACTTGAACATAGGAATTTCCACATAAACATGAGGAGGAACTTCTTTACTTTGAGGGTGGCAGAGCACTAGAACAGGCTGCCCAGGGAGGTGGTGGAGTCTCTGTCTCTGGAGATATTCAAAACCCACCTGGACATGTTCCTGTGCTACCTGCTCTAGGTGACCCTGCTTTGGCAGGGCTGTTGGACTAGATGACTTCCAGAGATCGTTTCCAACCCTTATCATTTTGTGATTCTGTGATTCTGTGATCATACAGCACCATTCTCTTCAGGGCTATAATAGGGCAATTAGGAGCAAGATGATCAATGCTTTTAACTAAGCAAGGAGAAAAGAATTTGAACAATCGGTATGACTAGAGCACTAGTTTCAAACGCACATTAAGCACACTGGTGCAAGCCTCTCCATGAGTATCACTGAGTGATTCAAACCCACCTCACAGAGGGAGATGTAAAATGCAGGATTGGCCTTCCCACAAAACTGTACTGTTTTAATAAACTAAGTCCACTTTAATCTGCACCTTTCATTTAAGGGGTAATTCTAGTCACATTTTCATCTACAACTGAACCAACAAAAGAGTTTTATGATGCCCTTTACACTTGACCAACTGTTTTTCTTCTTGTTTGTGCTGTGCAACTACCTATGTAGGATGTTGTTTAATACATTATCAATTGAACTGTCAGAACTTAAAACAAGGAATGAGAATGGCTTTTCAAACTGAATCATTCCACTGATCCATTTACAGTCAATGTCACATAGAATCCAACAGCACAATTGAAAAAAAAGAGTGAACAGCAGCACAAGAACAGGAACAAATAGTTAGATCAGACCTGAAGGTGGATAATGAAGTTACTTTTCTAGTTCTGCTGTAGGCTAATGACAAAAGAGCTTCAGTGGCACGTCTGAGCAAACACAGCTGTTCCCTCCTGCCCCTCTTCTCTTGTGCCAGTGAAACTTTGTGGGGTTACATTGAGCAGCAGATCAAGGAGCTGATCTGCATTAGGAGTAATACCTCACTCTGGCAAAGGTTTCAGCACCACCAGCAAGGCTGAGCACTCTCACAAAGCTGTGTTTCCATCAACATCACCATCAAATCATATCCTCATGGGGAATTTCTGTGTATCAATGTACTTTTATGCAAACTGTGGCTGGTCACATTTCAACATTTGTCTTTAATGTGCATTGCAAATAATCAGACATTAATATTACGGTAAACATAGCTAACTGAGGAATGCATCCTTTATCTGCAAAACAAGTTTAATGTCTCCTATAGACGTGTCCAGTCTTTAGCTTCTTCATGAAATCACCGATACAAATACTGACCATAAATAGGCTGTGGCAATGTCAGAGGTGGTAGTGATCTTATTTAGCCTCTGTCCTTGAGAACCAGATTAAAGCTACATGTTCACTTTGAGCAGCATTGAGCAGACCTAGGCTAGTCATGGCATTCTAGTTATTTGTTTGGTGTTTTTTAACCTCAGAGTTTAATGCTTTCATCTTACTGACAATCCGGACTGAAAAATTCCTAGTTACATCTGCACACTCCTAATTCAGTTCAGCAGTTCCCTTCCTCTAATTAAACAGCCGTCGCTATAATGGGAAAGAAATTAAGTTTGCTGAAGTACTACGAATTTAAATAATGCAGCTGGTCCATTGGTGATGGTCCCTAGGGGGCGAAGACAGATCATCAAAGTTTGAAGGACAAGATCTACATGCAGAATGTGCATAGTCAAAATCCAGCAAGGGCTGTGTGGCCACCAGTCTGTGATGTTATCTGGCATTTGCTATTGAAATCAGAAATTAATTATTTTCTAGGCAATGATAAATTGGCAAATCACTCTATAAGCAAATCTAAATTTTATCTTTCCATCGATTATCTTTGTTTTTAAAGGGGAAAAATCTCCAGTTACTTTACAATCTCCATTTGTTATTTCATACTCAGCTCTCCATTTCTTTCAAAGTCCTACAGCTAGTTTCAACTACAGCGCTTCAGATTCTAAGCACTAAGTCTTCTCCATACCCTTTACCTCCTGATTTTTACACTCTCCTACAAAAAGACAAGGGCTGCCCTTCTCTCTCATGCTGACACCTCAGTTTCATGACACAGGGGATTTTGGCAGTGGAATTCTTCTCTACCCTCTCTGCCAGTCACTTGTTTTGCTCAGCACTGGCGCTCTCTCCTAACCCACATGCAATGATGCAATTATTTGCACAGGGTTTCCAGAGGTGCACTAAGCTAAACTAATAGCTCCCTGAAACTATGAGCAGGAGGTCATGCTTCTGCAATTTATCTCCTGCTAGCTCTGGTACTCACCTGACTCTCCTTTGAGCTAATTCAATGTGCTAAAATGGCAGAGTAAAAAAACAGGGTTGGATAGTTTGCTGCTGCTCTATGTAGTGAGCAAAATCAGCTCACAGAAGGGTCTGACAAATATTGAAGTTGTTGTTCAGGAAGGGGAGAAAGCCAGTCCAGTGCAAAGCACAGCTCAGCTCAGGGAAGACGTAAAACGTCCTCCCTTCCACAGAATTAAGCTGGTACCTTCTCCTGCCTTCTTTTTGTTTGCATTATTTTTAACCTTATCTGGTTCCCTGATCCAGTTCACAATCCCCAAACAGTTGTGTCAACAACTGAGTGAGTGACAGCCTGAGTGTAGAATTTCTTCAGTTAGTTCCTCTCTAAAGGTCACATGTCTGAGCAGTATTTTGCTTCAGACACATCTATTAGGTTCATTTAAGTAAGACCATGTGTGGAGGTGTTACTAGGCATGAAAGATGAGAATCTGGTGCATTCAGCTTTTATCAAGGCTCTGTTTGTCCACTGCATTCTCTGCTCTACCACAACAAGAAATATAACATTATGTTATGTTATATTTATATACTCGGTGGCGCAGTTGACACGCTGGAGGGAAGGGATGCCATCCAGAGGGACCTAGACAGGCTGGAGAGGTGGGCTCGTGCAAATTGCATGAAGTTCAACCAAGCCAAGTGCAGGGTCCTGCACCTGGGACGTGGCAACCCCAGGCACAAATACAAGTTGGGTGGAGAATGGCTGGAGAGCAGCCCCGAGGAGAAGGACTTGGGAGTGCTTATGGATGAGAAGCTCAACATGAGCAGGCAGTGTGCACTGGTAGCCCAGAGAGCCAACCGTGTCCTGGGCTGCATCAGGAGAAGTGTGGCCAGCAGGTCTCGCGAGGTGATTCTGCCCCTCTACTCTGCGCTCGTGAGACCCCTCCTGGAGTACTGTGTCCAGCTTTGGAGTCCTCAACACAGAAAGGACATGGACCTGTTGGAACGGGTCCAGCGGAGGGCCACGAGGATGATCAGAGGGATGGAGCACCTCTCCTATGAAGACAGACTGAGAGAGCTGGGGTTGTTCAGCCTGGAGAAGAGAAGGCTCCGGGGAGACCTTATAACAGCCTATCAATACCTGAAGGGAGCCTACAGAAGAGCTGAAGAGGGACTCTTTGTCAGGAAGAGTGGTGACAGGACAAGGGGCAATGGTTTTAAATTGGAAGAGAAGAGATTTAGATTAGATATAAGGAAGAAATTCTTTACAGTGAGGGTGGTGAGGCACTGGAACAGGTTGCCCAGGGAAGTTGTGGATGCCCCATCCCTGGAAGTGTTCAAGGCCAGGCTGGATGGGGCTTTAAGCAACCTGCTCTAGTGAGAGGTGTCCCTGCCCATGGCAGGGGGGTTGGAACTAGATGATCTTTAAGGTCCTTTCCAACTCTAGCCATTCTATGATTCTATGATTCTATGATTCTATGTGTGATGGACAGCTGTGGGTTGTTCATCTTCTTTTCTTCTTACATTCTTACTGAACGTTCTCATGTTCATCTTCTTACTGTTCAGGTTTAGTCTCTACATATACTAGAGATAAGCTTGCATTCTTTATTATCATTAATAAAGTTTCACAACTACTCTCTACAGATACAAAAGATTTGCACTAAAGCTGCTATGACAAGTCAGAGTTTATCTCACAAATCATTCCAGAATAAGGCAAATCTGAACAGCAAGCAAGGACCTAATTTATCAATAAGCTGACTCATATACTTGTTTAAGAGCTACTTAGCTTCAGCCATGCATTTCAGAAAAGCGCTTTCAACTATCAGAAAGTTATATAGCGATAGACTGAATTTCATAAGTAGTAAGATAAGTTTAAGACCATAATTTGTTTGATTGTCAATGCTGCAGAAAAATAGGGGGGGGTGCATTTACCTGATAGGATCTTCTGTGACTACAAGAGTTCAGAAGAGGAAGCTTCAGGAACAATACAGCTGAGTTTGGGTGACCACTCTGACATTTAGGAAAATGCCTCAAAGACCAGCCACCAGGATCCCAGCTGTACATTCTGTGAAACTTTTCTCTCCACTAGATTTATCAGCCCTGTGGGCTGGCTAGACAAAGAAGATCATAAGTTTACACTGACCCATAGTTAACTATTGGAGTCCTGTCTGTGACAATTATTCATCTGTTTCCAAATGCAGCAGAGTTTCTTTAGTGCATTTTACCTCATCAATAAGCCTTGCCCAATGTTAGGAGAAATTTCAGGTTAGTCTGGGAAACACTGGACACTTGCATTTCCCAAGGAGTGAAACCAATTATCCTGAGAATCATGGACCCAGTGGGTTCAGCAGAACCAAGTGCCTCCACTCAGCACTTCCTAAACTGCCCATCTTCCACCAAGCTGCAACATGCTGATGCAGTGGCAAACAGAATTTTCTTCCTTCATAAGCAGCAGAACAGCAGGCAAAAGACCTAGAAGGTGGGCTTCCCTACAAATCTCATTACACTGGGTTGCTTTATCTCCAATCTGTGAAAGCAGAGCAAAACTAGATATACACAGAAGCAGCCATCTTCTCCCAAAAATCACAATGCACTAAAAGATCACTATATTTTTTTTAATACAAAGCCAGTAGTTTAATTTCTTTGAAGTATTCCCACTTAAATGTTTATTGCCACAACTATAAATATCTATGCGAGATTAATGTGGATATAGTTTTTGAAAAGAAAAACTAATGACATGAGCCTGAGACTGGCAAGCAGAGAGTCTAAGTTTCGTCTAGGTTCTATTGCTACATTTCTCCCATTTGATTTTTCTCTGACCTGTAAAATGTGAGCATACCTGGATCCACAGCTAGTCTAAATTGGCTGACAAGTCTGGCCCAGTACCTATCTACCAGAGACTCTGTACATTCAAGTGATCCTTTGTAATGAAAGCCAAGGACTGGTAATACTGAGTGGTTTGGCTACATACAAATTCTCAAGCAAGTCTGACTGCTACAAAAAAAAAGTCAGAAAAAGGCTAGTAAAAAGTTTGAGAAATAAACGGAAAAATTTGAGAAGTAGCGCTGCATGCTGAGACAGAGGAAGATCTCCAATCATCCCCATCTCTGACTGCCCAGCTCAGAGGGCAGAGTTGGCAGGAGAGGTGCAGCTGTCACTCAACACTGTGATCAAAATGCAGATTGATTACCAGACTTTATGTGACACACTTTATCCTTTCAGTGTTTCACTGATTTTAATGCTCATGTATGCAGGATTTCTGAGAAGCTGAGAAAATTATTGGATATTGATTCAAACTGGTGCTTCCAGGACTGCTTTATCTTTCAGGGGGACAGTGCTGATTGTCCCCATTCCTGTCCTTATCCCATCCCTGTTTTGCCCCCTTTAAGCCATAAGACCAGTCCAATAAGTCTCCTTTCTGCTTAGCGCATCTGTGAACTTTTTAGTCAGACTTGCAAGCGTTGCTAAACATGATCCTCAGCTCTCACAAGACTTTTGTTCACTAAATTACTGCCATTCACCCAGCTGACTTGTTCCTCAGCAGAACTGCAATACAGCCATAGTACCCAGGTTTCCTTGAGAAAACAGCAGCAAACTATTCATCCAAGCAGTGTAAAAGTCTCAGTCACAGCCACCCAGACAAAAACAGAGCCTGACCGCAAGGCTATAGCTAACAAGCAGACCAACATCCACATAATAACTGTAAGGCATGGTATCTAGAAGAAAGAAAAGAAGCGCACCTTAGGTCAGACATTTCTATGCCTAACAGATCAGGAAGCATGAAAATATTTTATACTATTTAGGCTGGACTAGAATAGAACATCCCTAAGAGCATACTCGCTATTTTCCACTCTTTCATTCTACAAACAGAATCCAGTGGGATATGGAGTTAAAAAGGTGTGGCTGTTGTTATCCTCTAATACCTCCGTTTACAATATTCTGGCATTGGCAAGCACTATGTACAGAGGAAGGACCAGAGGCTGGATACCAAAAAGGTTTAAGAGTTCAGAGTTTTTCCCTTCCTGTGGTTTAAAAAGAAACACAGGAGACTGGGCTTTTTTTTTTTGCTGTCTATCAACAAATCCCATTTATTCATCATATAATGCAATATCTCTGTGGTAACTCCAGACAAAATTGATAGTTGTTCTTCATGTGAATGTGTTTGTTTTCTTTGGTCTAGGTAGCCACTGAAATGAACCAAGCATGTACGGGATCTGTTTATCTAATTGCCATTGAAGGATTAGCAATCATACATGGAAAGTTTGTTACATGTTTTTAGCATAGGCTTCAGTTTTGCTTTGTCAGAGATTTGCAAAACTCTTGTCAAAATCATAAATCATGTTACTCCTGCTTTGACTGGATATAATGATGTTTTCACAAGGGCAAAGTTTAGATAGACAAAGAGATAAAAATATAAGATAACTTCAGTGAGGCAATCTGAGCTGGAATGTACATTTTGAATGAACAAATCTGCAGACTTTGTACAAGGCTTTCCTCTCAGCCCTGCGCAGGCCTTCCAACAGAGAATATCAGCCTGGTGACTGAAGCACGGACGACAGAGTCAGCTTTTATTCTTGGCTTGGCTACAGATTTGTTGTGTGACCTTGATCAAGTAGTTTAACCTCTGCATTTCCTTATTTGTAAACAAGAATAATCACCATCCCTTACCTCATAGGTTTAATTCATGAATACTTGTAAAGAGCCCTGAGATTCTTGGCTGAATGTTGCTATAGAAACAAGAACCATAACTACAACATAATCATGTATGACACTTCTATGACCTCAGCCACTGTAGTACTCAAGTACTTCAGCCTTTCATTTTAATATGCAATGGTACTGTCATTAAGAGTGAAATAGCAGCAGTGTCCTATTTCATCCATTTTTGGAGATGGGGAATTGAAGTACAGGCATTACACCTACACAAAATTGTGCTTTGGTTTAACTTTCAAATTCAGTCACGTACATGAGGTAGATATAGGGAAGGCTGAGGAAAGAAAACTCAGACCTACATTCCCCTTCACATGGGTCCAAGTGTACACCTGTACAGACCATAGGGGCAGGGTGACCACACTGCACTTAGCCGGCCATCAACATTTATGCCATCAGCCCTTCTTGCAAGACAGCTGCTAAGCACCTCTTAAGAGAATTCAGACATCACACATTGCAAAAACCGACGACAAGAGTTTTAGACAGCCTGGGAGACCAACACATACTTATCAAAAGGTATCCAGTGAGTAACAACATGGCTTCATAGAAATGGGTGAGGAATGAAACCAGCATTAGGTTTCTCAGCAGTCCAGTTGCTTGGACACAGCATAGGCACAAACACGGAGACCTCCTACTCTGCTTCAGTCAGTGACATAATCCACATTGACAACAGTCAGTGAAGGTTCAGTGGCTAAATGACGACTCAGAATCAAAGAAGGAAACCTGGAGCAGGTCTGTTACATCTCACATTAGTCCTCTGCTCAACCACTCCATCCTTCTCCTGCACATGTGGAACTGCCAGTGATGCCACTGGGAGCACTGCACATTCAGAAGAGAACAATAAAAGCTGAGATCATCATGATCCAAGGAGATACTTCTGCATAGCGCAGGTACTTGAACATGTCATTCATGCACCAAAGTCAGTCTGTGCAGCAACCATGGAACTCATTTGGTTTCAGAAACATGTATTAAATAGTTGGAAATGACAGCTAAACAGTTATTGCTTGTTGCTGTTCCTCCAAATTTGATACTGTTTGAACTATAAAAAGTTTTAATTAATCCACATGAATTAACACATGCATTTTAATGTCACATTTGCTTTTATATGTTGACATTTGTGATAAGATTTCTATTAATAGTTTGTTTACTTACAGGCTTTTTGCTGCTCCTTCCCCAGCCACCAACATTGCAGTCAACCAGTTTAATCATAGCACTGCTAGTTGTGAAGTGATGAAGTATCTGTGCTATAAGCCTGTTTTAGGATCTACTAGCAGGGTACAGGGTTAAATCATCATTGACATAAAAGCCAGTATAGAATTTATATGGTGAAAGAGTGTTTAAGTGCAAGAATTTATACAGCGAATCATTTCAACTGATTCGGCTACTCACTCACTGTCAAGATGCACAAGACTGCATCTGCTGCAACAGGACTCAAGTTTGGAGGGACCGTCTATGTCATTAGGTTGTCCCACAATCAGCAAGTGTTCCCTATGGCTGAGAAACAATTCCTGAATCGAGATCATCATAGAGTACGAGATACTGAAGTTAAACCTCGTCACATGCCTAGATATTCTCCTATCCTGTGAAGAAGTAATTGTTAAAAAAATTATATACTATATTTTTTACAATATTTATAGAAAAGTTTTTAATTACTTTAAGTTCTATTTAAAACAAAATAAAACAAAAAACAAAACAACTGTGGATTAAACCTTCTGCATAAGGCCTTCATAAATATTTTTTCTACAGTGCTGTAACACGAGCATTTGACCTAATGCTCCTTTTTCTCAGATTAGACCAACAAAACCTTGGCATCAGTTTCTGGACACTAGTATAAACAACTGGGTTCCCTGTGGGCCTAAAGATACACTTTAAAAAAAAAGAGTCCATTGCAGACAATTTTCTTCCAGACCCTTATCAAAATGTTCATCCTGAATATCCCACTAATGACAGAGAGTCCATACACATTAGACAGACCTTATAAAAAGGCCTTTCTGGAGGCCCATCTTAGTTTAGTTAATCTTAGGATTATTTTGTCTGTCTGCCAACACTAAGGTTTGCACAAAATGATGACCTTCAGTACCTTTGCTAAGGAATAGTGCAAATGACCTGTTAGCAGCCAACCCCTGCTGATTAGCATGAGACTTCAGCGGGTTTAGCTGGCAAGCTGCTGTTGAGCTTGGTTAACACATTTGGGGTATTGTTTGAAACCTCTGTGCTGTGGAGTAGCATTTGTATGAATCAGCAAACACAGAGAAATATCTGTATAGATCTGATATGTATAGAAGTCAATAGTGGTCATTTCATATCAGGCAGTATATCTTTGGTTTCTTTTGTGGCTTGAGTTAGACTAATCCACGAGCCCAGATTAAAGAGATTAACAAAACTCAATTCCTTTAGTTAGCTAGTGTTAATTGCTTTCCTCTCATGAAGGGAAAAGCAGGGCAGACTCAGAAATTGGATCTTCCTCATTTGATCCAACATAAGAAAGGAGAAAAACGATAGGTGAAAATAGGTTATGAGCTCTCCCTGTTGTGATTTTACCAAGTGTTTCTCACACGTGACCAGTTAATGGAAAGACCAATGCCCAGAAATTTCATAGCCTGGCTCCCACTCTTCCACTCCTGCCTATAAAGCCTTCCGATTAGCACCGCAAAGGTTGTCTCTAAGTGACTGACCCTATGCCTTTAGTATGGGAGGGGACTTCCTCTTTTCCACTGTTTTTCAGGTCACTTCTGATAAAAGTTAGGTCCTTGGTCTCTTTGGTTCTTTTTCTTTTTATGTTTTTAAAGGACATTTTCCATACATTAATAAGGAGGCACCTGCTTTCTGTTAGGGATGGAGAAGGAGGGTCCTGATCTGTCAGTGTTCTGTTTTTGCTAATAAAACTCTGCAGGTCAGTGTGATACTGCTAGTTCAGAAATCAACAATATACCAATAAGAGTTTACTGGATTGAATCAAGGCACTAGGATGAACTCAAGGCATAATAAAATGAATGGAAATGAAAAAAAGTTCAGGGCCACAAGATTGCTACAAAACTAATCCATCTGTTGCTTACACTTCATTCATCATATAAACCAGCAAAATGTGGATATAGATTGCCATGGTTCTAGTTAAGAAAAGTAAAGATACAGGATCAGACCTTTACAGTTTGTTAACTCAAGCATCAATAGGACAGCCTTGGAGACATTTCTCCAGTCACTTACGACAGAGATTAAACGTGTGCAGTGCAGAGTTAACATTATGAAAAAGGATGTAAAGTGTCTGCTGTGCAAAGACATTTAACTGCTAGATGCAAAAGAAGTAGAATTAACCTCTTAGTTCTCTGCCTGGCCCTGCCTTCTTTCTCACTGCAGAAGCAAAAGTGCTAGTATTACAATTAGCTGTGTAAGGTAGCATTAGCCAGTTCAAAAAGCACAACTAGTATGTAAAACATTAGTCCATGTTTGACATCAGCCTAACCTGAACTGAAAAAGAAAACAAAGAGATACCATCTAACAAACGCAGCTTATCTTGACCCATAGAAAAGCTACAATATAGAATATGATGTTACCTGTTCTTCTCAAATGTTTCAACCACGCCATGCTTCCACCCCTAGAGAACCCCTAGTCACTAGGGAAAGAGTTTGACCCCACAGACATTCTCCAGCCTCTGAGACTGCTAATTAGCCCATCAGTCCTGTTTACAGTATGTCAGCTGTAGGATAGAATAAAAGCAATGACTAATTATAGGTAGGCCCTATAAACAATGTTAAATGCTAATGGCCTCAGACTATCTCAGCTGTTAGATGTTCTAGAAGGTGAAATTCTCTATCTCTCCCCACTTGCCCTTTCTTCACTCTTTAGGCTTTCTCTAGCCTAGACTCAAGTTCACATTTTTAAAGATTTTAAAGAAAGCTGCCATATTATTGCATATTTCACTGGCAAAGCTGCAAAAACTAGCAAAGCTATGGTTATCATCCCTCATATAATTAAGATGCAATAGCAGTGCAAATACCAAAGCAAGAGAATGCTTTAAAGAAAAATGTCCAGTAAAACTTGACTTACAATAAGCCAGGCTTTATATTAGTTTAGGAACAGCTGCAGAGAACAGCAGCGCCTCCATGTTCCCCAACGGTTACTGTGTCCATTAAGTAGGTGAGGAAGGAAGAGGACATGATGCTGCAAACAGGGCAGCGCACAGCAACCCTCAGGGGAAGGGAAGCCAAGTGGCACTTGTGTCCTCCCAGTGTGGAAACACCTTTTCCCCTTTGGAAATCCAGAGAAAACATGAGCTATTCCTGCTCCCTACTCTAGAACTTCTGCTCCTTAGCTGACTGGCACAGCTCTTGTTTTGAGTTCTGGCAAGAGGTCAGTCATCACATAAACACTGCTGAGTGTATTAATTACTGTGTTCACATGGTCACTGTGTCTTATTGCCCAATTATTTCATAACTGAGCACTATGTACTGCGCCAGATCCAAGCACACAGCTCTCACTGACTTCAAGGGCTCCCTTCACACGTAGGTCTGTTGGAATCTACGTTTTTCATAACTTTATTTACCTGACCTGTAAATATTTTGGAGAACATAATGGTGCTTTTGAACGTTCACATATTTGCCTTGTCTACGCATCGAAGCTGTAATTACACATGTATCTCTTGCAGAATTCATTCATGAGGAAAACCATACAAGTTTACAAGTTAATCATTTTCCTGAATGTCAAAAGCCAGGGCAGATCAGGATGTGCATTGTGTTGGCAGAGCTACAAACTAGGCTGCTTTAGTATTAATAGCAAATTTCCTAGCATCAGTAAGACTTTTAATAGTTTTTGCAGCAGGTTAACAAGTAGCCATGGATATTTGCCACAAGTAATTGCAAAGAACAGGAAAAAAACATAATTATTAAGAAAAAAGTGGCTTGAATTTTCAATTCAATAGAAAAAGAAAGAGTCCAGTGCTTTCTTTTAGCTTTCAGCTTGTGAGCGAAACAGATATTCTGCCTTAGTAAGAAAGAGCAGGGATTTCAAGAATCCACTTATTTTTATCGACTCAGCACATTTTATATCCCAAACATTCCAGACCAACATCCAGTATGATTTTGTTATGGCTGCTATGTGTAGAATGTGGCTGAGTAGCTCACACTACTTAGGCTGAACCTTCAGCTACAGGTTCAATGAAGCCAAAAAGGCAATGCTTAGCTGCATAGAGCAGTGTGGCAAAGTATGCTTTAGCTGCTCCATCTCATTGTCTGGTAGATAAACAAAACCCACCTTGTGAACCAGACTGTTGACTGGGATGACTGACATACTGACACACATTCTGCCATCCTGGTTTCTGGGATAGCAACATTTGGCAAGGGGAACATGAACGCTTGAGAAAGAAGCTTTTCTCATAACACAGACTATTTTTTCCATCCACCTTAGGAAGATAAAAAGCAGTGAGATTCTTACAATGACTCTTTAGATAGCCACCCCCACATCAGCCACTGGTGATAGCCAAGAGAAAGGAAACAGTCTTCTAGGCTTATGTTTCATCAGAAACTAGTATTCTTTCATCATTCCCCTCATTCATTTTCTTTTGGTTATACAAGATGAGATACAACTTGTGTGCAAGCATTCTGCCTCTCTTGCTTGTCCCTCCAACTGCCCCTTTTTTCTGTCATCCCCAAATTTGTTTCTTGTGGTTCCTTACAGAGCACAAGCAGAAAGTAGGTCAGACAAGTGGGCACTGTCAGATGACTAGTTTCAGTTTATGGACATGTTGTTGTCTCTGTAGTAAGTTATTGTTACAAATCCTTAAAAGTTTGTTTTAGCCTGAAAGGCTACTAGACTTACTCGACTGGCAAAGGAGAAGGCTTTCTGCAGGAATTTCATCTGGTTAAGTCAACAGAGCTCTGCCGGCAGAGCACAGCTTCCAAACATAGGGCTGCATTTTGTATAATTAATTCTTCACCTTTTCCTGTTTATAATGAAAACACTATTAAATGCCTAAACCACATAAGAACTGCGTTTTGTTCTCCCTTCTCCCCTCACCTTTGACCACATGCTCCAACCCCAAAGTCTGCATCAATCATTTTAGTTTTCAGTCATAACTGGCAATGGATACACATGCTTCACATATTGATATACTTCATACAACCACATGATAGTGTCCCATCAGGCAATGAGGACTGCACACCACACTGGGCTGTGCTAATGGCAGGGAAGGAGAGTGGGATTTACAGCTCTTTTAACTCCCCAAGTAAAGCCACCACCAGTCAGATACAGTGGCAAATACTCTGACAGAAGCATAACTGAAGTTGACAATAGTCCTCCAAACTTCAGGTGAGTTTCCAACAGTGTTCACAGTTTCAGTGAATCAATGGCAAGTAAAACAGCATCTGCTCAATAAGTTCTGTGGTCTGGGAAGGCCAGAACAACAGTTTTAATAGTTTGATGTCAAATCACCTGTCAGAACAACTGTCTGTTGCCTCTAGATTCCTGTCATATGTGTGAAACATGGTACAGTAAATAACCATATGCTGGTACTTTGTTACACCATATTATTACACATTACAGCAGTAACCTCAAGCAGTGCTTTAACTCTAGTCACAACAAAACCCTATTCAGATTTATTGGCTTAAACAAAGGGGTAGACACTTCCTCTTATTCTCAAAAAAAAGCCACAGCAGGGAGGAAGTGCAGAGAAAAGAAAGTTCAGAGGCGCCGTAAAGCAGAGGCAAAATCTTAATACCACTGAAATCCATGGCAGTTTTGTTACTGCATTCAGTGGGACCAAAACTTAACCTCATACGTTTGGTTCCGAGTTGCTCAGTGCAACTAATAGAACAGAGAGTGGTCATCATTCCTCCCATCCATATGGAAGCACCTAAGTGGTTACAGGCCAACAAATGGGAATACGTTATTAAATTGGGATCAGAAGTGGGTAGAAGTCAAATACAAATTTCTCCAATAATCTGGCCCATTCTCTTAGGAAAAAGTCTCTAGGGAACTGACAGAATACTGAACAGCCTTTAAATTGGATGAAAGTTACAGGGAATGGAAAATTGGACCCCTCCCCATCTATATTCCACACAATATCCCTAATGTAAAGGCTTACGTTTCCAACTGCACATTTCCTGTAGATATACTCAAAACACCTGTATTTCAACAAATAGTAAAATCTTGCCCTAAGAAATAGGATCTCTCTCTTTTTTGAGAGGACACTGAAATTTCTACAGTAGCTACTACTTAGGATTTCTTACTGTAACAAAAAAATACTACTTTAACTACTATGGGTGGGATCCGCCTGTCCTGATGAATCTGTCCAGCCAGAATGGTTAGGTGTCCATTCTCACGAGCTGTACAGGCACTCTGTACTAGGAGAAAAAGTTCTGAGACTTCAATAGGATAATTCTTCCTATCCCAAAATAGGCATCTGAGAGTTTGGAGAGCAATTCAGCCCACTTACTTTACGCTATCTGCTATAAAGGAAGCATGAACTGTTATACTCCAATTGGCTAAGATTATGAGAGAAGTATCTCATCCTAAGCCTTTACATTTAGAGCATAGATGATCCAGGTCTTTTCCCTTAAACTTTAGAAAATATTTTCTAAGCAAATGTTGCTGTGACTAATATCATTAACTCTTGGATTCAAGTAACTCATGGATCCAAGAAAGGCTGTGAAAATGAGTGCATTATTACCACATCTAAGAAAATGAGTTCTAATACTGTTCAGCTGCAACTAGTTGCCTTTGCAACAGCAACTTATAAATGTTCTGGCTCACAAACTCATGGCACGCAGTAGCTTTTGCAACTTATGCTTTATCATAACACATGGGTATTTCTAGTTCATTGTATCTATGAGCATTCAGTGTGAAAGCCTCAACAGTGCTTGGGGGTATTCTCAAAAATCCTTCAGTTATCTCACAGCACTCAGTTCAGAAAACTGGGTTAAGTGTAGAAGTCAGCAAGAGACTTTCCAATTTCATAAGGTCATCCTAGCCAGTTAGTTTAGACTATTAGTCATGTGCATTCGGCAGCTATTAAGCTCTTGGCTGATAGTTTTTCAAGACTGTCCATTTAGTGTTTCCTTCCTGAACACAAGTATTTTCACTATTCCAAGGCAACAAATATTATAGCCAGCTCTCTTTAGGAAGTACATTGCTAATGGCAAGAAATTCAATGACTGCCACAGTCTTACAGTTAATAGCTTATTTATTTTGCAACAGTCACTGGTTCTATACGTGTACCTCAAAACTTTGTCCCAACCTGCTGTTTCTAATCATTAATGTTAGTGGTATTGTTTAGCTGATACATTGAAAAATTAATTTCAGTGTTCATCTAATTTTATGCCATTGGAACTTAGACTTCCTTTCATAAAATTCCAAACACTAATAATCACAAAATTTGTCAGCTATATTAAGTATTTCAAAGTTATAATAAAAGGCTGTAACCACAAGAGAAGCCCATTCTGCTTGGTGCTATATAGTCTAATAGGGCATGCCTACATTTCTAGCAAGGCGTGACTGTATGATATGAAGGTATACTTAAATATGTAGACTGCAAGCACTGAAGCTACAGAACTTGGCACCGGTTACCTGTGTGCCTGCCTGGAAAGCAAATTCAGAAAGTTAATCTGTGTTGAATTCTTTGCTGCTGAACCTATACTGATAGGAGTATTTGACTAATGTTAATTAACTTGAGGCTAATTTAAGTATTTCTATGTAAGAAATAATGTGATTGCTATGTAAATATCTTTGTAGTAAGATATGGCACTTTCTTGTGGTTGCCAGAATTAAAGAAAGGTAATGTCATGAAAGAATGGGGACACAGTGAAGCCAGGTGGCTTCCTTAATTTCCTGCTAAAAATGGCATCCACCTACTGATACAAACTTCCTGGCATGAACTACAGTGAATAGGTACAGAAACAGATAATTTCTAAACTTTAGTCTCTACATATTTCAGAAGCAGCATCTGTGGCTAAGACAGCCCAACATACCTTACTTTCCTTTATCAGCACAGTGTTAACTTCCTGTCAGCTTGTCAACTTCACTTCCCAAATTCACCCTCCCATTTCCTCAATCTGAAAAACAACAATAACAGCAACTCAAAAGTTAGCGGAAGCAAGGGTGGCAATAGTACTAATGACGGATATTTACCATCTTATCAACTCACTTTAAGTGCTACAAAAGAGAAGCAGAATGTAGAAGTTATTTTTCCAAAAGTTCCACTTAACTAATCTTTTCTGTCTGCTGCTAATTACAGCTCCCCTTACGTATCTGCACTGCTGATTCCATAAGTCACTTGGAAAATGGCATCAGACCTTCAGCATCAAAAAGTGGTGGCATTAAGCAATAGCTGACCACTAGGTTTAAATATATACAAGAGGTCTCCCTTATACTGCTGCTGTTATAGAGTCCTCTGAATTTCTTATTTCCAACAGAATCTTCTGATACACTTAATATCAATACACAGGGGTTAGTTATTCAGCTCAATCTGGGGACTAAAAAAGAAAACAAAGATTACAAAGTTGTGAATACAGAGTCAATTAAAAAGGCAACTTTTAAGGCTCTTTTTCTTCTTGATTTTTTTGTCAAGTCTTTTAACTGGCTCAAAAAGTGACAACCACCACCACTGTCATCAGACTCTATAGCTGAAATACTAAAACCCCATATTTGAAAAAGGAACCATGGAAAAGTAAAACTGAAAACATTTTTAAATGACTGATTAAAAAGAAGTATTTCACGGGAAATTCACAAACGGAACACAGAAAGAAAAGCAAGTAAAAGAGAACAGACAGGAAAAGATCAGAAAGTCATGTTATATAATGTTTTGATTTAACAGTAGGTGAGCTAAATCTAGCACATACAAATCTGAATTTTCTAAGACTTAAGATTTGAAAAAGTCATACTCTTTCCTCAGTACTGTCATGAAATGTGCTTTTGAAATAGCCCCTTCTTCACAGAAATAAGTTGAAAATACATTTTCATGTGTATATCCAATGCTGTTCTGTTTGGAAGTAGTTTTGAGCACTGTTGGCCGAGTTTGCTTGCACCCATGTGCACCTTACAATGCCATTCTGCTGCACACCTGAAAGAACCAGGAAGAAATGTTTTTACCCTGTGTATCAGATGGCTTGTTCTGGTTTCTAGTTTGCTATTCTCCTTTACCCTTCTTTTATGTATTGGACGTTTGGCTACAACAGAGCTGGTTGGTAGGCTTAGTCTTGCCAAAAGTTGAGATGAAAATGAAAGCTTCTCAAGCTCAATCCAACTGATATTGTTGAGTTTCTGTGGAGGAGAACAATCTCATAAAATAGGATGCAGTGTACATTTTAAAGTTATCTGGGAATTCTATCTTAAAAACTATTTGCTGTTGCAAGGACATGGGACACTAATGTTGTCCTTGATCTCTCCTACTTGTTCAGCAGTAGTTGTAGCAGTTGTGGGGTTTCTTCTCTGTTTTCAAAACTGCTATCACAGGTGTCACTGACACTGCAGCCATATTGTGCTTGATGATCATTGCAGCGTGTGCAATTGTAATCTCAGTACCAACAGGAAATATCACCAGTCATCATTGTATGGCAGTAATGTACCCTATGTATTTACTGAGCAGGCCTCACTCAGGTCCTGTTCTCGGCTCTTCCTTGGCCAGTAACTTTAAATTTACGTGACACTCTTCAACTCAGTGCCTCAACTTCTACATTTCACAGTTAATGCTCAGTTCTTGTAAAATGCTGGTAGCCACAGACAACACAGGGTATGCTATTGTGGTTGGTCACATAGACCACCAGCAGGTACATCTTGTGGGGAAAAATAAGGGTGATTTGATCCTTCCTTTTCTGATTATGTCCTTCCTTGTAGCTACATTTTTCCTCTTTCCACATCCTGTCCATCCCATTTATCTGGTTTCCCACATCCTCACCCTGTACAACAAGGTAAATAGACCCCAAAAGTTTGATTCTCAGATGTCTGCTTTCACTCATCCAGCCCACTGTTTCCAAAATCTCAGAAGTGAAGAGCTATCAGCACTTCCCTAAGAAAATAGAAGAAAACACACAAGATGTCTTCAAGAAGTGAAATCCAATGCTTCAGAAACCAACCAGAGCACAGTGTAGCTGTTCAAATCCTGGAAATACAGATAATCAGCCAGTAGCATCTTTTCCAAAAATACCCACTGTGCATCTGGCAGTGTGAAGTCTAGTTTCCTAACAAGCTCAAAAAACACAACCCAGGAAGACAGGTTGAAACACTGAAAACTTGAGGCATGGATGAATTCAACACTTGATTCTGGAACAGTCATTAGACAATAAAGAACTCTTAACGATGAAAAATAACTTTCAGCCAGCACAAGTCTGCGTGCATTCCTGCTCCACTTCCAGTCCCCCTGAGAACACCAGGGGCAAAAAGCTGAGAAAGCTAAACCAGCTCCCCCAAGCAACATAAGTTCTCCCTTGGCCTGCTGCCATTACAATAAAAGGCAACCTATTACAACCAGTTTTGGTCAGCTACCGCACAGACTTTTAGAGCTGAAAGAGTCATCTGAGGCCTCCTTTAAAATCAATGGAGAAAACAGGCATTTAACAAGTGATTCATCTAGCTTATTTTAGATACTGACATCGGGATGAGATAAATTGTGCTGCAAAATGAAAAAAGCCAAGCCCTTGAAATGCCTGTTTCCCTCCATACACAATAAATGAAGTCCAGACGAGGAATTGTCTGTATTTGGTAAGATGAATCCCACCAGTGAGCCTGTGGCATACATTCATTCCTCTCAGAGGCCTTTTGTTATAGCTGCTACACTTTCCATCATTTGCAGAGTACTGGGCAACCAGAGTCCCTCCATGATGAGCTCGAGATGGACAGTGGAACCACAGATATTCAAAGCTATTCTAGGATTTCTAAGCTATCAGATCCTACCGTGTGGACTGACATGGATCTGGAGGGTATGTCTCACCATGTAGAATACTCTACATGTAGAATATTTTACATGGTGAATGAGAATGAAATAGATCAGAGAAGCTCTCTTTTCTAAATTGGGAACATAAACTCCCTCCCATTGCTGAGTCTTATTACAAAAACTGAAACTGCATGAATATATGCTACAAAATTAAAACATACTAAGCTGCATTCTTGAGCAGAAAATCGAAATACTAGCAACCCAGAATGCACAATACAGCATGAAAAATAATGCCCTTTAGTCAAAGATCTACATCATGTTCCTCACTGTTTTATAGCAGTATTGAACACCAAAGAAAGAGAAGATCTGCTACAAATCTTCCTACTCAGAAGCAGCTATAGATGCCAAGGTCAGCACTTTGCACTGCCCATATTGTAAATTAAGCTTGATAAAGGTCTATTTTCTGAAAATCCAGCTTCATGTTATTTCCTGTTAGATGGAAATCCCTCCGAATTAATCGATAAAACGATTTCTGCATGTGTGATAACAAAAATAATCACCATCTGGTTAGTGCATACCATCACAATGCTCTCTGTTAAGCTTCCTAACCTCAGACTGCCCACAAACCCCATGACCCTTCACAGCAAGCAATGACACAGCTAAAGACAAGGAACCATCTTATCTGCACAGAGAACTGAATTAGCCAGGCACACAGCCTATCCACATAGCAGTAAGGACACTCTTGAATCAGCTTTAGAACTCCAGCGCTACCCAATATTTTTCCTGCTGGAAAACCAGCTGTTTTCATGTGTCCCCAGATTCAGCAATAATGACACCCTAACAAGTGCAGAATTAATAGTTAGCGGATTTGGCTTCAAGACGAGTACTGCACAGCATTACAGACACAGTTACCAGGATCCTTTTACATGCTACATATATTTTGCCAATACTATCTGAAGCCATGAAGAAATATATTGCCAACAGAAGCGGCCAAATGTGAATGCATTCTGCCAAAAGAACTTGCTAGCTGCACTATGCCAACAGACTGTTTGCCAGCTAGATCTCCTCATGCAGAAAAGGCTGCGGATTTCCACTGTCTTTCAGAATCTCTGTCAGATTCCAGTATTAAATGGACGGATTAACATTTTGCAACCAACGAGGTGACACTGGTTGTCTTCATAACTGTTTTTCGTCACGAGTCAATACTAGCCAACATGTCAATTTGCACAAGGTCCCTTCCAACTCTAACCATTCTATGATTCTATGTAAATACAAGGCTGCAAATGTCTGGGAGTGCCTTGTGAGATGATGTTAAACTCCATGAGAAGTTTAGGTGAGAAGTTTGTGAGCTTTCGTATGCTGCTACAGGCATTGCAGGCTTACTATTACAGCATGTACACCCAGCTGACACCATCCTGAAGCAGCTTTATAGGCTGAGCATTAGTACAAATCAAAAGGACAGATACAATGTGCTACCAAAAATGGTAAGTCATGGTTTATGTTTAGGATTTTGCCTTTTGCAGTCCCAACAATAAAACTACCTTGCTGGAAAACGATGTGGTGATTCAGGGGATTTGAAAGTTCTCTGAAAAGATGTTTTTGTTGCTGTTTACTAATCCAATGAATAAGGAACTTTGTGGGAATGTACTGATTCTGATTTAACTCTTTTGGAGGGTTTGAAAGTCTATCCAAAGAAAAAGAAAGAGAATAACCTAAGGACAATCCGGTGCTGAACCACATAAAAGATTCAGATGAGGTATCTGATTTGCCATTTCCTACAACATTCAATTTATGAGAAATGTTTCGTGTTTTCAGCTTCTTCTATCTTCAAGAGAAAATCTAAACATTAGAAAGAACTTTACATTTTTGGTTTATTAAGAGGGACTTTATTAATGAAAAGGTATGCAAGAGAATAAGATGTAATTGCTGCCAAATCAACAAGTTAGCACAAGGAAGTTACAGTTACCCTGGAATCCTCCCTACAGAAACTATAGTACATTGATGAATCTATAACAATTTTGGCCACACCTTTTTAACATGTTCATGGCAAGACATCTACAGAAAACAAACAAACCAAACCTTCTGTCAAATAAAACACACCAGCAGATCATCTTCACCCCCTCAGGAGAGGATGAGAGAGATCAAGTAGAGGACAGATGTGTTGGCAGATCACCCAAAGAACTACAGGACAACACTCATGTTATTATGATATATACAGACTAAAATGTGGGCTCTGTTGAAATAACTGAAGAGCCAATGCCAGCCTTGAGGTAGCAATGGGATTTGTATGCAAAGAGAAATAAGAAACTAAACAATTATAGATCCCATTTCTTATGTCTATACTTGGATATAAGCAAAAATGTAAAAATTTCCATAATTCAAATTTAATAAGGAAATATACAAAACTCCATTTGCCTTCTACAGGTCTTAGTTCTTTGAGAGCCATCAGCATACAAAAACAAATTTTATGTTTCTCTCCAAGTTTCAGGTTGTAACAAAACAGCATTTTGAAGAAAGCTTTCAATTCCTATTATTCAATATCCTTCTTTTAATGTTTGTACTGATTATTAGGCAAACACTTGCAAAGGCCCTAGGTAATCAGCAAATACCTTTACAGAAATACTATACTTAAAATGTAAATTGAATCACATTTATCTTTTAAAGCCTTTCAGAAATCCTCTTAAACCACCTCATTTTACAAGTTAGTGAGAGTTTTGCTTTTGACTTTAATGGTTACAGGATTGGCTCATCCTGACCCGAGTTAAGACATCCACCTTTTAAGGGATCTGTTAGAGATGCACACATACTCAGTAACACTTGCACCTTCAGTGAAATAATTTTCCTTTAAAAAGCAGTTACCACACAGTCATATGGAGCACATAAAAATACCATCAAAGTAAGTACAATGTAAGCCAGCCCTCTGAATCTTCAAATCTTTAAACTTTGGTGTAGTTCTGGTTGATAAATGTAGCTATTAAAGGTTTGTATTGGTTAGTTCAATAGAGATGAATGTTCTTCCCACCTACTTATTCTTCCCACTTCAGCACTGTTGTGAGGAGATATTTCTGATATCCACCTACGCCAGAGAGAATCTGGACTACAGCCCTTTTAAATCTCAGTACTCCAAAAGACATTTTTAGATAATTGTTATGGAAAAATCTTTCTGCAATACCTGCTGTTCGTGGTTTTACCTATGCCCCACTAATAGGTCAGTTCTGAAAATCTCCACTCTAACCAGTATTTCTAGGACACCTTCTCAGATCTTAGGGTGAATGCTAGGACCATGCTCCAGCCAGGTCTAGCTATACCCAGGTCTACCTGGGTAACACACGAGTTCAGCTATGAATTCAGTTTTTTTTGTTTATTGAGCTTATTGCTTTAAAACAAGTGTTTCACACTAAAGAATTAATTAACAGAATGACGCAGTAGAGTAGAATTAAATCAGAACAATTTAAAAAATAGTATTCCTGTGGTACATAACACACAAAAATAAATATTTTATCACTCAAATGTTAGTAATGACTAGTATATTAAATTGAAGGTAACCTATAACGGTTCTTTTGGCTGCAGGAAGCAGTTTTCCCATTATGGCCTTATTAAACTCCAAATAGGAAATGTAGGATGGATGAGATAAGGATATTTTAGACACTTCTTGGGGTTAATGTTACTTTAAAGCTCCACCTCTACTGAAATACTATTTAGAGCACAAACCAAGCAGGTGCAGGTTAAGCCAAGATTGAGACAACTAGTGTGATATTCCTTCAGCATGTTTTCTGGCCTGGGGTTGGGAGTACAGTGATAGCTTGAGTAAACCTTGGTGGACGTTTCCTTGCTGAATAGTACATGCAAAAACTGTAAGTCCTATTAGCATTGTCTTGAGTAGACAGCTCTTAATATATGAACTTTGATAATCATAATCAAAGCTAGGATTATCTTTTGGCTAATTCTCTCCTCTTTTTCTTTTTTCCTTCCCTTAATTAGAGGCATTTCTGGAATAGTGATGGCGTCCTATCACTTCTCATTTATGCCTCTGGTGACTGAGACAGGCTAAGGGCTAACTCTGGCTTAATGAATGTTTTATGTGCTATTCTCTGAGTGTAGACTGCAAGCTTTCTCAGAGTCTACGGGCTTCCCCTCTTGTTGTAAGCTTTTCAGGGAACAGGTGTGTCATAATACATATCTGCACTGCTGTCAACTAAAAGCCTGTTTAGGCCTCAAGACATCAAGCTCAGGACGACACAATTTGAGCATCTGAACAGCCTGAACTGGATTTGTAAGCCTTTTCTTCCTCTTCTTAGGAGTGTCTGAGACTGGCTTTTCTTTCAGCATTAAGTACCTCAACTGGAAGGACCTATTTTTACTAAAGAATAGTCTGTATGTCTGAGAACAACCAAAATTGTTTTCTAGCTTTAAAAAGAGTATCTATGTAAACTTCGCTAAAACTGCATATGTTAAAAAAAACCTTATTAAGTCATTTGAGAAGCTGTTGTTCTTAAAATATAATGGAGTAAGCTTGAATTATACAGAAAGCCTGTTTTAACATGGCATGCTGCATACAGCTGTGATTCTTTAATTCTGCTTTGGAAAGATGAACAGTGTTCTTAACACCTGTTCATGCCTTGTAGTATGGCATTTGAAACTGGCAGCGCTAGGTTCTCTAAAAAAGCCAAGCTCTGCTTTGTTTTTTAATTAAAACGCTTGGGTAAAACTTATAAACTTTGGATCCACATCATTCCTGACAGAAAAGGATGAAATACGCTTACTGTAGAATAATTGCATTCTCTTTAACATACTGGTTTATTTGGTGTTCTCTTAGAATACCATCATTACTGCTTCTTCATACAGGCACAAATGTATGCTTAAACACTTAAACCTGGAAATCTGACTTTAGTGTCATCAGTAGATCAGTTAATACAGTACAAGAGGATACTCCTACCCTAAGGCTGCTTTTGAACCGCCTGCGGAATCAAATATAACTCTGCGTTATTGGTCTACTGCCTTTGACCTCACTACATTCATTATGTCTTATCATGCAAATTCTCTTCCTGTAATTTAAATATCAAGGAGTCCTGTTTCCAAAACTCAGCTTTATCCACTAGACAGATAGAACATTCTTTTCTGGTGCAAACGGCATTGCAAAGGGCATTGATTTTTTTTATTTTTCACCACACCCAACTGCTGGAATCAGCCTAACATCAGTAACAGTGATCAACTTTCTCTATACTGAAAGTAATTTGTTGTAACTGTAATACATAATTTTATTAATGAATTCTATTCTATATTTTTCTCTATCAACAATTTTAAAGGCAACAGCTGTTCGTGTACAAGCTGTTGTGCAAAGTACACTAAATAATTTGTGGAATCAGTCTGTTCAGTTCTTGCTCTGAAAAACATAAGGATCCTTACTTTTACCCTTATCAAGGTTTTACTTCTGGCTGCAACATCTCTCCTACCCTCATTACTTTTCTTATGCTATTCCACTTTGTCTAAGTGCTATTAACAGTCATTTCTTGGCAACTTATTGAAACTCTTTGCAACCTCAACTTTAGTAAGGCCTTTGACACTGTCTCTATTTAACATCCTTATAGACGAGCTGACAACGCACAAGTTAGATCAATGGACAGTGAGGTGGATTGAAAACAAGAATGGCCAGCCCGAGAGGTTTAAGAGCAGTAGCACAAAGTCCAGCTGGAGGCAGGTCACTGGTGGTGTGCCCCAGAGGTCAATACTGGGGCCAGTACAGTCTAACACTCTCATTAGTGACTTGTATGAAGGGACAGAGAGCACCCTCCGCAAGTTCACTGGATGGAGTGGCTAATACACCAGATGGGTGCTCTGCTTTCAAGAGGGACCTCAACAGGAAGGAGAAATGGGCAGAGAGAAACCTCATGAAGTTCAACAAAGGGAAATGCAAAGTCGGACACCTGGGCATGAATAATCCCAGGCTCAAATACAGGCTGGGGGCAGACTGGCTGGAAAGCAGCTCTTCAGAGAAGGACCTTGGGGTCTTTCCAACCAATGTGTTGAACATGAGCCAGCAATGTGCCCTTGCAGCAAGGAAGGCCAAGAGCCTCCTGGGCTGCATTAGGAACAGCATTGCCAACAGGTCAAGGTAGATGATCCTTCCTCTCTATTCAGCCCTGGTGATACACAGCTGGAGTCCTGGGTCCACTGCTAGGCTCCCCAGTGCAAGACAGAGACTGACTGGAATGAGTCCAGCAAAGGGCAACTTCAATGATTAAGGGGCTGGAGCATCAGACATGAGACGCTGAGAGAGCTGCAAGCATTCAGCTCAGAGGAGAAAAGGTTCAAGGGGATCCTATCCATGTGGATAAGTACCACATAGGAGGAAACAAAGAAGAGGGAGTCAGACTCTTCTCAGTAGTGCCCAGTGACAGGGTAAGAGGCAATGGGCACAAATTAAAATACGTGAAATTCCATCCGAACACAAAACCATTTTTTTACTCTATGAGGGTGATCAAACCATGGACCAGGTTGCCAAGAGAGGTTGTGGAGTCTCCATCCTTGGACATATTCAAAATACAGCTGGACACGGCCCTAAGCAACTGGATCTAGCTGACCCTGCTTGAGCAGGGGTTGGACTATATGATCCCCAGATGTTCCTTCCAACCTCAACAATTCTGTGAATTCTAAAACACAGATACTGCTAACATTTTTGTTACCATTTCTCCCTGTAAAAGCTACATGGGAACAGGATGGAAAAGAATAACCTCAATCTCCAGGCTGCCACATTCTCAATGTCAAAGTGTTGCTTTCTTAGACTAATCAGTCCTAAATGAAGTTAGGGCTCCCATTCTCACACTTCCTACTTGAAGGTTAGGTGGTTTTAAAAACTTTAATTTATTTTAGCCTAGTTCACACCCACATGTTCTTATCCCCACATTGTTTTTCAGCCTAAATATATTTTCCCCTCCCAGATATTTATAGAGATGTGGGCTTATTTAGTGCATGAAAACAAAGCTTGTATGGGCTCTTATAATATGCTGTCCATTCCCATGATCACCCTCATAGCCTTTCCCTGCACCTGTTCCAGTTTTAATTCATCCTTCATGAACATGGAAGAGCAGAACGGTACACATTATTCCTCAAAAAAAAAACAAACAAAAAAACATTGATGCCTTCCTCTCTGTTCTGTCTATTGCAAACGTTTTCCTCACTCCTTGTACGTAACAGCTCATTTGATTATTCCTGCCAGACTAACTGGGAGAAATTAATACAATAGAAGACTTATGTGTTTAACCTGCACTGTGCTTACCTGTACTACTGTAGGTAACAGATGCGAGGCACCTTTCTGCATCCTCGTCACAATCCTCATCACATGACATAGGGCTATGTCATGCTGGCTGCAGCCATTTCATTAAGATCTTGCTTCCAGGCAAAAATCAATTGAAGCCTTTTCATTATGGTTGTATTTCCAGCCATGCACATTCTTTGATGCTGCAGACTGCTTTTCTCAGGAAATCTTCAGCAGTCTCTGTAAGATGTCCTAAGTAGAAAGATTTTAGGCATGAGAGGATCTGATTCAAGTTAGTCCAGCACATACAAAATTACTCAGCAGAAAGTAGGTGAGTTTGGTTTTCTCTAAACAAACAGTAAACCTGCATTTTAAACCGTGCCTATAAGAAATTTTTTTCAGACTTGTTCTCTACTTGTACCTAGTTCACTGTAAATAAAAAATAAAAAAATAATAAAAAAAAAAATTTTAAAAAGTCCCGGTTAAAATTTTTAAAAGTAGCAGAAGTGACTTAGGCTCATCAGTCACTTATGAAAATGTGACTTCAGGGCTTTGATATTTCCATTCTAAGTAAGTTCCTAAATTAGAGAAGACACTGAAACAGAGCTTCAGCAGTAGAGCGGGCTATTTGATAAGCCAAAAATAGCCATTAGCAAAGCAAATATAACTCTAAAGAGATGCAATCTATTTAGAAGAACTATGGAAGGTAGAAGGTGATGGAAGGAGGGGAAAAGCTAATGCAGAGATCACTTATAACTTATGATGTAAATGAAATATGATCCAATGGCATCTTGAAGCTTGGGATATATTTGTTCATGAGATACAAGCTCATCATCTTCTATATAGAGTTAGGACAGCCTTGTAATATTACATTTTTCTGCCCACCCTCCCTAAAATTTTGAAGGAGAGTGAGGTAAGAGAGTTATAAAACAAAATGGGAGAATTTACTCTCATTTACTGAGCAATCCACTTGCAGTTTTGTACTCTTTACTCCTATTTGCAGTTACATTGTTTTCAATAAGTCACTGTTTCTGTCCTGACATTTATTGTGCCATTACAGCCATTAATATGTGAAAGCCTATTTTCAAATCACTATCATTTCTCCTATCTTCCATTCATTGGAGTGAATATATGATGTGAAGACTGGTGGGAGGTGACAGTTTTGATTGAAAGTAATGAAGTCTACAGAACTAAAATAAGCCAAAAAAATAATTCCCATTTTCTGTCTTTTGTAACCACAATTCCACCCTCAAATATTTTGCTACTTAGGGTGATTATGTATGTTCATAGGAAGGAAGCAAATGGCAATCCAATATTAGGTAGACTTACTGTAGCTAAAATTACAGAGTAAATATCAGTTCACTGAAAACTTACCCTCAATTCATTAGCAAATCTTATTCTCAGTATCTTCATATATATATACACTGGTACACATTCTGCTAGTTCTCAGCAAAATGGATTTGCCTCCTTTCCTGTATGACTTTTCATCAGTACTCCATACAAATACAGTCACTCTAAAGAAAGGGACGCTTACCCTTTGCTTGAGATTATATTTTTAGAGTGTCAGTTATAAAGATATACTAAAGCAATAGCTCCCTTTTACTTGATAATAAACATAGCCCAACAGCTGAAAAGATATATTTACAATCTTCCACCAGAATCCTCCCAAGCCCTTACTGCTAAGAAAAACAAGTGGGCCACTGCAGCATGTCCCAGAACTATTTTGGTATTGGGGGAAGTGCAAGTTCCAAAGCAGTGTGGAAAAATGCTCTGCCAGCTGCTCCCCTTTCATACAAATGTAGCCTTAAGTGTCTTCCCTGATCAACTAGCAGATGAAAGAACTTTCAGATAAGTTGCTTCTACATCACTAGTGCTACATTCACAGAGATTTTTAGCTGTTCAAAGGCCCAAAGGTTCAAATTAAGTGCTGGAAACTAATCAAGTATCACACCTCAGCTGACCTACAGTAATTGGCTGTGCAAGTCAACAAAAAAAATGCAATGTAACTCACAGCAGCTCAGCTCCCTACACTATGGACCACACTCACTCAAATTACTTGTGCCTGCCACATTCAAGAGCACAGAGACCTATTGAGGCACAGCAACTCGTTACCTCATACCAAATGGCTCTGCTCTGAGTAACATTTGTATTTATAAATATAAATCTGCTTTCAAAGCTCTGGCACCTGAGAAGTCATTGGTGCTTTAAGTCTCACCAGTGAAGTTAGCCGAGTGCCAGACGTTCTACTACTCTGCATGTCAAGATCTTGGTTTAGCTGAGCATTTCAAGGGCCCATCTCATGCCTACCAATCACAAGCTATCAGGCCCATGCTTTATCTGCTGGCCAACCCAATAGACAGGCTTGTAGTACAAGTGCCACACCAAGATCAGATTATAACACTGGGTATAACACAGACTTTCATTTAGAAGTGCTACCAAAGCAGAAGGTAGCATCCCCCACCTTTTATGTGGCTGTCTAAAGGCTGGCATACTCAGGGAGGTAAGAGACTACTCAACTGAGGGGATTCTCATGCTTCTAAAGAAAAATTTAACAATGTGAACCTCCAGTGAGTCAAAACCTTGGGAAGCAAACAGAAGTCAGGTGTGTGCAGATTTTTTTCTAAATCTCATGAGCTCCTGGAATCTAGTTCATGTATGTGGTATTAATGACAATAATAAGTGCAATAATGGCAATAATAATAGCTGACACCAAGCATGCTGACACTAGTTTAGTCTGGAGATGAAAAAGACTAAGAAAATAGTTGGATGGTCTATATGAACTACACATCAGCACAGTTTCTTGGTCAAGCTGAGACCAAAAGCCAGACAGACATAGTCTGGCTGCTGATGCTGCAACATTTATGCTTCCCTGTCAAGAAAGCAGTCGTAAGATCAAGCAAGTAGTCATAAGATGCAACATCACCTCTTCCATCTTGACTGTGGGGGTTTTTTTTCTTCAAATTATTCCTTTTCATTAGTATTAGTATCTCCTCTTTCTTTAGAATGAGTTTCAGGCTTCTTGTAAGTTGCAGTCTATGGTAGGACTGAAGCTGACTTATGCCAAAACTCATCAGCCATAAGCAAAGTAGCACTGCAGAGGCTTCAGTTACAATATAGTACCAGGGTACTGCCCGGGTTTGTACAGCCAAAGCCAAATTCAATGCTCTTGTAACTTCAGGGCTGTTGCCTAGGCCAGCTAGATCAATATTCACAAAGCAATATCTATACGGGTCGCTGTCACACCTTTAACTGCAATGTAGATACAGTCACAGGTAGTGGTCATTAGTGCTCTGAACTCACACAGAGACCAAAATAGGCAATTTGCCTTCTCAAGAATTTGACACACTAAATTTTCGTAAGTGTACTAGGATTTATCAGAAACTATGGATCACAGCTGGAAGGACAGTGCAAAGGAGTAAATGACATGACAAAGCAGAGAAGCAGACTGGGAATTAAATTTGTCTCAGTGCAAACTGCCAGACTTCCAAGACACACTGAAGACTGGTATTTCAAAATGAAGAGAAGCTAGACATTCTCTGTACCACATTTTGATTGCCTAATCTAATGCTCTCATGAACTCAAATTATACTGAAATTTGCAGGGAAGCAGTTAAGCCATGAGAAACTTGTCTGCCAAGATAAATTTTCCCTTTGATGCACACAACAGTCTTGACCTTTTTCTGAAAGCAATGTATTACATTATAGCAATATATAATTTTATTTTGCAGTGCAGGTATACATTTAAGGTAAACTGTAACAAATTCTACACACATGCAGCCCCACTGTGAAATTGTTTTCAAAAAAAATACTTTGGTGATCCAAGCGTCCAGGAGACAACCAAGGCTAACAAAATGCTAAATCTTAAAAATGTCTTAGAATTTCTGGGATTTTCATCCTCTCCTCAGTTTCAGCTCTGATGCTTTCATAAGCAACAATCAAGACACCACGCTGCAGACGGAGAGGAAGAGGCTACAAAATCGCACAGCCACCTTCCTATCACCTGAGCCCACACCCCATGCAGAATGGCACTGTTGAAAAAGCTACTGCCTCCTTCACCTTTCATACCTCCACCTCTGTTATAATACAAATTTGTTTTATATATATCCAGGCTGCTCCCAATGATCGTGGGGTTTTTATCTGCCGATAAGCAAATTCTATCTTCAGTTTCAATCTCAGGATAGAAGGCAAAGGCTGGGAGTTTGTGCTACAACTTCCATCTGCAAAACCTCTGTGTGGGCAGCATCACAAGAAATTTTTCAAGGCACATTGCAGCTCTGAAGACATTGATGGCTATGTTTGCACAATGTAGTGACAGTAGATGTAAACACTGTTTGAGCATGTTTTAAATTTAATTTCAGAGCATGTGAACTGTGGGCATCCAGAGGATGGGACACAAATACCAGAGTGGAAGACCCAGAGTCAGTGCTGTCACCCCACCTTTGCAAAACTGTGGTTCTCAGTAGCCCCGCAATAAAATTGATAGGAATTCTTGCATCACAAAAACCCCAAGCATAACACTAGTAGAGCACTAGAACACTCGAGCACCCTGCTAACTAAGCTTAAATGATTAGAACAACATCACCCACCTCCAGTACAAGACTAATAAACATTGCTATAATAACACTGTACTCCCCTTTACAAGCAAGATGACTGTGCTGTGTCTGGATAGATCAGTGGATAAAAATGGTCATTTTTACAGTTGGTTAAAAAAAATAAAAAAGCATCTCATGACATACCTATGAAACATGCTACCACACAAATTCATGATTAAAACCTTTTCTTTTTTTTTTTTTTTTTTTTAAATAGGGGAGGAGGGGACATTTACATTTAACTGCACACAAATATAGAATAAACAAAGCAACCCAGGAAACAACCCGCCTTCCAAAGTATGGAATCTTTCCCTTTCTTAAATACAAATGCAAAATGCATGCTACTGGTTGCAGAAAGGACTATTTTTTTAAACTAAAAACTGAGACACAATATACATCATGCACTGAGACATCTGTGGCTGATGCAGGAAGCAAAATAAGGAAAGATGACACACAGAAACTAAGGAGTCTTTGCTGTGGGCTACTGTCAATGGAGAGCTCAACTTGACTGTCACAAAGGACAAGCTGTCAGCAATCTCATCGCTGATGGTGGTCCAAGGGCTGCCTAGCACTGTTCAAACAATGGGTAGGACCAACATGAGAATGGAAGTGGAACCCAAAACGTGCTGGTTGATCCCATCCCATCCATGGTTCCTCCCAATAACATTGTTATGCAGCCTAGCCAGAAGTGAGACTCACATTTCAAAGTGCCCTTAAGCACCCAATTCCTATTGATTTCAATGGGAAGCAGGCTCCTAAATGCATTTGTTGGTCTCAGCTTCACTGCCTTTGGACTCCAGCAGCAGGGAGAAGCTTTTGTACTACACTGGTTCTGCCTCAATACCTTCTCAGGAGAAAGGGAGAAAAATACATGCATGTCTTGGGCATGATTCATGTTCAGTTTGCAATGAGATAACCACATAGCCAGCATAAAAAGATATATCAAAAGGTGTATCATTATGGATGGCTTTTAATAGTAAGCGACTGGACTGGCTGGTTACTACTATATCTCTTTCAGAAACTCTGACAGCATAGTCCAATATTAAGGAAATCCCTATTCTTCTCCTCTTTCTTTCAGACATCTTTGAAAACTAGCTTTAAGGCCCTGCATTTGTGTTATGCTTAACACCTATTTTATACACAAAAGGTATTCAGGTATAGTTACCCTGCTGTCAAGCAGTTTGATTGCACCAGTTTATAATAACACAATGAAATGTATTTAAGGTATAAACACTCTTCAGAGTTATGTTCTGGTTGTGTTCAACTCTGCTTATGAGAAGATATGATTGAAGAAAAAAGAAAAACAGCATATGGCAGCTATTACCAAAATAAACATATCCCACCTCTTGTTCTGTCAACTTACTTTAAGAGTGAAAAGAGTTAAAAAAAAATAAATACATCAATTGCATTTACTGCCTCACGAGATTTTTTTTTCTTTTTTTTTTCTTTTTTTTTTTTGCCTGGCAACAGGACATCCTTGCTGGCATTACAAAGATCTGATATTCATTAAGAAAAAGAAAAGAAAAAAAGCAACTGTGCTAGAAATCATGAATGTCAAAGAAAATTGAGAAAACTAGCACATGCTGAGTCTTCTTCTCCAGCATATCAGCAGAAATACTTTCCAAAACCAGGTTTTATCCTAAGAAACCCTGATTTGGAGTAGAAACTCTTCTTGATATGGAAACAGACAGGAATATGTAAAATGATAACCAGTACTTACATTACTTTTAATGCTTAAAGTCTTAAATGGTTTATCGACATACCACCATAGACATCATTTATTTTTGCATGCCACGGTGTCATCACAGATCTTCAGCAGTGACAGCTGACTGACAATTTATCTCCTTTTGTATAAAGGAGACATAGCTACTGGTTGGATTACCCTGCTCCCAAGGGCAAAGAATGAGAAAAAAAAAATCTTTCTTTCTAGGACAAGGACTTGAAAAAGTAGCACTTAAAACGTCATCTGGTCCATTCCTCTACTTCAAGGCAGGACTGTTAGGGTTTAAACTATATTTTGGCATTTTTGAGCCTGTATTTAGAATAGCCTGTATCTGACGACTAGAAGATACAAGTGAAACCAAACCTCCCTAATCCCAGACAAGGTTTCCACCCTGTAAACTAATTATGGAAAAAATATGAAGAGTGATACACTAGGAGTTGCACTTGAATTACATGGTTTGACCTGTGGGAGGTTATTGTAAGTTGTAGTGTTTTGCCTTGAAAGTGATGCTTTTAGCATGAAAATTCCTGAACATGGGAATGCCTAGGTCTGCAGGCTTTGCCGCTGGCTTTCAAAAATTTGGTATACTGTAAGCACATCAGAACAGTTAACAACAATTTTCTGATAAAACAATACAGAAAAAATACCTGCTCTATTTTCTGCATCTATTAGAAATGTACCAAAATACAGACATCATTGGGCATACAAGTCAACATGTCCAGCTTGCAGGTAAGCAAATATTCCTTTCTCACCGATGAATAACAGGAATCAATGTTGTTTAATCTACCAGGTGACAGAAGTGTCATTTGAGTAATTGGAAGCTTTGTGTTCCTCCTGAAGACGATGTGTTTTTAAGCATGTTTATGTACAACATGTGGAATGAACTTGTTTCCCTTCTGAAGTGATTTATATTTTCTTACTGCAATTCCACGGATTACTTTATGTAACAAAATCCCCAGAGTGTAAAAAAATTAAACTTAAGCACATTTTCAGAGGCATTCTCCTGTTTAGTCATCACTAGGAACAAAATGTTGGCTCTTCATTACAGAGGAAATACCATATGCAATGAGGTTCCCAAAATGGTAGCTGGCAGGAGCAGAAAACATGCTTTCACTGATGCAAAGACCAAAATCTTAATTCAGATGGACAAATGAAATACTATCTTTATTAGCTGTAGCTACTATGCACCATAAAGCATCTTTGTTCTCTATTTATTTGTTTTTTGACATCCATACCTGCCTTTCCTTTCTGTTCCATTCTTTTTCTTGATGCTCACTCTTGTTACTTTAGTTTTCAGAAAGTCTTTCTGTAGTTCCACTTCACCTTACTTTCAGATCAGCATAGAGCTCACTGCCTACCTGTTCTCAAATGACAACCGTTTTGTTCTAGAAAACAGCTGAGGAGCAACAACCTAAAAAAAAATTAAATAAAGAGAGAGTTAACTTGCAGCTATTCCAGTCCTCTTTTGCACAGTAGCAGGCAATTTGAGCTTGGGCAGGGCAGAGCACTTTTTAAAAGAAAGTTGAAAAATTTTGTATACTATTTCAAAACAAAGTAAAAATGGTTAATTTCTCTTTACCATGGCAAAATAATTGTTTAGGATCTACACAGGCCAATCTGGCCAAGGTTACTGTTTAAAAACATTGCTTACTAGTAAAATCAGTATCATGGCAAATGTGAGTCTACAAGATCTAGTTAAGTCATTTTGTAGCTCATTTATGCACAAGATCACCATTAAAGTCACAGAAATAATGCTACCAGATAAGCCAGTGATCCTGTTATTTCCAAGAGCCCTTGTAAAAAAATCCTTCAAAGGAGGTTATAAGAAGCCCTGAAGTGACAGCCCTGTTGTGTCCCACATGACATCTTTGTCTCCAAATTGGAGAGAGATGGATTTGACGGAGGGACCACTCAGCAGAAAAGCAATTGGTTGAATGGTTGCACTCAAACAGTTGTGGTCAATGGCTCAATGGCCAAGTGGCAACCAGTGACAAATGCCATTCCTCATGGCTGGTACTGGGACCAGCACTGTTTAACATCTTTGTCTGTGACATGGACAGTGGGATTGAGTGCACTCTCAGCAAGTTTGCTGATGACACCAAGCTGAGAATTGCAGAGAATATTTTTATTTTTACATTGAATTCTCAGACTTGATTTCGGTTATTCCAGGTCTCTTCATCTACATACACGTAGCAAGACATTACCAAAGACAGGTGTGAGAATGCTGAGAATAATTTTACTTGAACATTTATAAGATACCCACATTTACTTTGCTAAGTAAAAGCTCTTCCAAAATACAGATATAGAAACAATGTGAGTAATGTAAAACAGTACAAAAATCTGAGAAAATCACCATGGGCTAATCCTTCAGGTTTTAACGATGACAATGAAAACTATAGGAATAGGACTGAATTATTTTGCAGTAGGAGGTGGGTAGGGGAAAAGTGTTACCACATATTGAACACTTCTAGGTGCAGCAAGACACAAATTATGCTTACACAACATTTCTATATACAGCCATTTAATTTTGTACTTAGAAGTCTTCTATTCCCTTAAAAATGCATACATAAAATACTACTGCACATATTAACACAATATTATCAAATAAATATTTTATCCAGCACCAATAAAGGATAAGTACAGCATGGTCATCAAACTATAAAGGTCATCAATACCTATAATAAGAGATGAAGGCAGAAAGTAGATACTACTTCCAATCTCTGGACTGCAGACTCAATCAATAATTAGCCTGGCTAAAATTTTTATGAGGAAGGATTAAGGCAACAGACTAAGCTATACAGTTTATCAAAATGAGCCACAGAAAAAAAAAAAAAAAAAAACACACATCTGACCACTTTGCTTTTTTCCATCTAGAATACAATCTTCAATTTTCCCTCCCAAGCTCTGCAACATCTTTACACTATTCACTGAAAACATCTGTCTTGGAAGATCTCCTGATGGGGAATGGACAGCATTAACACTGATCACCCACCCTGGGGATGAGCTTATTGTGAGGTTATTAGTTGTAGGATTGATGTGACTTTCATAGATGACACTGTGCCATTCTGTATGCTTGTCTACAGTAGGGTACCTGAGACATATCATATTTCAAGAGAGTTGCTGAATATGTTTGAAGACTTAGGACCTCTGTGAAGGAAAAAAAAAAAACCAAAACTTGTACATCTTTTCCAAGTTGTGCATTTTTATAGGAAGTGTTCAACGATGCATGTATTTGATGCATACCATAAGGATAAATACTCACTCAGGCTATTCAGAGAAGCTGTCTGGAACCGGAGGAAGAGGAATGAAGCATTAAAATAATTTAAGTGTAAATAAAATGCAAATGAAACATTAAAAATATACATCAATTAGCAGCTTCCTGTGTTGGGTTTTGTTGTTACTGTTGTCTGTTGGAGTACAACCAACTGTGATAAAAGTTAAAGTAATCTTTGAACAGACCAGCCCTTCCACACAGTGAAACAGGGATAATTATCCTTCTATTAGGAATGGTTATGGCTCATAACCTCCTTACTGCCAGGACAACCTGATCACTATAGAAAGAAGCAGGCATGAGGGTAAGAAAGGAAAAGGAGAAAGAAAATTGAGAAGCACAGAATTTTTTAAAAGCAAGGTGACCCGATGTATGTTCTAAATGTTTTCTCCCAGTCCCAAACTTTTTACATATTTATGTCCTGTATGAAGTAGAACTTTTTGTTCCTTTTAAGAAATAAAGTTCCAAACAAACAGGAATCAGGCCACCACCAATGCCCAGCTCCCCAGGAGTCCTGTCTTGCTTACAGACCTTGCTACAGGTCTGCTCTGTTCTCCACTACTCTTTTCCGTCCAGCTGTTGTGCTTCACTTCAGCTTTTGTGGGGTTAACTGTCCACCTCAGCAGCCATGGCCTTCATTGCACTCTTTGCTTTGATTATGGCCCTTGGATGAGTCTTTACCAGCTGCAGTTCTCTCTCTGTCTTAGAACCTCAGTGAGGACCTGTACTTTGTTAGCACTTTGTTGGGTGATCTAGATACCTACTACTCAAATAGTTTTTAACTTATTTTTATGCTCTCACACAGAGATAATTCATTCAGACAAATGCTAGTTATTCCTATGCAATAGCATTCAACTGTGTGTCTCTCTATCCTTAAAAAATATGTATTGTCCCTTCTGCATACTCGGGAAGACTGGCACAACCCTTTATACCTACACACCCAGGTTTACTCCACACATTGCCTTACACATGCTGTTTCTCAGCATATTATTTTCCCCACCTTCACTCAATCACACCTTCTTCTTTCTCTAGTACTGTTCAATTGTTAAAAGCACAAATATGCTACTCTCAAGGCTGGAATTCCAGAGTTTTGTTAGATGTGAATGTTACCAAGTAAAAATGTGGAAGTTCAACATGTTAAGAAGCTATCTTGTGGCTGCAGAAAGAAAAGGTAAAGTGGAGTGTGCATTAGTGAGCAGTCTATGAAGTAGAATCATCCAATGGTTCACTTGAAGAGAAAAACATGAAACAACATTCTGTTTGTTATATCCGTATTTAACAGGTGCTACACAGTATTCTTACAATGAAAAAACATTACCTAAGGAGTCGGATTGCCATCCAGCTTGTATCTTCAAATGAAATGAGTTTAGGAGTTTATTTCCTACTTCATCTGAAAAAGAACTTAAAGATATGTCAGGTTTTGGGGTTTTTTTTGGGATGCACGGCAAATTTAGTTTGCAGCACACTGGCTGTACAGTAGGGGAAGACAGCTGACCATGCTGCAAATTTTGCTCTCAGCATAGTGAGTTGTCTTGATGTATGTCAAAACCTTACTTCTATTGTCAGTTTATGCTGAACTTCAGCTGCTGAGTCATATCTTTCCATTCATTTTTCTCCTAAATATTTATTTCATAAACCATTACTCAAAAAAGAAAATACCTGAAAGGACAGTTTCTTTATATCATTTTACATGTGAAATTGTCTTTAGTATTTTAAGTCTATTCATTCAGAAATACAGTGAGGTAACACATTGTGCATCAAGTTAAAACTCCTAAGGTGGCAAACGCTAAATAGCTGTAGACATGAAATATCTCTTCAAGTATCTGCCAAGAGAGCAATATTATGGTTTCATCTATAGAAGTGTACAGTCCCTAACATAAGCACGGATTTTACAATACCTTTAGAAATGAGTCTACTGAAGCAGTTTCTCTGCCTGCATCAAAATCATTGTAACAGGGAAGTTGGTAAAATAACTAATCCTACCTTTAAATAAAGAATCATCTCTGAATAATGCATGCACGTTATATTTAAAAACTCTTTAGGATGGGTAGTGTCAGCATGAATTTTAAATTTGTGTAGTAAAGTACTTGTACTACATGTTAATTCTTTGCATTTTGGATTTTATTACGTAAGAGGCCTGTACATTGAGTTCAGCTGAGGATAAACGGAGCAGCAGACATTACTTCATAGTTAAATGGGACTGCTCCGCTGTTGTTGAACCAGAAAAGTGTACAACTGGAGTCCACGTAATACAATTAGTATGCCATTTCGCAGTGTTCCAGAATGAAATGGCCTTATGATCTCTAATACTGGGGTAATGCTTACAGATCAAACTCACAGCACTATTACCAAGCATAATCCCAATTCTACAATCGGATCTTTTCAGGTCACTTCCACATATACGAAGTCCCAGAAGACTTTAGCAGACCTTTGTGAAAGTCCATCTGGCAGCAGCCAAATATGAATGACACAAAACTGATACAAAGGGGATAATGCTTACCAAGGGGAAAAAAAAAAAAAAAATTATAAAAGATAAAATGAAGCATCATTGGGAAAAATTGGAGAAAATCAGAAAAGGAAGGAGAGGTAAAGGCTAAAAAGCACACGCTTAGCATTTATATTACAGAATTTTAATTCATGTGGTCAGTTTTCATTTATTTTACTGGACTCTGGTGCCACTCACGATGCATCTCTAGGAATTATCTGCACTTATGTCAACAATTTTGGTCCTACTATCGGGGGAAAACTAGTAACCGATTGCAGAATCCAAGTATCCCATTGCAAAATCTGGTTGCAGCCACATTCCAAGACAAGTATCTTGACTCTAATAGATGATTTCAAAAGACGTCACTACTTTGAATAGTGACAAATTTGCAGTTGCAAATACAACTGATCTTCTAGCATTTACATAATCTCAGGATATGAATTGTGAAGCCTATGCCTTCTAACCAGCTAAACTTGATACATCCTCAGTCAAATTATAAACCCTATTCCAAACTTAATTCGGACCATAATATCCTCATTTCTTTAAAAACCTCAAAATGACAATATCTGTAGTAAAGCACTGCCCTAGGTGGGTTGGTCTTGTAGGTTTCCTGCTAATTCTAGCAATCCATGGGATCCTTAGTCTCTAGTAAAACAGAAGGGAGGCATGATAAACAATGAACCGCAGAAATCAGGTCCATAATTGCCATTAGGAAAAAAAAAAAAAAAAAAAGAGGCTGTTTGTGACATGTTTCCAGTGATGCATTGCTGTTGTCAGAATTGTCTTTCTTATATACATATAAAGATGCTTTATCTCAACTCTAAACATAGTAACAGTAAGGTTCAGGAGGTAATATCAAAAATCAAAAGACTCCTCATGCTTTTACAATTTTGGCCTGTTATGTCCTGTGTGAAATGTTAAAATTGGCTACAAAAATAAAAAAAATAAGGTGCTTTTCTTATCCCGGAGTTGCACTTTAGTATATAATTTACACAAATGTACCTTAAGGACCAAGCTACACTGTCTTTTAAGAAATTTTACATTTTTTTTCATCTACCTTTGTCCACAGTGAAAATATTAAGCACTCGCTCAAAGAATCAATTTTAATTTAATCAGAAATGTTACTCATTTATTTCTCATTTATCCCAGTAAAACCAATATTAAAATCTATATTAAATGGAAAACGAAGCTTTTAAAATCAAGTTTTAGCACTGATAATATGCATAACTGTTGAAACTCTCTAGGTTCTATAATGTCATAATATAAATCAACTAAGACTACATGAACAGTTGTATATAATTTGATCAGTAAGGTAAAGTTATAAAGCTTGCACAAGCACAGTGGAGGTTTGGAATTTGTTGCATTAATTATTTCATTTAATAAGAAAACAAATTAAGTAATATAGCAAAAGTAAATTTTAAAAAAGCAGCCCTTCAGATGGGTGAAGAGACAATTACAATACAATATCCACAAGCTGAAGAGACATAGTCTATCAATACTAGCAACAAACAGACCTGAAAGATCCTAAAATGATAACAAGACTTTCCTCTTCTTCCCAAGAAAGGCTTAATCACCAAAGTAGAGAACATTTTTTTCTGTGGAGGAGTCTGAAAGAGCTGGATTTGTTCCCAAATTCAGGAAATAGCAAACGCTAATAAAACAATGGACAAACTAACTCTTACTGTGATTCAACTTTACAAGCAGTAAGAATGCAAAGTTATTAATTTACAGCATACTTAAACACCACTCCCATCAATATTTTAACAGTTGTCATCAAGAAAATAGTAAAACCAGAGCCTTATGACACTGAAAGACGTGAAACTGTTAACACACATCTCAATAAGGAGTTGCATTCGAGAATCAAACACTCCCAGTCTTTGATTTGTAACTGCCCACATTTGTTGTCTCATAGGTCATTGTTTAGTAACCATTTACTCAGCTTCCATTGGGAAAGAGCAGTAGTTATGATAATGTAGTAATTAACACCTGATTTACTAACTTTGGGAGGAACTCCAGGAGGAAAACTTGGGTTTATTCTGCATTTTTTCATTTATCTTCCTAAAATTTGGGAGAGATGGTTTAGATTGCTATTAAGAAAAACTACAGCGCTGGTGAATGCATTCTCAAGACTACCTGCATCCATATACTGGACTCCCATCATAGTAGTTGTATGAGGGGAAAAAAACCAAATCTTTACAAAATTATAAACAAAGTTTCAACAGATAGTTATCAAAACATGCAATTTAACTAATTTAAATACAAATAATAACTATGGATTGTGTCATAAAGAAAAACACTCACTCAGAGCAGTGGTCAGAGAAACACCTAGAAGTTCCCCTTCTTGGCTGTTCCTAATTTGGAGCTTAATAGGTCTCAGTGCTTCAACCAGCTGTCCATTCTGATGATCCTTCTCAAATACAAATTTTATCTCAGAGGACCTGGAAAGTTTTCCAGAGACAGTTTGTCAAAATAGATACAATTCCTCAGTACAACTTTCTTTTCTAGGGGAAAACAAAACAAAACAAACTTGAAAGAGCCCTAGCTAGTTCTAATAACATATTTTTGTTTGACTCCATCCTCCATCTCAATGCCATTTTATTGTAACCGTACACAGAAAACATACTCCACTTGCTCAGAACAGAAGCCCAAGCATATGGAAATCACCAGGCTAAGATACAGAGCGATTTTCACCATAGTGATTTCCTACTGCTATCAACACGTAAGTTTACATGCAGATCTTCTGCTTGCCCACAATTCTCTATTTGCAAAACCAAAACAGGCATACATCTGTGCCTTTGACCCCAGCAGAGCCCTTACGCACAGCTTAAAATGCTACCTTATGCTGGCCCTCTTAACACTAGGAGGTTCAACTGTTAAATTGCAAACAGCTGTGATGCGTATACTTAGAAACAGTGGCTAGACCACAGCCTGAAACAAAAGCACTGAAATAAAGGTGATAATACCAGGCCCCATCGTAATTTGGCTCCAAAGCTGGTAACACATTCAGTCATCATATACCCTCTTTAAAAACAGAGCAATGATCAGCTTGCATGTCTAGGTGTTCTCAAGTAGCCCATGAAGATGATAATGACTAACTATGATTAAAAATTGGTGGGATGCCTATTATGAGTCTACTCCACCCATATTGACCTATAGATCTGATCTTTTTTTTAAAGGTTGCTTCATATAAGGAAGGTTAAACCTGACTAAACACATCAGGGTCAAAAGCCAACATTTTGGAATGAAGCCTTCAGATGAAAACAGTGGAGAGGAACATTCAGGGCTTTTTATTGCTTTCTCTGACACCACACCTTTGCAATAATCACTTTTTCCAGTAATTTCATTGAAGCTTGCAACAGTATAAATATTGTTCAGATATTCAAGAAATTGCTATGCTCTGCTACGAAGATTTACCTTTGAAATTCAACCAGACATAAGAGTAAAATTTAATCATTGTTTACTTCTCACATGGAATTACCTCCAGTAATTATCTCAAGTATTTCTTGAACTCACAGCTACACAGAATAGCTTCCACTCCTATTTAGCCCAGTTCCTCGGAAAACATAGTTTGGCCAAGGCTCCGTTTTTTTCTGCCACAAATTACTATGTTTTTCTACAAAATAAAAAAATAATAATAAAAAAAAAAAAGACGTGCATTATCAGACAAGCTCTTCTACTGGATTTATATCGTGTCATATTAGAAACAGACAGGCTCAGATAGTCAGTAACCTGGCTACACAAACATACTGAAATAAACATAATAAATAAATGACCTGTTCTGTGGGACTTGAGTGCCAAGTCTAGCCAGGCAGACTTCCGTTAGATTAGGAAAGAAGATTGCTTAAATGGCCATCTATGCTTCCATTTTTGATGCATCTGTTAATAATACAACGCAACTGCCATTTTATTATTAACCTGGTTTCTGAGAGATAGGCTCTGCCAGAAAGAACTGCATGGTTTTGATGTAATCCCGCTACCAACTCTTCACCTCACCCCTTTGCTGGAAAACACAGTAGATTTAGCCAAACAGAACACGTGCCCATCTCTTGGCAACCAAGTTCACCATCCCATTTCCTCTATACCTTAAAAGAGGACTCTGGGGCAGCTGATATTGGGTACAGGCTTCCTGCTGCTGCTATGGGAGTGATAACATCTTAACCACAGGTAGACTTCCAAAACAATTCAGGTATTTTCTCAGCTTGGAGTCAGTGCTTCTTTCCCAAAAAACTCAACTCCTCAAAACCTAGACATATTTCACCCTATTTTATCCAGGAAACTGAGTGAGAACCAATAAAGAGCCTACTCATACTATTACAACCCTCATGTAGCCACACTTATAATTTTAAATGTTTGCAGGTAAAATGGGATTTCACTGTAATCACTGGAAGGCATAACTTTATCACTGAACAAGCCTAGTAACTCATATAGTCTCTCCAAACCACTTACACCAGAAAATAGTCTACCACCAGAATTAAATCAAAACTTGAATAAAAGAGTATTACGGCAATAAATTCATAACTAAGCAGGAGAAAATACTAAGGACCCAATTGTGAAGTGCATTGTTCACAGGAAGAATATTTATGACCATAAAGCTAAACAATAGGACATCCCATAACAAAGCCCTGGAGGTTAAAGAGTTTAAATCCAAATTTAAGATTCTATAATCTCACAAAGAATCTGAAATACACAGCAATGATCTTAACTCATACTTACTTATTTTGTGAAGTCTGGCCAAATCCTTGGGGTTTTGTGTTGTTTCTATGATAAAGATAAAGGAAGCAAATCTTTTTCAGGTACTTTTACTGAAATTGAGTATCGTCAATCTATCTTTATTGTAGAAGCCCAACAAAATATGCTAAACAGTTCTGTAAAATACTACCATATAAAAGCTGCTTTATGCAGCAGCATGATTTAGAAAGAAATAACTTTCCCATTTTTTAAAGTTCTCTCTGTTCAGTGTTTACCAGAAGAGAGTGTGTGTATGCTTTGGCAAGCTTTTTGCATATTTTTTGGCACTTAAAAGAATTTTAAGACTAATGTTGGCATTTTCATAACTGCTAAATCATTAGAAAGATGACATTTTAAGTTTGCAGGGAAGTTAACTTGGCACTGTTCTCATTTGCTTCCTTATAGCTAACCACAGAGCAGTAGAAAATCTCAGAAGATTTACTGCTCCCTCCTATTGTATCTTGGGGGAGTAAATCACCTTAAAAAGGAACTGACCTGGTGAATACCTACCCTTTCCATGTACCAAACCTTCTTATATTCAAATATGTTTAAGATTTTTTTTCTAGGTTTGGGAAAGGTGCTAACCAGTTTGGTTGTCAGGTTAACCTTGCCAGCCTCGGCGCTACAGTGACTGTAAGTTCTGCTGAAATGATGACTGGGCCTTGAGCTGCGGGCGGCCTCCCACCGGGCCACAACGCAGCTGAATGAGGATTTACTGTTCCAAAAGCCCACACAATGCAGCACTGGAGGGATGTATTCTCAATACACTGTTCCCCCCTGAACTTTTGGATTTTTGTGCTGGTTTAACTGTTGAATACCAAAGAAATTTTATAACCATGACAAAACAAATTATCATCTAGAATGATGACAACAAAAGACTTTATATTTCCCTAATATAAAGCAATTCATTTGTTGTGCTATTTGCAAAGGTGAGAAAAAAAAAAAAATCTAAGTACCTATTTCTCTTCAGAATAAATGTTATGTAGAGGACTGAAAGTACCTCCAAAGCAAATATTTCATTTTTATTAACCATAATAAACTAAGAGTGGAAAAGAAAGTTACATAAAACTTGCCAGAACATAGTTATTGAACACTGCAGTTTCTAATCTCAGCAATAAATGTAGGTCAAGGGAACTGGAAAATCTAATTACTCTGTAAATTTTTAAACCTGTTTCTTTCTTCTCAAGGAAAAGGAAATTGTTCCCTTGCATTTAAGCAGACTTCACTCAAAGTGTAACTACAGCTAGGTGGAAAGTTATTTTTGTCTGAATGTAGAGGTTTTCAAACTTCCTTTAAAGTGTCTTTGCGTCCTGCATCGTTTACTCAGCTCTGGTTCAGACTTGTACTTGAGGTATCATCAGTTACTTCACAATTACTATTGCCGTAGTGTAAAATCCAGAGACACTCTTCACAAAAACAAACAAAAAAATCCACCTCTGAATGAATCAGAACTTTGGTACCATATTGTAGCAGTTCCTTTCAGTAATACATCCCATGCAATCATAACTTGACACCCAGTATTCATACACTGCATTAACAAGATCTGAAGCAATGCATCACTACAGAACTACTGCGAATGTGAATATGGGATAGCATTGTAAATGTTAATTGTCTACTGATATATGACTGTTTCGCATATAGTTGATGACTTCTGTGTATAGACAGACCATGCAACTTAGACTTACAAGATCAAAAACTTTAACAAAAATACAAAAACTTTGAAGATTCAAGCCTCTTGATGAGTTCTAAAAACCAAGGACCATTTAAGTATCACATCTGCAAGCACAAAATATCATTTCGGGCATTTAAGATCAATTCCTAGCACAATGAATCTCAACCTTTCTTAAAAAAACAAAACAAAACACAACAACAAACAACAAAAAACCACCTCTCAAAACAAAATCCCTCAAGGTCAAAGTCAAAAAACCAAAACACGCCTCCCACTTCACATTGTAGGATTCATCTGTTATTATTTTTTAATATTTGTCCGTATTCACAAAGTTGGGTTCCTTCTAGTTTGTAAAATAAAAGCCCAATTACATATAGGCAGCAGCTGGGACTTTCATGAAAAAAAAGAGAGCCCCAACTTATTACGAATTGTTGGAACCATTATTGTGTTTGAGGATACGTGGACTACAAAACGTAACTACTGACTGGCTCGATTCGTGGAGCTCTCTCTTCCGGCTCTTACCTCTGTGATACGTGACAGAGAAACCATCGAGTTTCACAAGAGAGATAGGATTTCTGTGTTGTGTTCTGATTTGGCAGTCAAATGTTTTGTTTGGTTTTTGGGGGTGGGAGGGGTGAGTTGTACAAAAGTGGAAAACCTGGCCTAAGCTCATCTGATCTTTGGACACTGTTCTCGTTAAGTATAAATCCTACTTTTGAACTTCCTCCAATTGCGTCAGAGGTGAAGCCTCCCATACAAAAAAAAAAAAAAACCACATAATTCAGGAATAGCCATATTGAAGATTTAAAATGTGTTTGTCTTAAAAGGTAAATGCTGAAACAGTAGCTCAAGCAACAGTCCAAAGCAAAATGAGATCTACCATAATGGTCTATTATGAAAAGCAGACCAATGGCAAGATTTTTTTCGCTGTACACGTTACATGAATGCACACCTATGCTGTGATTTACCTTTAAAACTACACAGGAATAAAGCAAAAGTGACAAGGTCAAATACATAAAATCTAAGAAATGTTGGTGCAATGACTAAGTGTACAATCTTAATTTGTAGCCCTTGAGTTTCATTAACACACTCCCTTTTTGTATCATGGACAAGTTTATGAATAAAAGCATCAAAATCCTGTTTATTCCTCAGCATTCTCAAAGGTTTCAGATCTCAACCCCTTAAGCTTTGAACTAAAAATTTCAGATACTAATTGGGGATTGGGCCTTCCCTCACAAAAAAGAATTCATTCTGACTAGGAATCTATTAAATACCTACTGAAACTGCATGTAGCCTGAGGCCTGACTGGTGACAGGCAGTAATTAATGAGACCTGGATCTGCAGTGAATACAGAGAAAAAGAAGAAATCTAATCTGCCAGTCCATTTGCTAAGTGGCAAAAGTGGCAGGGCCCTTCCTAAGAAAAGTATGTTTATACACGTAATCAGCATGTAAAAGCAAATTAAATTTAGTGTTTCTTAATCTTCGGATGTTTGGCTTTACAGCTTATTATAACTTTAACAAAATAATATAATTCAATACAATTGTGCTTTCCCTCCTTTAGCTTCCATGGTTTTCAAGTGTGATATTGCACTGACTCACTGCACTCGGTTCACGCTCCAAAGAAAGAGAAGGTCCAAATTTCACTAAGAACAAGAGTAACCAGTGGTGATGAACCAATCTCCTTTCAATGCATGACACAAAAAGCATATAAAGAGTCTGACTTGTTACAGATCAACAAAGTTGCTTAAAAAAATATCTCGGGCTGAAAAAATAGATGTTCTGCAACAAATAAGTAGGATAGACGTTAAAAACATGTTGGTCCACTTCTAAAGCACAAAGGAACCCACTGAAAATCAGTAATATTCAGATGAAGGAGAAAGTTTATGAAACAGTTTGGATGGGTCGTTTCTACAAGTGCAAATATGTAAGGGCACACTACCTTTCATCTGCCAATACACCTAAGCAACCTTTCATGCACAAGCAGCAAGTGCTTTGGTGGCTACTTGCTATCAACAGCAATTGAGGGGCATTGAAAAGAGTAGCAGTTCCTTAGTTTGCTTTTGGGTTGGGCTTTGTGGGATTTTTTCTACGATAATAAAAACACCAGGGCATTCACGCTACCAGATCATAAAAAAGGTATGCAGCCAGCTTTTTCTGGCCTGTCATCAATATCGGGAAGGCCTTTTGTCCATCTTTAACTCCTAAATAATGTTATTACATAAACAAAACCAGAAAATAGCACGGGCTGCCTGCTTTCCCAGCCTGCACGCGCCAGTATCTTCTGAAAACAAGTTCTTTCAGAACCGGATTAGTGAACGTTGGGCAAAGCTATGCTCTCACTTGAGAGTTACTTGAGCCATGTACATCCTCCACCTACCGAGCCCCGCAGCCGGGAAAGCCGCCCTGCCTCGGACACCTACGCCAGGCTCCCTGCCACGGAGCCTGCCGGCAGAGACCGCATCCCTCCCGCGCCCCAAGAGCCGGGCTGGACGCAGGCCCAGCGCCGCTGGAGCGGCGCCCGCGGTGGCCCCAGCGTCCGGGCACCGCTGGCGGCAGACCAGCTCCCTCCCGACGGGGACATCGGGTGGCACAAGCCGGTGGGGCAACCCTACCCCCCACCACGCCCGCCCCCAGCCCCGGCTCGGCGGGGCAACGGCGGTTGATGGGACCACCGCGGGGGATGGCGGACCCCAAAGCGCGGCCCGGTTCCTGTCAGCCCGCGGGTTTGTGAGGGGCGGATGGAGGAAGAGATCAGCCTGGCTCCGCCTCACACCAAGCCCTGCTCCCCTCGCGGACGGGGCAGCCCCCACCCCTAGCAAGGCCCCACCGGTGACTAAGCACGCCCGCCGCTGCGCCGTGACCGGCCTTTTACCTCTCCTCCCCTCCCGCTCCCCGGTCCCGCCCGCCGCCTCGGCCCCGCCTCTCCCCCACACACCCTCCGCCCGTTGCCGCGCCCGGCGCCTGCGCGGTGCGGCGCAGCGCGCGCGGGCGCAGGAATGTGCGTTACGGTTAAATAGTGGGCGCAGGGGCGGCCGCCGCGGCGCTTCGGGGCCGGCGGGCGCGCGCGCGCGGGGCGGCGGCGCCGGTGGCTCCTTGGGGGCTGAGCTGAACCGGACCGAGCCGAGGGAGCCTCCATGGCGCGGCGCGGCTGCTGGGGCGGCGGCAGCGGCGCGGCGCTGCTGTGACAGGAGCTTGGCAGCTGGGACTGGCCTTTTCTCTTGCCCCGCTCCCCAGCCCGGGGGGGGGAAGCCCGCGCCGGCGTTCCGGGGACGCGGCGGCACTCGGAGAGCGGAGCCGTGGCGGCGGCGACAGCGGCGGCGGCCGGGGGCAGCCGGCGTGTCACCGCCTCTATGATGAAATTTAAGCCGAACCAGACGCGGACGTACGACCGGGAGGGCTACAAGAAGCGGGCGGCGTGCCTCTGCTTCCGCAGCGAGCGGGAGGACGAGGTGAGCCCGTCGAGCCGCCGCGCACATGGGGCTGGGGGGAGCGCCGGGCCCGGGCGGGGCTCCCGTTCCGCCCTCACACGCCGGTGCCGCGTCCCTTTGTCTGACCGGGGGGGCGCGGGCCCCTCCCAGGGGACATCACCCCCGGGACCACACGGAGTCGTACCGGGGCTCGCCCGCCCCCGAGACGGGGGAAGGGGCGACGGCGCGGAGTCGTGCAGATCCCGCGCTGGGGGCGGCGGCGGGCGCGGAGGCTGCGCGGCGGGGCGCGCCTCTCGCCCACCATCTTGGGGCGGCGCGGCGGGGCGCGGGCCCACGTGCGCGGCGCCCGCCTTTGTGCGCGGCTGCGGGCGGCGCCCCTCGACGGGGAGGGGGTGCGGGCGGGGGCAGGCCAACTCCCGGGGCGGGATCCGGGGCCGGGATCGGGATCGGACCCCGGGCCGCAACTGCCGGATTATCCTTTGTGTGCCCGCGACGCGCGGAAAACCGGTTAGCGTGTAATGGCGCATTGAGGGCAGGGCTGGCGTTGCCCGTAGGACGAGCCCCCTGCCATGCTTGGGTGGGATAAAAAAACCCAAAAAACCAAACAAAACAACAAACAACTTGTATTTATTTTAAGAACTTGGGTTTTTTCTTTCTTCTCCCCCTCTTCCCCCCTCCCCCTCCCCCCCCCCGAGAGTAAAACGGTGCTTAAAAATATTTTGCCAAGGAGGTCGGGGGCGGGGGTTGCTGCGGTTGTGGATGTAGCGCGTAGCGCTCAGCCGGGGTTTTATGTTGCAGCAGAATCGGGAGGTGGCAACAAAGTTGTCCTATATCCCTGGCCAAGGTCAATTGCACCGGCCGTTATCTGGAAACTTTGCTGATGGTTTCGTTGCACAATGCCTTTATAGACTGTCTCGGGCTGGAAGCACACCCTTCCCTAATTTTCCTTTTCATTTTGTTGTTTAATAGCTATAAAATAACTGCAAAGGTTAGGGCTTGGGTTTGGGCTTTGTTTTGTTTTGTTTTTTTTTTTCCCTTTATATGCTGAAAGAAGCTAGTGTTCTATGCAAACTGTCAATATGGCAAACTTCTTGCTTATTTTTAAACATCTCATAAGGGATATAATGCAGTAAGGAGAGACCCTTGAGAGATCTCAAAATACTGACACTTGAATTTAGGCAAAAATTTTGCATGGCGTTCCGGTATATGCCACTCCCTATGTGGTGTAAGTACAGCCTTGGGATCACACTGATCAGCTTTTCCTAATATAAAGGAGAAAGGTTCCCAGCAGAACTGCCTTGCTTGGTAGTTCTTTTCGTTGGTTTTAGCAGCACCTCTGGTACTCCAGCATGCTCCCCATGCGTGTGTCTTCAGTATTTATCGTTGGATGCTACTCCAGCTCAGGCTCCTTTGGAGTTAAAACACTTGAGCCACTGTTACAGCTTTTCTGCACTAACTGTAGCTGGAAATTCGTGGTTGGGGTCACCTTTGTCAGTAATTTCCATTCATTTTTCATTTCCTGCTGCAGCTTCTTATATTCTCTTTGAATCTTGTATCCAAATGAGACCACTGACTGCTTCAAAAACTATTTGTGCGTAAGAACACCCTCCAGGGCTAAGGATGGTAGTAGCAGCTTTGCTACGCTTGGTGAGAAGGGTGGATGCTGACACTTGTTGCACTGGAGCACTTTGGGGTGTTGCAGGTGGGGCACCTGTACAGCTGGCATGAGGCTGGGATTTGCCATTGTGCAAGTAGACACAACTCGAGGATGGAATGAATAGGATAACACCAAGTCAGATTTGGAACATAAATTAAGCATGTGGAAACAGTTCAAATTATTTTCTGGTAAGTCATTTCCAGAAAAGCAATGGCAACATCTTGAACTTGCTTAGCTGTTTCCCAAGTGCCAGCTCCATCTGTATCGATACCGAACCCATTCCTTGGAAGTTTGATGCCTGACTACTGTTTGTGATTAACTTGTATCACCAGGCACGTTCCCCAAATTGGCTGGATCTTGCCTCTACTGTTCTTGAACACAGTTGCCTTAATAAGTTTCTGTGCACGTCTTCTTCAGAATCCACCTAAATGTCTTCAGTGTTTCCTTTCCAGTTCTCTAGAGATCATACTATCGATTTTCAGCTGACCTACCATCACCAGGGATCTTTAAGTGCAGGATAACTTCTGTTTTGAAGGAGCACAAAGGCAGTACCTGGGTGACTGGAGGGAGAAGGGAGGAACAGCAGACCCCTGTAGAAGCTATTGGGGAGGGAAGCATTACTTTCACAGTTATTTTTACCTACAGGGTTACTACCCCATAATCTAAGAGTTGCTAGACGTTGGAGGAGAGACAATAGAATGGACAACTGAAAGCACTCTTTAGGGATATAGGGATACATTTCTTTTTAGGAGTCTTAAAGCAAGAAATCAAAATCTCAACTCTTTTTTTTTTTTTTTTTTTCTTACTGGAGATACTGTCTGCAAGACTCAACAGATCACATTCCACTTCTCAGCTGGTTAGCTTCGATCTGGAGGAATGAGTATCTGCAGCAATCTTCTGATACAAATCTTCCTACTTCCATTTTGACTCTCTGAAAGGCTGGTCAATATCCAGTTGTGCCTGTGCTTTAGCTTTTTTTCCTCTTTTCTTGCACTTAGCTTTCTGACATAGCTGCAGTCATTCCTTTCTTAGCACCTTTTTGATGGACTTGAAGTCTTACAGCCTCATCTCCTAAAACCATTTTTCTCTTTTTCTGGTCATTATGGCACCTCTTTGATCTTCGTCAGTTTGACAGCCATATTTTTTGAATGTGGGCAACAGTTGTAGTTGCTTTAGATGGAATCTCACTGTGTTGTGTAAAAGGTTACTAATACTTATTTAGCTATACCAGAGAAAAAAAAAAACAGTGACCCATCTTTGTCATGATAGCTGTGGTGTAGTCATCTTGTGATTAGCGGTTGTATCTAAGTTTCTAACTTGTTCCCACCTCGTGAACTCTCAACTCATACCAGAAATTGTTAGTGTCCTGCGCATATGGTTCACAATACATTGTTCATAACGAATGTGATCCTTCTGCAACTGCAGCATGAGATCCCCTGTTGATAACGTGACTTATGGACACTGCCGCTCTATTTGGAGGCTTAAAAATTTCAGTAACAGCTTTTTGTGGTCATCATCAATGAAAATCGGGCCAGACACTAAAACATGTAATATCTCTATTGTTAATCATCATCTAGCAAAATTTCTTTGTTAGGAAACAGACCAAGAAGCCATATCTGTATTGTACTTATTCTACCTCGGTAGCTTTGTTGAAGCCCATGTTACAGCTGAGTTCTATGGACAGTGAAGCAACATGTCAATTGAAAAAGACTGTGGTAACAAAGGGCAGTTTTGATAAAACCCCACTTTTTTTTTCCATTTCCATTTATTTCCATTCATTTTCCGTTCACTTCTTTATTTCTTAATTTGAAACATAGGTGGGCTCTAGAATACTGCTGAGGCAAAATTCAGTCTGATGGTCCCTGCAGACAGTTTGAAATACAGCTGCTGAACTCCTGCAGCTACAGCACCCTGTCCAATTACACTTACCAACAGTCTTCGCAGCCAGACTTAAAATTGTTGAGTTGGTTCTCTTGGGTATTAGGGGCTGGAAACTGGCCTTGCCCACAGTCTTGCCACCTGTCAAAAGCTTCTGCTTCATCTTGAGGGCTGGTATTGCAGCTGAAAGCATGTACTGACTGATGTCAGGTGACTGATCAGGGGTGTCTGATGGTTGTCCAGATGCACCACTGAAAAAATCCTCCCTTCCTCTTTCTTTCTTCAAGTGACTCCACATATGCCAATTTACTACTACATAGCCCATTCTGGTTTAGATTTTGTAGCCTTCATGCTGTGATACTGTATGATAGGAAAAAATTCCTGGAGGAAGCCCAGATAGCCAAGTGATGTGGCCAATAGCTTTGGAATTTTTTTTTTTTTGAGTGTTTTAGAAGAAGATCTCTTCGAGTACTGTTATTAAAGTGTTGCCTGTTTTGGTCTTTCAATGCTGTCATTTGGGCTGAAGAGAGAGCAAGATGGCTGGATATGAGTTTAAGTGCTGGCTCCTTCTGTTGTTCTTAATGGAAGTGAAACAGTAATTGCAGGCACTGTCTGCCCTTTGAACAAAAAATATTGCTGGAAATGAAGCAGGAGAAATCCCATGAAAAATGAAAGAAGGCTACGTGGGCATGAAATGCGTGGGGGCTGCAGGCTTTTTGCTTTGAACAAGCAAGAAGCTGTTAGGTGTGTGCGAGAAGCTGATGGTATTCAGCATACTGGGATGGGCTGGCGGATTTGTGTATGTGGAAATGCAAGTTTCTCTTGAGCAACTGGGAGATGTGGATGGCAGCTTTAGGATAAACCTGCAGGAGAACCTCTCAGTACTGCAAGGACCGACCGCTTCCATGGGCTGGAATTGCTTATGCATTCAGTATTCTGCAAACACTGGTTTTACATAAAATGCTGCTGTCTTAGGGTCTGGGCAGAGGGAAGGCAAGGAAATTCTTACCTCTCAAAGCAGAGAACAAGGCAGGCCTTTAAAGCAGCAAGAGCAAATGGTAATAAACGTATATTTTCTAGTCCTTCTCATAACTTAAGCAATTTTAAAAGCTAATTTAATTTTTTTTCCATCAACTACATATTATACAAATAAATGAGCAGTTATTTTTAACCACCTTGAATATAAAACTTGAGTGCGTTCTAATTATTTTGGCATCTATAACATGGCTTTATGTAATTGAATATAGTATTGAAAGCTCTAGTGTTCAGCCAGCAGTTGCTAGTGGCAGATATAAAAAATAGTTTCATATGCAAAAAAAGTCTTTTAATTTTTTAATTTTGCCATTTTTGTTGTTCAGCCTCATACAAGAGATGAAAATAGTTGGAAAGGGTTTCCTGTTACTATTGAGACAGTAGTGAGGATAACTGTATCGTCACATGCTTACTGGAAATGTAGATTATCTTTTTTTTTATTTTCCTGTAACAGGGTGTGCACTTGCATGTCAATTATTGCCTCTTAATTTTGAGTTAAAAATGATAGACTCCTAGCACTGTATCTCCTTTTTTGGTCTGATTTAAAAAATTTTATTTCTTAGGCTGTAGAATGTAGAGATTTAAGAAGCACTTGTTTAATCTACCTTGTTCTGCTGGTCACTGTTTTATTATTTTGAACAATAGTAGCAGCATTCATTTTTTTTTACAGCTGTTGCTTCACATTAGCAATGTTTTTATTAAAGGATAATAAAGGAAAAAGAAAAATATTATTTTTATTTGCATTGGTCTAAATCATCTGAAAACCAGAAAGACGTGTTGTAACGTAACCTGATTATAAATCTGAAACCTAGAAGCATCACCTGGCTACCCTGACAAAATGGGGATGTTCATTTGGTGTTCCATCACAGTAGGAATTACTGTAAATAAACTTGCACAGTGATGAAACATCTTCCATACTTGACTCAGAATTTATCGTTTGGTTTCTTTATTCTTCAGTGTAAGCTCTCAGGTGCAAACATGCAGATAACGTGTGCTCTAAAATACAGCTTGGAGTATGACTGTGGCACCATGTTTAAGCCTGACGTGCTCTCCAAAGCATGGACTGATACAAGTTACCTAGCTTGCTCTATTATTGCCTAATAGAATATAAGCATATTTTAAAATACCAGAGAGCACACATTTCAATATGCACTTCAAGCATACTCTGGTTTTCATTTGTTCTGCCTCATGTCCCTGCCCTGCTAACATACAGGAGGGATAACTGACATAGGATTGCTTTAGTTTTTCCTCAGAATTTTCTTGATGTTTGGGCATCATCTGTGTGGTGTAGGAAGGGGTATAGCTCAAAGAATCAAGACCTATAAATAGCTTCCAAAACGGCTCTTTATGATGTGTCTACAGAGACAATGTGTGCTTATGGTGTATCCCTGCAGGCTCATATGGCATTCTGCAGTGGTTTAAGTTTGTATTAACATTAATAAAAATAATTGAATCTTTGGTTGCTGTGGTAGGATTTGTGTGAGGTAACGGACTTATAAAACACAAATGCCTTGTTATCCCTACTTCCACAGAAAACAGCTTTTTGCAGGCACCGCATATGCACCTTGACTTCCTGTTGGGATCTTTTTTGACAAACTGCAACTGCTTGCCAGCAGTGGAAGCCTGAAAGTTCAGTGAAGCTGTAGGAATTCAGCTGTCCGCCATGTCAGGAAGCTTCAGTCTTCACTCATGCCTTCTCAGATACCTAAATCAGTCAACCATGAGATGTTTTTTATTGAGAAATCTCAAGTTATTTTTTTCCGGTACCTATGGTATTACTTGTCTGTGCCATACAAATGTGTTTAATATGGTGGATAGTTGGTTAAAATGGGCCGAGGGGAGAAGGAAACATGGCTGTACCTGTCTAACATCAGGCTAAGGTGTCCCACAACAAAACATGTTTTGTGTTTTGCCCTGTTTAGATGTTGTCTTTCTGAACTAGAAATATTTGTAAGTGTTTAGATACTTGAGAAAATATCCGACATTCCTCACTTGCATCATCTGAAAGTTACTTTGAGGATTTAAACTGGTTGGTAAGTTTCTGCTTGAATTGCCCCAGTTAATTCAGTGGCGTTCAAAACTTCCAAGTTACCAGTTTCTGTGAAATAGCAGTGGTAGACTTCTTCAGAAATACATACCAATCCTAGCTAGAGATATATACGCGTGTGTATATATGCATATATCTCTAGCTAGGATTTGTAGCCATGTTTAACAAAACATCTTTGTAGCTATGCAAGTTTGCGGACCACAGGTTGATGTGTATTTTTTTCCAGTCTTGTTTGTGGAACACTTTAAAAGCTTATTTTAATTAGATGGCTTTCACCAGGTTTTCCAACTTGAAGAAAGATGTGTTTGGCTTTGGCCGGCCACTGATTTCATGAAACGCTACAGTGTGATTTAGTGCTTAAGCACTTCAGTGGAACCAGTCCTATAAACGTAAATATTTTAAAACAAATTTTGTCTTCAAAGAGGTATGTTTTGTTTTTTTTTCAAGTATCTGAAAGACAAGAAAAAGGCTAAAAGGTAACTGGTACTTGTCAAGAAGTAACCTTGTCATGTCTTTACCTGCAGCTGAATGGTTCTCAAAGACTTGGAGCTCTTGTTTCTGACAAGAGCTTGGAAGCTGATCCCTTAGTCAAACAGATTATGTTGCTGAGTAACCAGTAAAGCCCATTTCTCCTGCTCAAGATTAGGCCGTGGTTTCTAGTTAGAAAGAAGTGGGCTACAGTGTGAGTTTTAGCTCTTCGCCTGCTGCGTTATGGGTTTTCTCCCTTGGATCGTATCGGCAACATAAGGGAAGAAGGACATACTGTAAAGTGGATTGGGGAACTGACCCAGCATGAAAAGTAAAACTTTTTATAGGCACCTGTGGTGGGTTTTTTGTTTGCTCGCAGGTTTTTTTTTTGCAGCCAGGAGTCTCCTTTTGCCATATGGCTGTGTGCAAGATCCGCACCCTTCATCGCACCATGAGACCTGTCACATCTGATTCTCCAAAGCCTACCATCTATACTATAGCAGCATGTTAGCCAAAAATGTGAATTTCACATGAAATAAAGTTCATAGAATAGAATTTTAATTTGCTTTAAGCAAAACTTTTTCTGAAAAGGCTGATGTTTTTCACCCTGTTGTCATATAGACTTAAAATCAGAAGATCTCAAAGGAAAAATCATTTGCAGATCTGATTTTGAAGTATTATAAAAATATATGCATATATTTCTCATTTGTTCATCTTCAGAATGCCGGTACAGTTGCATTGACTTGACTAATGTCCAAGTATCACACTGCTGCTCTGAAAAGTGATCTTTACTTAAAGTTTGGGGAATATTTCATACTTTATTTAATAAGGTGTATAGACAGAACCCAGTTTTCTGGGTTGCTTTGAAGATGCTGTGCTTAAGTTAATGAGTTAGGGTTAATGTACTGCTAGTTGTTATGCCATTTCTCTGCTGCTCTGCTAGTTCCTTGTTCATTGAGACTAAATCTTCTTTTTAACCTCCATCATAGCTGGGGACTGCTTTTCAGCCTATTGTCTGTCAAGCACTTTGCTAGAGGCTCTTGAACTGGCTCAGGCTGATCTGAAATGGACTAGCTGCAGTCATGCCTTTCTGCCCCAGTTTGTGTGGTACTGCCCCTTGTATGGCCGTGTGCTGACAGCGGTGAGTGTCTGCAGGCTGAAAACTAAGCTTTAATGGTACAAGCTAGTTTTCAACCAGATCAGCTTCCTGAACTCATTGTACCAGCGTAAGGGAGAAAGTAAAGATATTGCAGCCATGCCTTTAATTAGCTTTTAAAGTGCTGTCAAGTCTGATCCCAAGGTTTTTTACTACTCTACAATGTCTTTGTGCACGTTACGTCTCCAGGTTAAGAAAAGCCATGTTGAAAACGGTTGTAGTGAGCAATGAGGACTATAAGCAATCACCCTACTGAGAATATTTTCAGGAAGGCAAAAGTATGTTCCCTACTAAATGCCGTCTGTGTGGCATTGCTATGCCAAGTTGTAAAGCTCCATTGCATTTTTCAACTTTCTGGAGTCTAAAAAGAGCCAATGGTATTCCTAGGACAAGGGTGCCACAGTAACCTATAGGGAACTGAGAAACTGTTTCAGAACTACTGAAATGAGGCAGGAATTCTTACAATAGCAAAGTCTTTCTTAGATAAAGGAGATCTCCAACTACAGTAGCAGGTTGACATGTGCTGTCCAATTTGCCTAAAAATTCATATAGTGAATCCTGCAAATATGATCCAGGGTTTGTAACAGCTGCTCTTCTATGCTCTTTAATAATGTTTCTGTGTTGTAGCATTCAAAGTAGTTTCCCAGTACTTTTAGGGAAGCTCCTGAGCTGAAAACAATTGGAAGTTGGAAGCGTTAGGGAACAGTGAAATATTTCCTCCTCATATTCTTCCCTGAGAATCTGCTTATGGCCGTTTTCAAACAAATCATAGGGCTTGATTGATCGTTTTGGCTGGTTTTGGATTAAACTTGTCTTTATGACTCTTTCGGGTGCTTGTACTGTTGGCAGACCAACCATGTAGACCGAGTTTCCCCATGTTGAGTGTGCTAGGGTAGACTATATTAACTTCTGTCAAAGTGGCTCCTGTTTTTCTCTCAGAGTAGGGCTGGATACTTTTTTTGCTTCTTAATGTTTTTGACACCTGTGAGAACTTAAAATTCATCTGTTCTCTAGTAGCGTTTCGACACTTTGCTTTGTACCTGAGAGGTACCTCTTGCTGCCGTTTTTTCCTATACTTCCACCAGTTTAAAGCCTCTGAAATTGTTCACATGTACTCAGCTTCACAGAGCTTGGGAGCTAAATCCTTCCCCTTCCGTGTAACTGCTGCCTTCTTTCCTTCTCTGCACAGCGTTTAATCGTACACCTGAGCAATGCTGTGTTCTTTGCAACTGAGCTGCATGCACTCAGCGGTCTTTTGGGGGCAAGGAGTTGAGTCTCTTCCTCTTGAAAGTTGTTCCTTTTATCTGCCAGTTTTACAAGGAAAAAAAGGCAAATTTATGCTATCTCCATCAGGGAATTTAAACAGCAAGTTGGACGTAGCTAGTGGATTAGCGAGGGTGATGAGAGGGGAGAAAATGGGGTGTGCACAGTAGGTAAGAGAGGAATAGGTGTGATTGGGCTGGGAAGAGTGAGCACACAAAGGATCTAATCCAAATCAATACAAATACATACATACATACAAATCAATGATTTCTGTGGAACCGGAGTGGAACCTATTCAACTACAAGCACATTTTTCCTTGCAAGGAATACATCTGCTATGGAAAAATTCCCATCCTGCAGTTGGTTTACAGTGGCTTCTGCTGCTCTTGCTTCATTACTTCAAGTTGTGAATGACTCTGCTCTGAAGTCAAAGAATCCAGCTGTGGGGAAGTTGCTCTGTCTAGCAAGCTTCATCTTTTAACTGTGACTTCGTTGGGTTTTTTTTATGTAAACTGATTTTAATACGATTATTTTTGTAAGCTGTAATGTCCCACAGTTAAGGAAGATAAAAAACAATAGTATTTTGTATAACCTTAAGTAATTTTCTACTACTTTGAGTGCTCAATGTGGAAAAAAAAAATAGAAATAGCTTTTTGTTGTAATTTGTATACTCTGAGCTGTTGCCATTTTAGTCTTCTGGAATACATGGCAGCTAACGGTTGCGTAAGTTGCTTTTGACTTCAGAACAGTAAATGGGCTAAAACTTTGGCATCTTTCTATAGAAATTTTCAGTTGTTTATCTGCAGGTTTAGCATTTATAGTGAGCAAGTCCCATGATGCCACATGCCCTGTAATTACCTTTGGGTTTTTGGTTAACCATATCTTGGTTAAGCATATCGATAGGTGCTTATTACAAGTAGGCTGGTTAGCAGTTTCTCTTCCTCACTGCACTCAAAGGTCATTGCTATTCTTGGTCTTGAAAACAAGGTAAAAACTTGGCTATTGAGACTTAGTGGAGGAATTTTATTTTTCTCCCCTTAGCTGAATTTTGCAGTGTACTGCTTCACTTAGCAGTATTAGGGAAAATAATAGCTTTACATTAGTCTTTGGATTTATCATTGTAACTAGGCAAGCAGATTTGATGCCATTACTCTGGAAATCTTTTGAAGAAGCAAGTCAGTCATCAATAGCAAGGCTCTTTCAGAGAGACAGGGAGGGCAGTGATCACTTGCAAGTAATACAATACAAGAAATCTCAGTCCTTTCTCTGCATTCAGAATATGGCATACAGATTTCCCTGCATAGTTTCACTGAATTTTTAGAGTTGGAAGGGACCATAAAGATCATCTAGTCCAACTCCCCTGCTGAAGCAGGATTGCCCAGAGCATGTTAGAGCAGTTCTGTTGTTTTCATCTGAGGCTAATGAGGTTATGATGTAAAGTATGGCATGCATAGGCCGGAAAAATGTAAGTGTGTTAGATTCTGCAGTCTTGATTTTTGGTAGATGACTGTAATCTGTGTGAACATGAACATCCTCAAAAAAGACTGGGTGTCCAGGCAACCTAGTCACTTATTCTCCTGGTTTGCATACCTTATATTTAGGGAAGATGAATTGCTGGCTTTTTTCTGCTGATTTTGCACCTCTTTTGACACGAGTGCATTGTCAACCACAGTTTTTTGGTGTCCTCATTTTTAAGTGATCTGTACATTTACAGCCTAGTCATTCAGGTACTGTGGGGTGTGTCTTTGGGCCACTTACAGGTGGAAGCACCTGAAAACTACATCCACTATATGAAACAAAAAAAAATCAACACCTCAAAACCAAAAACGTGCAAGTGAGTGTGAGATTGCTCCCTTCCCTAACAGGAAGAATCTGTGTGGAGTGCTTTTCAGTCTTAACATACAATCTTGTAATTGCTAGCTCTTGGCTTTTGTGAAGATTGATGGCCACTGAATACATTTTTGCTAACATACCCCAGGATGGATTACTTGTGGCCCTAGTAGCTTCAAATGTTAATGTTACTGGCAGGAAAAAATTGTGCATCTGAAGGTCTCAGGAATATACTTTAGTGTAGTCCCCTGGATTCAGATTGTAAAAGCAGTGGGATCACAGGAGAATAAAGCACAGAGGGAAAGATGCTTGAGAAAATGCTTCAGTTCCCAGGTCAGTGGAGACTTGGATAGTTGCCAAAATGAACTCCCAGGCTGTAACACTTGGGAGTTTATTGTATGTATAGCTGTAAAGCCTATCTACAAGAGTTTATATATTAATGTTGGTTACTTGCTAGATGTATGTGTTTCTGCTTTTTAAAAGGGTAATTTAAAACTAATAGGTATACAATCCCAGCTCAATACACTATTGATCTGGTTAGTGGTAATCAACTATTATATATAAAGGCATAAAAAATTCCTGGCTTTATGCTACACTGCCAGAACCGGCAACCTGATTTATCCCTTAGTAGTAATTAAGAACTTTATGTTTAGCCTTAACTAAACAATGAATGCTGATTAAAACCATTCTACCAAGCCGGGAATGATTTAATGTGATATAATCATCCTTTTGTTCATCATTGTTGCTAGCTTCCACATGACTGCAGCGAGTGCTAGTTTCATCAGCAGAAAGTAATGTGTAATGCTTGTGTCTGGGATCCCACAAGTGAATTCATAACTTGATTTTTACAATTGCTTTCTAAGCATTGCCGACATGATGGTTCTTTGTAGTGATACAGATGCTCCACCTATGTGTTCAAAAACTCTTTCTAAAACTACATTTATTAGAGCTGTGTACTCTCTGGGAATTAATCTGTTAGTATCAAAAGATCGTAGGAAGCTAGAGCCTTTGGTTGTAAGGATCAAGTTGAGATGCATTTGTGTCTAACCTTGTTGCCTTTGCTGACTATTTCTAGGATTTTAGATAGCTGAATAAAATATTTGAATTGACGGAAAATGCGAACATTTAGATCAGTTGCTAAGAATGATTCTGCACTAAATGAGGTCTCTGCTGTTTTCCTTACTTAGCATAGGAAAAATGGGGGGAAATTAGTACAGTGGAGAATCCTTCAGAGTAGGACAAATCTTGACTGCAAATAAACGCTACAAGAAAATATCTGTCAGATAAGGCTCTTCTAGGTGCACCTCAGTATGCACACGCATTGTTGCATTCACAAAGGTATGCGATCATCTTAATTATGCTCCACAGTTTCTATAGGTAAACCTACACTGTATTTCCATGAGTGCCAAAGGGACGTAGTATAAGTGATAAGCACTTCCCTGTTGCCCTTATCAGGGAATCGTTTCTCTTTAATCCAACAGGAGATGAGTTTAAAAACCATAAAAGTAGTTGGTGAGGACTGGACTGTCATTTCAGTCATCTCGTCCCAATCAATACTTTAACCTTTAGACTGAGGTTCTTGTTGCTAGTCTTTTTAATTGCTTTTAAAGCTTCGAGCACTGACCCCTGTCCCTTTGCTCCCCAGAGTTGTCCTTTGGCTTCAGGGTAGGGCTTATGTAAGTATTGCCTGGCATATGAAGTGTGTTACTATGCAGGTGATTATGTCTTACTAATCAGGACATGACTCAAATACAAGTTAAACTGTTTATTTCCATGTGGTCCTGAATGAAGGTCTTATTTTCATCATCTTCTACTGCAAATTATCTTAATTTTTTGGACAGGTGGCTAAAGTCTTTTCAGCTCTGAATATTATAAAGGACGGGTCCTACAGACAGTGGGTTTAAGTTGGTATGTGTCAGTGATATGAATCATAGAATCGTCTAGGTTGGAAGAGACCCTTGGGATCATCGAGTCCAACCATCTACCCTACTCTACAAAGTTCTCCCCTACACCATATCCCCCAACACCACATCTAAACGGCTCTTAAACACATCCAGGGATGGTGACTCGACCACCTCCCTGGGCAGCCTATTCCAATGCCCTATTCTTTCTGTGAAAAATATGACCAGGTTACAAAGTCAAATTAAGTGAAATTAAAGTGTCTTGGAAAAAAATTGTTATTAAATTTAGAAATCATTTAAAAATCAATGTGGTGCGTTTTTTCCTCTTGCAGAAATGTCAGAAGAAACCAAATTGGACAAGGGCCAATGAAGTACTCTCCTGATAATTTAATTATGCAATATTGTAAGCATGTCCTGCTAGCATAACACTTCAATTCTTCTGAGAAGCAGCTTGTCTAAGACTAAAAATTAGAAAATTTTTCAAAAGCCCAATTTTTTAGACAAAAGGTGCCATTTCAGAAGAATTAGTTTAACTTCTGTGTGATGAAAATGTCTTAATTTTCATGCTTTGCTGTCTGTAGGACCCTAAGATTTGCTCAGTATTGGAGAATATTGTTATTAGATATTTTGTTGTACATATTTGTTCTTGTGAAAATTGTATTGTTCTATTTTTCACATTGTGTCTAAGCGTCGTATGAAAGTGTTTGTGCAAGGAGATTACAGTGATACTGTCTTGACTTAGCTGTATTTAAAAGACTGGATGTTAATAATTTCTTTTTTTTTTTTTTTTTTACTGCTTACAACTCCTGGTTGCCTATTACATTTCATTTCTAAAGTCTATAATCCATCTGGCTAGGTGATAAGTGCATTGCTGAAAAAGTAGATAGTACCAAGATTCCTGATTTGTGAGCTATATTTAACAGTCATTTGCAATTATTTATAGGTGCTGTTGGTAAGCAGTAGCCGATACCCAGATCAGTGGATTGTACCGGGTGGAGGAATGGAACCAGAAGAAGAGCCAGGGGGAGCAGCCGTCAGAGAGGTGTATGAAGAGGTAACAAAAACAAAGGAAAACAAAAAATCCAGCTTGTTCCTACTATCTTCAGATGGGAATCATGAAGAAAGAGGGAACTCTGCCTCCTTTATCCTGGATTTGACAGAGATTTCCATGGTTGTGAAATTCAAAGAACTGCAGTTCTGTGTGTTAAAATTTTGGGGTATAGTGTGGTGTGAGGTGAACTAACTAGCTTGCTTCCCAGCACGCTTTCATTTCATAGCTAAATTTCTCTCTGCTTTTATAAACACTTACTGGAAGGGGAACTGTGACTTTATGCCAAATGACATATTATAGTAGTGTAGCATTTCTGTGTTTGTGCGAGAAATATTTGACTCGCACCTCTTCTAGAACAGACTGAAGGTGAACTAACCATTAACATGTTGCTACAAAAGAAAGAGAAAGAAACAATAGATTCCAAACTAAATGGATTAGAAACCAAGGTATCTGAGCAGTTGAGAATTCAACAATAAAAAGGCCTTGTTAAGTACATTTAAGACTGCTTATCTATAAAAAAGCACCACGAGTATAGTCTGCCTTTCTTTCTCTGCCCTTATCTCTAGGCAAAACAAAGCTTTAAGTCTTGATGAAGTAATGCAGTTTCTAACTCTAGTATGGTACTTAAATTTCAAATTCAAAATTCTGCTTTTTAATTTGCTGTTTTTTCTAGGCAAACTCTTAAAAATGTTAAATGTTACTTGACTGTCTAACAGCCAGGACTGTAAGCCAACTAAAATTTCAAGAAAAGTCAGAGTCACTTGATTTAGTGAGAAATTTTGCAATACAGAAGTGAGCACAGATCAACTCTTAATTCTTTGTCATACCTCTTAAATAGAAGGTATAAGGTTTTGCAGAAGGTGGATTCCTCCTGGCAAGTGAATGAACTACAGGATTTCTCTTAGTCTTAAACAGTCGTCTCATCCCAGTTTGACTACTCCTATTCACAAAACATGCTAATACTGTTGCTAATTAGTATGTATAATGATTTTTTTTATTAGCTGTGCTATCTAGTGGTTTAGCTTGCTTACCCTTAAGACTTGTTCTGTTGGGTTATAGAAGCTTAGGAACTTGATGTAGATGCAACTTGTACAAAATGCCTGCTCTTTGGTGTCAAAATGAGATCCTTTGAACTGTGATTCAGTGATGCTCCTCCCCTCTTATCTGGGTAACAGACTAGTTCACTATTCGGTGCTCTTAGCAGCTTTCATGCAGCAAGGTTCAAGCCATAAATAAGCTTCACTGATACAAAGTTATTCCAGATTTTGTGTCCCCCGGTTTTGCTGGGGGAGCCAATTTTGAGCTGCACAAGACATACTCACATAGGTGCTTGTGTATTTGTAAAAGTAAAGGAGGTAGCCACAAGGCAGTCAATTTGAAAGCAGCAGATTTAGGATTCTAGGAGTGAGTCAACAAAGATTTAGGCTTCTAGGCAGTAGTAGCACCTCTGGGGAAAGTCCTGGGACTTCCCGCTGTCACAAATTGATAGGTGGGATTAAAAAGCACGGGATCTTGTGAACGCTGGTAGTTGTAATCACTGTCTGACCTAAGGCACAGTCCAAGATGAGGGATAGTAAAATCTCATCTCCATGTCAAACTAGAGCTGACTGAACTGTAGTCACGTTTGGTGTTTTGTTTTTTTTTTTTTACTTTGGTGGTGAAGAATGGATCACCTTCGAGACCTGTCTGCAGTTAGTATGTCATCAAAGTTGCTGAGGGGGTTTGACCAACTACTGAGAGCTGCCTGAGTGGTCTACCTTCTCAGCTTGCAGGGAAGGCAGCGCTACGCACAAAGGTCTCTCAGGCTGACTTAATAGCAAAGTAGTATAGCAGTGACAGTTGTGACCTGGGGGCTGCTACATGTGGTTCTGCCCTGAGAATATTCTGAGCAACACTTCCAAGTCCTGGCTTTGCTGGAGCTCTGCTTGCAAATTTCTGCAGTGGTACAGTGCACAGCCATGAGCGTTGGAGAAGGTTAAACTGGGATAGCTAAGGAATGGATATAGAATATTACTGGAGGGTACATCATATAGTGTAAACTTAGTACAGATTTCTCTGTTAATGTAAAAGCCCAAGAGTGCATACACTGCCCAGACACTGTGAACTTCTCTGGTTCATACAGATACCAGAATGTTAAATACGTCTGAATTATCTCTTTCCCTTTGCACATGCTTTCACCCCAGCAGGCAAAAAAAAAAAAAAAAAGGCAAATCAGAAAGTGGAAAAATAGGAGTACCTGCTGTTATGACATGAAGCAGTCCTTCCATCGCTCAGTTTTGTTCTTGCCCTCATTTCTTTCTCAGGGCAAAGCAAAAGACTTTCCCATACATTGTAGTGGTTCTGGTCAAGAATTGCAGTACCCAGCAACCCTAAGCTGTTTTGAATCCTGCAAGGCAGAGGTCGGCCTTCTTCACTCATACACAGGACTCTTTTTCTGATCATGTTTTGTTCAAGCACAGTCACACATAGTGAGTCTCAAAACCAGCTACATGTAAACGTGGTTTAGGAAAATGCTTTGATTATCTGTCAGTGTATTGCATGTGCCTTCGTTTAACTCCAGCCGGCAGTTAGGACTACACAGCTGCTTGCTCGCTCACCCTAGCTGTGATGGGGAAGAGAATCAGAGGAGTAAAAGTGAGGGAAAACTCATGGGTTGAGATAAAGACAGTTTAACAGGTAAAGCAAAAGCTGCACACACAAGCAAAGCAAAACAAGGAATTAATTCCCTGCTTCCTATCGGCAGGCAGGTGTTCAGCCATCCCCAGGAAAGCAGGGCTCCATCATGGGTAACAGTTACTGAACATCCACCCGTTCCTTCTTTCTTCCCCCAGCTTTATATGCAAAGCATGATGTCATATGGTGTGGAATATCCCTTTGGTCGGTTGGGGTCAGCTGTCCTGGCTGTGTCCTCTCCCAACTTTTTGTGCATTCTGTCTACTCACTGGTAGGGTGGTGTGAGGAGCAGAAAAGTCCTTGAGTGCTTAGCAACAACCAAAAACCCCAGTGTGCCATCAACACTTTCTCATCCCAAATCCAAAACATAGCACTACACCAGCTGCTAGCAAGAAACTTAACTCCAGCCCAGTTGAAACCATGACAGTACGTTGAGCTGCTCTGTAGCTGCTTAGAATATACGTGCTGTCATCAAAATTTCAGTAAGAGGCTTTATGGTAGAAAAGTCGGATGTTGTATATGACTTAAAAAATGCCAGCATCATCAGTGTTTGTATACCACGAGAGAAACTGTTTTTAAAGGTAAAGAAGAGAACCCAGAAAATCTGAAGCTCCTGAGTGGTGCTAGCATAGGGGCATTTTGCTTAGAAGTTAAACAAATTTTTATTCACTCTTACTCTAGTGGCTATGCTTTTTTTTTTATGATGCTCTTGAGTAAGACACAAACTGCAAGCCACATTCAACTCTGAGCTGTGATTGCAAATACATAAAGATTTTTTTTCAAAGGCTAGGGCCTTTAATAAGCAAAAATCATTTGGTGACACTTGGTCTACAGCTTCAGAGTTTCTGGGGTTTGATAGCTTGTGTATGAGCATTAAAAGCTCATACCTTAAAGTAAAATATTCTTAAGCTACAAGTTGAATCTTGTGTGCTGCCATGAGACTGCAAAGCACCATTTTTAAAGAAAAGCTAGAGTGGTTTACAGGGTTTTGACTTGAGCCATGGAAATTCATTCTAACCTTTCTAGACATGCATGTCCTTTCTATTTTTATACTAAGGTCAATGTCACCTGGCAAGCTGGTTACAGTACAGTGAACTGTTACAAGTTTTGTGAATGAATAAACTTCAAAGGAGGCACACTGTGGCACTGGTTTGAACTGTGTTTCTTCAGTTTCGGGTCATGCACAAACTAAGCATTGGTTTCCATTAATTTATTAAAATGGAGAAATTGATACTGGGAGATGCAATGGCATTTCTTAATGGTAGGAGTGCTGATAGCTCACAATGATAGCCCACTGGCTCTAAATATCCCTCACTTTCTCACCAACAGTCATGTATTTAAAATCCTTGTTTTAAAACCCAAGCAAAGATCTTTGTAGTCAAATTTATATGCGCTGCAGTTGTACCGTAGTCTGTCTGCCTTTGTGCATGACTCCAGACTTCTTTTTTTATCCTTAAGTTCTGTTCATGTTAGTGACTTGGGTTTTCACCCCTACTAAATATTTAGTATGAATTTCATTTAAGTTTGTCTGCCATTTCACAGGTTACAGTAATTAAGATAACCTATCAAGTTTACAATGCGTTTATAAAAACCTGAAAGTAGAATACCAAAATAAAGTTAGACTATAAAGCAATCCCAGAAAGGTATTAAACCTCATCTAAATGAGGAGCCACTCTGTTAATTAATTTGGAGCTTAGTCTTTTATTGGGTAGCATGAAAGGTGGAAATAAGAGCTGCTTGCACATGCAGTGTTCAAAGAGAAATACGATACAAATAATCAGGGTGATAAACTGGTGATGTCCAGCCTCTTAAATGGAAGGAGCACCCTCCTACTCCGTTTTCTTCTTCCATCTCACCCCCCAAAAAAAGGAGACTCTTGCTTTGTTTGTACTTAGTAGTATATTGAAATGCCTACCAAAAAACATGCCATCCTTCTAGACCTGTGTGAACACGGGTTCTGAGAAGGAGAGGCTGATCCTGGAGGTTAGTCTGCTGCAACAGTGAAAATGCCAGTAATATTATCTTAGACCTCTTGCAGGAAGTAGAGGAATCTGCTCCAGTGAGTATCTAACAGTTGAAAAATGATTGGGTGTTACAGACTAGGGCTAGGTAGATACTTTAAAAAGTAAATAAATAAAATATCCTTTCAGCTGAAAGATCGTGGCATGTACAATGAAGCCCTTTGGGGTACGCAAGAAAGGGCAGGAATAGTCTTGCACTGTGCCTTGAGGAGCCTAGCCATTAAAGTACTATCCGAAAGATCCCACAGATAAAAATAACTCTTAAATCTTTCAGTTTTTAAGCAACTTTCTGCTCTGGTAGACTGCTAGCCTAAAAATTAAACTGCAGCATGACTCTTGCTCCATCTACAGGCAACAAAAGGCAGGTCTGACTGCACATCTGTGACTGCAGCAGGGCTAGAGCTGCCAACGGGGAAAGGCCTCCAGGCCAGAAAGATTATGAGATGAAGTGGCCAGTTCTTCCTCTTGGTGTTGGATTTAGACTAATACTAAAATATATGCATAAATTCATATTTGAGACCTTATTGACATAGTGCTCATAGGCTTCCTTAGGGAATCCTTCTGGGGAAGTGTAGCGCTTAATTCAACCACTTGTCTGCGAAAAGAAATGATGTTTTTTCAGGCTTTTCTCCCAAAGTTTAAACTGTCTCACTTGCTTATTGTAGCCTATAGGATTTTGTTTACTTAAAGAACTGTATTTTAACAGCTATGGGCGCATCATGGCCAAAGGAAGAAAGATATTTTTATTAAAGACAAAATGGTTCAAAGTCTAAGAACTCAACCAGTGTATTGGATTAGAAGTTTACAATTGGGAAAGTGGGAACTTTATTTGACTTTCCAAGGAAAAAACTGGAGCATTTCTTGGTCCCCTAGCACTTAATTTTGATATGTTTTGGAGGAACTACATTAAGGTAAGAACCTGGAGGAAATACTTTTGTTAGCAAAAGCACTTTAAAAAAAATAATCACAGTTTAATGGTACTTTTTAAACTATGAAGATGATTCAGTTGAATATATTACTTTCAGGGAAAAATCATGAGACTCTAGTTACCACCTTTTTATACTTTTGGGTACAGAGGATTCAAAAGACAGTACTGTCTGCAGGAATGGTGCTATGTTCTAGAAGCACCTCTCTTTGCCTAGAGAGTAACTAGGCATCAGTGATAGTAATCACATTTACATAGCAACATCTGGTTGCACAAAAGCTATGTTACAAGCTTTGCAGAATTTTTACACTTAACATAATAGAGTGCTTCTAATTGTTTCATTCAAAATTACTTAGCTAAGAGTATTTGTTTAAACCACTGATGTACTTGCAGGGAGAATAGAGAAGCTGTTAAGTAAATTCCACTTAGAGTAGTAACATTGATAAAGTCACATGGTGACTATGGGGTACTAAGAAGTTGAAAAAACTTCTCTAGAAAAGCTGTTCCGCATTTGGTAAACTTACCTGGTCATGGTGTTTTTGCCATATGTTGGATATTAGTTAATTGTCAGGCTCGCACTTAGCAGTTCAGAGAAGCCATCCTGCATCTCTTGGTGGTGAGTTTTTGTCCTTCAACATAGGCCCTAGACCTGCCTTTTAAAAAAAATCTTTGTAATGTAAATAAGGCTTTGGCTAGGGATTCTTAAAGATTTCTAAAATTTTGGAAGCTTTTTGGGTTGAGGGGGTGGGTGGGTTTAGGCAGAGGGGGACTAATTTTTTCCTGCCATCTGGTAGAGTATAGTCCTCTTTACAGCAGTTCCTTGGAAAGGCTTTTCTTGATGTTTGAGAAACCTGCAGAGTCTATACTGGGCTTTCTCTCATGCTGTTAAGCCATATCTTGCCATATCTGTAAGGATATTAAAGAATCTTGTTCTTTGCTGCAACTTGAGGGAAGAAATGAAGAAATTACAAAACTTGTGCAGCTAAAAGTGCACACTTGGACACCTGAAGTATTAAAAAAAGACGAATCCCACAAACTTATTGTTACTTTTGGTGGTATAGGATGATGGAAAATTGCTTTTTTTTTTTAGTTGTTCAGTTTGCCACAAAGTAGAAATCTATAGGATATAGTCATTCCTCGCTATTGCTGCTTGAGAAGAAATGCAAAAATTGGGAACAGACACAGAAGTTTGTAGACTTTGAGGTTCTGTTTCTCTTTTGAAAAAAGACACCGTAATGTTGAGAAAATTAGGACGGATCAGTAAAACTTAAACATTTCTTCAGCATATGTTTCTTTAGGCCAATGATTGCTTTTTCATTACCCAGTGTAAAGCACAAGGATTCTTCTGTTGTGGCATAGCTGACTTTTTCAGACCAAAATAAGGGTCTGTCGCTTTCATAATTAATGTACTGCCTAATCACTTACCCAACAGGTCAAGTAACGTATTTCAGCTTTGTGAGCTTTAACAGATGTCTCTGTCATCACAGCAGACAAGCAGAAGAATATTGGATGTAGTTTTGCATTAACTTTTGGCTAGCTTTTGCTCTAGATGAGCAAAATGCTTGTTGAGTTGCAGGGGCTGTGGTCAGACTTCCTCCGTCAAAACTGCTTAATAAATAACACCAGCCGTCTGCTTTCTTTAGAAAGACAGACACAGAAAACATCCACTTGTAAGATCTTGCTTAGACTTACTGCTAAAGCCTGCCCAGTTGTCTGTCAGAGTTACTTGTTAAAATGTAATTAAGATCCATATGGTGCTTTATATAAAGACATGAGACATCAGTAACTTTCTTTGGTTAAAGCTGGAAAACAAAGACTGAAGGCTGGAAAATGTCATTTTAGCGCTAAGAAGCCCTATTTTAAATATCGGTTATACAAGACAAAAAAAATCCACCAGTAGACTACATATGCTTTTAAGTCTCAGGCATATGGATTCAGATTTGTTTGGAATAAATGGATGATCATAAAGTACTTCTTTTGGAAGAGGCATTATATATTACTTCTGGAAAAACAAACCCTAGAGTCTTAGAACATAATGACCATCTTAACTGTATTGATAAAAATTACTAAGCGCAGGTTGATACACATAGCGGTTGTTTTAAAAAGTTGTAGTAAAACTCTACAGCCTTTTCTAGAAAAAGAATTCAAAACGGTTTTGTAGAGAATTGGGGATATAAATTTGATTTTAAGCTTACATGCCAAAAGCTACACTTTCATATTAAAACTAATGTACGTTAAGTCGTTATGCTGCAAGATCCACCCAGTAACCTACAGTTTAATTTGTATTGTATCTTGAAGACTTGGACTTAAATTTCTGTGCAAAATAGCAATGGAGTTCTGATGATTCCTTCTCTAGATTTATTACTATAGTGCTTTAGTTCTGTCTTGTCCTGTCTACTTCCCTGGCTAATTTCAGTACTGGATGTCATTTATCTCTGTAATAAAATACAGTACACAAAGAACAAGGTAAGTAAAACAGTATTTTTTTTCTGGAAACTTTAAAGATTTATGCATTCTTTGACCCACTCATTAGGGCAAGCTTTTGTGTTCCAATGTTCTAAGTACTTTAAAACTAGAAACTCCAGAAGCAATGCAGCACTGTCTAATTAAAACTTACGTTAAAACACTTGCTTAAATAACACTAATAAGGAGAAGTAATTCATGCAGATTTAAGATGCTGATACTGATATTTCAGTTTCTTTAAATTAAAAAGCATATTAATGCTTTTTCCTGTTTGTTTTGTAGGCTGGAGTAAAGGGAAAGCTAGGGAGACTGCTTGGAATATTTGAGGTGAGCTATTTCTTTTACCTTTTAAAAACAATGGGGTTTTTTTGTTCATTTGATTGGGATTTTTTTGCGAGTTGATAAACTACAGAAACAGCATCTACACAACACAATCAGACTTAAGTATTACCTGCCTTTAATTTTGCAATGCTACTGGAAATGCTACGTTAGACAGGCGTTTTCCTTTAGTCATTACATGATGTGGGAAGGTTTTAATAGGAAGATTTCGGAGTACTTACAACTTTCCAGGAAAGATTAAATTAGTACTTGGACAACATCTAGAAGGTTTAAAAAAAAAAAAAATTGAACATTCATAGATCTATGATTTCTGAAATGTCGCTTGTGCCTTTTTTGGGGAAATATTTTGACTTTTCTTCTGTGATTAGATTTTGCTGAAATATCTCATTATGGTGTTTATTCCCTAAAAAAGCTAATCATAGAATCATAGAATCATCCATGTTGGAAGAGACCCTTGGGATCGTAGAGTCCAGCCATCTACCCTACACTACGAAGTTCTCCCCTATATCATATCCCCCAACACCACATCTAAACGGCTCTTAAACACATCCAGGGATGGTGACTCAACCACCTCCCTGGGCAGCCTATTCCAATGCCCGACCAAACTGGACACAATACTCGAGGTGTGGCCTCACCAGTGCTGAGTACAGGGGCACGATCACCTCCCTACTTCTGCTGGTCACGCTATTTCTAATACAAGCCAGGATGCCGTTGGCTTTCTTGGCCACCTGGGCACACTGCTGGCTCATGTTCAGCCGCTTGTCAATTAGAACCGCCAGGTCTCTTTCTTCCAGGCAGCTTTCTAGCCACACTTCCCCAAGCCTGTAGCAATGCACAAGGTTGTTGTGGCCCAAGTGCAGAACCTGGCACTTGCCCTTGTTGAAACTCATACCATTGATTTTGGCCCAATGCTCCAATCTATCTAGGTCTCTCTGTAGAGCTTCCCTATCCTCCTGAGAATCAACACTCCTGCTTAACTTGGTGTCATCTGCGAACTTGCTGATGATACACCCTATGTCCTTGTCGAGATCATCAATAAAGACATTAAACAGAAATGGTCCTAACACTGAGCCCTGAGGCACACCACTTGTGACCGGCCGCCAGCTGGATTTAAATCCATTGAGCACCACTCTTTGGGACCTTCCAGTCAGCCATTGCTTGACCCAGCGGATCGTATGCTCATCCAGGCCGTGTGAAGCCAGTTTTTCCACAAGAATTGTATGGAGGACAGTATCAAATGCTTTTCAAAAGTCCAGGTATACAATATCAACAGCCTTTATACAATATCAACAGCCTTTAATGCTTTAGATCACAGATAAATCTAACCTTTAGCAATACTACGTAGTTCAAAACTTGTATTTCATTGTGTAAACATCAGATTCTGAACTACTGACAACAGAAGGATGCGTACTAGATGTAACTCTGTTATAGTGTTGGCATCGGCAATTCTTCCCAGGTTCTAGACAGGAGTAGACTGTAGAAATGTACATGTGAGCCTTCAGATCATAATACATCCAACATTATTCTGTTGCGCTAGATGGCAGCTGAGCGGAGGTCCCTCAGACCAGTGGTTAGGTATGAATCTTCGGTTTAATTATAAAAGCAACTCTCAGAGACAGTCTATTTCACATAGGGTTTCCCTATGTGAAATATTACTTGGTTGCATATGACTATTTGATACAGCGCTAAAGGTGTTCCCGTTGTGAAGGATGGAAACCATAACAAAATTAGGGAAGTTCCTGATTGTAATTAGTAGCATTCACTATACCTGTGCCCTTTTTCTGATTTGTTTTGGGTTTATGAATACATCTGGATGGTCCTATGCAGTAAAAACTTACCTGTTTTTAACTCTGCTGGCTAGCCTGCAGAAGTATGCCATATTTTCTAGCTCAGATTAAAAAAAAAAAGAGAGGATACCTGTCATTTTGTTGCCTTAAAACTTGGGGCCGTAAGGGGTTGTCATTCTTTGGCAATTTAGCTGTATGTTCTTCTGAAACCATCTACCACCAACCACTTAGACCAGAGGAGATAAAATAAGTGTTGAGTGGCACTTCTCTAGGTTACTGCTAACTGAAATCAAGGCCCCTGAGTCAGTCTCACAGCGTGGCCCCGCAAACAGTTGTTAGTACCATTGAGGGGGCCACACAGTGCAACCTGGAGATTGAAGTAAAGAGAAAATGGAAATTATATTGCTGCTGAGTCCTCGTGTTTGGGAACTACAGCCAGAAATGCTGGGGTTTTTTAATAGATGTATTTACTCCCTTTAATAGTGATATTGATGAACAACTGTCTTGGTGTATTTTTATTTCCTAGTAAAGCACAACAGTTTAAAACTATACTAAGTGTAGTGAAAAAGAGATAAGCAGGAATGTTTATTGGCACAAGGATAAAGCCATCTGTAAGGGGAGCTAGGGCATAACCTCTCTTGGTTCTTAATATAGTTGTAATAGTAGATGGTCCTGGGTTTTCTAGGAGCTCAGTTCTTTTCCAAGGGGCGGTATGGCTTGGTTAGTGGGGCAGCATCTTTAGGGGTGTGCTGGTGGCCTCCTGTGGAGGTAGGAGGGAGTAATGTCCACACAGACCTCGCGTGGATTGGCTGTGGCACATCCACTTTGCCCTGAGCAGACTGATACATGTGATACAGTGGTTCCATCTTGCAAAGGTTTTGGTTTTGTTTTTTTTTTTTTTAACAACCTTTCATCTGGGAACATGAGTTGCAGAAAGAATTTTAACAAATTCCCTCGCCTGTGGTAACTTACAACATACATAAAAGATAAGCAGTACTGGTAGACAACTACTAATATTAAACTGGATGACCAAGAACGTAGTTTGGTCCCAACTTCACAATCTTCACATTCCTTGGGTTGTTTGGAGGTTTTTTAACCTAGTAAAATAGAATTGCTGTTGTTTCAAACAAAACTTCAGTTTTCCCATCCTTTTGGGACTATTCAATACAGATATTTATTTAATGAAAATCAAAGCCAGGTTTAGCTGGCAAGTGCCCTTCAGAGGTAAGTAATTTTTAATCTTAAAGTTGTGATAAGTCTAAATTACTTTTTTTGCTGAGAATGAAAATGTCTACTTCTATTATTCAAGCAGAACCAGGATCGGAAGCATAGGACGTATGTTTATGTTCTTACTGTGACGGAAATACTGGAAGACTGGGAGGATTCAGTTAATATAGGTAAACCTATTCTCTGTTCATGTGTTACACTTAAAATGTATTACGCAAACTTCTTTCCTTTTCTGAAGCAGTTCATATAACTCTAGGGAAAATACTAATTCTGTTCTATAAACTGAAATTACTGGAAATAGTGATACTGTTCTTTGACGCTTTTGTGCACGTGTAACTAGGGTTGCTTCCAACATACTGTGTTACTCATATTAATTAGGGTGTTCTAAGTATTAAGATGGAATAAACTTCATTATTAGTTGCTCTTACAGCTCTTAATTTTGTTTTTAGGCCAAATACTGTACTAATTAATTATTTTTTCCTTCAAAAGTAGAATGTTCTGCTGTCTGATACTCTGGGGTGTTTTGAATGTGTCTTTGGAAAAAAAAACAACTAACAAAGTTTTGGAAGTTTCCCCTGATTCTCCTGGGCCGGGGGGGACGACACTAGTATTTACTTTCACCTTAGCTTTATTTTTCAGTAGGGCCAGTGCTGGCCTTAAGAGGTTCCTATATATACATCTATGTCGCACAGCTATCAATGTCACGCAGTTTGGTTAGGCTACCATACTTTATGATGTTGTATGGCTCTTCCTCTTTGAATTCAATTATTTAAACATATCAACTGGTATTTGTCCAGCTGAAAGCTGAGTTAACTAAGAATTGGTATAAAAAATGACATCCTACTTTGATTACGCTTTGCCTTTTTCAGGAGGTGGTGCTTTAGGAGTGTTAACACTCACAAACTTAGCACTATTAATCTCTCAACAAATGGCATGTAATAATAAAGGGTTTTTTCAAAATGCTCAATTTTTCAGGTGGAAAGAGAAGTTGTGGGGAGTGCACCCTCTTAATTGCACCTACTTTTAACAATACTATTGTTGACCTTGTCTATAATTTTCTCAGAGGCCTCTAATTTTAAAGATCTTGCTTTTATAAGAAAGATGATCTTAGGACTATCTTACTAAGACAAGTCTTGGAACTTAAAAATATCTTTGGTATAATGTATATTATTTTTGAAAACTTAGGGCTAACCTGAGTAATTCCATACATGGATATGTTTTGAGTATGGAACGTTGCGCTCTAAATCAGGCCAAGCCATTCTTCTGAACTGCATGGATGTTTATTCTTTAGATTGGTTTTGTGCTAGGCATGACAATGTGGGAAGGCAGTATTAAGCCATTTAAATGATAATATCCTTTTCTGTAAGGACTAGGTGTGGCTTTTGGAGCATATGAACAGTCATATGATCTTTTGCCCAGTATCTGCTTCAAGAGAGTTATCTGAAAGGCTTTATTATGAGTCCATTTCAGTAAGGTTGAGTGAAATCTCCTGCCTTCACCAGTTCTTTAACCGTCTTTTCACCCTGTATCTTTTGCCTGACATCCTGAACTTGTAAAGTAAAAGAAATGAGAAAAAGTGCATGATCAGATAGCAACAAATGGTGCTGTTATAAATTTGTAACTCTCTTTTTCTTCGTGGATTATACTCATTCAGGAAGGAAAAGAGAATGGTTTAAAGTAGAAGATGCAATCAAGGTCCTTCAGTGTCACAAGCCTGTTCATGCAGAGTACTTGGAAAAACTGAAACTGAGCTGCTCACCCACAAATGGAAACTCTGTGGTTCCCCCTCTTCCAGATAATAACTCCTTATATGTCACTTCTGCACAGACTTCTGGGTTGCCCTCTACTGTGAGATAAACATTTGGATTACCTTCTTATTCATGTCATCACAAGGGGAGACATCTGTGATCACATGTAGGCATCTGTATAACTGTCAATTCTAAGTGAAATATGTGAATGTGTCATAATGTCAAATTTATTTTAACATGTTTTTCCTTTTTAACAATGTAAAATAGTATTTCAGCAAACCAAAGCCATATATGGATTTTTTTAAGATGCCTTAATAGGCCATTTTTTTTTTAAAAAAAAAGAAAAAAAAGAAACTTGAGTATATAAATTTCCATATCTGCTAAAATAAAATATGCATCTCAGTGGTGTTCAGCTTATTTAAGACTTGTCAGTTTTAGTCAGTAGTTCCGCAAGTGTACTTGCTTAGAAAAAAGCTTGAGCAAATAGTCTTCTACTAAACTCTTACTTGGTATCTGTGGATGAAGCGCTAAGATCTTAAGGTGGCACTATTTGGGTAAATGGGTGTGTTGAAGGCAGAGATGCGTAAGTGTGACTCCAGTAAAGCACTAAACCACATTCAGCCCATCGAGAGCGAAGGATGCCGACACTAAGCACTGCTTGCCTCAGTTATCCAAAAGGTTGCCTTGTCCTATGCAATCTTCGTGTAATTTCTAACTGCAGCAAGAAGAACACCTTTTGTCTTGCAACTACCAAACCTACCCACTATACTTCTGTTTCATTACTTGGCCAGCTGAAGAAAGACTTCTGTGAAATGCATTGTAGATCCCTTTTCCTCCACTTTTTTTTTTTTTTTTTTTTCCTTTTAGCATTTTGATATGTTTTGTTCGCAGTGTAATTACATTGCAGGTTCCAAAAACTTCTAATCCTCAATGAGAAGCAGCTTTACTGTAGTGTTCCCGCAGGGTGTTGTCATTTAAAAATCTGTAGAGGAAAGCAAGACTTACCCAAGGGACACCCTTACATTAGTGGTGTCTATTAGCAAGCATGGGTTGAAGTGTCTTGCCCAGCAGGACCTAGTGGTGGTACCTCCTGGGCTTGGGGACAGGTGGGTTGATACTTACTTAGACTAATGGAGAAATAATGTCTTCTTCAGAAGGTGTGCTGAAAGCCCCAATTTTAAGTCAATTCTTAAGTACTTAAGTTTTACAGTTTTAACACCAATTGCTTTAGCTTCTTGAATTAAAAGCTGTCCTCTTGATAAAACTTAGTTTGAATAAATGAGGTACAGCTGACACCTTCCCTGTTCTTAATTATTTTCTCCTCTTTTCAGCCAAAAAGATGAAAACTAAATCCACTGTTGGTCTTAATGTTTTTACCATGGGATTACTCTCTCCGGTGTATGTGTGTGTGTATGGTTTCTTCTACAAGAACACAATCTAATTCATACCAACATCCTAATTCTGAATTTTTTCTAGGATCTAAACCCAACTGTACCTCCTCTATAGCCAGCCAAAACAGAGGTTGAGGTAGACCGTTACCTCACATGTGAAGCTTATTCTGGGTAAAGCTCATTCTCTTACACAACGTTTGAACCTTTGTAAATAGTCCAACTAGTAAATAGTGAGTGTAAAATGGAAAATAAATGTAATTTAAACCTTTTGTTACTCAATACACAAATGGTTAACTTCTACTTTTTTAACACAAATTGTGTAAAATGCTGCTATAAATTAAACTTTTTTGTGCTGTTACACTTTTTTAGGAGAAAAAAATTGTTGTTGCCACAAGTTACTCCTTAGAAAACCAACCTTGTGCCATATGTAAATGCATTGAAACTAGGGAGACAGATGATTTGATCTCGTAACGCTGCTCTCTTTGAAGAGGCAAAAATACTACTGACAAGAGGCATGAGCCACAAAGCTGAAGACTTCTGCAATGTTGGGTAGGGTGCTGCTCTTCCATCCCTGCCTCTCCTCTTCCAGATCTCTTCCAGAACTGGAAAGACACAGGGGCACCTAAAGGTGGAATTATTGCCCACAGCTTGTCATCCTTCCAGTCACGAGGAGCTGGGGAAGGAGTGTGGGTATGTCAGTGGTGTGCACAGGTGTGTCTGCGTGTACTTGACACTGAACCCCATCTAGATGGGGACACCACTTGCTCAGCTCACTTCTTTAAACTGAATGGTCTATCAAAAGCACTGTTTTGGCCAGGCAAACCAGAAGAATGTGGAGCTGAGCACGTATGAAGAATGTCTGATCTTTGTTAAAATCGTCCCCCCCCCCAGCCTGTAAGGGTACCTCTGGCTCGACAGCTGCCTTTAAAGGAGTGAATAACTTGGCTCCCTCTTTTGATCACTTTGATGCTCACTTTTTTTGTTCAGTAGTCATTTTAACACTTTAAATTGAGCAAACTCGTACAGGCTTTCTTGTAACAAGATTAAATAGAATCTGTGAAAGCTAAAACAAGAATCCAGAGTTTGAGTTCTTATTCATAAAAACGCTTCTGTCTCAGTTTCAGATTCTTGGAATGAAACCAATCCAAGCTTGTATGAGATTTAGTGGTAATGCATGATCTTATTTTGTAACTCTTGAATTATGTATTTGATAATAATGTAAAAATGTACAGTATTGCTGTTGCTAACAAACTCAGAGTTGATTGCCTATAAATATTTTGGTTATTTTTTGGTCACACACATTTGAGCTGTTCGGTAGTGCCAGACAGGATTATTTTATTTTTTTTTTAAACAGCATTTCTTGTATAAATCTCTTCAGTCTCTATGCAACCTTCAGAACAGAGCTCTATTGCTTAATTTGACTTCGACTCCCTTTCAAAGAGAAACGTTCAGTGAATTGTAAAGGTAAATTGAGAATACTTCAGTTAGGCTACAGGGAACAACTGTAGTAAAGAGCCAGCGGTACGGCTTCAGCCCTAACGAAGTCTGACACTAAAGGATCTCTGTAAAAATCAGAATTGGAAAGCTAAAGCTTTTTTTTTCTACTACCTAGCAATTTAAATGTAGAAGCATTTTGGTTTTACGTGCATCTCTATTTAGATGGGCCAAACCAGATTTGGGATTTTTCTCATGCCATAAATTCTGTACAAAACATCCAGATTTGGTTCTCTGGAGGAGAAAGGGCAGAAGGTTGTCATCTGCAATTTTCAAAAGTCTAGTTTGTACTGCTGCCTTTCCTGGCTGTTAGGTTTTGAGATTATCACAAGTTAGATTACGATGGTGTCAAATAGAAAATAGCCTTAAAGTTTAAAATGATGTGGAGCCAGAATTAAGTGAAATGGGATATGCTTTTAAAGACCCCCAGGAAATGCTGAGGTATTGCAGAGAGGCTGTTAAAGTGAAAAATCTTATTTTGGTGCTTCCTGCACCCCCAACTTAGCCTGGCATTGGCCTGGTAACAATGTGCTGTGAAAAAAAAAAAACCCTGAGAGGCAAACACTTGGTTTACTTACCAACACGGTTTGTGAAGTGAAAACTGAAGGGAAGGGGTTGGGGGTGGGGAGGGAAAATTAAGTTGTAAACATTCTGACCTGCTTGCATGGATTTTCTTTAAAGATTGATGTAAGAATTTCGACTTTTTATATTTGAAAAATACCAGAATAAAATCTAAATTAGTCCTGTGGATGATGTAGTCATTCCCTTGCGAATACTACAAAAGAAGTGTTTGTTCAGGAATCTTCAATCTCATCTAAAATATAGTTAGTTTCATCTAATGTTTCCTATTTCTCGCCTCATCCTTGCACTCTAGCTTCATTTAGCCCTGTGCAAGAGCCCTCTGAAGAGCTGGAACACCAGCACGACTGTTCCTAGCTCACCGTACAGCTCGCTCCCATGTAACTTTACCCACACCAACGAGATTTCTAACTCTCCACTTCCTTTTGCTACGGTCATACCTGCCACTTGCAGCACAGACATGCATTTAATAGCTGTACAATAACAGTGGGAGCAGCTGCATCACATCAGACCAAAGGTCCATCGAGTCCAGTGTCTTGTGTTCCGCAGTGCCTGGAGGAATTGGGAACAACAGGACAGTGTTTGCCTCAAGTGCCTCCTGTCTACCACTATTTGTGGCTCAGGATCTTGGTGCTGTTACAAGGAATGGATTTCTTTTCCTTGAACTTGATGCCACACAACCCCCTCTTGGAACACCTCCATCTCTAATACCCACCCCAGCTTGGAGAGCACTGCCAGAGCTCAGGCTGCTGTTGCAGACCCACCTCCTCTTGCCTCATTTTTTTGAACCTGCTTCTTTCTCCATCCTTTTGCCAGTGAGCAGATGCTCTGTTCCCCTCTCTGTACGGCTTCTGACAAGTGGATAGTTACCACACATCCTTCTCCAGATTTAAGAGAGTTTTACTGTAGTTGCGTCTGGCTCCTGCCGGAGTATCTCCCATGCATCATGTGAAGTTGCAGCACACAAGACTCAGAAATATTATATGAATCTTCAAACTTTTAAGTTGAATGTGTTTAGGGATTATTTTTTTTTTTAAAATTACCCTCTTACTTTCAGCACTGTTCTGGCCTCAGTACCGCTGTGGCATTAAGGCAGGCCCTGCATGCTCACCTCAAGTGATGAAGCCAGGGCCGTGTCCACATTAGGAGGACAGTGCTCCACACGAGGAACGGTATCACCCCTTAACCTGCAAACTCAGCCGCTGCAGGCACATCCCTGCTTGGGGCAATCTGAGTGGTGTGGGCTGTGCACCACCCCGAACAACGCTCTCAGACAATTTTCTGTCCCTAAATAAGCAGGAAATGCTGTTCAAAGAGGTGGTTTAGGAAGGCAAGAGACCCCTGAGTGAGCCTGCTGGGTGATCAGCTGCTGTTTGCCTGACGGCCCACAGGGAACTTCCAGCAGCTCTCAGTGGTAGCACTGGTTCCCAATAGCTTTCCCTCATTATTTGTTAGCACAAATATTGTTAGTTTAGCATCATATTGTTAGCACCAATTCTGATGGATGGAGAGTATGCAGAAGCACGTACAGCAATGCATGTGGCTGGCCAAAGACCATCGCCATGGGCACGTACCCTGCTGGTGGCTTGCCTGTGGCCTGGCACCTGGAACATCCACACAGACTCTGTAACGAGGCCCTTGTCCTAAGGGACAGTTTGCTGCCACTCAACTTGGCTTAGTTCTCCTAAACACTTCCTTCTTTCCTGCTTTCCAAGTACACTACTAGCACAACCTGAACTTGAATAAGACAGGCAAACATCCAGAGGAACTGAAGACAGGACCGATACCATTACAGTCACCTTACTGTGTCATATTCCTCAGAGATTAGCCAATGTTTAATAACTGTCCATGGGGCATAAGACCATAGACACCCCTCCATAAATTTATCAGCACTCTCCTAAGTTACCTGCAACGGTAACCAGTAGCTGACAGGAAAACCACAGCAGCAGCAGTACTTCTGAAGGCGCAGCTGAGGGGTCCAGGCTGAGAAGATCACACCCGCTACAGCAACCAACAACCAAACGTCGCACGTGAAACCCTTCAGGTGCGTGACAGAGCTTGCAAGCCTGGCTACAGAAACCGTGGCCGTCTCAACGGGGGTACCCGTCAGGCAGGGAGGTGCAGATCAGGCCTGAACCAGAAATTCCTTCACAGCAGCTCCGAAGGCAAAGCCCAGCCTACACCAGAATACCTGAAACACCATTCTGCAACAAGTACTCCGGTCGGAGATGAATTTCCCATGTGAAATAATTTATACTTTTCTTATGATAAAAACCTTCCCGTTAGACGCCACACTTGCATCCGTGTCTTTATCTGGGAAGGCTCGCGTGGTGTGACATGCGGAAACGGCAGGTACCTCCCACTGCTCCCTAACTTGAGGGGGATTCTGGAGTATTCAGTGCCTCAATGGTGGGCTGATCAGAGGCGACAACTCCCTGGCAACAAACCCAGCTACCCAGACGAGGGACCTCAGGGGATAATTCCCTTTCCTAGCGCAGGTCATCCGGGGGGACTGTTCAGCTGACAGCCCCCCACCACCCACCCTTCAAATCGAAGTTTTTATCCTTCCTTTTCTGCCCTGCAGACAAATACAGAACAATCTCTTGCTCACACCGAGTCCCTTAGCGTGAGGGGAGCGTACGACAGCAACCACCACAGATAAAGCAGTTACGCTGCCTGGTGCCACTCTTCTAATGTACTTCGGTGCAACCTAACAATTACAGATTTGCTTTAAAATCTTCCTCTGCACTTTTGACAGGAGGTTGCAATACACAGCGCGGAATCCATCATAGCAGACACATCATTATTAACTTCGTGCCATGCTCATAACATAACACGGTTTAGCAAAGCTTAATACATTTATCAATTTGATTGCACTAGAAATTGTCCAAACTGCGCTTGAGTAGGCAAGTCTTGTACTAAAGCAGGCAGATTTAAACACAGGCAGGCAAAAAAAAAGAAAACAACAAAACCCATCCTCTGAGCTCGTGCACCAGAGCAGCCCCCTCCGATGGCTTTAGGACCAAGGTGTTGCTCTTTTCTCCCCATGTGAGAGGCGGGAAAAAAAATTTTCAAAAGCCACAGCAAGGGAGTTATGAGAGAAGTTATCCACATTTACCTCCCTTATTTTAACACATGATAAAAATATTGGGAAACTATTGCACAGCGATGGCAGCCCGCTTGTTAAATGAAGCTCGGTGTCTGTGTAATGAATAATCACTCTTCCTTTTATTTCAGTGTCGTATCACATTACAGTCAAGACATGTTATTGACAAAACCTACCAGACATTTTACTTTTAAGAGTAACCCTCAAAAAAACAAAAACCAAAAAAAATCCCAAGAAGGAATGTACATAAATCAAGATGTCACAACTGTTGATGTTACTAGTCCATTTAGATGTTTCACAATAATCTCAATGTGTTGGAAATACACTTTCTTGAAAGCTACAGAAGCAACGGTTCACATGGTTTAGACTAAAGCCAGCTGAGATACGAAAGGCCTGTTCCATCGGTTCCCTGCGATGATACGCTTCACACCCCTGACAGAATGTGACTATGCGGTAAGAGACCACCACTGAATGGTTCTGCAAAAATGCAACGCCTTCCCAATCCTCCTCTTCATCTAAAGGAAGCTACCACGAAAGGATTTTGCACGGGTGGTTTTAGAGTCCACGTGCTAAAAAGCTACACCCTTACTACCCAGACACGGACATACAACCGCCATGTCACCACCCTTGCTCAGGATTTCAGGACTTTCGACAGAGCACCAGCACCGCTCGAGGAAACCCATCTATTATAAATTTACTGTAAATTTATCCCATGGACAGCCACTAAAAATGGAGGTAAAGCTAACACTGCCTAAAAGATACCTGCATTTGCTAACCAGCTCTAATCGCAGACATAACAAAAGTAGCTTTGAGTTTCAGATAACAGCTGTGAATAAACACCTGTGAATAAACACCTGCTTAACTTGGGAAAAAAGTTGCATCTAACTGGCTTCAAAGAATTTAGTCTAAAAGTTTCACATATGCCCCAACATAAGACAGAATGAAATTCCCAGCTTGGCTTTATACAGGGCTCTTAAAGCATGTTTAAAAGTTAAATACACATCATTATTTAATATATATTAGATCAACCGTAAAATGATTAAAATATGCTTGGATAGACCCCAGAACAAACATATTCTAGTTTTTAGGGAGCCCATTTAAAACTTCTTTCGTTACAACTATCATTTGAAAATACTCTGAGGTGTTTTAAAATACAGTACTTTGCCTATCGTTTTACACCATTAATTTCAGATATACCATCACTACAGACTCACGTTCAAACTGAAGACAGCGTGGACTTCTTTAATAAATTAATCTCAAATTTGTTGAGATGATAGTTAAAAAAAGAACCCAGACACAGACTGGCTGCTGTGTACTCAAACAATTCTATAATCCACTTTATTCAGCCACTGGCAAATGGAGGCAGAGGATTTTTTCTATTAATACATTAACAATATTCCATCAATAACTTAAGTTTTAATTACATCCTCCGATTAGCTGCGAACTCCAGCTGAGTTTTAAGCCTTGAACATACAAATACCTCCAGGCAGCTGCTGAATGACCTCGGGTCTGCATTCATCCCCACCTCGTTGGAAGTTAAACTGCCCAAGTGCCAGTTCGGGTCCTGTTTCTCCAGGGAAGGAGGGGAGGGGAAAGCCACTGTCAATGGTGGGGGCTTAGGTAGGTCTGCCTGACCTCTGGGGGTGCCACTGGTCCTTGGACTAGAGAAGGAGCCAGAAAGCTCTATACTTAGCGTAAGGTAAAGCTTTAAGAGGTAGGTGAAGGGAATCCAGAGTCTGCCTCACGTATTCTCAGCTGCCTGCCAGGAGAGCTGCCCATACATGTTACCAGCACGCAGGGGACATAAGCCAGCTAAGCCCACCCTCATTTCTAACAGGAAGGCAGGGTTAACGGTGCTTACCCACTCTGACCAACAAACAGTTTGTTACAAGCCCTGAATGCAACTTTGGCTTACATTCAACACAGAAATTACTTTTAAAACAGGGCGTTTAGCTCAAAAAGGGAAAAAGTTGAATTCTGAACCAAGCTTCAACCGTGTTACAAGGCATAGAGGGACAATACCAGTTACTAACCACTGAAAGCGCTGTCTGTTGGAAAAAACATCGTTTTAATAGATATTCTTCATCTTACATAAGAGCACAATAAATACACCACATTCTATAGAAATTTCAGATAACACCAGAGTAAGAAGAGGTGAAAGAGGGAGAATCCCAATGGACTACATAACCATACCCCATGACAAAACACTCCCTACTGCAACCACTGCAAGCTGTCATTGATACACTTCAAGTCGGCCTTGCCAAAAGCTTTGAAGCTTTTTTTTTTTTAAAACTTTTTTTTTTTTTTTGAGGGAGAAGGCTTGGGGAAAGGAGGAGAATAGGGATATAAGAAATTAAGGGAAATAAGAAATTAAGGGAAGCAAAAAGATAGGTTCCCAGAAAAGATGCTGGACTCCCAGACAATGCATACACAAAAACCAAGGATGAGAAGGAAGTTTTTTTAATCGCTTTCCTTCCCTCCAACAAAGAAGCTTTGCTGCTATTTAAGCAGACCAGTTGCTCAAGCAAGTAGCTTAATAAGGCTTGTAGAGAAAACCAGTGGTATGAGGCGCTAGCTCTAAGTGGTTAAGCGAACATCAGTCAATATGCAAGCTGGCTGTAACAGTGGTTCTACACACTGGTATTTCATGTTAATAGAGGGCAGGAATTAAAGAAGTTAGAAAAGTGTGTAGCCTAACATCTGATGACAATTAGTTATGCAGATACTCACAATTAGTGCTGTCATTTGCTCTCAACCTCCTACTTATCCTTATTTCCATGAAAACGCATCCATATCAATGCACTACTAAAAGTACAGTTACAAAGACTTGTTTCATAAAAGTCACTCCAAATGGGATTTTGTATTAAGTTGGCCGGGTAAGGTCACCCACATAACACAAGCTAAGGAAAAAAAAATAATCAGCAAACAGAAGCAAAAAAAAATAATTTGTGAATTCCACCTCTTTACTGTTTAATCTGTCAGACTGGTGAAGACAAACCGTCAATTCTGGTTTCAATTTTTTTTTTTTTTTAAATACGATTGTCACATTAGGGAAATGAAAACACAGCAAAATAAACTGTACAAAGGCAAAGTAGAATAACAAAAAATATTTTACTAAAACATAAGATTTACAGGAGATTTTCCAGACAAGCCATACAAAATGGTCACAAGCTTTTTCTTGGAGGGATTTTTTTTCTACACTTGACAGCAGTATCACAATATTATTAGTGAAGGTGATGGATGTTTAATGTTCCCATTTTTTGTTCAAACAATGAAGCTTGTCCATCTACAGCGTCTAAGTTAGACTGGGCTAGAGGGTATATTCTAGAGTATAACTGGTTAGCTGCTTTTACCAATGCAATTAGCATCACCATAAAAAGGGAGGAGGAGCCCACAAAATTAAAACAAAAAGCCCCGCAGCTAACCCTGCCTACCTTCATTCACAGTGCTTATACTTAAACCATGATGGGAAAAATGATTAAAAGCAGAGATGTGCTGCTGCTTTTAAACAATTTCACAACAATCCAGATGATACTTCTAGCCTCTGCTCATGCGGTACAATAGTGAATTAGGACAAGACACAGATTTGCTAATGTGCATTTAATCACCAAAGGACTGAAGATGTCTGGGCTTTTATTCTGTAATGTTTCTAAGACTGTGTCCATTAAATGCAAACAAAAAAGGAAGAGGTCTTGGCAGAACAGGAGAAGTGATGCACACTTGATGTTCAAAGCGCATTTAAATATTATTCATGGCATATAGCCTAGTCCATGCTCTGGCTGTAAAGAAAAAGAAACAGTTAAGAAGTTAGTTTTTAGGTTTTGTTAAAGCCATTTTAAATACTCATTTTTAAAGACCACTTTATACCACTGCTGCAAGTATACAAAATATATCCATTCTGAGATTAAGTGCAATTTTAAACTCCTATTCTAGACAGAAGTTTACAGCTGCTGAAGCGGCCTGACTGCAGTGAATCCAAAAGCGAAGAGGCATAACATAATTCTTTCGATCTGCTACAGCCTGCAGCACAAGCAGGTATAGAAAATCCGTGCTTTCTGAAACTAGGTAGTTTGTTCCCTAAGCTTTACAGAAAGAGCAGCGGTATGTACTTTTATTTTACGAGTCCAAATTAAACATGCTTGCAATTTAGGAACATGAAAACTCAGGATAAAACAGATCAAGAGTGCTCTTCCAGCAGGCCTCGCAGATGCGAAAACAGACCCCCGCAGGCACGTTCAGGGTTCTTGGACTATGACTGTATGCAACAATTGCTTCTGCAAGTTGCAGACTTGAAACAAAAGGTCAGGATTTATATTCCCCCAATCAATTAGCAATTAGTTACTTCCTGAAGCTAGGAAAAAAAGCCCACAAAGGTGTAAGATACATCACCTGTTTCTATGGCTTGGGCTTCATTGGTCTTCCATTGCTCAGCTACATCATTTGCTAGTGGATCATCTGGATTGGGAGCGCTTAACAAAGCCTGGATTGATAGCAGAACTGTACGAATCTGCAAAGCTGGGGACCATTTATCTGAAGAGACATTTATAGCAGTATGAAACATCATATTTATCATAGTCTACAGAAAAAGTAAATTTTCCTCTCCTAGATTAAAGAATAAGCAAGGTATTCTTTAAACAAATTAAACCTCTTTTGAGGGTCAATTTACAAGTTCTGGTAATGAGTATTATCAAAAGAAAGAAAACAAGGTAGCACTTACCTTTCAAAATATCTAAACATATTCTTCCCAGCTTGTCTACATTAGGATGATAAATTTTGGTCATGAAACGTACTTTAGGAGCTGCCATTGGATATTCTTCTGGAAGGAATAGTTCAAGTTTAAATGTCCCACCCTCAAAGGGGGAATCCTGTGGACCTGCAATGACCACATGAAAATAACGTGCGTTGCTTTCATCTGGCTCTGCTTTTATCCCAGGGACTGGCTCTGCCAGCAAGCGCTGGGTTTCCTAGAAGAAGAAGAAGCAGCAGCAATTAAACAAATACAACCCATTTAAAATAAACATGACCTGTATTTTAAAAACAAGAAGTATTCATTATGATCTATTTGCCTACATCCACAGAAACAACGTTAGACAAATACCTTAAAGTCAAAGAACAACTGCAGAAAGAAGATGAGGACATAGTAAACCTGTAAATCTCCTTTCAGATCTCTCAACTGCTGTAATAGTGTGTGCTTCTATAGCGTGAGGTAATAGGTAACAATTAGCTGCCCTCAAATTTCTTAACTTCTGATTAAACTACTGCCAAGCTGTTATTTTTTTTCCCAATATACTTTAAAGCACTTTAAAGAATACCACAATGAAAATACCGAAAGTATTTAACATTCTACCTGAAGTAGAAAATACCGCAAGTGAACAGCCAAAGTGGTTAATCACTCAAAGACAACATTCAAGGTTTACTCTAACAAGAGTGGATGGGTTTATTAAGATGAACATTTGTACTGGAATCGGAAACAACTTTGAAGATTTAACTATGCTGCAACACTAAAGGTGTTTTTAAGGATGCTTTACATATTTACACATATATATGCACAAAGAGCTTTGGTCTTTGTGTAAGCAATCACTTACAGCCTCCATATAACCACGTTCAAAGTCACCCTAACAAACAGTAGGAGATAGGCAAGCTGTTCTGTAAGCAACAAAATTAGGGAACCCGTTTCCTACAGAGATTTGTGTTCTTTGTTGCTCAATTCTTCTGCCCACAGCAGCAATCCTACCTCAGGCACCACGCTGTGACCACAGGTAACAGCTGCCCACATGCTGACCATCCATCCCACCAATGCTCTGAGTGGACAAACCAGCCAAGTCCTGTGCATCTTTCCCTCTTCTCTGCTGGCAGCCTTCATGAGTCTTACAGGCACCATTCTCCTCCTTCTTACAAGAAAAGGCCAAAATAGGCAACCAGACTTTAGGCAGGGACAAGTCCTACAGAAGCCTCATTTCCTCAGGTAATTTTAGCCCCATTTCCTGCTTTTCCTCCAACTTGTTCTTACTATGTACAGTTAATTTTTTCACCACCTGTGTTGGCTTTCACAAAGAAAAATTATCCCCTTTCTACTGAAGAAAAGTGGTAACTTGCAGGTGCAATATTAATTTATTTTTCTAGTTTCAGCACATATTTATTCTGTGTGTCTACAACAGCACTAACACAAGCACAAAATAGACAGATTACCTCTGCTTGGCTAAATACAGTCTTCAAACATAACTGCACTGTTACAATACCAGCATTTCATAGAAATAAATTCAAACAGCATTTAAGTGATAATGTCTGACTTGATGCAGCTAAAATAACACCTCACTTCAGCAAGAAGTAATCAAATATATAAAGAAGTGAAGTCACAGTAATGAATGCCAAAATCCAGCTGTTCGTTCATCTCAAAATTGTCAAGGTCCTACAAATCATAACACTGAAGTTATTACCATTTACAGGCACAAACATAAAAATAAATTTATCTGGTCTAATTTTTTGTTGTGTCTGTATATTGCCTAGTTATCTGCATAGGCGTTAGCTGCCAATGCCATTTATACACCTTGCTGGAAGGCCATCCAAGCTTCTTAAAGCTATTTACATTCGCTTCTGCAAGTATATTATATTTTAAATGATACACATAAATTTATAACATACTCAGAATTCATATTCTGCTGGCTATTTACTTGTACAGTAATTCTGTAGAAAAGCAGTTAAAATGAATGCTTAAAGCTTTAGCTCAGTGGTATGAAAGTCAGTGAGTAAGAAACTATAGATTATCCCTGTAAACGCATAAAACATTCTCCATTCTTTCAGCAAGTTTTCAGTATGAGTGCTGCCACAGGTAAATGGGGCAATTTGGATTTCCACCTATAATGGATTATATACTTACTACAGTTTGACAGTTTTGGCAGAGGGAACAGGGTCTTATGCCAAATACAAACTAATACAGCGAGCCAACTTGAAATTAAAAAAGAACGAACGGAAAGACCCAATTTTTAAACTTCTTCACAGCTGCTACCACCTGGACTTTGCCAGACACGCTGGTAGGCAAATCATGGGTTTGGTTCTTATGGGCATGCTCAAATTTAAGACTTCTTTTTTTTCTTTCTTTCTTCTTTTAAATATTAAGGGTAATGCATTTCAATAGCTGGGCTGATCCCAACAGTCCCTAGCCCCCCATCACTCCCTCTGGTCCCCAGACTGCCTCCCTAGTTATGCCAGTATGCTGACTGTAACCACACCGGGCAGCCGATCCTGGCTTAAAATAACCCAGAATCAGCAGTTCTCTGGCAGCAGCATCAGCACTTCTACCTGCCAGCCTAACTGAGGGAGCAACGCCTGGCTGAGAACTGCACATTCTGCCACTAAAAACCATTTGTCAATAAACAATGAGAGAGCCCGTGTTTGAGAAAAACCATTCTTTTAATAAAGGTACCGCATTATATTGAAAGGGCTACATCACTGCTACATGTCATCACGTTCAGACAGCCCTTCATGCCTCTTAGGCAGTCGTCTTGCTACAAAACACCACAGAAAAGGGAAGTGCAAAAGAAAAGCATTTATGCTGCATAAAACTATGCTAGTGCTGAGGCTACCCAGAACCCATACAGGCCCCCTGTGGAACATTAATATTAGATGAAAAATGCTTTAAGCGAGCACGCCTCGCTTCCTGTGCTGTGCATGGAGCTGCGCTACTATCGGCATAATTGAAATGGTTTTCAAACAGAGATGAGAAGAAATACTTGCAAGAAGTCTGTGAGAGAACAGGTTGACATTCATCTTTCCTATCCGCCAGGCTCCGATGCAGCCATCGTGCCCAGAGAGGAAGCACCAGGCTAAACTTGTCTGACACACTCAAAATGATAGGTCGTGACTCCTGTGAACACACATCACTACTGTTTTATGCAAAAGCCAAGGAGCGTCTTCGATTCAGAAAAGGCATCTTTTCAAAACAGCATAACACAGACAAGCTTCTCAGACTATGAAAAACACAAGAAAGATGCCATTTATTAAAAGAGCTAAATTCTGACAGTAAATAAGGCTTTTGTCCTTCAATTATGAAGAAATCTATAATATCGTCACTATATTTGGAAAAATATCACAGAAAAGGAACAGAAAGGGAGAAATTAATAAAAAATTACATTTTAAGGTCTAAGCATATAAAACACACATACGAGTAGATTCAGTTCTAAGGTGATATCAGGGACTTGACTTTCACATTTTACAGTAAGATGGCGAGTTAAAGACATGCTGATAATAAATTTGATTTGCCATAAAACTTGGAGAAATAAGCCATATTTGAGATAAACAGCTGTCAGTATACAGGGCAACACTACAGAATCACAGAATCACCTAGGTTGGAAGGGACCCTTTAAGATCATCTAGTCCAACCATTAAAAAAAAAACCAAAAAAACCAACACATACCACACACACACCACCACACCACCCAACACTAATCCATATCCCCGAGCACCATGTCAACTCCTCTCTTGAATACCTCCAGGGATGGTGCCTCAACCATCTCCCTGGGCAGCCCATTCCAATGCCTGATAACCCTTTCAGTAAAGAAATATTTCCTAATATCTAACCTGAACTTCCCCTGGCGTAACTTGAGGCCATTACCCCTTGTCCTGTCATCTGTAACTTGGGAGAAGAGACCAACCCCCGCCTCTCTACAGCCTCCTTTCAGGTAGTTGTAGAGAGCGATAAGGTCTCCCCTCAGTCTCCTCTTCCCCAGACTGAACAACCCCAGCTCCCTCAGCCTCTCCTCGTAAGACTTGTGCTCCAGACCCCTCACCAGCTTCGTTGCCCTTCTCTGGACCTGCTCCAGAACCTCAATGTCTTTCCTGTGGTAGGGGGCCCAAAACTGGACACAGTACTCGAGGTGGGGTCTCACCAGTGCCGAGTACAGGGGGACGATCACCTCTCGGGTCCTACTCACTACACTGTTCTTGATACAGGCCAGGATGCTGTTGGCCTTTTTGGCCACCTGGGCACACTGCTGGCTCATGTTCAGCCGCCAGTCGACCAACACCCCCAGGTCCTTTTCTGCCAGGCAGCTCTCCGGCCACTCTGCCCCAAGCCTGTAGCGCTGCCTGGGGTTGTTGTGACCCAAGTTCAGGACCCGGCACTTGGCCTTATTGAACCTCATCCCGTTGGTCTCAGCCCATCCATCCAGCCTGTCTAGATCCCTCTGCAAAGCCTCTCTACCCTCCAGCAGATCAACACTCCCACCCAACTTGGTGTCATCTGCAAATTTGCTGAGGGTGCATTCGATCCCCTCGTCCAGATCATTGATAAAGATGTTGAAAGAGAACCGGCCCCAGTACCGAGCCCTGTGGGACACCACTCGTGACCGGTCGCCAACTGGACTTCACTCCATTCACCACCACTCTCTGGGCCTGGCCCTCCAGCCAGTTTTTAACCCAGTGGAGAGTATACCCATCTAAGCCATGAGCATCCAGTTTCTCCAGGAGAATACTGTGGGACACTGTATCAAAGACCTTGCTAAAGTCTAGGTAAATAACATCCGCAGCCTTTCCTTCATCCACCAAGCGAGTCACTTTGTCATAGAAGGTCACTACGCACCAGGTCAGGAAACTGAACTGCTTAGAGATTTTTTTTTTTATTATAAGTATACATAACCAAAAAGAAAACCCTAAACCAAACCTGTAAGTCACCCATAAGACAGTTACAAGATGTGGTTAAACATTTCCTTGTTTGTGGATTGAGCCCACATGTTGTTCTTACTTTGTAATTTTATATTACTTTCCTGAGAGAATGGTTACCCAATGAAAAACAGTATCTCAAATGTTAAATGAATAAATAAATCACTCCTAATTAAACTTCTCTCTTCCTACCTTTTTTTTAACTAATCAGGAAGATCAAGCATACGCAATACTTGACTTTCCAGTATCTTTTTAGGCAAAATCTTTCCAACACTTTTTTATCTGAGGAAGTGAGTTTTGTCCAATATGTTACTTCCCTCTTTCTCCCCAAACTGCCTTCGAACCCTTGCAGCTTCTCTGTATGTTCTGTGAGCTCTTGGTGCTACTGAAGAAACAGACATGAAGAACTCCGATGTTACATGTTGTTTGGCCAGTTTATTCCAACCCAGTATGTGCTATTCTTGCCTGGCAAAAAAGAACCCTTCCAATGAGGATAAAAAGAGCTGGGAGACCCAAATATTAAGACGCTAAAGAGGAAAAACGACTAATTCACAGAATACCAGGTTTTGCAGTTTCGCTGCTCACAATAAATGTCTTTACAACATAGCAGTTGATTTTGTCTTCATGGGAATACGAATTTCCATCAAGTAAGTGTTCCAGAACAGCATTTTATAGTGTTCCTTATTGAGTCTCCTCTAGCGTGCTGAAGTAAGTTTCACAGAAGAGATTTCAGGACGTATTTTGAAACAAAGTACCCACGCTGCCACAGGCAGTTATTTCTGTTTGTAATATTCTGCAATGTTTTTAGATTGAGATGTCTTCTTGCTCCTGCTTTTACCAATTCCAAGCTAATGTCATAATTTCCACTGACTGAAGAAAATTATTAAACCCAAAATGAAGATACATGCCAATCAGCACTTTAAAAAAACCAACACTGTCATTTACAACTGGTTATGCTACCCACAATTTTATCTTTCTTATTTTTAATTAAGTGGTTAAAAAACACAGAAATTTTGAAGGTGTTTTGACAAGCAAAAGCAAAGCTTTTCTTACTAACACAGGTGGCCTGAAGTAGAGTGACAGATGATACAGATAGGACAGATGGTGTAGCTGACATTCTCCATAGCTATTCTTCTATGAAGACATTAAATTGAAGACTAATTGTACCCGAGGGGGGAGAAACCCTCAACCTGTTTCTACAGTAACCTGCAAGGACAAGAAGCCTCAAGGAGAAAGAGTGCTGTGCTCTTTAGAAGAGACCAACAGAGCAAGAGGTGGGGGTGAGGGGTTTTCAGGTTGCCAAGACACAGAGAAGCCACACAAACATGAGGGATCAATTTGCAGGGGGATGTGTTTCAGTCTTTGAGCTCTCACTCGGTTATCCTGCTTTCAGTGGAAGGAAAAAAAAAAAAAAAATACTGAAAAGCAGACATAATCACCAGGATTCTCCTGGTTTATTCACCTGGAACAAGATAGAGCCCTTCCTTAAAGTGAACTGAACAACCCAGAAGATGCTTCCGTACAGATATGCATGCAAATCAAGTGTTAGAGCACATGGAGATATGAACAAACATACAAAGAAGGAATCCATTAGAAATATACCACTATTTTAATAACTTCCAGTCTTACAGAAGTATTTATAAAAGCCTCAAGTTGCCAAGGCCTCAGTCAAAACAACCAAAAAAAAAGATTTCCATATGCTAGATTTTTGGAAAACAAAAAGCTACTTCAGAAGTCTTACTTGCTATCAACAGATTAAACCCTGAACGTTTTAAGCTGATAAATGAGCGGCCACTGGGGAAAGGAAGAAAAAAAAAAAAAACCAAACTGTGCTGCCTTTTCACTTCAGCCTATTATGCACCTTCACTTTTGCCTGTATAGCACGCTCTTAACCTCGTGGTGAAACATAGCATGTAGCCGATCCGGAAAAAAAAAAAAAAAGAAAGAAAAAAAATAATGCAAGAGAGGAGTCCCTGAAGCAGTTCCCCACATATCCATGCAAACAGCTGTGCCAACCAAACGGAGGGTGCAAACACATGCTGCCGGAAGGATGGGAGAACAGACTGCTCCTTTTGGTGAAAGGGCTGATTTGAAGCGTTGAGACTGCAGCGTTAATCACAGCGAGATACGAGCCTAACAGATTACTATTCTGCAACCAACCGAAAAAGGAAATGCAGAGGCTACCTCCTCATTCCAAAGGAAGAAGCTTAACTACCAACAGGGCTAATTTCAGTAACAGATGGTAAACTGCTAAATTAACGTCTTCACCCATCTATAAAAGTCTTAAACACCAAAGACTCTGTGTATCTTCTTACTTGTTGTAAACAGTTATCTAGCAACCTTCTATGGTGTTGAGACTAAAGAAAAGCATCCTAATGACTAGCAGCTTTATGCTTGTAGCGTAAAAAGAGAGATAACATCATTAAGACTTTCAGAGGTCAACATAGCTGTGATAAAATTACTCTGAAACTTCAAAACAGAAAACATTAATAAGGCCTCTTAGGCAAAGAGAAAATATTGCAGGTCTTCGAGCTGTTAAATATTTAAAATGCCATACCACATCTTTGTGCAAACTCTCAGATGAATGATTATTTCCTTGTATTTTCAGCAGCACATTTACTCGCTCAATCCTCTATGCCGTAGCCAAGTAATTTACCTTCAGCATCACCTACTAAGACGGAGGTTACACCCCAACACTTTTGTAAGGCCAAGGCAAGGTACAAGGCCTCTCTAATCTAGTTCAGACAGTGAAAAAATTTAGATAACATCCACCTTCATCTGTAGGTTCAACTAACCCTAGGTGGCTTTATTCCAAACAGATCAGGGAAGACAGATGATGGATGAGTATCTTTGTCTTAATAAGACTTAATCTACAACTGTAATTACAGCTCAAGTCCCAGTGCTTATTTGCTGCCCCCTTGCCAGAAATCACTACTTTGCAAATCTACTGAGAAAGTAAAGCCTATCAGCATTCCCAATTCAACTCAGGAAGAGTGAGCTGGGCTCTCTTAACTAGATCTTTAACCCCAAAAATCTTGACTGACAGCATACAAACTCTGCTGCCATCTAGCAGAGGACAGTAACTTCCAACAGAAACTGATGACCAGTTGTCATTGGCTGTGAGTAAAATCATCTTCCACCCATAAGAGATTTCATTCATTCGTATCTCTTGATACATTTCTTCCATATAGGCATATCTATGGGGTGTAGGTGTCAAGGTTTTGGCAGCAGGGGGGCTCCAGGTGTGACCTCTGTGGGAAGAGGCCAGGAGCTGCCCCATGCCAGATACAGCCAGTTCCAACAGACCTGTCACAGGGCACAGCTGAGCCCATCAGCAAAGCTGGTGGCATATCTGGGAAAGAGTATTTAAGAAAGGGCAGAAAACATCACACAGAGAAAATAGTGAGGGAAAAAAAACCACAAAACAAACAAATAAAAAAAAAAAGTGTGAGCAAGACTAGTGTGAACATCAAGGTCAGAGAAGGAGGGTGAGGAGCTGCTCCAGGCACCAGAGGCCCGTGGAGGACCACAGTGGGTCAGACATCCACACTGCAGCCCATGGAGAGGACCACACTGGAGCAGGGGAAATGCACGAGGAGGAGGGAACAGCAGAGAGGAGCCCCCATTCTCCATCCCCCTGTACCCATCAGGGACAGGGGAAGTAAGGGCAGGGCAAAGGTGTTGATCTAATTTTGTCTTTGTTTCTCATCATCCAACTATTTTACTTGGCAATCAATTAATTTTCCCACGCCGAGTTGTTTTGCCTGTGATGGCACTCAGTAAATGATCTCCCTGTCTTTGTCTTGACCCAGGAGCTCTTCCATCTTATTTTTTTTCCCCTGCCTCGTTGAGGTGGGGAGAGCAAGAAAGTGGCTGGGTGGGCACCTGGCTAAGGTCAACCCACTACAACATAAATCACAAGGTAACTTTTAATCTGCAATGTGTTTAAATGTTGTATCCAGAAGCACTTTTAGAAAGGATGCGGTAGACAGTTTCAGACTCTGCAGATGATATTGCAAATTAGCTTTTCAAAAAGAGATGACAGACTTAAAATGAAAGCCACTAGCTCCATTTTCTGCTATAGTTGAAATGATCACACTTATCACTTACAGGGTACCACACACACACACCATTTTATGTGGGAGAAGATGCGATGAGGAAAGAGAGATTTCTTTCAGTTTAACTGATTGTTCATCAGTCTCCTCAATATCTTCTTCCTGGGGGAGATCAGACAGTTGCTGCCAAGTCCTCCAGGAAGATTTCTAAAGCAGATGAAAAGTCATTACCAACAGCAAAAAGCGAAGAGATTAAAAAAAGAAGTTACACCTAAGTTCCACTGTCAATGACTAAAAAATAGTGCAAATCCTTTATCTCATTCTTCATTGGCTTCAGCTGTTGAGTTTATATTTGAGTCAAATTGCTTTTCTCCCCATCGTTTCAGCCTGTTTCTCAGTTCTTCTAGATCAACTTCACTCACATCCGTAACTACCTCCACCTCTTCCTTTCCTCACAAAATGCAAAGGTTTGCCCGAGCGGGAAGCCCTAACTTCTCAGCAGCAGCACTAACATGTACAGTCACCGTTCCACACACCCCTTTCCACACACCCCTTTCATCAGCCCAAGCGTTTACTAAGTCAAACAACAAATGAGATCACAGAACTGATTTGGCTTAAGAAATAACCTTTACTGCAGAGTTCTGAACCAAATCAGTCCCTCAGTTCAAGTTTACTGCAGCAGCACAAAACTTTTTGTGCCAGTACAGCCCAGGCTAAATCTACTTACACAGTGAGGCTGATCAACACGAACCACAGGCTAATTACCTTCAGAACTTCTGGCTAATCTAACTTAACTAGGTGGTAACTTTTCTGTCTTGTGCTGGCTCTCTGCAAAAACCACAGCAGTACACCACCAACTTCAGCATTTCAATTCAGACTACGTACAGCATACATTTGTTTAATATTTTTATTCTGATTGCAGGAAACCCTTGTCAGCTACCATTGCCATTATCTTCCAACTACATCTAACAGTTTGGATTAATTTAGGGGTATGAAATAGAAACTAAAGGTTTTAGCTGCATAGAGCGAAACTTAAAGCAGCATGTTGGCATACAGACAAGTTATAATTACTTGCCAAGTGCCAATTCTTTCCTATTCTGTCAGAGTGGGATAAGGGGGAAGATCACACTGATCTCCTTCACCAAGAACTGGTAAGTTGCACACAAGAAGGTAAACCGCATGCATGGTTTTTGCTTTGATTTTTGGGGGGGAGGCAGTAGGAGAAAGTGAAACGTATCAGTCAAAACTGTCTTCTACATATAGCGATAAAGCTGCCTCAGAAAACCACAAGGACTTAATTCACAAACTTTTTATAACAGTACATCACATTTTGGCACAAATTCTTAAAGGGTCTATCAATTTATTAACTACAATTATGTAAAGAATTGGCCACCACCAGTATTACCGAAAATAAATCGGTTGCCTAAGCAGATGTCATATTGTCAGACAGATTTCAGAATGTTTAGATTAAAATTATATCACTGTAAAACAACTACACTGGAGAAAGTCTTCTGAAAATAATGTTTGCCTCAGGAAAAAAAAAAGTTAACAATAAAGTCCATATTAAATTGTAAAGCTAAGGTCAAACATCGTAAATAAAAGGTTGCACTTGTGGCTTCCAGTAGCTGGCCCCCGCACGAGTTCTTCTTTTCCTTGCCATATAATCCCCAAGTGTCAGCATCCCACATGCTTCCGCTTCCTGGGCTTATTACTGGGATAACATCTCTGTACACTAATGCTTCCACCATCCTGCGGGTTCCTAGACTCCATCACCAGCCCCAACAGCATCTGCCCCCTCCTCCCCAAAAAAACATTATGAATGTCAACATGTCATACGCCTCTGATGTAAAAAACAAAGACTAGAACAGTGGTACGGTAGATTTAGAAACATTAACTAGTGCTCAGTCTACGGACAAGTATCCAGCAATTTGAAACTACAGCTCTGCTAAGCAAGCACCATGAACTCTGGATCACACACCACCTTCCCTCACATGCTTCCGGTTCTCCAGTCCCCATCACCACACAAAAAAATTTAACCACTGCAGTCACTCACAGTGAGATGAAGACAAATATACTCCAGGTAACAGCAACTTCCCAGAAAAGAAAAAAAAAAAACAACCAACATCCCAAAAAAAACAAACCAACAGAATCTACCTGCTCTTGGAAGACAACCTTGTTGCCAAACAACAGTAACATGAAGAGAGGCGTTTTTAAGGTCAGCATCACTCTCCCCTGAGAATGACCTTATTCTCAAATTTTCCACAGCAGATTACAGGATTTTGGAACTGTGAAGCTGAGATCCTATGCAAATTCCTAAAGGATTATCTATGTAGCAGCACAGATCAAGCTTTTCATGGTGCATCTCCAGCTATAGTAAAGTGAGGCATGACTGAATTCACTAAGCTAATAGTGTAAACCACTCCTGCGATTATACTGATGGAGCACATTTGCATTAGACCCTTGCATTAATATACAATGCGGAGTCAACTATCAAAGTGTGATTAAAGCAAACAATAATTCATACAGAGCTTTTATCCAAATGCCATCTATGGCAAAATGTGCCACTTGCTTCTCACTATTAACCCACCAGTCACATGTAACTACTATTGCAAACAAATTCTGATGATACACTGAAAGCTGTTAAACGTAAGAGACAAATCCAATATCAAACAACTGCATGCAAAGCGATAAACCCATTAGCATCAGTACTTAGAAAGCCTGGTATACTAGAGAGTTGTATCTCAAAGTTGCTTAAGTGTTATACAAGAAGGTGGTCCAAACAAGTTTTTTGCCTCTAGTTGGATTAGTTGCTGTTTTTTTCTTCAGTTTCTATTTCTCTAGTGTCAACTGAAAGCTTTAAGGAAAAGGCTATGGGAAGTTAATCAGTGCCCTCTTTAAGACCTTTTATTAAGACTCATGTCTTCCTTCTAAAACTGGTACCTTGGTCTAACTTAAAAGTTTTCTAATCCTCTGGGCCTGAGTGTCCTTCTCAGTCTCCCTCCCACACCTCCACAAAAGATCTGTCTTGCCAAACTTCAGGCTTCCAGTACATGCCAGTACACCCCTCCCACTGCCACAGCCTATGCTATACTAGTCGCTTGGCAAGAAAACTCAGAGGGTTGCGAAGTAGCGTATGTATTGTCTTTCTACCTTCCTACATTTGTTGGGGAGGTGTGGGGAAGTTGGTTTTAAAAAGAATAGTACCAAAAAAAAAAAAACCAACCTTCTGAAAATTCCCCGAAGTTTTCACCCTTCCGTCAATTTTGACGTTATCCATAAGATTCGAACCGCATACAGGGGATAAAAAGACATTACAAAGACCAAATATACAGCTTCTCTGACAAACGCCAAGGAACAGCACTGCCCAGAAATGTTTTCTATGCCTAACCACCAGCCATGAAATACCACAAAATACCATGAAAAGGAATTAAGTTCACCTCCAGTCTTTTTTATCTAATGTATTAAATATTTTTTTTATTACTAAAAATGTATAGAAACACCAGAGAAATCAAAGAGTAATGGAGACTTAAATTTCCATGTGGAGATAGACGTCTGTGCTCCAGAAGCCCATAGCTTCCAAGACAAAGTGAGAAACTTCAAGTTGGCTGCCAGTAATACTGTTTAAGAACTTCTAGAAAGTTTCAGAAGTTGCAAACTAAATACCTGATTTGTATTTTAAAAAATATATAGAGCTGACTATAGTGACGTCTAATACAGAATGATGTAGGTGTCTATCACCACATACACCTTGAGAATCTCCATAAAACCTCCCAGAAACTTTACAATTTGAGGGAGCATTTTATAACTCAGCAATCCAAATGTTACCTAGATTCTCAAAAAATACTGCCAACAGAAGCTCATCGGCAGCAATGTGGAAACAGCTTCTCACAGTAAACAGCAAGAAAGGAATACCTCAGACAGTAACATGCTACCATGCAGCGGAGGAAATCAAAGCCTCAGTAATCTAACACCGATAAATTCATAATAAAAAAAAAAAATTGAAGGTGTCTCAGATACTGATTCAGATTGTTTACTTCATGATAGGAGCAGCTGCAGTGATTATAACAGAAACACTACTAACAACCGGCTACACAGTTAACGCATAGACCTAGACATCAAATTATGAATGATGAGATCACTGCAGCAGTGAAAACAGCAGAAAAAAACATCTGAAAAGATGACAGGAGGCAGCATTGCCCATCCCATTCAGATATACCCACTGCACTTGACACAGCAATGAGGTGGTTTGAATGTCAGCCAAAAAAAAAAAAAATTCAGATGCAATTCAACTCCTCACTCGACTGGAGCTACGTGACTTTGCAACACTGGAGAGAAGCGGTGCAATAAGTGCCTGAAAGTAAAAATTGCTGGGCTTATTTCTTGTGTATACTGCAAAGGCTCACTTTTTAATACTGTGCAGTAGGAAAAAAGTTTACAGCATCAAAACCACACATCTATGTAAGTGTGCTGTGCCACATTTTTACTTTATCTTACATTAACAGATTTTTTTTTTTGTCAAGGTGATTCTCAGAGGACCTTTGGTTTTAGACTATTGAAGAAAGTAAAAATAACTCTTCTCTATTCACAAGATAGGTTTTCCAATTCTGATTATATCTTTAAAGATTCAAAACGATACCATTTTCTACTACTTGTGATGCGCTAACACTAAATCCCAACTCTCAAGCAAGTAATCTCGAGCTTACATGTTGTTCTTCCCCCAGTTGTTTAAAATTTGTGTTTCCAAGTAATCTGAGGACAGCAAACTAGGATCATTCTGTATCTTCTGTAACAACTACTTTGCAACATCCATACTGACACCTTTTAATTGAATTTGTGGAAAGTACTGGAAATACAGACAGAGCGCTCTGCTGAGAGAGGAATAGCTACTGCTCTCCTACTGGGCTAGATGACAGCCTGCACATAGCGAAGAAGCAGGCTGAGGAGTACAGGGCTGCTAGTCAACCTGAGAGCCAGGCCATCTGCCAGCAGTCGGTCAAGACGAGGAACGCCAACTGCATTTCGAGCAGTTAGCTAGATTCTGTATTTCATTACGGCCCAAATATGCACTCCCAGCCCCAATCAGCCATCAGTGGTCTCCCTCAGATGACAACACAAAGGGTGTATGTGGGTCAATGGGAGAAGGTCTTTTCCTAACAGCAACCTGAGCCATTTATTTATCATCAAATTTACCATCATGCACAAAGAAAATCTGATCTTCTTGTTACTGGAGTTATTTAACCTTTCTATAGCTCTTTCCTATGTGTTTCTTTCTCTTCCATTTCCTTTCTTGATCTTTCAAACTATTCACTTACTCCTCTCCACCTAAGGCAACCAGCAATAGGAAATTTAACTCTAACATCAAGATTGGCAGATTACAAAAGGTCAAAATAAGTCTCACTCGAGACTCCTGAAGACTCAAACAGCCACATCTCTAGGTCTGCACCTCTGCAGCTGCAATATTTCAATATATGACATCGCACATTTTTGAGGCTGTAGTAACTAGTCAGAGTCAAGTCCTGGACCATATGCACATGTGGCAACTTAACACATCCACAGCACAGGAGCTAAAGAAGTGGTCATCTAGCACAACCAATCCAGGATTTAAAAGCTCTAGACTGGCTGCAGACAACTTATAATGAATTCATGGCTATAATAGATAATTATCCTGAAAACTCTAAGGGGGATCATCCAAAGGACATCTGGAGTTTCTAGGTCTCTCTTCTGCTGCCCTCCACCTCCCCTCTGCAGGAGGAGAAGAAACATTCCCGTGCCATCACACGTTTGAAGTGAGTCGTGTGAACTACTCCAGACTTCTTCTAGTAAAGCATGAAAAAAAAACAAAAGCGCCAAGAAGTAAATTTATGCATCACCTTACAAGTGGGTGTGCTTCTCAGTTGTATTCAGGGGAATTGTCAGGAGCTACTAAAAATATTTAGTATGGACACCAGCCTCATGACTGAGCTCCCACCACAGCCCTGTGATGAATATCAGTTCCACTGTGTTACAAATCAGTGTTTCCTCTCACACACGAAATATATCCAGCTTTGTATGCTGTGCACTAGAGCAGCTAGATGAGCGTCAAGCTCATTCTGAAAGATTGGTCCTCATTATTTTTACTGCTTAAAATTCTACGCAATAATCATAGTTAAGTATGCTTCACACAAGATAAACGCTACTTCTGCCTCATTTTTACCTCATCTCCTCTATCACCTATTAAGATAATTTAACTTTTTAGACAAAAGCCAGTTTTATTTTTTCATCCACTATTTAATATATTCTACACTCAGGTGTTTTACAACAGTTGCCAACACTGCATGCTCAACCAAGAGAGCTTCACAGCATTATAAGTTATTTGTTACATTCTTTCACTTCAACAGGTAATAAGGGTGCTCTTATTGCTAACAAACCTCACTGGAATCACTCAGGAACTTTTGCAAAGGGAGTGATCACCAATTTGAGGGCTTCAGTTCACATCACTGCAAATCGAGTGGGAGATAGCTAGCGTGGACGTCTGTGCTGGGCTGCTACAGGACCAAGATATCAAAAAGACTCAAGGGTATTGCGATGCAGCTACCTGTATCTCTGTCGAGTGACTCCAAATCGTTCAAGTCTTAAGCTGAAATGACATTCGGAGGGTCAGCTGAAAGTACCCTAAAGTTGAGAGCCCTTATAAAGCTTGCTGAATGGAAGTCGAAGGAAGACACTGAACAGCCAGCATGAACACACTAATACCGTGCAGGCTGACAGCTCGGAACACACATAGCAGTAACCAGGCTGGCCTGGCCTGTACCGCCATGGATGCCCCCGACCTACAACTCAAGACCTGGTGTAACTACTCGCTGTGTTCTGTCCCTTCTCGCACACGAGGAGGAACCCGAGCACCGCGCCGCCGCCGCGCTCCCCCGGTCCAAACACGGCGAGAGCTGCGCCGGGGAGCCGGGGCCCAGCCAGGCTCGGCACTGCCCGCCTGCGGGCCACCCCGGCGCGGTGCCGCACCGCCGGAGGAAGGGGATGGGGGGCGCGCCCAGTGCCTCTCAAGCTCCGGGTCCCGGAAAAGGTGCGCAGGCACCCGATGGACGGCAGCACCAGAGGCTGTGAGAGGCCGCCGCCGCCCGGGTGGTTACCGGGATGGGCGCGGGCCCGCTCCCGACCGCCGCCCCCGGCCCGCCAGTAGGGCCCAGCCGCTCCCGACAGCCCGCGCACGCCGCCGCCGGGCCCGGGAGCCCCCGCGGGCGGCGGCGGGAAGCGCTGGGGGCGGACTATACCCAGCGTAGTCCCCCATCCCCGCTGGCTCCCGCGGTGGCCGGGCCCAGCGGTGGGTCGCCCCCCACCCGGCGGGGGAAGGAAGAGGCCTGGGAGCGGCCCTACTCCCGGGCACCGGAAGCAGCGCCCGGCCCGACCCAGTCCTGCCCTACCCGCCGGGCGGGCGGGACCCAGCCCGGCCGCCCCTTGTACCCCCCACGGGGCACGGCACGGCGGGCAGTGAAGGTAAGGCGAGGGGTACCTTGATGATCCTGCGGGGCAGCCCGGCCATCTTGTCTCGTCGGGGTGCAGGATCGCGGGCTCGCCTCCGCTCGGGGCTCGCGCACAGCCGGAAGTAGCCTGCGCCACGCTTCCGGTGGCACCGCCCCTCGGCGCGGCACGCCGGGCAATGTAGGCCGCGCCCGCTCCTGCTGACGCCGGTGAGGCCGCTCGCCGGCAGGCGCTGCGCCTCGCCCCCGCTGACCGCCACGGGGGTGAGGCGGCCCCTTAGGCTGAAAGGGGTTCCCTGGGATTCTGCTGCCCGTGGGGGCGAGCGCGGCGCTGTGAGGGGGAGCTGGGGTAGGGGGCCGCGAGGCGGCGGGAGGGCCGGGGCGTGCCGCCGCCCGCACCGTCCTCTGCTTCAGGCCGCGCCGCCCCGGCCGCGGATGGCGGGACGGGCTCGCCGCCTTTCACCGCAGGCCAGTGGGCTGCCCCAAGCTCAAATGTGGCGAGCCCGGGAACGGCCTTCGCTTCTCTAAGACCTGCGGGGAAAGCCGGCAACGCCCAGGGGCAGCGGCCGCCTCGGTACGAGCTGGCAGAGCCCCGCTGCCAGAGCGGCTTATGGACCCTGTGACTGGCCCCCTCCGGGATGCGCACCGGCGATCTGCAACGGCGGGAGAAACCCGTTCGCAATAAGTGTGCGGGCTCATCTGACAGAGCTGAGGTTTCATCAGCATGTCCTGTGCACCGCAATGGTGTACCGCTTCCCGATTTTAGGCAGTGAGTGTCACTAAACTTACCACAAAGACATCTTAGAACATCTTCATCTTAGTAAGATCTCATTAGTGAACCTCCTTCTTTTTTAGCAGAAAAATGATGTAGACATTAAGAGTATAATTACCACGTGAGCATCCTATGACACTACTACAGCTGCATAGTAATAGTAAGATGGAGCACTGTGAATCATTATTGCTGCTGTAGAGATGGGATGTAAAAGCACAGAAAGATGAAGCAATTTGCAGCAGGTTACCAAGCAGGCTAGCAGTGCAGTCAGGAATAGGACCCTGTGGATAGAATTCTCTGCCAAGTGTTTTCCCTCTGGTTTAAAAACAGTACTTCTGGATGACCTACGTCATTTCTTTACACTTTGGTAGAATGGAAAGTTCTCTGATGTTGGCAAACCTGGACTGTGTAATTGCTGAAATGCTCCTATCACAGATACTACAATCATGTTCTACATCCAAAAATCTGCACCGTATTACTACACGATGGTTATGATACCACAAAGCACGTTTGAGAAGAGTGGTATGCTTCCTTCCTTCACCTTCCCCGCACTTCCCCAAAACTTACCTAGTTTTCCTTCTCTATCCTTCTCACTAAGTCGTTGTCACTGTAGAAGGCAACTAACAAGTACAGAGTTTGTCTACACTATTTGATATACAATTGTTCTACACTATTTGATAGCTGTTGAATACACCAGCAATTCCAAACTTCATGTAAATCCAGAAAAACCTATAGTCTCTGTGAACTCTTGAGTACATCCTCAGCCCTTTAAGCATTCAGTTGCTCTCCTAGCTTTCTGGATGTAACATTCTCTGAAGTCAGAGGAAAAGGACCTGGGGGTGTTGGTTGATGAGAAGCTCAACCTGAGCTGGCAATGTGTGCTCGCAGTGCAGAAAGCCAACCGCATCCTGGGCTGCATCAAAAGAAGCGTGGCCAGTAAGCAGGTCGAGGGAGGTGATTCTGCCCCTCTACTCCACTCTGGTGAGACCCCACCTGGAGTACTGCATCCAGCTCTGGGGCCCCCAACATAAGAAGAACATGGACCTGTTGGAGCGAGTCCAGAGGAGAGCCACAAAGATGATCAGAACTCAGATCTTCACAAACAAAGGTTTACTTTGCAGTAAATTTTACAAGGCATAAATACAATAATGCCTTCTCAAATCATCTGTCACTTGGGAGAGCCATGAGGTTGGTATAAATTAATTAACAACATCTAGTGATGACCACAATGCAGTGCTGACCTGTGTATAAATAGTTGCTTACTGCTGAGCAGCATGCACATGGGATAGAGAATCTAATTGCTTTTGAGAAATGGACTTACAGTGATCTTTGCTTATGGAGTCAGGAGAAAAAAATGAAGACAGAAGGTTAGTGAAAAGAGAAAATCAATGTTCATGTAATCTTGAAACTTTGTGAATAACTGAAAATGTTTGTAATCATGTTGCTATGACACCCAGTTATAAATAGGAGCCTTCATCTTGAGTTAGTGGCTGCACTGACATATAAGGAGACCTTGTAACGGCCTTCCAGTACCTACAGGTGGCCTACAGGAGATATGGGGAGGGACTCTATCAGGGAGTGTAGCAATAGGATGAGGGCTAATGGCTTTAAGATGAAGGACGGAAGATCTAGATTAGATTTTGGGTAGAAATTCTTTACTGTGAGGGTGGTGAGACACTGGAACAGGTTGCCCAGAGAAGTTGTGGATGCCCCATCCTGGAAGTTTTCAAGGCCAGGCTGGATGGGGCTTTGAGCAACCTGGTCTAGTGGGAGGTGTCCCTGCGCATGGCAGGGGGCTTGGAACTAGATGATCTTTAAGGTCCCTTCCAACCCAAACCATTCTATGATTCTGTGATATGTAGAAGGAATGCAAATATTTGTGTTATTTTTAAAATTGTTCTCTCCATCTTGTGTAAATTTCCCATAAGACAATAGGCAGTTTAGGGAACAAGACCAGAAATGGTACCTAAGCCAAATGATCCCTTTTCACCCTTCTGGCCTTTTCACCCTTCTTACCCTTGTACGCATTTGCCAGCATCAAACAAATATGAAGATACAGCTGGAGAGGTGAAGCAATTCCTTGTGAAAGACAGCAATTCCTTGTGAATTTTATGAACGTAGGAAGACAGAAGAAAACAAAAACGTTGCTGGTAGTGCCACTAGGAGAAAGATTCCATGACTCCAACACTTTATTAGACATCAAAGAATCTTCACGGGGCCATATCCTCAAGACTAAAGTAATTGGAAGCCCATGCACTTTGTTACACTGCTTGCAGAATGACTTCATTTTCTTTGTTTCTGCCTTCTCCAATCTTTTTTTTTCTTTTTTTCTTTTACCCTTCTCCCAGAATACTGACCATTACAGGGCTGGCATAAGTGGAAGAAAACACGGGCCAAAGATGCTTTTAGGCTCAATGCAAGTAAAATGCCACTCAGTTTCTTGAAAGTGCTGGAACTTCTGCTCTGTGAACCTTGCCCTATGTCTGCAAGACACAACAACAAAGTGGAGCATAGTTGGCTCAAACAAGTGCTCATGAATGTTGCATTCAGTGTTCCCTTTCAAGTGTTATAGACCAGGAATCTTACTTCAGTCTGAAGTTGCAGCAAGTCAATCTGGCATGCTATTATATTTTGATAGTTTTTGTTGCTCAACAAGTGCCCTGCCACATTCTGAAAAAGTTGCAGTTTTCATGACACCTCTTAGGAAGGGGCTTTTGAAGTCCGCTTGCTCAGGAGATGGCAGTGAACAAAAAACATTGCTTTCTGTTGTCATATCTACAAAGATTTAGATTGTTCTGTTAAGTCATTCTAGCTCCTGCAAGGACTGCTGCAGAGATCCCTGAGTGTCCATATAGGTGCTGGAAAAGCCATCCAATTTGGCTACTCCAGAATACCGGCTTTAGACTTTGCTTCTTTGCACTCCCTCTGTGCCAAGGCATGTCGTCCATGTAAATACTGTAAAAATTGTCCATCTTTTATAGCATTCTCAAATTCCCAAAGGAGGCAATTTAATCCTCTGAATCAGAGCTGGAACAAGATACGTAAGTGCCAGGGGAGCTTTGTGTTCTTAAGCTAGCCACACCCCACGGAAGTTCTTGCATCTTCCAGGTGCTTTCCCAACCCAAGGACTTTTCAGTGTCCACCCCTGTCCTTCAGGATTTTCCATTCAGCCATTATTACCACCATAACTGGGTTCTGGACCTCAGCCTGCGCTGCACTGTGTGCATATCCTCCATTTGGCATGTGTCTTGGAAGACATCCTTGGAGAAGCACTGCGGGTGATCCAGCCTAGCATGCTTCTGCTTTCCGCTTCCCTGGGTAGAACAGTACTTCAGCACTCCTGCTCTGGAGTTCAAGGTTCTTCCTAAAATGTATTTATTCTTCTCTGCAAGATTATTTATTTTGAGCAGCATGGCACAGGTATTCTTTATCCATACAGTTTTTCAAAGCCATGTATACCATTAAACATATGACAATGCCACGAAAACCACCTAAAAAAATTAAGTGTCTCTTGGAGGGCATGGGAAGGGGGACAGAGAGGAGGAAAGGAGAGACGAAAAAGTAGATCTGATAAATTAGCTTTCCACGGTGCTACATGTGTAGTTTGTCAAAACTTGCAGAGTGGTTCAGCAATCTTCTTTTTTTTTGTAAAATAAAGGTTTGATGGGGAAAAAAATCTGCTTTCATCCTGAGTATAGTAATTAGTGAAGTCGTGCATCCTCATTTAAACAGCTGCCCTCCCTGACTCAACCCGGTATTTTTCTTTTGCTAGGCTGAAATATTATAGATGCTATGTATTAGGAAGTAATTTAGATTGATATTTTTGTTTAAGTTAAATTGAATTTTTTCATTAGAACTCATTGCCTGGAGTTCTGTCTGATGCTGTCTTAGCACTAGCAATTGCTAACTCTTTGCTCCCTTAATATCCTGAAATACACCCTGCACCTCAGGAAGAATGTGAGGAAATCTGGGCATATTATATGCCTGTGTTTTGTCAGATATATGCTGATAAACAGTTCAAGGATATATCAGACAAGAGTCTGGATGGTTGTACCGCTCTTAGATGAGTAAAGTCTTTTTTAGATGCTATTTTGACTCCACTGCTTCGTGTCAGGACGATGAGTGCGCAACTAGACCTTAATTGCTGTGATGGCCTCAATGGAGGCCTCCACCCTCACCCTCTGATGGGCTTGGGTGTTCAGTTCTTCCTGAGCTACACCTCAGCTGCATCCACCTGCGTGTTGGGAGCTCCTGGACCAGCCTTGGACCTGGCCTGTTACCATGTCCTGCCTGATGACCCCTGGACCACCAACAGACCCTGTTGCAGTAGCTGCCCTGCTCTGGCCACCTGCCTCTGGCACGGTGGGGCTGCGCCCCATTGGTGGGGTCACCGCTTGGCCCTTGGCTCCCCCACCCTGAAGGGGCACTGCCACCCTTGCTGCTCCCTGAGGCTTTGCTTCTGAGTTCACAGCGCCTGAAAATGTAGTTTTGGTTGGCTTTTATAAAGCAACACTTATATTTGCATTTCAGAGGAAATTTAGGTACAGCGTTCAATAAGACTGGTGACACCTGTGATCCCCATTTAAATCAGAGTTCATTTCTACAGCCCAGCTCCACCAAGGCCTGCCTCCACAGTGGTTATTTAGGGTGTAGTTTCATCTCAGGGTTACGCCACTTTGTATTTGCATCGCTGCTAAAGAGGGCTCCTGCCCTCCTCCTCTGCCACACACCGCTGCTCCCTCAGCTCACATCATGATCTCATGGAAGATGAGCTGATCAAAAGTGTGAATAGTTCCTTAGTGAGCAGTGACCAGTGTGACCCAGTCGCGCAGCTGTGTAGGTCTGGCATGAGAAAGGGGACAGGAACCCACCTATACCTGAGGACGTGAGAAGGGGGACTGTCTGTAGTTTGCCACACTAGCGATAGTGTGAAACCACATATTTGAGGTCCAGTTATACCAGACAGCTGAGTCAATCTGTCAAAAAGAGGACTTCTCGCTTCCTCTTCCCATCTCACTCCTTCTACCCTCCTTCCTCACACAAGGCGTTTTTCCCCCCTGTTCACTCCTGGGCCTGTCAGATTCTGCTGAGCTGATTCAATGCACTAACTTGGCAGAAACCCAGCCATTTAGTCTGGTCTTCCCCTGGACTGGTGAATTGATCTGGCTTACAGTGGGGTCTAGCGAGCACCAGAGACAACAAAAGGTAGAGGAGTAACACAAGTAGGAGTGAAATTGCCCCTTGCAGGGGCAATGTAGGTGGGTTTTTTTGGCTGGGTTTCCTTTCTGGCCAGCTCACTGAGGCATCAGAGCTGGCACAAGAGAAGCAGCAGGAAACAGAGTGAGATGTGGCAGAAATAGGATTACCCCTTCCTGCAGCAGTGACCTGTTCTACTGGCTGAGCCGATCTTGTCCCGCCACACCGATGTGAAGGCCAGGATGGAGAGCACGATCCTCCTCCCACAAATCCGTGGTCATTGCTAGGATTACAGCGGTTCTGAGAAAAAAGTTAGGCAACCACTTTATTCACCAACAAAGCACTCTCTAATGTCACTGTAGGCAGAAAAGGTAAACAAATAATAACAATTATGCAATTAATACTCCCAGAACAATTCAACACAGCTGCTGACCGTCTTCCTGTGACAGCTTTTGCTGTCATCGAGTTACTCACTGAGTGGGTGCTTCCAGGCCAGCTGGGCCTGTGGCTGACTAATCTTACTTCCTCCTCCTATCCCTCTTTGCAATCTTACAAAGTCTTACTGCAATTACGACTCTATCTCAAACCCCAGATTCTTTATTTTGCATTAAAGCACGTCTATATTTTTGTCAAGTATTGTAGAAAGTCTGTTCAACAGCAAAAAACAGATGTATGTATGTACACGTACAGAATGAATTATCACAGTAATACCTAGATTTTATATTAAAAATGTTCTTCAGTAAATTCCAGAGTATTTTGCAAGAGTTGTTATGATCCCTATGCACAAATGGAGAAACCAAGGCACTGAAGTGCAGTGGTTTTCACTTACCACTAACTGTAAGAGTCACTGGACAATTTCTGAATGATCTTAACTGGCAGCACTGGGTGAAACTGTACCGAGAGAAGAAAAAATAATCCCCAGTTACCTGTTTTACCAACTTAGGACATCAGAATGGGCTGCTGTGAGTAGGAGCCTTCACCGTAGCAAATAACTTTTGATTTTTTTTTCCATTAAGTGGCTGCTTGAATAGAGGCATAATATTGCTTACTTGAACTACAGTAATCAACGGGAACGTGAATTATTTAGGCTGCCTATGACCACTACAGGCACTTTAGTTTTGTCATCTGTTATTTACAGTTGTGGCTTGACTTATGTGACGAATGGACCAGTGACGAGATGGCGTGAGATCTGTTAAAGAATGAAGGTAGCCTATTGAAAGAAGCATTGGTATTTACTCTGGGTGTTTACAGATTGACTTAAAACATAGAATCTGTCTGGCTACTGTATAACTTGAGACAATTTGAGGATTAAGACCATAACTAAACTACCAAGTCTCATTAGAAATTTCTATCCTAAATTTATAGAATATCCTAAATTTATCGAAAATTTATAATAGAATTTATAGAATAATCCTAAATTTATGAAACAGATTAAGATACATCATTTCAGGAGCGAAGGCGTGTCCATCTCCATTGTTAAGACACTACCTTTGCATTAAAAACAACCCATCCATTCACAAATTCAGTTCCACTTCTAGGTATGATTTTATAGTATCTCTTCTACTCCAGATTTAAAGGAAACAAAGGAAACTGAACGTTATTCCTGGAAGGTGTTGAAACATTGGTTTCTATGAAAAAAAAAAATTATTATATTCAGTTTGCTAATAAGCAGCCTGAATGATTTTACTAAGAAACAATTTCCCAAATATGCCACTGAAGCAAAAGAGCTAGAACAGCCAAGTCCCAATTTTCCATTTCCCATGAGGGGTGTATGTGCGTGCAACTGCTTACAGAAAATCCACACCAATCCAGATGCCAGCTCTGATTTATAAATTTGTTCTTCTAAAGCAGAGCCAACCAACATAATCTTGCCCTCATTACTACACAGAATTTGTTGCCTAACTATACAGCAACTGATTTATCAGTTAGAATATTTCCTGGAGAAGTTTGTAACTGACTGTTTGAATAAGAATAGAGGGGGATTTTTCTCCAGTGAGAGAGCAACCTCGAAAAAAAACTTTCCAGGTTTTCAAAGACACGAAGTCCCAGAGGTCTGCAACTCATCACCATTAGTGCCTCCACTGCATCCCCACGGTTAATGGAGAGAATGACCTGCTTTCTGTTGAGCCAATACAGAGTGAGCAGCTCCGGTCTTTGCTACAACCTGCTGAAGCAAGCAAGGCTGTTGGCAGTTATTAATAACCCCATCTCCAGACATGCTGGAGAAGTGTGTAGTCACGCTTCTGAGCTGTCCTTAAGCAATTCCCACCTCCCTACCAGAAAGTTGTAATCTGTCAGAACGTGGTTCTAAGAATAGACTTGCAGAGCATTATGTGTCAGGGAGGGGGTAGACTTCATCTACCATCTCCTAAAAAATCTTTTTATAGAAGCTGTCTAAAAATAGCCTGAAAGCTTAACAGGGAATGCGGCTTAGTTTTTGAAAAATAAAAACAAAGTTCTGCAGTACCTTCAATTGCAACCTTTTAGAACCAGGATTTAAGTTACAAGATTTGCCATTACAGTGCTGTTTTTAAAGCACACATTTCCAAAATAAAATTGTTACAGAAATACCCACAGGTTACCTCTAATTTAAAACTAATTATGCAATAAGGCTATAAAATCAAGGAATCTGAAAAAAAACTAGTGAAGGCTGTTTTGTGAATCAAGATTCCAGAGGGCTGTCAAGTGTTCCCGATGAGTTCACACAAGGGACAGAAGATTGCTAACAAATTCTGATGAACCTTGCAAGTGATATTCCATTGCAGTGACGTGAAAGAGAAGACTAAAGATGTGGTATCACTAGGCAGCAGACACTAGTAATTGTCCTGGTAGCTGCCCTCCTGTCTGGAATCCAAAATTTCCCCCAGAGAACCATGTAGCATTTTCTATGTGGAAATAAAATACAATAATTGAAAATTAATGTGGTGCCATTGAAAAAATGTGGTGTAAGTATTAAAAACACCCACACAACTTCAAATTCAAGATCTTTTGCTGTTCTTTACAATCTTATTGATGAATTAGCTCCTTAGCTGTTAAGAACTAAATACTACCAGCCTATAAAATCCCACTGTTAGAAGACTTGTTCACATTCATCAGTAACATCAGAAACTCTACTTTTTCAAACTTTTGTCTGAGAAGAAAGAGCGCGCATACCTGGGAGTATGTGTCTGTATACTGTCCTCAGAATATACATATGGCACTGAAGAGTAAATAAATTGTCTTGATAAAAGCAAATAAATCGATATAGGAAACAGTAATGTAGGAGCACCACAGAAAGCTTATATTGCAATGATGACTAATATACCCGAGCATATCAAGATGTCCTATTTTTTTCTGGAGAGGGCAATTTTCTAAGGGGCTAGTGAGAGGTTTTGAAAAACTAATTTTTTCAACAGATGCTGCTCAACATAGCAAAGTTAAGTTAAAAAAAGCCAAACACGTGTCTTACACTCGAGCAAGAACCAGGTGCGATTTGCAGTGGTCTCCCGCTGTGAAGGGTTTCCACTGGACAGCAAAGGATTTTTGTCTCCTGAATGGATGAACAATATCCTTTAGAGAAAGCATCTAAGAATAAGAGGTGCCAACTGCAGTCATCATCACTGAGTTTATGCAACCTTTTAAAGAAGCTACGACAATTAAGTCATCAGCACCTTCAAGAAAAGTCAGAGAAGCCTTAATTTTACTTAATATTTCCTAGGAAACTAGAGCAAGGCGTAATGTGCTTGTGTCACAGGTTCACACACAAACACACACACGTAGTGCACATGACAGTGTTCTGTGCTAAGGGACTTGTAGCAAGGTGCATTCACATACAGGTTTGTCACACTGTGGCCATCCAGGAGAAAGGCAAGGATCCTGAGAAGCAGTTCCCCCAGTTGGCACAGTCTGCTCCTGGCCGTAAACTTTGAAGTAACCGTTTATCCCCACTATGCCTGTGGACTGAAGCTTACTCCTTAAACGCAGTTTCACTCCTTTCTTTTAATTTCCAGGCCGCACTTGTTTCATACAGTTTATAACCATTTATTTATTTTTGTTCACACTGTCCTTGAGCTTAAAATCCTTAACATGTTTCTTTGTCCATCAGTATAACCACTGTCTTCCTTGAATTCAGCTTCAAAAGGCTGTTCTTCATCCAAGGGCTGCCCTCATCCTAGTAGAAGGATTTCCTTGTGGGAATAATGAGCTGGTACACAGCAGAAGATACATAGAACTGTGTTGCTTCTGTTTGATGCTTGAGCCCAGATCAGGCCCCCCTGTAGCTGCACACAGAAACTTGATGGGAACGATGGGAGAGAGCTGATCTCCACAAACGTGGAGGAGTCTTGTAGTGCAGATGTGGTCTCCCAGCTTGGTTGCATCTCTCCGAGTAGTATGTAATACGTTTTGGCCTGTGTCTGCCCCCTCTGTCTATGGCTTACTGAATCTAGTATTGCAAGAAGGCCCAGAATGGATGTCTGTCAGGAAAAACATTCAAAAAGAAACCTTTGCCACTGCTAATGGGAACAATCATCTCTTGGCTAGTGATTTCTGGCCACACTTCTGGAATTTATCAGTGTAAGTACAACTCTGCAGCTACAGAACAAAGTTAGACATTGCTGAAATTGTGAGGCTTCCACCAACAACTGCATACAATTGGTGTACCACAGTCAACCACCAGAAAAGATGCAATGGTATGAAGATATCAGGAAGAGGTTACAGCCTTTTCAGGAGGCATTATTCCAAGGCTCTCCAAAAGAGTAATTCTGTGAAAGGAACCGAGACACAGTCGGCTGATGTGACCTAGAGATGCTTCATGGGTATGTAAAAGCTGCTGGTGCTGGAGCCATTTCAGGTACCAGAGCAGCAGGCCAGGTAACTGACTTTTGTGTCTGCTTCTTGTCTTTTATCAATATTGTGTAGACATGACATTGTCCTTGAAACGCTTTGGGACTCGGTCTCCCAAAGAAGCAAAGCAAGTAGCCCCAGAGCAGCAGGGTGCATGGGGCATCCCGGTGAGTTTTCTGCACCCCTTAAGTATCAAAAATGTGCTATTTTACGTACATAAAACCCAGGCTTTCCTCCTGAAAAGGCATTGCAGGTATTGCAAAGGTTTGGCAGGCTGAGCAGAAGGAGTCTCAACGGGGCTGGGCGGGGAGCACCGAGGAGGTCGTCCCCACCAGCGGTTGGGTGCCGGCCCGCTCCCCCCGTGCCCTGCCCGCCGCCATGAGGGGCCGGTTCCCGCGCGGGCCCGGGCCACCCCCACCGGCCAAAACGACTCGCGGCCGCCGCACACCGGGTTTTGAAAGGCCTCTGAGTTTGCTGCCGCGGTCGGGACGGGACGGGGCTGCGCTGGGCACGGAGGGAGAGGGCAGCGGTAGACCCCACCCGGGGTAGGCCCCACCCGCCGGACGGCTCGCACTACGTTTCCCGGCGTGCCGCGGGGCGAGCCGCTGCCGGAAGCGGAAGGGCGCTCCGTGCCGTCTGCCGGTGCTGCGGCGGGTGGCGGGCGGCTGAGGGGACGCGGTGGCGGCCGCCCAGGTAACGGCTGCGCTGGCGCGGCCGGAGGCGGGCAGGGAGGCGGGCAGGGATGGAGGCAGCGGCAGCGGTTCCCGCCTGGCCGTGGTTGCGCTCTGCGTCGGGAAAGCGCTCGTGTCTGCGGGCCGGGCAGAGCAGGGCAGCCGGATGTCCGTCCGCTTCGCCTTTTCTTTAGTAATAGAAGCGTCAGGTTTCATATCCCTGTTAGTCGCTGACAGGCCTTTAAGAGTTTCCTATGTGCTGCTTCAGGGGTGGGAATGCCCCGGTTTAAACTGTGGTGGTCCTAGAGGTGAGACCGATGATGGGCCGGTGGTTGAACCCCGTCCTTCCGCAGGGCGGTCCGGATCCGCCGTGTTCCTCACGCCTTCCTTGTACACGAGCTTTCCGAGGCAGGTTATGAGCAGCTCTGTAGGTGCTGTGTTAGTGTTCTCTGACTTCAGTAGCACTCAACACAGGAAAAGAAAATGATTAATAATTGTCAAAATTGGAAAACGCACACTTCCGGTGATGTTCTGAAGCACTTAATGTCAAGTAGTTTTAAAGGGGTCTTGTTTCTTTTCTTTTTATCAGTATACCTTTAAACTGTCTCCAGTTATGCTTTTTTAAGCGTCATTATAAGTTTCTCTTTGAAGCAATTTTTTTTTTTCCTCTGTAGGTGGTGAAAACTTAAGATATCACTGAATTTCACTGAATTTTTAGAGGTGGAAGGGACCATAAAGATCATCTAGTCTAACTCCCCTGCTGAAGCAGGATAAATAGTCTTGTACCACATTTAACTACTAAGGAGGCAGGTGCCAGTATCTTAAATAATACGGACTTCTAAACAACTGACAAATAATGAAGACTATACTGCACAAATTTTATTTATCCTTAAGATATTCAAGAAATTAATTTGTCAATCTCTTGTACCATGAACGGTTATGAAACTGGTTTCTTTCAGAGGGTGTTGTGCAATAAAAAAGGATACCGTGTCCCTTTGAGTTCCATCTTGTCCAGGACTGGTTTCCTCTCTGCTGTCAGCATGGCAACATCGCTTAGAACTGTGTGGTCCAGCTTCTTTCGAATGCGTTCAGTAGCAACCTGTAAGCAGGTCCCACTGCAGAGTAAGTGGTGATGAATTTGTCTAAGTCCTATATTAAGATTTGTTCCTTGAGAGCCTCTTTCCTGTACTGTTTAAAGTAATGGAAGCGTGGAAATGAATTTTTATTTGAATAGAATCAAGTCCAATATTCTGTGTTCTCTGCTAATAATTAAAGCATATCTTGGTTTGTTTTTTTTTTCTTTAAAGCTTCCATGATCCACATATGACACTCCTTTAACTTACTAATTACTTTGTAAATGTCACCCCTCTTACCCTTGATTATATTTGAAGATTTGAATTTATTTTTTCAGGCTTATAAGCAGCGGTGAGAAAATGCTACAGTAAAATCTTGTTACTTAACATAAAAAGAGAACAAATGAAAACAGGCAATATTATTTCTTAGCTTTGTGTCTATGTTTTAGATGTCAATAGAAAGATGTGGGGGAGATAGTAAAGGTGATAGAAAAGACAGGTATTGAGAAAATATAATGGACATGTTACATTTTAGAGGTTAGTGGGCAAGGCGGGGAAAGAAATCTTAGGAAGAAATATGAACTACTTGCAGTAACATTTTACAAGAACTCAACTTCTTAATAACTAAGAATGGTTTAATCCTTAGAACTAAAGCATGGAAGTGGTAACAAATTCTAACTTTAAGAATTTAATATCTAAAATATATAGTTAAATATATTAGCTATATCTAAATTTAAATTTAAGAATTTACAGCTAAAATATTTCTGAGAGGAAAATAGCTGCACAAAAGTTTCTTCTTGGTTCTTTCAGCTTTCCCAGTTTTGACACACTGAATGCTCTCCCTCTCCATTATGAACAGCCAAGAAGAATCCTATTTGTATTAAAGCTAAAGATGGTCTACATAAAATAACGTGTCGGAAAAACATTGAAACCTTTTTACAACTTATTTGAAAACAGAAGGCTCAGAACATGATACGACGTAGTTCTCGTGATCGTAACTCAGTTCTTAAAGTATAGTGGTAGAAGAAGCTTCACTGGACTCAGAAGCTTACACGTGGATTTATGTCAGGTCCAGCAGTAAAGGAAGGGGTTTGCCAGTACAAGTCAACTCCAGACACCTCCCAGGCCCCTCTTAGGCATGCACACCTACATGGTTGTGGATGGCAAGATGTCTATAGAATGGTTCCTTTATAAGGGACTGTGACTATTGCATGTCCTCTGTTAACTTTACGGTTGGACTCAATGATCTTAAAGGTCTTTTCCAACCTAAATGATTCGATGAAAAAAAGGGAATGGAATCATGGGAAAACTCAGTTGGAAGGGGTTTCAGGTGGTCTGTGATCCAGCCCCCTGCTCAGAGCTGGCTGCACTCCGCAATCACACCAGCTTGCTCAAGGCTCTTGAGCCCAGCTGGGTCTTTGAAATCTCCAAGGGCAGGGACTGCACAGACCTGCCTTAGCCCCAGTCCCAGCCTGTCCTCACAAGGAAAACATTTTTTAACATATCCAGCCAGAGCCTGTTGTTTCAACCTAATGGCTGTTTTTTCATGCCTCCCACCGTGCACCGCTGTGAACATACTGGCTCCCTCTCCTCATTAACCCCAGTCCTCATACTGGGGGCTGCTGTTAGGTCTCCCCAAAACTCTCTCTGCTCCAGGCTGAGCCAGCTCCGGTCCCTCAACCTCTCCCCACAGGGCAGGTGCTGCACCCCCTGACCATCTTGGTGGGTCTTCGCTGAACTCATTCAAGTTTATCTTTCATTAAAGGGCCCCAAACTGGCCATAGTATCTAGATGGGATCTCACAGGTGCTGAGTAGAGGGAGATAATCCCTTCCCTCAGTCTGCTTAGTACAGTCCTGGATGACAACAGGCCTTCTTTACCACTTGCAATTAATTGTGATTGCTTTCCTTGGAGCAACAGGAACCTGGGGAAAGGGGTAAAGTTCTCTAGTGTTACAGCAGCCAGGACATTATAGTTCTGTGTTTTGTATAGCATATATAGCAGTCACCAGTGAAGTACAAATTTGATTTGTATAATAAATATTGCTGTGGATGAGACCATGATCTTCCCTGTAAGTCATAAGGTAATATTCTTTGCATATATAAAGAGTATGTATGCTCTGATGGTGAAATCTATAGGTATTTTGTTCATACTGTGATTTTTTTTCTTAGGAAAACAACACAATTGGAAAGGTAAATGTAGGCCATAGCTACCTAAATACTGTATTTTTTGATTGCACTAGAAATCTCTGGAGTAAAGTGAACTTTTGTTTAGACAGTGTTTGGGTTTGTTAATCTAAAACTGAATATGATTATAATCCTCGACTAAGACTTAGAACAGAATGTAAATGTAAACATTCTTAAATTTGGCACAGCTGTGCTTGTTTTTACAATGGTGTTCTTTACTTGGGTGGTTTTTTTTGCTTTTTTTTGCAGATGGAGCTGTGTATCTTGCTTGCCATAAATCTACATACTCAGTTCTCCCTGAAGACTACAATTGGTACTTAAACATGCTTTGATGGGTGGCCTTTTCATGTGATGTTTATTCCAGGACTGCTTTCTCTCTTGTGAGGTTTTCATATAATGCTATCAAATATATCATCTGCCAGTTTTTGGATATATGTAACGATTTTAACTAAAGTGCTGGTTCGGATCATAACGATTGTGAAGTTAATATTTCAAAAAATAAGCATAATGAAAAATCATACAGGACTCATTCTAAACGTGGTGATGACCCCAGGACTCCTGCAGTTGTGTTTGTGGAAGAGCAAAAGTAGCTAAGAGCAGTCATTTTCATTGATGCCTGTTGTTAAGACAAAGTCCACTTATTTTTGTGCTGCTTGATGGGAAACTTGCCTAGAAACCAGAAAAGACGATACAGATGTAGTGAGAAGCACAGCATCTGTCATACAAGGTTTTAGGAAGGTAATGTGTCAGAGAAGGGGGAGGAAGGTGAGAAAAGTCATATTCCCTCAAGGAACCTCTCGGTAGACTTCTTGTTCATCAGGATCATCATCTGTTACCAAATATAAAAGTTGGAACCCCAAACAGAGCTTTCTTTCCTATTCTTTCTTTTGTAGGTGCCATACGTCTTCTAAAGGCATGTTATCCTAGAAAACATTATCCTCGTCTGTTGCTACAGTTTATATGCAGTTATTCAAAGATTTACCAAAAATTTTTTTCCAATCCATATTTGCAGCTATCCTTAATTATTTTTTTAGCCCTTTTTACTTCTCCATCCAAAAAAAGAAAGATGAAGATAGCCAGAAACAAAAACAAACAAACAAAACAGAAGAAAAAAAAGAGGAAGTTCAGATCAAGTATTTGTGACCCTTATTTTATAAGGATTTATTTTATAGAAGATTCTTAAGAATTCATAAATGCAGGGTCAAACCTGGTTTTCTTTGGGACTCTGGCTGCTCAGTTGCTCAGCGTTGCTGAAAATTGTAAGGATATATTTAAGAGTGTAAGTTTTTATTTTTATAGCAAAGTGGAACTTGCAGTGACATCAGATTTGAAGACAATCGTCTGCTACCACCCTTCGCTTGAGATTCCATACGAGCATACAAAAGTATGTCCAAATGTACACATTTATATTTCTTACTCTTGTAAAGGCATAAGTAGTTCATAATTTTGAGTCTTTAGGACATTTTTTTTTTTTAAATTTGAAATACTGAGGTACTTTTTAGTACGTGATCAGCATGTCTGTGAAGTAAGTGAATGATGAGTGTATAGCTGCTGCCATGAGGAGGACCTTATTCTTAGTTGAATTAAGGGCAAGATGCGGAGTAAGAACGCTCAGATATGACAGCATGTAGTAACTCAAATAGAATTAAATGAGGCACTCAAATACTTGTACACTGCAGAGAAAACTAGTGTCTATCTATGAGCATATTCCTCAAAGAGGATGTTTGAAATGCAGTTTATAGTTTGCATGTCCTACCGTGTACAGATACAGCAATTTGGGCAAGAGGCTTTATAAAGAAGTGCTGCTGCTGGTTTCAACTTGAGCTTTAAATTCCATTCAGCACTCTGGGTTCATAAACACCACAAAAAAAACCCTTTAAATATTGAATTTTTATCTATCAGTAGTACTCTCAATGTGTTCTTTACACTGATGAACACAGGTCTAGATAGGCTTTTCTAGCATACACCTTTTGTTGCAATTTCCAGTTCTCACATGCTAGTGGGATACTGCAAATGGTAGCTGCATTGCTGAAGTACCCAATGTGAAAACTTTCCATTGAAAACTTAAAACACTTTACTGCTCCTTGCCTGCATTTTTAAATTTATTTTTTTTAATACTTTTTAAAGTATTTTTAAACTTGTCAGTTGCGTGTCTGAGGAAAAACAGGTGTAAAATACTAAAACAAGGAAAAATATTTGTAACGGTGCTAATACTTAGGTTTCAGGTTGAGAACAAACATCTTGGTCTAAGCAGATGCACAAACAATTAGGAAGTGACATTCTTCTCCAAGGTACAAATCATCTAAAAGCTATTTTAGCAACGATGATCATCACTATGAATAATTTTCTAAATAACATGAGTACCTTTGTATGAGTAGAACTGAAGCTTATGATTCAGCTAGAGAATTGTAAGGATGAGATCAGCAATAATGATGACAGCAGTACTGATTTTAGGGGTAGGGTAATCAGCTGTAGCACCTGGGGTAATTAGAAGTTTCCAGACATCTGCTGCACAGTGGTGGGGTTTTGTTCAGGGCGGGTGGGGGTGTGGTAAAGACGCATTCTTCTGTATGCCTTCAGTTTCAGCTGTTAAGAGTAAATTGTAATGCTATGTATGTAGCTTGGCTTTTTGATTTTTCTCAAAAAAAAAAAAAAAAAAGGAGAAAAAGGAAATACATACACTACTGTTTTTATAGCCTATACCACGGCCAGATCCAGTGAATAATAAAGAAGAAAACCTTGATCAAGTTCTGAAATCCAGATTGAATGAAAAAGAGCTGAAGAACAATAGAGGTCCTACAATTGAAGAGCTCAGCAAAATGTTTTACACAACAAAACATCGCTGGTATCCTGTGGGACAGTAAGTATTTTCTTTTCAATGTTTGTTCCTTTGGGGTGTAAAAGGAGGTACAGGAATAATTTAATGACTGGATTCAACCTAGGAGAAGTCATGTGACACAAGATACTCCTAGCCCATGGGCTGTTACATAAAATCTTAAATGCTGTGTTGTGTAAATGGAAGACTGTATTTTGTAAGGGGTTTTTTAACACTGCCCTTTGGTAGACTTTGCAATTTTTTTTTATTTTTTTTTTCTAAAATCTGTTACAGAGTAGAAATTCCTCATACCATCTAGTTGGCTGCTGGTTGAGGTGATTTATTAAAGTTGCCTAAGTCCTCAAACCAGGACACAGCATAAGAGAATCTAGTATGTAAGATACCCTCAATGGATACGACAAATACGGCTTGGAAACATGCATTGTCTATTCCTTAACACCTTTTCAGAAAAGAACTTCAGGAGGATGATTCTCAGACTTAAGAATAGTAGAGGTTTTTCATGTGAAATGGTGAAAAGTGTGCCTTGGTGCACCTTGTACTCAAAGAGAGGAGGAGGAGAGGTACAAATATGCACGACTGAGCTTAAAGAGGAACTATATACATTTAGATACGCCTTTGGAAACACATGGCATTCTAGTTTGTGTTACTCCTTTCTAGTCCATGTTACCACACCTTCTGGTAGCTGCTAATGTATAGCTCTGGAGACTTGATACAGGCAGAATTACATTATTTTTGTCCACAGAAAACTTTTTAGTTACTATGTTTTAGGGGTAGATAGAAGGAATGACATAATAGAACTTTCTATGGTCAAAGGGTAGCTGTCACTTTAATGAGCATCAAACAGGATCCTCCTTGTTTTACGGTGGGTAATTAAGAGGAAAGTAGGGATCATTTTTGTTGTGAAGAATTTGGTTAGTAGTTTGCCTGCAAAATATTACACTGTTTTAACGTACAGTCTGGCATAACTCCTTTAAACATCAAGTCTCTTTGTTCTGTAGCAACCATTTTAGCTGAAGGAAAAGCTGACCATGTAATAAAATTAACTTCACACAAAGGATTAAGAATAAACAGCAGCCTTTGTACCTACTCAGCTGTAGAACTGATTGGATTATTGCGTGCTTGTAGCAGATGCAGCAATAGAAATGAGTAGCATTATGTAACTCGGTGAACAACAGAGATGACATCTAATAAGTGGTGACGGGTTGTGCTTGTCTATCTCCTGGTTTGCTTCCTTGTGTAACCTCCAGACCACTCACCAGGGCTGGGGTGGGGGCAGGGGGGAAATGTCGGGAGAATGGAAGACTATCCAAAGCTTGCATTCACTGCAGCTTTTTTTAATTCTAGGTACCACAGAAGACGCAAGAATCCTAATCCTCCTAAAGACCGATAATTAAGATAGCTTCTTGTTCGTCAGTACTCTGCTATTAATCTTTATTGGAAATAAAAATTACAGAAAGTGATACATTTGGCAGTTCTGTGTGAGTGCTATAACTAAACCATGTTTAAGTAAATTTGACTGTTTCTTTTCTACTTCAACTAGTTGACAGAAAACCAACAAAGCTAATGAAACAAGGATCCAGTGAAGGCTGTTGTACATGCACGGTCAGGGAGGGTGCTAGTGTTAGAATTGGGTGTAACAGGTGGTGGTGTGCTCTGATTAAACTCGATCAGGGGCTTGGCATTGGTAAAATGAATGCATAGAAGTCTTATGTCAAAATGGGAAGTGGAGAACTGGACACGTTAGGGTTCGGTGTTATTTTGCGGGATTATTTTGTTTTTAGAAATCTAGTAACTGAAATGCTGGTGAGCTCGAATACTGAAGTATTAGTGAAATAGTATTGATGAAAACTATTGAGAGGTATTTATGAAAGTGGTGGAAGTAGTTTTGTTTCTTCTATTATCTTTGTAAAATATCTGATTCCGTGTTTAATCCAACATCAGCCAAGTGATTGTATTTAAGGCTATTGTCATGTTCTGAAAACTGGCCAACTTGGTTACGTTTTAGCTTCCAAGGCATAATAACGACTCACCCTTCTAAATCACCTAGCATTCCCAAATATCTGAGGTAACTTCTGTGTGCATTCGTGGGTTGGGGTTTTTTTTGGTTCTGTTTTTTTTAACCCCACCCCAGCTACTGTTCAGTGAGGATGGTATGTTCGTATATAAATAGGGATAGCTGTAGCTCAGGGGAGGAAGAGTTCTTGGCCTCAGCAAGGTAATCCGTGGAGACTCCCAGCTCTTTCTAGCTTACCTAGGGGGAAGGGTTGGCCCTTTATTACATAAAATCCTTTAAATTAGTTTGATTCTACTTCATAGCTTTAGCGTTTTGTAGTGCTTAAACGTTTCTGCTACTAAAATATTCTGTGTCACCTAGCACTTTTTTTTCTCGGAAAAGGAGATTCTTTACTCCAGCCTGCAGTTTTATGCATCAGCATTCTGATAGAAAGGGCTAGCTTGGAACATTGTGCCTCTGCAGACATCCCAGTGACTTCATTAAGTCTTCTTAGCAGATCCTAATAAATAACCAGAAAATAATTATCCCATATATGTCAGATATCTTGATTGTATTTGCTTTCCAAATAAACTTGGATAAGATAGGAAGGTTCTTGTTTCTTGTGTTAGTCTGGTGTCATTTGCCAACATGTGTTACCCATGCCTTTTGCTAGAAGTGGAGTAAAGTCTCTAATCCTGGTCATTGTTGGGATAAAGGACACTTATTTTTCTAAAGTTATTACTAAATAACCTTTTTTTCCCTCAAATTTCCTTTAATTGGGAAAAAGTACTATTGCATACATGCAAAAAGACTGCCTTTAAATATTTCTGGAAAATTTGACAGAAAGCAGGTCTAAGTATTTATCTTAGTATTATTTTGACAAATGCATTTTTTTAATCCAAATGCCAGTTAGCTGCTAATGGTTTGTTGTGGGCAGAGCATGACATTGTTTTGCTCATTCTCTCTGTTCTGCTTGTAAGATAGCCCAGTCCATGTCTAAGCCCACATCAGCCAAGTGATTTTGGCTCCATGTTCTATGATGTGTTGCTCGCGTGATAACAAACGTGCTATCATGAAGGAATGTCTGTTGTGTCTGTGAACAGGATCGCTGCTTACTCTGCAAGTTCAATCGCATGAATTTTTTATTTTTTTTTTCTTTTTTTTTGCCTGGAATATAACTTTAAAAATAGTTTCTAGTCATTCGTAGTACAACAAATTTTACTCTTTTCATCGATTCATGGTGCCTGGTACTGACACTGGTCCGTAAGTGAGAAGTTTACATCTCATGTTCAGTGTGGTGTTAAGTTCTGCTGCATAAAATCAAGCCCCCTTTATTTTTGGAAAGCTGAGACCTAATTTGTCACTGTTTGACTTTACTCCAGTGCAAGAAAAGATATCTTTGGATTAATTTAAACTTTCATTTGCTTTCCCCCCTTTTTTCCCCCCAGCTTATTGCTGCCTAATACTATTAAGACATTTTGCTTTACAGAAACCTTCTGTTATCGCATTTGTCTGTTCTTGTCTGTCTGACCCTGTTTATGATCAAACATCCACAGTCACTGTAGAAATGTTGGATTTCTCAATGTTTCCCAAACATTTTTGGATGCTTTTCAGGCATTTTGAGGGCTAAAAATCTATGATGTGCTAGACTGCTATCTTTAAAGTACTTCCTCTTCTGACCAGTTAGGAAACTGAGCCTAAAACATGTTCGCTACATATACCCTCTGCCATTTTGTTATTACACTAATCCATAAAATTGGTATTTTAAAATCCTTCCCTGCATTACGCTGCCACTCTCAATCTTTCAATGTTCTCTTCTACTAAAGCTTTCTCCTGGGTCATCTGGAGCGTGACCTAATTAAAATCCTACTCTCACAGTAATTCCAAGCTGCCCTCCTCATTTTCTAGGTCTTGAACAACTACATAAAGCTGTCATTATCAGTTTTCTGTTCACTTGAAAACTTGGAATTAGAAGTCCATCCATTTGATTCTTGTCCAACTCCTATGCAAAGGAATAATCCATTTGAAAGTTTCCTGTCACTCTTGTTCTTTGCAATCGAAAATTTTAGTTGCATACAATTCACAAAAGTCTGCTCTGGTGTCCTTGTATCCCATTTTAAGCACGTAGTCATTTGCTTTGTATCCAGCAGTTAAGTGTTTCGGACCTTATCAGGCTCACTGTTGTGGATAATATACAGTTATATAAATAGTTTATATAAATAAATCTTGCTGATTTATTTTTTTTTTAACATCTGGCTAAAAGTTTTCTTGGGCTCCGCTTGCTAAGCGTGCCATTAGAAAACTCTTGTCAGTCAAGTGTCCAACTGATTGTCCTCAATTCAGACTACTGAAATGGCAGTTCAGTTTATCTTGTTGTCCTAGCAAGAAGAAAGTTCTTTCACTTCCTCTAGTTGGACCTGAATTAAAAAAGGAAGCATGCTTTTAAAACGTTGATTTTTGCCTTTTTTATGTGCAAATTATGTTGTTCTGTGCATTCTTGGTTCTACCACCAGGAGGCAATCTTGCACAATAACTCAACTGGATTTGTTTGAAGCCTTAGAGGCTTTAGCGATCTCATCAAATTTAACACAGTGAGAGACCTGCATAAGCTGTTCTTTAATTACATTTGTAAAATGAACTCTCTCGCAGTTCTGAAAGTGGTTGGATTCAAGAGATCAGAGGTTCTTCTGTGGGACTTGCCTGTTTGCTTTGACTGATTTGCTGATTTGTTTTGACTGATTCAACATGTAGCAGAGATGGATGTTCACACTTAAACAAAAAAAAAAGCCTCACCCTCACGGTTTTGAAAAAAATGAGCCAGCAGTGGAGCAGTAATGGGACCCAATTGCCACATCCACCTGTGACAAGTGCCATATCTTCATGTGTCAGTTCCTCATGACTGTTATGGAGGGAGCGGTCATCCATCCATCCATCCATCCATCCATCCCTTCCCACCCCTCCAGTTTTTCAGCCCTAGAGGAGATTCCCCTTCTTGACCGTTTACTGTTGTAATCGGTCTGAATTTCAGCTGCCATGTCTAAATTCTGCTGTACCAGAAGATATCGCTGCTGCAGCTCTGCTCTAAGTCACAGTAACGATCGCTGTTTAAAGCCAACACGGCTTTTCTCAGTTATTCCCATCTTTGTGAATTTCAGCAGCTGCTTTGCTGTAATTGCTCACGTGCTCATTCCAGCCTCAAAATGAGTACAGAGTTATATAATGAAGTGATCAAATAGATGCAGGCTGCATTCCTCTGCTGTAATGGAGGATGTATATTTTGTTTTAATGCTACAATATATTAAAATTGACTGAAAGCCGGCCAAGCACTAGAATAAACATCAGGCAAATTGTGTACCTACAATACATAAAAGTTGGATTCATCGCTAAGATTGAGACAGCAACTAATTAGACATCTAAGCCTGAGTTAATCTTTGTAGGCTCCCCTTATAGTCAATTGACACACAAAAAAAGTACCTATACAAGGCAGCTGATTTTATTTTAAGATTTTACTTTCTGGAATGCGTCACACATACTGTTCTCTGGAGGTGCTTCTTCCTTCTCGTCTGTGAAGGGAGGATGAAGTTTAGTGGAGAATCATGCCTGTATCGGAGTAAATGAAAGCAGTCTTAGTGTTTGGGTTTGGTTTTTGTTTTTTAATGTAAGAGAGCATATATGTACAAGAAAAATACTCCACTTAAGATAAAAACGTATTTGCTGTTTCTGCTAGCCTTCAATAGCAGGTAGTCCATATATAGGAACTCTTTGTTTTCTCTATAGATTAACTCACGCAGATTTAATTTGTACTTTTGAATAAATCACGCATAGGATTTTAATCTTACCTCTGTATATTTAATCAACCCTCCAACGCTAAAAGATAATGCTCAAGCTGTTACTTTTTTGTTTCCTTCAGAGTGTAGTCACAGGAGAAATAAGATAGTTTATCTATCTTTATAGCATCTCTTCTAATGAGCTCATGATCCCAACTGTTACCTCTAGGTACTTCTAGAAAAATGAACACAATAAATGATAATTTATGGGGTAATTTGCGCAGAATTATCTGCAAATTTAAATACAATTTACACAGAATGTTAGTTCCACTATATATAACTACAGCTATTAGGACACTGCAGGTCAGAAGGCAGGAGCTGTGTGGAAGCTGCGTGAACCAAAGAGCGTGTCTGGTCAGCAGCTTTGCATTGCCTGCCTTCTAGGAATGTAAAAGTTTATGGCCCGAGGTACCACTTTATTCAGTGTCATGATGTAGGTGAGAAATGATAATCAGTGTATCACAAAGTTGTTCATCACCTAGAGGCACCACAGGAGGCTGGAATGGCCTATAAAACTGAGAAATGTTGCCAACTCGTCTTTCTGAAAAATTAAAGGAGTATTAAATACAGAAAACAGTTGTGCTTATATTCAGCTTTACTGCTTGTCAAGATGAAAAACAGTCTTGGGTTAGAGGCAGTTTACCATTTTGAATAAGGCCAGCTTTGACTGCTACCAAAGTTTACAATTCCTCAGCAAAAGAATCTCCCTACCAGCAAAATATGAGATAGCACAGAAAAAAAAAAATCTGAAAGAGCTGTTTTTTAACATCTCTTCTGCCAAAAATAATAAAAATTTAACCATGTAAGTATCACAGAAAATTTAAATGAACAGTGAAAAGTGACTGTTAAATTAGGCTACTACATTAAGCCATTATAGCGTAGAATAAAAATTAACCTAAGTAAAACTATTAAAGTATGAACCTACTGTGCAAACATTTATTTCCTACTCAGTAACGCTAACAAAACAGAGCTTTATAGTTTCATATAAAGATTAGTGTTTCTTAAATATTGCTAGTCTTTCTCATTCAAATTTGTTGTATTTGTTTAAACAAATAATAAGCCAGTAGCATTTTTCTGAAGTCAACATCTGTAGGAGTTATACTGCATCAGAGCCTCATCCTCTTCACCTTCTGCTTTAGTTAAGACACACTGGAGATTTCAACTGAATAATAAACTAATGCCGGGAAAAAATTCTCCTTGACCCCTAATTAGTTAACAGTTGGTCACTATACCATAACATAGGGCTTCACATCCCTCTTCATATTTTTTATTATTTTGTAATTTTTAATCCTGACTGGTTCAAGTATGTGTTCACTTGTTATTTCGCAAAAACACCTCATATCTTTATAAAATGCCCTTTCCCCTATGCTGTTTTTCATACAGTTAAAATCCTGGCATTAGCGATGGGGAAACTGAGGGTGGCAACAAGTTCCACAAACTTTAGAATTGGATTAAGAGAAAGGATTTCCTATCCAGAGTAAAGGCACAGTGCAAACAAAATTCATGGTAAGTGCACCATAAGCAGAGATAAGAAAAACAACAGAGAAATTCCCTTTCTAGAGCATGTATTTGTATGTTCAAATCTAAAATAAACATGCTATATCCTGGCTGCATGGGTTACAATTCATGGACTTTATGTGGCCATATTTGTTGAAGAAAAATATTAGAAATGAACCCAAAGAGGCCACTGCTGAGGCTGAAAGGTGACACAATGGTCTGTGAAGAGAAGGGCAGTGGCAGTCCTGATGGAGAGCAGCTGTGCTTAATACCTACACAGTGCTCGTCCAGACCAAGGGCAAAACCTTGAATTGCTGGATCTGGGTGAGTGTTTTGATTCAGTATGACCGAGATTTTAACTCATGACTTTGGAAATGATACATGAGAAGACTTGTATTTCTTTAAGAGTGAAGCGTTTATCCCGCATTCAAAATACCTGTGTCTGTGCTTTACCTCAGGCAGGTGGTCCCCAGCAGCAGACTGGTACTCAGGGTCCCCCCTGAGCACGTCCCTACTGCTGCAGGCTGAGGGGCAACCTCAAGCTCCGGCTGCTGATGCCCACACCTCTTCCTTACTTCCCCCTGTTCTGCCCATCCCTCTTCAAAGCAATGGCTGGGCACCCCTGCAGGGAGAGTTCATACCAAGCACTGTTCCCAAGATCACATCTTGCTTGATTTTTATCCTACGTGCTCTTCTAAACAGCTCAAGCTGACTGTGCACCCACAAACATTACCAGGTCCCAAAACACGCAATACATACTCACACTTTCATGCTAGGGAAGCTTCGTTCTCACAGGCTGCAGTACAGTTTCACATAATTTCAGATACCTCAAACTGAAAAAGATAGAGAAAAAATTAGAATTACATGTTGGGTCTATAGGGGGACCAGAAAGACTCCAAGGAGTACTGTTGGGATGCCAGTATAGGAGTCTGTTCTAGAAGGAACTAGCCCCAGCTAGTGTAAATATAAGCCAAGCCTCTTGGCAGCAGGGACTTTATTTAGAAATACAAGCACATCCTCTGAAATCAGGTAGTTGGGACCCACATCATTTTTACGCATAACCTGAACTCAGATGGTCTTTGTTCAGACTACTAAAGCTGAATGAGTCTGGTACAGGCTTATTGAGATTGGCAAAACCAGCAACTCAGACGCATAATTACTATTCTCTCCAAGCAATTTGAGTCATCAAGACTGTCCAGTCCAGTTCAGAGATGCTCGAGTTGAGACTCCTGTAAAAACAAAAGGATTTTTTCTTCTGGATAAACAAAACTAAACATGCAGAGAAGAAAGTGCATTTCTGTAACTTCAAACAGAATCTGGACTCAGGAGCAAGCATCTTCTTCAACAGTCCACATCGGAGTAAATGAACCACATCAAAGGTCACTAAATGTCAATGTTCTGTAATTCTCAGCCTTCAGAGCATCAAAGAAATTTAAAGAAATGGTTCGAGTTGAGGCATTTGGCAAAATAATGAGGTGAAAGGCTTTCAAAGTTTTCTGGAGGAAAAAAACAGTAATTGGACATAATTCTTAAAATCTTCATTTAAGCATTACTAAATAAAAATGTTGTGTTTCCATTTCAGGGTTAGTGAAATGTCAACAAGAGAAAATAGTGGTATAAAAATCAAAGAGCTGTGTTTTGGTTGCTCTCAGAACATAAGGAGTTTATTTATTTAAAAATCTGTGACACTGGCACATAAGATGTTCGCTTTAAATAGCTTGCCAGGTGTCGTTTTTTTTCTTTTTTCCTTTTCAGCTGTACTCATATGATAAATTAATTTTGCTAGAAATACACCGCCAATTCAGCACAGGTCTTTTAACAATTCATCTCCTTACCTGGCATACTCTTGCCCCCTTAGAACAGCCCAAGGAACTGATCCTGAAAATGCCCAAGGAGATTAAAAGATAAGCTTCTATTGATTGCTGAAGATTAACTGTCAGCAGCGTAACTGATCAGTCGTTTGGGGAATTTCATTGTTATTGCTGCATCTCTTCCATCAGCCAGCCCAAAGGGATTTCATTAACATCTCACTAGTACCTCTGACTAAGTAGGAATTTTGACTAGATTGTGAAAGCTTCTAGAAATAATCTATTTTGAAGTGTTAAGCATATAAATGCAAATTGAGTGGAAACAGCTGTTATTTACATTCTCTGGGTACAGGATTCCACTCCCTGATGGACAGAAAAATAAATGCCATTGAAAGAACATGAAGAAATTGGAAAAATACGGATCTAGTAAAAATATATGCAATGGACCACATTGTTATGGTGGCAAATCTGTGAAGCTATACCAATTTATACCATCAGGCAGCCCACCTGCCAGAAGGACTTGAAGAGCTTCACGTATTTCTTGGAGAAAGGCAGGGGGTTGAAGGAATGAACACGCTGAAAACAAAAGCATATGAACAAATTAATGTTTCAGCCTTTTATGCAATGGCTAACAGAGGGCCAGGCGTTTTTCAGAAATTGTGTCACAGAACAAAGCCCCCATTCACAACAAGATTTTGCTATGGACTTCTGTTAGTTTGAGATTATGTTTTGGAAAAATTACAAAAGCTCCTGAAAAATGTAAGTAGCATATTCTAGACCAGTGTGCCTGCAAGTGGAGGGCTGTGCTGGAGGGAAAAGAAAGCACAGTGTGAAAGCTCCCCCCTTCAATGAACCCAGGCTTTACCTTTGTGTCAGCCTGGCAGAGGCCCTCCTGCACGTCCTCTGTACATGTGCCCCCTTCACTTACCTGCAGGAGATCCCCACTACCGCGTGTTCCACTGGAAAACTCATGCTCCCTCCCGCCATGGCTACTTCTTTCTGTAACATCACTGGCAACCACCTAGAGTAAAGCGACCAGTAACAGACTGTCCTCAGAAAAGGTGAGGCACATTTAAAAACGTACACAAAACATGGCTGCTAATTTCCTTTGGACCAAACCCACTCAGTCAAATCAGCATTAGGAACCTGGACTGGGGAATTAAAGGTGGGATTGTTCTGCTGGGTTTTCCTTATAGAAGGGAAAAGAAGATGACACAACCAACACAGCTAAAGCTCAAGCAGCACAGAAACACTTGATTCTCAGAGCCTGTAGAGTGATTCTATGATTCTATGATTAGTTCTGTTTGATTTGGGATTGCTCTGTGTCTGCCAGCACATAAAATCTGTCCTAACACAGGCAAACGTGGGACAGGAATTTCATTCTTATTCCATTTTAGACACAGACTCCTGCCTGCCATTCTGTCTTATGCAAACGATACATCCGATGGCTAAATGCATCCTTCAGCTCCTTTTCAGAACAGAGACTGATCTACAGCAGCAGGTTTTGCAGCTCCTTTCCGTCTAGCATGATGTGGCCTGAAATGTCGGGGAAAAATTCTGCTATGCCTCAGGCATCTTTCTGGATCAAATTTATTCCCAGAGGGATAATTTATCAGAGAAGTGAGCTCTGAAGAGAATGCTAAAAATAGTGTTAAAATTTTGAAATACAGGGCAATGGCACTGGAAGTCAGAAAAGATGTCTAGCCCAAACTCACACTTTATAAAAGGCTCTGTGTATTTTGTAATAATTATGGATATTATTTCCCCTCCCCCATTCACTTATGAAGACAGAGAAATAATAAACTTCAGCAAATCCGAATTTGGTTACACAGAGCCATCTGTTAATTCTGGTATATGGCAGTAGAGGGCATCTAAGGACTTCAAGTCACATATGGTAAGGGATTAAAATCAGATGGCTGAAGGAGTTACTACTCTCATCCTCAACCATTCACCCCACCCCGTGACAGAATTTGCCATCTCACGACCAAACCAGCTCATGAAGCTGCTCCTGAATGACCGCAGTTCTGAGCCACGCTGAAACTGGGGTGGATCTTAACTCACCAGACTGAAAGCCGGAGTTGTTTAGGAGGAGATGCGCGAGTTAATTTCTCACCCCTGCTGCAGGCAGCGCTCTGCCAGAGCCATGGCAAGGGTGGTTCAGGTACAGTATAAGGGGAGACAGTAACTGCCTCGAGCAGTCTATACAATTTTATCTAGTACTGTATGAGCTTTAATTTCTACATGCCTGGCAAAACTGCTTACAGGAGGGGCAAGCAATCCTGGGAATGGGCAGGCAGAACCAAGAAAAGGCGAGCTGTGGACCAATGCTCTTTCCTTAACCAGGAAGAGTAGCCCTGTGTCTGTTTCCTCTGTTGAGCCCAAAAAATGCCAGTCTGTCTGTCTGGCCTGTATTTCAGTTTACATCCTCCCAACATGCCAATAGGTTGTAGGATGATGCCTTGAGCCTTCCTGACAAAAAAACACCCAAGCACTAATCATGATGAAGAGAGAGAAGGTAGTTGGCAGCTAGCACTGTTTTCTTGTCATCTGTTCAGCTTTGTATTCCACGTCCAGCCTCTCTTTATGCTGAAGCAGGGAAAGCAGCCATGCCTGTCTTGAGCCAAAAGAAGTCAACACGTCAGAGGCAGGTTAAGTTCATTACCTGACACTAACACTTAATGTACTAATCTGAAAAATGTATTTGATCCAAGCAGCATACAGACATACCACAGGCAGCATATTTTCAATTAACTGTAAGAAGTTTAAAATTATATGAACACATTAGTACACGTTGATTACCCTGTTATTCAAACTCCTAAATACAGCAACACATCAGGCCTTATGCTCAAGTCTATTATAGCCTTAGTCTGAAATTTAAAAGTGGCTCATGCCCAGGAAAAGGTTCTACAACTCATTTAATGATTCACAGTACTCCTGAAATGATATTCATCTGTCTGCTTTCCATGGCAGCACTTTCAATCATAAACACTTAATTGTAGGAATTCATCCTCAAGGCCAAATAGCTCTGGGTGAATTAAACCATCTTTAATAAAAGAACTAGAACAGTGATTTAGAATTAATCTTTTTCTGATGGGAGATCATTTATTCAGAGACACATAACCCAGTTTCTTCTTCATCTTCATTTTACTTTTGCACTCAAAACTCTCTCCTTCGGAGATAGCCACCGCATCACCTGTTTTAATTTTCCTTATTAGTTTCAGAACTGTCTCTTCGCCAACAAAGGAACTTTCATTACTTATGAACTGGCAGAGCCCAGGATTGCTGCCTGCATGCCGTCTGTCAGGAAAACTTTTTTCACAGACATTACTTGCTCTCTTTTACTTTGAGAAGCAGGACTCGCAACTGGCAAGAAAACTTCTCAAGCCTCCTCAAGCATAAAAGGCTTGTTTTTTCTGGCAGCATCTAGGAAGAGAATGCAAGATTTCAGAGTGCTTTCAGCTGTGCTATCTCTAGGATTTTTCTAAAACAAAGACAAGAATATACATTTCTCAAAAAATCCAGAACTTCAAAGAGGGTGGTTGTGAACGTGTGTATGTACAGGTGTATGTGTGTGTATATATCTCTCTCTCTCTACTCTCTTCCTCAGGCATAGACACGCTTTCTCAGCCAAAAAATCAAGGTAAATAAATATTACAGTCACAGCAACTTATATGGTAATCTGAATATTAAAATCCATAGCATATATTCTCCTAGTAGTTGTTTAAAATGACTGCTATCAAAATGGTTCTTGCACGTAGTCTTTTTTTCTATCGTATTCATAAAAAGGAAGCATGATACGGAAGAAAATGCTGTCAAAGCATGTAAATTTACCAATTATCCTCGGGTAACTTTCAGCAATATTTAGCTAGTTCTAGTCAGAGGGAAATTGCATAGTTCACAGAATAGCAGGGGCAGAACAGAATTCTGCTCACTGGTTATTACAAAGCCTAACAGTATAAGGTAAAAACTGCTGTGTAAATTATCTTTTTTATACTTTGTACCTTGTGTCGCCACATTCCACTTTTCCTTAACAAGTCCAGCAAAATTATTTTTACGTTTTGGGTTTGTTTTTTTTTTTACTTTGAACTGTAAATAGTAAATTAGAGAAACTATAAAAGCACTACGTTTAATGCTTTTAATTGAAGATCCTAAGTATGGCTAAATAACTTCTTACTCAATGCAGTTGAGGCCTTTAGATGCTACTGTAAGTTTTAAATAGTATAAAGCATATGACAAGATGACAGACGGATTTAAATGCCGTCTTTTTCTGGTCAGAGTTTCATGCTTGCCAGTGATTATCCATCTACCTATCCACTGAACTGAAGGAAATGATCCTTCTTTTTTTTTCGACCGTCCCTGAAAGAAAATAATCTGGATGTTATTTCAAAGTACTGCTCTCATAGGGCTATCTCTTGATGGTTTGCTTTCAAATTACAACTGCTGGTTTTCTTTTAGAACACCACTGATTCATAGATATTATTCACTGAATTTTTGAATATTCTCTTTTACCAAATGTATTTTCTCAAGAAAGATAAAGCATTCACATCTGAATAGACAAAAATGGCAGGAAATAAGGTGGCAGCTGGTTAAGAGTAAAATTGTTTGGTATACATCATAATTTATTTCATCAAAACATTCTGTTCCTTGGGAAGCTGGAAAAAGGGAAGTGATCCCATTTATGAAAATACTTTACTTCTCTCTGCTGTATTTATTATGGTTTAGGAACTCTGTGAAACAAGCAAACCTTCCTCCTGACTGCTGAGTGAGAAATTCTCTAAGGGCTCACACTGTGGACCTTGTTTGTGGTGCAGAGCTACAATTAACTTGTTCTAATTTGCTTGAAATAAAAGCTCAATATTCATATTTCTTTGTCTGAGAACCAGACGTGCTGCCTGATCACTGTAATCACAGGACAGGGAGGAACCATGGCAGTAATACATTGTTATTTAGATCAGTTCAGGTAAACAGTTGTCAAAATATGGTCAATAAATGGACTTATGTGATAAGCAATAGCTGGCCTTTTAACTAAAGCAGATTTTATCTGATCAAATGGTATGTCATGGATAATGGATATTCTGTGCTGCATCTTTGGGAAGAGAGGATGCAGAGAGCAAGTAAAGGCCCCTTGTATTCTTTCAGGTAGCTAGATAAATCTAGCTAAAGAAATCAGTAAACCTTTTCAGCAAATCAAAGCAAATTTAGCAAAAGCAGCTGAGCCAAAAATTCATTACCCCCTCCTCCACTCACGTCATATTATATAAATAAATCAGCGTGCTAGCTCTCCAGTAAATTTGGCATACTTTTCAGGAACAAAGTGAAAAGCATTTCTAGCAACAGGCACTTCAGGCAATTGTAAAAACGTTGCTGCTTCCTTCCTTGGTCATGAAAGGGATTTTTGCCTAAAAGAAAAATAAAAAGTAAATCTACTCGTCCCTCCCCTTCTTTTTTTGAGCACACACATCTGAAAACAAGTCAGAAACATAATAAATTCTGCTTGTGATTTTCAAGAACTCTTAATGTTCATGTTTTCGCTACTAGTATAAATCTCGATTAAAAATATCTAATATATGGATGATATATTACCCAAACCAAAACATTCATGCACAGAAGAAAGTATCTGAAAAAGAAATCAGAGATTCCGTAAGTTTGTGCCTTTCATCTCCAGTTGGATGGTACGCCTCTAAAACTGGCTCAGAAGAATTCGTAACTGTATACATACAGACAATATCTGTCCCAGAATTGTTACCCCAAAACACACAGACTAAAAATAAATAAAGCACTTGGCTTGAATTGTACTTACAAATTTTAAATCCCTATTTGTATAAACTGATTTTCTCTTCATATTAGTGACTCTGTTTCGAAGAATTACTGTTTGTTTAAAAAAACTTTTTTTGTTTACTTGATGGAAAGCTAAGTTTTCAGAATCTGAGATCTCCGTGCTGCTTCTTTTCTTTCTCCATTTCACATCTTTCTCCTACTCCATTCTAATTTTTTATATAGTAAAACACTTAAGGCAGACCAAGTATGTATTAAACATCCTAATGCTAAAGAAGCTAAAAAGTAGCTTAAAGTAGTTTAATGCACCACATGTGGCCCATAATCCCCAAAGTAATTTAATTTAATCACCTTTTCTTACACTTAAAAATTATTTTTTTCTCCCCTGTGACTGTGTGAAAGACTCACGCAGACAGAGGAGAAAACCAGCTAACTAACATTGTTGAAAGAAACAGTGAAATACTAACTTATTCCACCGAGCCTATAGTACTTACGGAAGTCTCATACCAGAGAATAAAGGTAACTGTGAACCGAAGTACTCTTATGAGGTGCCAAAAGTGTCATTTAAAGATCGATTTGCAGTTTTTAAGTTTGAATTTCATTACTCTTGTAAATTTATCAGATCTTTAGTACTATTTTTAAAAGACATTAACTTCTCATGAAAAAAATTGACAGAACTCTGTTTAGGAAAGTTCCTGCTGATATACTGCCTATTTTATTTTAATTCTGCCTTTTTCATAACAATACCTGAAGTTTTAAGTAACAAATATTTATTACATTCTTCTGTTCTTGTTTCTCATTCACCACATAAATCATGGTCTTCCTCTCTCTGCCTTTATAGCAGCCAGCTGTGGTTTTAGAAACAAATTATTATGACTTCAAGTGACGAATAAACAGTAGAAGCAAAGGAAGTCTTGAGATACTATCCACATAAAAATGCCATTAATAAATAACACAGGGAAAGAGAACTACAGCAAAGCTGTAAAAAAGCGGCTCTGTATCTAGACAAGATGCATTCCATTTCTCCAAGATGAAATAGTGAACTTTGAGGGAATAGCCCTAATCTGAACACTATTGTATCAAAATCACATATTTTTGAGCAAAAGCTCGGTGTCTGCATATACATATAGGGAATTACTTTAGTAATAAAAATAGATCTGTATTCCTTTTTTTTTTTTTCCTCTTCTGAGCATAATGAAGCCAGTGCAATTCTGAAAAAGTAAATTAGATTTTACGCAAGCTCTCACACCACCAGTAGCAGAACTGTCAACTAAATTTCAAAGGACACAGACATATTCTCTCTCCTCTTCACATCTACCCAATGAAAAATTTGTAGGGATTCCACAAGAGTCACTGGAGGCTGAATCTGAGACTATCCGAACTGCACGGATGAAAACAGGCACAAGAATGATCTTCAAGACCTAAATTGTTTTAAATCATTTCTGAGAATGCTTAAGTAAGAAAGCCAATGTTTGTTCCTCAAACCTAATTTCAAATCTGCGGTGCTGTCAGTGATTAAAACCACCTTTTTTCTTAAACTGAATAAATTAAATTCAAAAGCACCTAGGCATTACAAACAGATGAAACCATACTGACCAATTCACTTAACAAAGTAATTTTTTCCCCCTCAGATGAATCCACTTTTATTACTAAATACAGAATTTATTTTTTAAGAGAACTATTAACTCTACATGCTCTTCACCTTACATTTAAAAATTCTAAATATCTATTACAGAAGCCGTCAGGAGCTGTCTTCCACGGTCTCTTTTTTTTTTTTTTTTTTTTTGAGAAAGAAACGTTGAATTTCGGGAGTTACTGGGGTCTACGACCCAAGACGGGGGTGTCCCTGTGGGAGCTCTCTGTGGTGCAGGGGAGCCGGTGCTGCCCCGCTCCCTCAGCCAGACCGTCCAGCCTAATACATATTCATTTATCTCTTTGATAACAAAGGCTTCCCTCCACCCCCTCCTCCCCGATTTTTAAAGAGATTATTTTCTATCATTTTATTTTTTTTTCCCTGAGGACTTTAAAAAGGCACCCCTTAATCCTTCTCCCGTCAAACCCGAAAAATACTCTCTCCCAAACGCCGCTGTGCAATTTGCAGGGAGCCCTGACCTACTGCCGGGGCAGGGGTGAGACTAATACGGCTACTTTTGCTTTGTTTCCCGTCTTTTCTTTCCTTTTTTTTTTTTTTTTTTTTTTTTTGTTGTGTATGTGTCTTTCTAAAGTCGGCCCGGGCAGCGGCGGAAGGCGGCTAGTTTACCGACCAGCACCCGCGGAGCAATCAATCATCTTTGCGTCGAAAACCAGCTTCGGGTTTATTAAAAAAAAAAAAAAAATTAAAATAATTAAAAAAAAAATCGCGGAGGGGAAGAGGGGGGGGGAGAAGGAGCGGCGCGCGCATCGGAGGGTAATGGCTGTTTGTAGCAACGAGGTATTTAGCGCCGGAGGGTGAAGGGGGGTGGAGACCAGGGTGGGGTGTCCCAGGAGCTTCGGCTGCCGCAAGTCCCTGGCACGCAGCTCCTGGCACCGGCCCCTGACGCGCTCCTCGGCCCTGAGGGCGGGCCCCGCCACCGCCACAACCCGTGCTCAGGTGCCCACGGCCGCCGGGGCAGGCCGGCAGCCCCTTGCCCTCACCCCGCGGCTACAGGCGCCGGAGCAGACCGACAGCCCCTCACCCCGGAGGAGACCGGGGAGGGTGGGGAGGGAATGGCGTTCCCGCGCTCGCCCGGTTACCTCAGGAGGTGCCGCGCGGCCCGCGCGCGGGCGGCCGTTGGAGCCCGCCGGTGGGGCCGTGCCTCGCGGGGCGGCGCGCGCCGCCCCGCGAAGCACGGCCCCGCCGGCGGGCTCCAACGGCCGCCCGCGCGCCGGTACCTCAGCGGTCCCGGCCACTGACCTGTTCGCCGCCGCGGCTCCGCAGGCGGAGGTGAAGGGGGCGGTGGCGGCGGGGAAAGAGGGGCGGGGGGAGCCCGGGGAGGGGAGGGTTAGGCGAGCGCTGCCCCGGCGTGACAGGGGCGGCGGCTCGGTGCGTCGGCCGGCGGGCTGGCCGCGATCGCGGTGGAGGCGCCGGAGCGGGTCCTGTCACATGATGCGGTTCCTGGAAAGTTCCTGGAAAGCAGCCTTTGTATGTAGCCATCCCGGGAAGGCGGGGGGTGGGGGTTGTGGAGGGGGAGAGCGGCGGGGGGAGGATGCCCTCGCCTCGCAATCAAAGGCGAACAGACCGCCCGCGCCGGGGAGAGGAGGGGGAAGAGGAGAAGGGGGGTGGGGGGGAGTGCAGTGGAGGGTGTTGTTTCCCCAGGAGCACCATCCTCCTCAGGCAGCGGCAGCCTGTCTGTCTGCCCGAGCGCAGCCCCGACGCTTCTTCCCCGGCCTCCCCGTATCAACCCCCCCCTCGACGCCGCCGGGAGCGAGAACAACCTGATCCCCCCACACCTCCAGGCGGCGGCAGCGGCGGCCCCAGCCCCGTCCCGCCGACCTCGGGTGAGTCCCGTCGCCGTCCCCCTGCGCCCCGCCGCTCCTCGAGAGCGGAGAGCCCGCCGCCCTGCCCCTGGGACGGAGCTGCCGACAGGCTGGATGGAGGCTCCCCCGACGCCGGAGGCAGGCTGCTCCGGCGCTCCTCGTCCCTGCCGGGGGACGCTCCGCCGCAGCTAGCTGCCACCGCCTCGCAAACCCTCCGTCCTCACCAAGCTCCCTTCGCAACGGGTCGCGCCCGGACACCCCCGGCAAGGCTGCTTCCACCTGTGCCGGGGCTCTGCGGCCCGCGTCCCCGCGCCCGCCGCCGCTCTGGTGACAGGCGCACCTGCGCCCGGTGCCCGAGCCGGCGGCGGGAGGTCTGGCGCGGGGGAGATGGGGACGGGGACGGGCTTTGCTGGGTGGTTGCCGGGTGGTTGCTTGCATATGTTGCGATAGAAACCCGGCAGAGCAACCTATCGGCTGCCAATAAAGTTTAATTTGGAAAAGTTTCTGAGCGCCACCGCGGCACTTGTGACGGGAGGAGCCATCTCGGCATAACCCCTCACCTGCGGCTGCTGCCCACCCGGGAGTAGAGACTCTGCCCGCTTCGCAAGCACCGGTGGGGGTCCCAGTTTTCCCCCTGAGCCTCCTCCCCGGCCAAGCCGGCTCGGCTCTCCCTCGCTAGTGCTGCCCGGCTTCGTGTCACTCCCACCGGCGTGACAGTGGGACAGCGAAAGGCTGGTTTTGTCCCTCCCGTCCCTATCCAGCCGAGCGGAAAGATAATTTTTTATAGTATCAGCATTTAATGGAACGGAAAAAGCACGTTTCCTGCCCCGTGCTAAATATATCGCGCCCTCCGCTGCGCTGCCCCTTCCCGTGCCCAAGCGGCGACCGAGCCCCGGCAGCCGGCGTTGTCCGCGCACCCGCCCCGCAGCCCCCCGGGCCCGCCGCGGCCCCGGAGAGGCTCGTTCCCACCCCGGGAGTGCGGCCCACGCCGGGCTCCCGTTCCTAGAGGTACGACTTCGCGTATGACCTTACTGAAAGGCTTCCCAGTGCCGTGCCGTTCCTACGCACCGTGGCGTGCAACCCGGGTGGCGCCGGGGCTGCGACCTGCCCCGCTCCCCGGTTACCCCTTCCCACTGGCACCTTTACTTGCTCGGCTCTCCCCCGCGACCTCCTCCCTTTCCAAACGCCCTTTCCCCAGCGCTGCCGGCCGGGCTCGCCTACCGCGGCGGAGGGAGCAGCGCATCAGCGGGTTTACTCTTGCGATGAAGCGAGCCCACCTTCGCGGGCCGCCGCCTCCGCCTCGTCCCCGGCGGAGGGGAGCCGGGGGTAGGCTGGGCAGCGGGGAGGAGATGTCCCTCCCCCGCTCCGCCGGGAGGTGATCTCTCGCCTCGGGTCCCTCCTCTGGATGCTGGGAAGTTCCGAAGCGGGAGCGCCAGAAACGCACGGGCTGCGTCGGGAGCGCCTCTCGCAGGGCTCGCCGCTAACCACGCTCTCTCTCCGCTCGCAGGCGGCGCCCGGGCCGGGGACCGGGGCCATGCACCCGGCGCGGCGCTGAGCACCGCGGCGGCGGCGGCGAAGCGGAGCCCTCTCCCCGCCGGCAGCCCTCGACCTGCGTGCGAGCGGGGCCGCGCCCGCCGCCGCCGTCGCCCCCCATGACCCTGCGCTCCGCCGAGTCCCTGGAGAGCGCCGAGGGCTCCCGGGCGCGCTGGGGGCACCCCGAGGCGGCGGCGCCCGTTGCCGAGGAGTCCTGTGAGGCGGCGCAGCTGGCCGCGGCTATGGAGGAGCTGCGGCGGGCAGGTAAGACCGGGCGGCCGGGCGGGAAGAGGGGAGCGCCCGGGGCGGTGGCGGTCGCCGGAGTGTCCAGCTCGCTGCCGCCCGCCGCGCCGCTGTCCCGGGGGAGGCGGAGCGGTGCGGCGGGGAGCCCCGCCGGGCCGGGAGGGGGAGCGTGTGACGGGGCGACGCTTGCCATCGCCGCCGGGCGCTGTGGGGTCGCGGCCCCGGGGCGGCGAGGGACAGCGGCGGTTCCGACCTTCCGCGGGCTCCGGCGGTCGAAGCGAAAGCACCGCCCGCGGCGGCAGCCCGGGATCGCCGGCCGGGCGAGGACCGGGCGCTGCCGCCGGCCGGGGCGGCCGCGGCGTGGGGAGCGGGCGGCGGCGCCACCGCATCCCCTGGGCCCCGCGTACCTGCGCTTTGCTCGCTGGCGTGGCGGTGGCTTGCCCGGCTCCGCAGGGCGCGGGGCTTTTCCGCGGGCGGAGGGAAGGGCTTTTATCTTCATCGCCTCCCCGCTAGGACCGCAGCCGCACCGCCGAAGTTGTTTTCTTACCCCTCTCTGCTTCTGATTGCTAAACGAAGCTCATTTCAACAACAGCCTGCTACGGGTTCACAAAAGCGGGCTTTTTGCGGGCTGCCACCGTGTGCCGTGCGGACGCAGCGGGCGTGTGCGCAGCGCGGAGCCGCGGTGCGCGTCCCCGCTACCTTACGGGCGGTCCGGGGGTCTGCGGCTTCGGCGTTAGCCTCGCAGGACGCTGCAGGAAAGTTTGTGCGTGTGTATGCACAGATATGAAAGTAAACAGTGACCTGGAAGGCTCTGTCAAAACGAGACGCATTGTAAAGCAAATGAATTTAAATAGCAAATAAAAATTTACAATGCCTGCAGGACTGTATCTTTCAAACAGCAAAGGAAATGGGTTATTACGAGCATATCAACCAAAGAGCAGCTTTTTAAAAAAAAAAAAAAAAAAACAAGCAACAAACAAGCAGGAACAAACAAAACCCTTCTTTGTCTCCTCTTTTAACAGGGTGGTACTGGGGCAACATGACTGTTGCTGAAGCCAAAGAGAGATTACAGGATGCCCCTGAGGGGACCTTCTTGGTTAGGGATAGTTCACATTCAGAGTATCTACTGACTATTTCTGTAAAAACATCAGCAGGACCGACTAATCTACGTATAGAATATCAAGATGGCAAGTTTAGACTGGACTCTATCACCTGTGTCAGATCTAGACTTAAACAGTTCAACAGTGTTGTGCATTTGATTGAGTACTATGTTCTTATGTGCAAGGACAGAACCGAAACACCTTCAAATGGAACAGTTCATCTTTACTTGAACAAACCTCTCTATACGTCTGCTCCGTCTCTGCAACACCGCTGCAGAATAACTATAAACAAATGTACAAATCAGATCTGGGAGCTGCCATTACCAACAAGACTAAAAGAGTACTTGAAAGAGTACCAATACCAGGTATAAATGTCTTTTCTAAATGCCTCTAATGTAGAGTAACTTCTAAATGCAATTTTTAAAATCAGCCAAAGAACTGAGTAACCAGTTGTACAACTCGGCATGGAATTCACTATCAAAACAGTGGCAGTTCTGGGGGAAAGGTTTTTATTTCAGATGCCACAAAGGGAGACTTTATGTAGAATAATCCCAGCTTGCATCCTCGGGGGATCAACAAGGTGGCATGCTATTCTTGTGAGGAGAGAGAAGCCAGGAATCTGTCCAGATTGTATTGTTTTGTCAATGGCATAAAATACTGCACTATCAAATGCTAACTGAAGCAGTGGGACCGGGAGAGACTACAGAATTGGTCAGATGTATGAGAGTGCATAAGTATCTCAGTTGTCTGATTCTGAGATTAATTTGGTGCTGGTGTTCGTATAATCCTGAAAGCTTAACTAGATCACACTGTGATAATCTTGCCAAAGTTATGCAACTAATCAAATCCAGTCAAAAAAGTGATCATCTATTCAGTTTTTATTGAACTATAATTCTTGTGCTTTTCTGCAAGCAAAGGAGTACTGTAAGTAATCAGAATAAAACATTGTTTTTCAAAGTTCTCTAAAAACTGACCTTAAGGAGAAATGCCACATCTTTCATAGGAACCCAGTATGTTGCTGATTATACCAGATTGGTATCCCAGAATCTTTGTTAACATTTTAACATCTTCCCAGTGGTGATATATCCATGTTATTACTATTAAGCCTCTTTTGGTTGAGGCTTTAGGACTGTATGCTGCAGACTTGCAGTTGCTGAGTTCCAATGTCAAAGCATGGATATCAGCAGTTACAGCTGTCTTCTACAGTGTAGAATGTTTTCTTCGGCTTGTTTCCCAAAATGTGGGGAAATATGGATTTGGGGGTCTTTTTGGAGGGGGTTGTTTGGGTTTTTTTTCTTTTTTTTTTTTTTTTTTTTTCCCTTCTGATTCATTATTGTAGCTATCAGACTATTACTCAATAAAGTAAATCAAATTGCACAACAATCTCCCAATCTTTGTATGTATGGATTTGCTGCTGTTCAGGAAACAGTGATCTTATGAACCTATATAATTTCCCAGCTAATAACTCGAATAAATGCACATGTATCGGTGAGGATGAATACCCCCGCTTTGCCTTTGTGGTGCTGTTCCAAGGTATAGCTGGATTACATTCAGATTAGTGGCTTAGAGGCTGCCTGCTGAATTCCTCTAGTTGGGTATTAGCACAGGACATCACTTTTTCTGTTACAGCGGTCCTCCAAATGGGACAAGGGACTAAGATCCTCAGTACTCACTCCTCAGTCTAAATGTAAAGTATTTAATAGAAGAATTATCCAGGATGAGAGTAATAGGAGAGCAGTAAAGAGAGAAACAAGGACATAGATTCAACCTCAGTCAACAATTTCATAGTTTTAACTCTTTCCCTAGCTTTCTTTTTAATTAAAGCAAATAGACCTGTGTTTGAACAAGGAGGGTTGTCAAGACTTGCTGTAACCTAGTCCTGCCCAGGCTGAAATAGAAACAACATAAAATAATCTTGTTTTCCTTGTGACTTAACTGCTCTGTAAACTCTGGGGCATTGACCATCTTATTTTGTTGCATCTGGATTGCCAGTGTTAGGTGTACAGTTTTGTCATTAACATGCTGGTAGAAACGAGTAGCAGGGGCGTTGAGACGAGGAAGACACCAAGCACCCAAGGCAGAGGGGGTGGTCCCTTGGTATGGCAAATACTTGACCTATTGTTGTTCTCCCTGTGGAAAAGGTGGCTTTTCTCCCTCCTCCTCCACAGCTTCAATTCTCTCCCCATTTTTAATGTAAGCTTTAATATGGAAATGGGGTGAATTTTCTCCTGAAAAACTAGACAAAAGCTTTTGTTATGTAAGTTTTTTTCCCATGCCCTGCCAAAATGTGGCAGATTGTTGGAAGTTTTTCACATAACGCAGCCCAGAAGAGCTCTCATATTCCAGGTATGTGTTGTAATCGTGTGGTTCTCCTGTGCTTGTCATCTGTCTTGCTAGGGACTGCCACCTGAAGCTGAGAAGCTTTTCCTGTGAGCAGTGCCCGGGAAAGAGCTGTATTTCTGGGAAACCTTTTCATTCTAATGAATTTGTTTTCTTACAGTTCTTGTCTAGCTCTACCTTGAGATGAGAGAGCTGCTGTACGGAATCCTGTTAGAGTAAGGAATTGCGCTAACCGCTGCTATGTTAACCTTCTACTAGTGGGCATTTTTAGCCCAAGGTGATACTTAGCTGTGATATGCTTGGGGTATCAGAGGTGAACATGTTATGCTAAGATCCTTTAAAATAAATTCCCTTTAGGCTAGCCCCTGGCCTGGGGATTCAAAATCCCAAATACCAATGCCGGAACAAGCAGACTGAGAAGGTAAGAGCTTTGGGGTGCACTGAGACGGTCATGTTGTACCTATCAGAAATGATTTATGGCTCATTGCTGGCAGCCTGCTGTAAGCAGTCACAGGCCAGGTGTACCTCACGGCAGGGACAAGCTCTGAGGAACGACCTGGAGCAGATGCAGGGCAGGTTGCTGGGCTTTTTGTTAATGGTTCTCCAAAGCACAAGGGCAAACGGCAGGCTGAAGACAAGGAGCACTAGTAAAGTGAAAGGTGGTGATTCTTGTAAATAATAGAGTAGTTACTGTGATGTGGAATGAGGTCACCAAACGTTTAACATACTGACTTAGACTTTGCATCATTTGTATTAGTTACTGCGAGGAATTAGTAGGGTCTGTAGCTATGGTGTGCTTGAAGCAGTGAACAATATTTTGAACAGACTGGAGGGGGAACTAGTCCTCTTTGTATGAAAGCATAGTTCTTGTCCTCATTAGGATGCCAGCCCTAGGGCTGATGCATTGCACAAGTAAAACTAAACCACACTATAACTCACTGCAAGCTCAGCTTCATTCTAATGCAGCACAGAGGAATAACTTGTTCTGGTACAAAAAATCCAAGGATAGCACATTATTAGATTACAGTGGTACAAAAATCTTTCATGTAGACCCCATGAATTTTCAGGCACCATCATGTTGTCCAAACATTTTTTTAAAAGTTCCAGTGCTTTTTTTTTTTTTTCTTTACTTTATGGATGTTGCTGTGGCTGGTTCAGAGCACCAGCTTTTAAATTGCTGGCCCTTCACATTCCAAAAATGGCTTCTAACTGATACCTGTCATCTTGAATTGCTAGTAGAGAGCGTTTGGCAAAGCCAGTTTCACAGGTTCAATGCCCATGAGTCAACCAAAAATCATGATAAGGATTTTAATCCTAAGCCTTTTGTTTCATCCCATGTTTTGGTTTGGTTTTTCATTTCTGAGGCTTGAGGTTTCAGATTTTCCAGTTTATAATGTTAGTTGCTGAAAACCTCTTCATTTTAATTAAAGGAAGCTGAGAATCCCACAATCCTAAAAGTGATGCTTGAATAAAATAATAATAAAAAATAATTGCAAGATGAATGATCAAAATGGAATTGGTTACTGTATTTGGTTGAGCACTAAACCTAGCAGAAGTGTGAACTGTGGCTCCATTTTAGTTGTATTTAGTTGTATTTCGCTGCTGTTTGTACTATCACCAGAGACAGAAAATGGTCCAAGTACAAGATGGGTGGGTAGAGTGGGAATGTAACCAAGCAGCTGCACCCATTGCATTGTAATTAATTTTATTTTAATCTGATCTCATCAGTATTGTCCTGATTATATTTTATGTAACCACATTCTAGATAAACAATACATAATTACTAGCAAGAAGGAAAAATTGTTCACTAGAATATGGGGAGAGAGGGGTTTATTTTTATATCTTAAAACAATCCCAAACTTATTCATCACTTAAATCTATGGAGCTTTAGAAGAGAACAGAATCTACATACGATAGGAAGGACAGGGTTCTGTAGTTGCATGAATTCCTCTACCTTAGCCACCTCTCGTGCCTTAGCAAAGTGTTTCTGCAGGTAAATTAGCTTGTTGAAGATCATAGAAAAGCTTTATTTACTTACATGTGCTATTCAAGAACTTTTCCCTGTATTCCTGATAAAATTCCTATGGATTTTTCCTTTGGCTATAAGCTTAGGATCTAGCAGAAAGTAAGTTGAGAGGTGTCAGGGCTTTGACCTTTTAAAGCCAAAACACATGATGGAAATGGGAAGAGACACCTTTAGATGTGGGTGTCATGTCTAACAGCCATTTAAAATAAAGTAAAATAAAACTTCTGCTGACTCTGCTGTCATTAAAATAAATCTAAGTATCATATTGACTGCTAGAGGAAGTAGTGGCTTGAGGGATTCTAACAGTTGTATTACTGATTCTCAATAATTACAAGAAACTTTTGTTGAAAGGAGAATTTTTATTTTTAAAAAACTGTAGAAATAAGGGAAATGTTTAGTACGTAAGCCATAAAATTTCTGAATAGAATAACTAGAAATTACTTGAAAGGTCTGAGCTGGTTAGTGCTGTATACACAAAGGAAATGGGGATGACAAGTTACTCCGGTGTCTCAGCCTAGCTCCTGAAAACCACTCCTTTATTAGTGTTCACTTCAGCAGGTCTCAGTATTTTGCTAAGCCCTTAGCATGACTGAAAATGCCTGGAAGCAACATTCCACCGACACATAACTTCAGATCACCAAAGTCTGAGCTCTCTTTACAACAACATGGAGGTTCGCCACAGCACTGATGAAATTGGGTCATTTCTACAAATCAGTCCATGTAACTGGGAGGCAGAGTCGTTGGTGCCAGGGGCTGTGAAGGGCATCGTTGCCGGACATTGCTGGTCGTTATTTGGTGGCTGAGAAGGGACAAAAGGGAAAGAACATGGAAAAGCCAGCAGCTCCTGTGAGAGGTGGCACTTCTCACACAGTGTATCAAATAACTAACCATGTGCTGAAAGGTCCAGGGGAGTAACTAGTATCAGCACAGTTTGAAACCACATATAAGCAAAACCTGGCTAGAAAACTGAACTTTAGGAGAAAAATTAAGCTTACAGCAAAATCAGTCTGTCCTGGTCCCAAGGTTGTCAAGGAGGGGAGAACTAATCAGGTTATCAGGTTATCTCCAGGACTTTGAAGTAGCCAGTGCCTCTGAGAAAGTCTAGGGAAATGTAAAAACGTATCACCATAATTATGGTGTTTAATGTCCCTGATAAATTGTGGATTTTATTCTATTTAAAAAAAAAAAAAGATTGCACCTGTTCTGGTTTGTTTGTTTGTTTGTTTTTTCTTCCAGAGTTGGAGCCACTAACTCTCCAGGAACTGAAATACCAAAATAATACAATTACTTTCTATGATATTAAGGAGTAAAAAAAATGCAGGAGCAAAAGCTATTTACGTTAGCATAAGAAACAAGCTGAGATTTAATAGGAAAAAGTTCAAACAGATAATACCCAGGAAAAGTTAAGTGCCGAGTGCTTCGAAGAACAAATTACATTAAAAAAAAATCCCCAGATTCAATGTGACTGCCTTAATTTTTCTTTCACTTGGCGGGCAGGGTTTATGTAAGTACACCCGTTTGTTTACAGTCAAATTGTTCTATAATTGATGTTTCATAGCTGAGGATTGCAACTGAGGTACGTTAAACATAAGAAAAGATTCAAAGCCCGGTGCAAATTCTTCATTTGACTTTATTGAGGTTATTTGAATCAGGCTTGATAACAAGAATTATATAAACAGTTGTAAGACTGATATCTGAAGGCTGTAAAATAACTTTTCAAAACGTTTTGTTTACCATTCAATTGAAACTCTTTAGGTTGCAGCCCTGAAATAGGATCTGTTCAGCTGAATCTCTGAACCCACACTCAGTTTGTCCCAGGGGGAATCTCCAAATTGGAGGGATCGCTCCGGACACCAATGTTACACACATCATACATTTGCTTTTTTCTTACCCAGTGTGCTGCTCATTGACACAGTCTGGAGGGTGGAATAAATTGTGGATCAACTGTTACTGTTTAAGGGATTTTTAGCTGGTTCACTTTCTTTTAGGAAGAGCAATATTAAGCAAGATTGAACCTACATTAGCTGCAATTTACCTGTCTGTAAAGTGGGCAGCAGACTTAACATTTTGTAATTGATCAGCACGGGGTGAAAAGTCACTTATATTTCAATTAACATTGATAGGAACTTAAGCTGCAATACCTTTGAATGGCTGCGTTGCTAGAAAGAGAGAAGAAAAGAAGTTAGGAAATTGAGATTCTTGTCTAACTCGATAGCAGTGGAAGTGGCATCGCAGCTCCTTGGTGAGCTGAAGCGCTTCAGAGGCATGTTGTCTGTGAGGGAAACTGCCTGGGAGAAGATAAATGTTTTCTGGAAATTCATCTGTTTCTCTAAACTCCCCTGATGGAGGATGCAGTGCCTGCTGCAGGCTGCTTAACTAGCCCACTGTAACCATGCGTGCAGGCAGATTTCTTTTTGAAAGCGAACAAAACTGAGTAAGTGAATTTTTAATCAAAGGGTATTTTTTGTTTGAAAACAAGACTTATGGAAGGATAAGCAAATCTCTTGCGAGGCTACCTGTAAAAACTTTCCACGAATCACTACTAGCTCCTGAAAAGTTTAATCTGAGAGTAAGAACCTTTAAAAATAAGTACTGTATATGAGTTTGTCCAGCTCAAAGCCTGGGAAAGAAACAGAAGATTTAAAAGCAGTAGTTATTCTCCTCCTAAATAAAACCAACCTTCTGGACTTTTATCTAAAATGCTAGACCACTATTTCATATGCTGTAATTTGCAAATAAAATAAGTTGGTTTTGTGAAAAGGTTTCAGACTTGAATCTTAAATTCCTTTTACTTATTTGTCAATGTTTGATTTTCAGACTAATTTGTGAATTTTCTTTGTTTGTTCTCACATTATTAAAATGGTTGTTTTACATTTAAAAACTAGTTTCAGAAGTCTGGAATAAATATTTAGAGCCTTGGAGTATTTCATCTGTCTCCTCAAAGCATCTTTAAATTAAACTTCAAAAACAAACACAGAACTACATTAATTCATATATTTAAAGAAAATGGACTAAAAATTCTGAGAAATACTGACTCATATTTTGCAAATATTAAATGCAGGGTTTTTATTACAATTCATTGCAGAGATTTTTTTTTTTTTTCTGGAATGAATACAACATTTTCACATTTGACGTCTGCTTCTTTTCGTATAACTATTCTGCATTCAACTTTTGGCTAGAGATTATTTGTATTAAAATAAACAGCATTGTGAATTAATTCATTGCAGTACTGCAAATAAACATTTTTATTATTAAACAAATGTAAATGTATAGACACTACAAGGTCACTTCAAACCCCATGGTTTAAGATGTCTTGAAACTTTCTGTGCTATATTTTACCTACATGCTGGACATGCTTTTTAATAAAATAATACTTTTAAGGAAGTTCATGATGTGTCACCTTTGTTCTGTAGTTATTGCTCTCTTCGAACTGTGTTTAATTTAAAGCCTTTATTATTTAAATGGATGGGAAGTTATGAAGTATCTGAATAACGTAAGCGGCAGCCCAGAGGCTGATCCCATTTAAGCAACGTTCTTCAGTCCTGCCCGTCATCTTTTCTCAGAATCGCTTTCGGAGTAGCCAATGCCACCTGAAGAGTGACACCCCCTCCCAACCCACAGCCCAGTGTCCTCAAACCCCGCTGGTGCCCAGCACCCCCCCACCTAAGCTCCCTCTACAAGTTGGGCAGTCTTCCCATACCAAAAACCTTCCATTCCTTAGCATCAGCCTGGTTTTCGGTGGCTGGCACGTTAAGGAGGGCCACCCTTGTAAAGGGGAGTGCAATGGGGACCAGGGTGAGGAGGAAGAGGAGAGGGAGGAAGGGAAGGGATTATTGCCTGGGACGGCAGTGGACAGCAATGGCTTGCAAGACCCTCATCTGGTCTTCAGGCCACCGAGTTTGGGCCACCCTGACTCGGATTTTAGCAGTGTTTTTGAGATGCATCACATTCAGACATGTTTTGTGTGCTCTTCTTTCTAAAAATGACAGGCGAACATATAATATATGTTTCTCTTTTTTCCATCTTCATTTCAGAGGTTTTGTGAGAGGTTTAACCAATTAGATGTGTTTTTAATAAACAAATCTAGAGGCTCATATTTCTTTTCTTTTGTCCTTAAAGTTGGAATGCTGTCCTACAGACAATTGAAAACAGTGTAGTCTTAATAGATTAAATCTGCTTGCACCAGTTTTAAAAACACATTTTGGCTCTTGTTATCAGCAGAAACAAATTAATCTGTAGAAAACAAAGAACATACATACATGCTAGGATACAGCTTGACTTTAATTAGCATAAAGGATCCGCTTTTTTTTTTAAATCTCATTGTACTTGTACAGCATTTCTAAAACAATTTGGGACTTCTTTTAAGTGAGATTTAAGAAAAGTGTATGGTAAATTTAAAATTCTGGTATTCTGACCTGAAATAACCCACACATAAAGAGAAGAGCATTGTTAGAAGAGAAGCTGCTTAGCTTGGCTCCTACAGATTCAGACTGCTACCTCAAATTCAGCAGTCCTCAAAAGCACAGCCTGACAACCACCGGCGATTCCCCAATGTACAGAACCAGAGAGAACAAGGGTTTAAGTCTAAAAGTCTGATAATACTGATGTGTGGGATTGACTGTGGTCCAGTGATCTAAAAAGTTGAGGAAATACTTTTTTTAATCTGCTTTTTTAAATCATGGTTACCTTTGAGATTTGAGCAGTTAGTGGGGAGTTGAGCTGAACCTAAACTGGCTCAAATATACATATATATACACATACTTTTTTTTTTTTTGTCTCTAAAACTGGAATATAACCAAACCATCCTTCTGAAGTTTTGTTGTACTCAGACCAGAACTGATCTGGAAGAACTTTAGTCAGGGCTGAACGCAAACAGAACCAAAATGAAAACTTTTAAGGGCTTCTTTCCTTGAAGTATTACCCGTGTTCATCCTTACTCTGTAGCTGCAGAGCATAATCAACACCTGGGGTGTATCGCTAAAGAGGAACCTGAAACACCAGCAGCACATTTACAGTACCCGTTAGTGAATTCACAGCGCTAGCTATAAACTAGTGGAAGGAAAAGGAAACACCAGATTTTTCCTCTAATTAGACTCGGACCTCTGCTGTCAACCTCTTCCTTCCTGGGCTTATCTGTTTCCTTTTACCGCTTTCCTTTCTCGCATCTCTGTTTAGGCTGTAAGCAAAGACATGACTAAATGCTGGCTGTACAATTGCTACCATTTACTTCAGTGGGAACCGGCGTTGCTCTGTGCACATCCATATGTTTTGCTAACTTTCTAAGATACTCTTGGATAGTATAAAATAAATAATCCTAATTGCCTCATCTGGCAAAAAGATACAGTAAATGCAAGTGATGTAACTGCTTGTCTTCATTTTCTGTTTTAATGTGTAGGCACATTATCCGCTATTAAACACAGCTGTTGGGATCGCAATGATGATTTTAAGTCTCCGAGTTTGGTCACTCCAATTCCAGATATAATACAGTTCCTTAGATCGTGAGTGGAAAAAAAAAAAAGGAGCTGGCAATCAGAAATACAAGAAGCTAAGAGAGGAAACTTTCAGCAGCTCTACAGCGCTGTGCTGAGGAATGATCATATAGATGGTTCGTGGTGTTCTCTGCTCTCTGCTCCCTGGTGCCGGTTTGTGTTGTTTACAAGTGTGTTTTTCTCACGACTGGTATTACAAACTATCCATGACATGAACATTTAAAACCACCTCTGCTGTACTTTGGCTACAACAGCAGCGTATTTCTTAAGAGTTACCGACGATGACTTACTTGTGTGGTTTCCAGTGTTGTCAAGGTCATAGTAAATACATTAATGCATCACTCTGAAACAACCCATAGGAGTATTTAAATTTTTCATGTCTGTGTTCCTAGAAGACTAACATGTGTGCCTGAGACAAAAAACATTTACCTTGGTTTAACAGATATATTGGAATAAGATATTATTTACCAATTATTTAAAAGTAATTTAACCTCCTTGTTTCAAATTTATTGCCTGGAAATAATCCTAGATAAAAGCACTATGTCAATTAAACAAAAATATGGCTTTAAAATTGCTGAATAAGCAGCATCTCTGCAGAAGCTGGCTACATAATACATGTCTATAATTTTTTAAACATTTCTTAAATTCAGTGTACAAACTTTGCCTTTAAGACTATGACTTACATTCTGCATCCACATAAATTCTCAACTTCGCTGTCAGCCATAGGAAAATCAAAGGAAAAGGATCTAAGCTTTCTGAGTGTGCCCAAGTGTGTATCTGTATGCAAAATCATGTAGATAAATATCATGTTGAGCATATGCAGTATGCGAGCTCAACCAGTAATATTTTCAGTTATATTTTTCCATGGTAAATATTTCCTGGGTACAATGCCTAGGAAAGGCGTGTAAAGGTTTCCATAACAAATTTCCAAATACCCTTAAATCTGTACGTTTAGTCTAAACTGAATGTACAAACGGGATTCACATAGTGGCAGCATTTCTAGCTGCAGCAACCACCTTTCCCTGCTTTTCCAGAGGGCAGGCATTAGCAAGCCGAGCAGACCACAGCCAGCTTGCTGTGGTTGCCTGCAGCTTCAAGGTAGCGCATTCCAGCTCTGCAGGATCTTCTTTTATTTATTTATATATATTTTTTTCCCATCGTTATTGCGGTCCCGACATGAAAGAAAAGGGCTGACACTGCCCAAGCCCGCGTGACACCTCACGCCTACGTAAAGAAGGAAAAAAGTTCTTCAGTGATATGTGATAGGAAATGACACCGCCTCATTTTTATAGCTCTATGAATCACAGTTTTCCCTCTTCTACTGTACTTTGGCTTCAAATATTTGTATAAAATGATGTGAAAGAGATGTTTTTGTATTCAGTAATGGATGAATAAAACTATGAGAATTATCCACAGCACTTGAAATGTGGTAGACACAGGCTGGATCTTACTCAACAATTTTCATCTATAAAAGCTTCTTCATTTTTAGGCTGTTCAGATGAAAGTAATGAGGCTAAATATATATATATAGTGGTGCACACAACATCGCTGTATGATTGATATGACACCAGCACCTGGATGAAGCTTGGCTTCGCGCACACTTGCGAACAGGAACCAGCGTCCCTAGAGAGCAATGAGATCAGCTGTTTCTAATGCCACGAAGACGCCGGGTTTTGTAGTTTCTAATTTAATTTTAGCTCCAATTCCTCCACTTTCTAAAAAAAAAAAAACAAACCCAAAAAACCCCCCAAAACCACCCCATCACCGAGATGCGGAGAGCGCAGCAGGTCCCTCCGCACTCTTGGGAAGGAGCCTCCTTCGCGGGGACCCCCCAAGACCGCCGAACCCAGGCAGCCCCTGGGCACCGGGCAGCGGCGGGGCGCTTTCCCGAGCTGGCCCGGGGCCGGGGGCTGTTCCCCCTTGCCCACTCGCGAAGCGGACGTGGGCCGGCTCCCCACTGCCAGCCCCCCGTCCCCAAAACCGGCAGCAGACCCCCTCCCCGCAGCACGCCCCCCCCCCCCTCCCTCCCCTCGCCCCGAGGCCCACCTTCCCGGCGGGGAGGCGGCGGGGCCGCGGCCGTGCCCCCCGACCGGCCGGCCCACCGCTGCCCACAGCTGACATGGCGGCCCCCGGGCCCGCCCTCAGCGGGGGCCTTTCCTCGGCCGGCCCGCGGCACGGCGGCAGCGGCGGCTTCCGGCGAAGCCCTCTTGCCTTCAACAAAGATGGTGGTCCCCGCGCAGGCTCGGCGGGCGCCGCGGTGCCCTGTATAGTTCCCCACTTCCCTCCTGTAAGTACCGGGCGAGGGCGGAGGGGGCTCTCCCCTCACGGCGCTCGCCGCCCCCGCCGCTCTCTCGTTCCGCTGCCGTGCCGGCAGCCCCTCTCTCGACTCGGCCTGGCTCCCGCCGCCCCCGAGGGGGAAGCGGGAATAAAGGCGTCAGCCCCAGCGGGGCCGTTCGGCGGCGGCCCCCTGCGGCGCTGCCGGGGGCCAGGGCGGGGGACGGGCTTCCGCGGGGCGGGCCGGGGCGGTGGGGGCCGCGGGCCGGCGGCAGCGCCCGCCTCCCCTGCGGCCGCCGGGGTGGGCGGAGGGGAGGAAGGCTGGGGTCTGGCCGCCGCCTGTCGGGCCGGAGCCCTGACGGGGGGCTGGGGACCCGGGGTGGCGGCAGGTCGGGCAGCCGGGCCCTGGCTGCGGCAGGAGCAGCCGCTTCCAGACCGCGGTTACAGGGGAGGAGCCGAAAGCTAAACTTGTTTGTTTTTTTTTTTTTTAATATATTTTTTTGGGGGGGGGGGGGAGGGCGGGGATTGTTAACCTGTAGGGGTGCTGCCAGTAGCCAAAATCACTCATTAATTAATTAGGCAGAGTGGACATTATCCTTAGCTAAGCAGGCACATGGGGACGTACCGGGAGCCCTGAGCAGCCCAGCGCAGTTGGTGTTTGGGAAAACGCCAAGGTGTTTCCGGGCAAGAACTAAGTGAATGTTCCTTTTGGGATCAGAAGGGGTCTTTTTAGGGACGAGGCTTTCAGAAGTTTTATCCCCGTTCACAGACGGATTCTGTGTAAGATCCAGAAAAACGCAAGCCTGCCCGTGTCGGTCTGGTGATAAGTCAAGGACTGTGCTCATTCAGCAGGACGTGGGGGTAGACTTCTTGCAATTTGGCTCTACAATGGAAAAGATGCATTTTTAGAAGTATCTGGAGAAGGTTTGAGCCATGTCATCTTTTGGGTAAACGGGTGTCTTATCTTTTTACTTTCCCTCTAGCGGCAGCATTGCTAGAGAAAATTTATTTTGGATTCCCAGATATAGGCTGTGATTAAAATTATTTTAAATTAATTCTCTGTTGCACTAAACTCCGTCCCTACACTGTTACCTACCAAAATCCTGATACATTTACATATCTGGCTGCTCAGTTCCTGACTCAGACATTTCCTTCTCCCAGTAAACACACACGAAGAAATACTTAATCTTTAAAAATCAGTACACCCCATCCTGGAAGTTTGTTGGGCCGGTGACCTTGGTGTTAAGGGTATTAAAACCTCAGTTGTGCTCACTCTGCAGTCAGCGAGCCAAAGGCCTTTTTCAGCAGAAATTCTCCCTTCATATTCATGGCTTGATAGGCATTTCTTCAGTGCACGAAGGTGCAAACTGAGATGTTTTGAAAAGGCCTTACTTTTGAAAAGCGTTTGGTCATGAAGAAGGAGAAATCCATGTTCCTCGTCCGGCACGTGGGCAAGGAGGCTCCTGGTTGGGGACTCTCGGCATCCCATGCAGAATGTGAAGCACAAGAGCTTTGTAGCATGTGAAACAGTTTTCTGCCTGGGTTGAGAAGAGACCCTCAGAGCTGTCGCTGGGTGCCTGTCTTGAACTCTGCGAGCGCTTCGTGAGCTCAGGGGCGGTCAGGCAATCCTGGAAGGGAGAAGCGGCGGGGATCTGCTGCCTGAATTTCATCTGCTTTTGCTTTAGTCCAGTGATTGCTCTCGGTAGTGTAAATGTAGTGCGTGTTAGAGACCAGAATCTTCACCTTCACCTGTCAAAGATAAGCATCCTAACCTCAAATGGGGAAATCCAGTTCTCTTTCCTACCTGCTCTTTTTCCATCTCCTTTCTTGCACTATCGTCTCACTCCATGATGGAGTTTGATGTTTGAGCTGTGCTTAGCGAACCAGCATTGTTTAAGGACGTATGTTGGGGTAGCTGTTGTTTGATTCCCAAATGGCCCCTAGGCAAAAGGCAGGCACCTCAAAATGCACTTCAGAATACGAGAAATGTACTGGGTAGCCCAGGAAAATGGATTGGAGTCCTCCTGGGAAGGTGCCATCAGGGGATATGTTTTTGGAAAGTGGCTTCATCAGAAGGTGTTAGAGACAGGGTTTTCCAGTCTCTCTCATGTGGTCCTATGCTCTTGCATTCTGTCCAAGATGCCATGTATGTGCCTATATGTTCTGTTGGTTGCCTGCCCTAGATTTTAAAAACTAGGCCAACCAACCAACCTTTGATGGGGCCTTGGGAGTCAGTAGCACCTCCGATGATACAAAGACTTTAGCAGGTTTCTTAGAAAAGCTTTGATAACCTCTGCTTCTCCTTGTATCCTCAAGCTGAATGAAGTACGGTTTCTGCAAGGTCTAGCTGTTCAAACAGCAGCTTCTAGTTTAATTACCAGAAACTCTCTTGGTAATTACAGTCAACACCTGCTGCAGTTTTTTGACTTCATTATTTAGTCATAAGAAAGTATTTAATTGTATGACTGTCATTTTCCTTTTCAAGTGCCATTAATGGGCCCAGGGATATGTTTGTCATTAAGGCCTAGACTAGACATCTTGATTCGGTTCATAGGTCTGGCACGGACTCCCGGTATGATCTTGGATGAGTTGCTTGGTCTCTCTGGACCTTGATTCCTCTTCTGTGGAGTGGCTATAAAATGCTTCATTTCCAGCTTTTGTCTAGTCAGAGTATTAGTCAAGTGAAATGAAAGCTGGCAGAGGGCATCCGATTGCTTCCTGTGAACACATTAGAAGGGTAAATACCAGGGAGGGGGAAGAGCTACTTAAGCTAAAGAACAGTTTTGGCAGAACAAATGCCTATAAATAGAAGGCGGATAAATTTGAGATGGAAATTCGAAGAAAGTTTCTCATCATCAAATCAGTTGGGTTCCAGAGCAGCCTTCCAGGATGAGTCAGGGGGAAGAACGACCTGGTGCCTGAGTTACAGTTCCACCCCTTGTAAAATTAAAATGCATCGCGTAGGCCAGAGCTACCTGCTGACTCTGTCCCTGCTGATGCTGCCTGTCTGTGCTGCCTCTACCAGTCCTCCTGCTGCTTTTGCACTGCTGCAGCAGTTGTACTGGTGCCATAGCACCAGAGGCATCAGTAGCAGAGGTCAGGTGTGATATCTGTGAATTTTTGAGGGTAGAGAGTCTCTTAAGGACTGGCAAATGCTCCAGCTGCCTTTAGCATGGACCTTGACCAGTTAGTGAGCGGGATTATTTGATGTGGTTTTTATTCCAGGAAAGGACCGGTCTTCACAATGCCAAAGGTTCCCTTCCTTTCTAATATTTCCCAGATATGGCTGCATTTTAGCTCGTGAGTGAAATCCGAACGGAAAGAAGATGATGGCCATCATTAATAGTTTTCCTGGGTTGGTGATTCTGAGTTTGGCATTCTTTCTAAACCTTGCCAGGATCCAAACAGCACTTCTGGATGTTAAAGGTTGAAGTATTTTAACCTTCACACATTTCCCTACTCCTTTTCTCACGCTCTAGGTTGCCAGATGGATGCCAGAGACAAACAGCTTTTACGCTCCCTGCGCCTGGAGCTCTGCACAGAGGTGCTGGTGGATGGAGTTGTTATTCAGTATCTCTACCAAGAAGGGATTCTTACGGACAGTCATGTTCAAGAAATAAAATCCCAAACCACCAGTCAGAGGAAAACCATGATGCTCCTTGATATTCTCCCCACCAGAGGACCCAAGGCTTTTGATGCGTTCTTGGATTCCTTGCAGGAGTTCCCGTGGGTTAAAGAGAAGCTGATGATGAAGCGTAAGGAAATGACAGTACAAGATCCTGCAGGTAAGGCCAGGATTGTTGTTACTGATATTTTGAAGCTTGTTCTCAAGCTGGGATTTTGAAAGTATTGAATGTACCAGTAATTTCAAGTTATGTGTCATGTAGATATGGAGCAGGGTGCCAACAAAAGGGAAGCCAGCCAAACACCAGGAAGTATTGCAAAGTTTGGGGAGTGAGCAGGGCTGAGTTTCAGGAGACTGGGAGACGGCAGGAGAGGCTGCCTTGGGAGAGGCTAGGATGTAGGAGGACCCAGACTCCGTTACCTCAAAGGGAACAGACTATAAAAAGTCGTTTTGACTAGATACAGAACAGTCTCTTCACCATATATACCTGATTATTGTTTGTTTTATGCGTGTTTTGCAGTGGCTTCTGTTTCTGGATTGTACATGCTGACAGAATTTTTATTTACTTTTATTATGATTTTAATGTAATTTTGATTTAGTACCATGTGCTAATTTAGATATATTTAGTTTATTATGTTTACTGGAGTGCAAATGTCTAGGATCATTACTTCCAAAATTACTAGCCATTTCTTAATTTTAAAACAAATTTAGGAGCTAACTGATTTAGCGGGTGCTAGATAATCTTATTTACTCAAATCTCTGGCTTTCTGACATTTAAACGTACTTCTAAAACTAGTTTTCTGGGCTTGGTGTTTGTTCAGAAGTGATTTCTTTGCTAATCCATGCATGCAGTTGTTGAGCTGTTTTGAAGTCAAGACGACTGCTTAAAATGCACGTTTTCTTGCCCTAGATGTTGGCAGCATGCTCTGGCTGCTAACCTCAACGTTACTAGTGAGATAGTGAAATAGTCCTCACTTGGGTACATCGTTTCCAAGCAGTCTGATTAACGTTTTTTCCAAGCCCTCCACCCCAACCCCCCACCCCGCCCCATTTGAGTTTGGTCATATGTATTTTGATGCACGTGACGTGATTTTTCCAGTGTCAGTGTGCTTTGCCTGAGACTGAAAGCCTGTGAAGATGGCTGACTTAAGACCCGTTGACCGTCATGTGCACCTGTGTCCCAATTAGCTGCACGTTCAAGAACGTTTTGTCAAGATCTGCTGGACAAATCTGACATTCTCTTTACCTTAGGACGTTTTTAATTGAATATTGTGACAGCTTGTCTTTCTGCTGGGTCTCTGTGGAGGCTGCTTTATGCTTGCTTGGAAATGGGTAAATAATTTTCAGAATTTGAGAAATAAATGTCCCATGCTGCCCACAGGGGAAAACACTGCGAGTTCTCGGCACAATGCAAACTTGCAGCATTGAGTGTGTTGGAAAAGACCTTGCTCGCTATTATGACAAATCCTGTAACGCTAATGCTCTTTATTTGCCTTACAAATCAGCCTGTTCCTTTGCTAATTGCTGGTTAAGCTGTGAAATAATCCTTACAGTTCCAGAAATGCACACACAGCCTTTGAGTACAGTCAGGATCGCGTACTTTGTGGGTAGAAAAATCGTTTCCGATTTTTGTTCTTTTGATTGTTTTGTGGATTGCTTGTTCCCGTTCTTGATCAATTGTGACCGTGCTGGATTTATATTTGTGATAACGTGCTGAAAACTCCGGTTTCGAGTGGGCTGACTGTACTTGATAATCCTGTTGCCAAATTTTGTGTGTAAATTAGGAAAGGCTTCCAGATTAGGTCAAAGGTTACAGTTATTTTTACTGTGGCAATACAGAGTGTAAGAACAGGATAAGAGGCAGATAGCCAAGTTTGTTTTAATGTTTAGGCATGTTCTTTAGAAGCCAAAGAAAGAGCACCATCTGTGCCCTAATAAATGCTGAGTGCACCCTGGAATGAATTGGAAACTCTGGCGGCATCATCAGTGCTGATTACATGCAAGAAAATGTGGTTTGGGATAAAAAGCTTCACTTTGCATTCTAAACAACAAACTTGTAAGCTTTTGTCTCAGCAGAGTACTTGAGCACATGCTTGGCCTTAAGCATGGAAAAAGCCATTTGCTCTAATAAAACTATAAGCACGCTTAAAATCAAACGTGTTCTTTAGTGCCATGCTAGATAACTTAACTTCTGCGTTATTGGAAACAGTTCTTATAAATAATGATTTGTCAGTGGCAGTTTCTTTTAAAGAATCCATTTGTAGTGAAAAAAGCCTGCCACATACACTCTACTTATTTTTTTTAGACCCTAAAACTTTTAAGATTGAAGTTGGTTTTATGGCCTCAGATTTTTAAATCTTTTTTTTTCCTTTGAATCCTGCATACTTATGGAAATCGCATGCCTGCTGTTCACTTGTTTATGCTCAATTAAAATTCTGTTTACTCAAGCAAAATCGCCTCAGTTTTTGCAGATCTTTTGCAGGACTAAGGACTGGTGGCAAGTTGTTCCTTGAAGGAAGGTTTTATTCTATAGTCTTTCACTGACTACACGTAGGATTTTTAAAGTCAGTAAAAGTAGACTATTAGGTGTTCTCTATCTGAATGTAAAAACTGTGGCACATGCACACAAAATTACACAGTGATTTTTCTATGTCAGCCTTCACATTATTGTGCATTTTGTTCCAAGAGATCAGGTTTTCTATCTTTGCTTCAGCTGAGAAATATAGTTTGTTGGTTCCCAGTTAAAAAAAAATAAATCACAACTGTAATTGTTAAGAAGCTTTTAATTTATTTTCTTCCCCTAGTCAAAAAAACCCAAGCCAAAACAACAAACCAACTGAACCAAACAAACAGCAAATTCAGGAGGACAGAAATAAAAACATTTTTGGTAATGTAGTGTAAATATAATCTGGTGGACCGGGCAACTACAAAATGGAAGCCAGAGTCTGAGACCTAAACTGACTGCCACTGACTCATCGGGAGCCTTTGGGCAAATTATTCCAAGGCAATGGATTTATTGATTTTCAAGTTGTGTAACTCGATGTAGTGTTCATGGGGCAGCATAGAGTGTAACTGTAAATTGGCCCAGGATTCGAGCCAGAGTATGCTGTTTGGCTGCTTGCAAATAAATGAACTTTAAAACCTGTGATATCCTGAGTTTTATTGCTGAACGTCAGTTGACTTAAAAATAATATTTCTGTATGCTGTTATCTGCTGTAGTTCCAAGAAACACAGAAGACCCTAATCCTGCAGAGCATGAGCAATAGTTTTTCCATGGGAATCAGGAGAGTGGTGTGCAGGCAGGTAGGGCCACTTGCATCTGTATAATTGCAGCAAAGAGACCCAAAATTCCTTCTCTTTGCTTGCTTACTTTATCCACAGGGCAGCCTTTTGCCTGGGGTCACCTTTCTCCTCTCTCATATGGATCTGTCAGGTGGGCACAGCTTTGGGGAAAACTTTTCTTAAGGTAGGGAGGGCATCATTGTAAAACCCCAGAATCTCAAGAAGTAAATTTAAAGTCATGTGCTTCTGGAGGTAAAAGTTTATGACTTTAATTGACATCAGGATGATAGGGTGTGCTTCCTGCTTGTGTAAGAACCTGTGATAAAACAGATCACTCTGTGCAGAGTGGCATTGCAAGACTTAATCATTATAAACATCAACTGCAGCATGAGTTCCTGGTTTTGAAGATCAAAACTTCTGCTGTAGTAAGAGTTAACAAAAGTAATGTGGGTCTGTTTCATTGGGAAAAGACTATTCTGTTTTTTTTGCCCTAGTTTGGATAACTTTATGCCTTTGTCAGAAACATAAATCTTCAATATATTATTATAATTCCTACGAAAAACTACAGCTGTTGGCAACGGAATTCCATTCTTTCTAGGAACAGCAAACAGTTACCTAATATTTTTTTGCATTGAATAAAAAAATATAAGCTTTGACAGCATTTGTTTATCAGAATGTTTTTTTAATCTCTCTCCGCTCAGGAATTTTTCTGCCCAAGTATTGTATTTCTCTCTACGCTATATATTGCTATAAAATTATTTACTTCCAAAAGTGTTAGTACTGCACCTCTTTGTAGTATAGATGATTTCTCCATTCCACAGGAAATCGCAGCATATTGAGAAAGAGAAAAGTCTGAGATACAGTGTTTGCCAAAGGAATCCTGCAGCAGCCGTTGCTCTCTGGCAAATGTTAGTGAATTTGGGGCATGGAGTTACACAGAATCGTTTGGGGAAAGCTGTTCTCTCACAACTAAGAAAGGAATATTTTCTAATGCATCATTTTGTTGTTGTTGTGGTGGTACCTAGTCAGCAGTCTGCATTAGGGTCCTGTTAGACTTGGGTGAGGTTTTTTTTGATTTGAACAGTGTGGTTGGGGTTTTTCCCTGGATGTGTGGGGAGTGTGTGTTCTCGTATAGCTATATAAAGCTTCATGTTGTGTAACACTTTGGATGAAGCATGCAAATACAAAACAAAGCAAAACATGTACTTCTGTTGAGAAAGTCATCCTTCCCTCCCTCCCCTCCCTTCCACAAGCTTTCCCAAAGTCCTTTTTCCACAGCTAGGCTGTAGGTTTTTAAAAATTCAGATTCAAATGCAATGGCATTAGGACATGGGGAAGTTTAGCACCTCTTCTTACCTTTTGTTGCCTGCTTCCTGCCCTCTTCCTATCCTGCTTCCTCTCACGTCTAATGCAGTGAGGAAACAGCCCGCTCTCTTGCCTTTTCCATTTGGACACCAGATAGGAGAGCAGCTGATGAGTTCCTTTTCTCTCTCTAAAATGGTGGACAGAAGACGCTGCTTTTTTTTTTTTTTTTTCCCCTCTTTCTTCCCTTTCCCTCTCCTCTCTTGTATAGTCCAGTGGCAGGAGGGGGAGTTTCCTCCCATGTATGTCTGAAGGAAAGGGATGGGCTTAGCAGCCTTGGCTGCACTGGATTGACCTGGAGATGAAGGAAAGCCCTTGTGCCGCATCCCGGTGCCTGGAGGCTATAGAAAATGTTCTCTGGAGAGACTGAAAGGCATCCTCGTAGGAGAATTTCTCAAACTCTTTTCCACATTCCCATCTCCCCTGAAAATCGGGTGTTACATTTACGGCTTTGGCTTTGTTCCTGACCGCAGCGAGGTCTGTGAAGTCTGGCATTAAAGGTTTGTGCACACACTCAATATTAACAGCATGCATCATGACATGGACAAGCAATCAGCTTCCCTAGTTCTACAGAGCATTCTGTGTATGTATTTTGGTTTTAATGTGTGTGTGAACGTAAGATTTTATTTTCTTTTTCTTTCCCTATTTTTTTTACAGTTTTAGGAATATTTGCTTTGTTGCTTTTTTTGCCATCTTAATAAGCAGCTGTGTTTATGCTTCTTACATCTATGTTTTTCGTTTCGAGAAGCCTGAATTTTAGGCATTACTGTTAAGAACTATAGAGTTCCCTGTCCAGTCTCAAACAGTTTCTGTCAGGTAAGTTAATGGAAAGATATAACCATACTTGGTGTCATCCTCAGTAACACAAATATGTGAGGTTAATAATAATATAGATTTAAAACGTATAGTTCCTGGAAACAGGAGAGGAGGAGTGAGTTCTGGCAAGAGAGGTGTTTGGGCCAGCTGTGCCTGATCAGCTACTCATAACCAGTGCCACTAAGAGGAGGCAATGAGTAACTGGGATTGAAGACTCCCTGTTGTAGGGAATGGAGACATCCATCTGCTGACCGGACCTGATGACTTCAAAGTTTGCTGCCTCCCCAGAGACTGGATCCAGGACATCACAGAGGTTGCCAAGGCCTGGCCAACCATCAGACTTAGCTACTCTCTTATGCAGGCACTAGTAATACTTCAGCAGATTAAGAATGTGTATGGGGCTCAGTGGTCCCATGTGAAGGGATGGAGCCCAAGCAGTGTTCTCCCTCCTGCCGTTCAAGGGGAAAAACCTGGGAAAGGGTGGATGGATCCTACATATTCACGCCTCTCTGGGTACCTGGTGTCATGGCAGAATTTGAACTCTATGACCACAGAACCCTTTTCAAGAAATGGGGGCTGCTAGGGACAGCTGGGATCAACTCGACAGTGTGGGGCAAAAGTGTCTTTACCAGCAGGCATGCTGGGAGGAAGCAGAAATCTGCACAGTTGCAGCACACTGATGTCTTTGGATTTGCAGAGACATGGTGGGATAATTCACACAACTGCGATGCCGTAGTGCATGGCCTCAGGTTCTTAGACAAGGATGCCGTTGCAGCCTCTTCAAAGGTGCATCTTGAATGCACAGAGCTTTGCTATTTACTGAGCAACAGGCTGGTCAAGAGCTTATGGGTTAGGATCAGAAGGGAGCTCAATAAGAGAGACATTGTGGTGGCATCTTTTATAGGGCTTCCTCATGAAAAGAAGGTAAAGCCTGGAGACGGGGAAATAGCAGCTTTCCAATACCCGCAAAGATGATATCAAGAGAAACAGGGATAGGCCCTACACAGCAATGCATGGTGGAAAGATGAGAGATGAAAGGTGTTAGTTGAAATGGGAGGTTCTGTCTGGCTCTAAGGAGAGTTTTTCATCACAAAGGGAGTCAAGAAGTGGAACAGGAACCAGAGACGTTGAGTAGTCTTCATCCTTGGAGGTTTTCAAGACCCAGCTGGATAGAATCATGAGCAACATGGTCTGATCTCAGAGTTGACCCTGCTTTGAATAGGAGGTTGGACAGGAGACCTCTGGAGGTCTCTTCCAACCTTAGTTTCCCTATGATACTATGAAGTCTTCTTAAAAGAGTGTTTCTATTGCATGTCTGGGTTCTCAGGGAAAATTTAACAACCCTAGTGTTCACTGGGAATGTGACACAATATGACGATCCAGGAGACTTCTGGAATGCAAAAGGGACAATATCTTGATGAATATTGTGGATGAGTAGACTAAGGGAGTTGCTTTACTGGCCATGCTACTCACAAACAAGGAACAACTGTTTAGGAATGTCTTTTTTTAATGTCAGTCTTGGCTGCAGTTACCATACAGTGCTCGAGTTTAAGATGATGAGAGAAGAGAGCAAAGCAAGTACCAGAGTAAAGGTCCTGGACATTACCTTACCTTCATGAAACTGATGGATAGGACACTGTAGGAGACAGTTCTGAAGGACAAAAACACCCAGGAGACCTTACTGATCATCAAGGAAAACCTCTTCAAAGCACAAAAATTGTCCATTCCTACATACAGGAAAAGCAGCAGGCATGGCAGGAGGCCAGCTTGGCTGAAAGAAGAACTTCCAGCTGAGCTCAAATTCAAAAAGGAATTGCCTAGGAGGTAGAAGTGAGGACAGGCTACCCAGAAACAATATAAAATCATTCTGTGGGTTTTTAGGGGTAGAATTATGAAGGGCAAAGCTCATCTGAGTTTGAAACCATTCAAGGATGTGAAGGACAAAAAGATGGGCTTCTACAGGTCCATTGGCAGTGGAAGGAAGACTAAAGCGAAAACTGATGAAGGGCACAGAAAAGGCTGGGTCTTCATATGCAAAATTTGCTGTCAATTGGCCCTGGTCTCTGTGCCTAGTAGTGGAGTTTGGATGAGGGAGATGCTGTTGATAGTAGAAGAGAACTGAGTTAGGAACTACCTGAGTAGAGTGGACATACACAAATCCATGGAGCTAGATGGGATGTGTCTGAGAGTGCTGAGGGAACCTGCTTTTGAGAGGCTGTTTTCTGTCATGTTGTAGACTCTGGTAAGCCAAATGCACAAAGTGCAATAAAGTGACTGGGAACAGCCAGCTTGGGTTTACTACAGGTAAATCAAGCTTGACCAATTTGATTCTTGCCTTCTGTGATAAAATGACTGACTCTGGATGACAGCAGTAGATTTCGTTTAATTGACTTAAGCCAGGCTTTCAGCACAGTCTCATAGCATCCTTGGGGCTAACTGGGAAGGTATGGACTGAATGGGTGGACTGCACAGTGGGTGAAAAAAAGGCCAGACCACCAGGGTGAAAGGGTGGTGGTCGGTGGTTCAATATCCATCTAACTGGAGGCTAACTACAAGTTGCATTCCTCAGGGCTGACAGTGGGACCAATTCTGTTTAACCTCTTTGTCAGTGACCTGGGTGATGGTAGGGACTGTATTTTCAGGAAGTTTGTAGGTGAATTAACTTTGTTTACACATTTGTCAGTTTGTGTCCTGGAATCTTCTGAACTGTGCCTAAAGCATGATGACTCCAGGCCCTGGGGATCACTTGGCACAGGAGAGTGGGACTGCCTCTCAGAGGGATCCCAGCAAGCTGGATGAATGGGCCAGCAAGAACCTCATGACATTCAGCAGAAGTAAGCATGAGTCCTGCAGCTGGGATACAAAACTCCCGCAAAGTAACACAAGACGGGCACTGACTGGCCAGTTGCAGGTCTGCAGAAAAGAGGCTGGATGTCTTGATAGACAGCAAGTATGATGATGAAGGCTAACCACACGCAGGTCTGCATCAGCAAGAGCAAAGCCAGCAGGGTGAGGGAAGTGATTATTCGCCTGTACTTGGTACTAGGAGGCCATATTTAAAATACTGTGTCTGGTCTGGCTTTATGCAACCAGTACAAGGGAGAGATAGACAAACTACAGAATCCTGTGGAGCACCGCTAAAGTGGTTAGTTCAACATGAAGTACAGAGAAAGGCTGAGACAGCCGAGTTTGTTCTCGGAGAAGAGAAGGCCAAGTAAGGCCAAGAAAAGGTGGAGTCAGACTCTTCCTACAGGTGTGCAACAAAAGGAAAAGAAATGGCAGCCACGAGCTGTAGCAAGGGAAATTATGATTTGATATAAGGAAAAACATTTCACAAGACAGATTAAGCACTGGCCACCAGAGGTTGCGGCCCAAGTAGGGTTGCCCAAAGAGGCTGTGGGATCTCCATCTTTGGAGACAGTCAACACTCAACAGTAGAAGACCCTGAGCAACCTGATCTAACTTTGAAGTTGGCCTTGCTTTGAGCAGGAGGTTGGACTAGATAACTTCCAAAGGTCCCTCTCAACCTAAATTTTCTGTGATTATGTAAGCTTGACATCACACTCTGTGTACTCAGTATGTGGGATTTTAATCCAAATATAACTGGTGCTGACACAGGACACTGGGTACGTATGCATGACTTCTAGTTCAGATTAGGAAGGTGCTTTTTAAGCGTATTGGAGTGTTTGAATTAGATTTCTTTCAGATGAATCTGAAAAGGGAAATGTGCTCACAGAGTCCATAGGACCAGACTAGAGCCAGTTTGAAGTGAAATCTAGGTGTATAGTCTGAATGCTAGATCCTCACCATGAGCTGTATCAGTCTGTAGGTTCTCTTCTGTTGCTCTGTACTGCTTGCTGATATAGCGTAGCCTTTTCTGTCCAGTGGATGTAGTGGTTTTGTCCATAAACACCTGCAGTCTTGTGTTCCTTTCTCCCCAAAATTCTGTGCTCATACATACACATAGTTGTAGATGTGCATCCTATCAGGAATGCTGCTGCATGCAAAGAAATGCATTTTTTTCTTTGATGATTTAAGTATCTCTATTTCCCAGAGTTTATACTACTGTTTCTCATCTTGGGGTATGTGCATTCTAAATGGCTTACAGAGTTCATTACCTCAAGTTTTCCATTAGACAAAATATCTTCTCTGTTCATTTTTCTCCTCAACTTGCATCACAGTATGATAAAATCACGCCCGTGTCTTGTATTTCCAAAACCATGCATAGTTGCAGTCCTCTGTGATCCCTGAGATCTTTTGTTAATCGTTGACAGCTTCCCACTGTTGGTCTTGTCTCGGGATGTGGCAAAGGAATCACTGAAAAAGCTTTTGTACAGACAATAATAATTGTTTTCTAGAACAGACTGGAAACTTTCTTGTAAAGACCTGATCCTGCAGCTTGATAAAGCCACTTGTAAACATGAAAAAGCAAGAGATATTTTTGAATTATGTCATCAGTATAGGCATTCAATTGGTACTAAATAATGGCTGTTGTGGCCCATCGATATACACTAATATATGCTCCAGAGCAGTTGAGAGAATTGCTTACTTAAGACTTCGTAGACTTCTTTTAATGAAATTTTTCTCCATTAATATTTTCCTTCAGAGCTGGCCAGCACTTCTTTTAGCACCTCTAGAATTGCCTTGGAGCTCCATTTGAAAATGCTTGTTTAATTTTTGTGTTCCCATTGCATGGGGAAAATCTATTGTCTTTCATAAATTAAGTCTATGAATGCTGCTTTTAAAAAAAAAAAAACAACAACCAAGCAGCCAACACACTCACCTTAGCTTGCATGTGTTGCAGAGGCTGCATAGCCATCCAAAGTCAGTAAAAATGCTAACCAGTGTTTCACAGTGAAAGTCTGCCTCCAGTGAAGTCAGAGGGCAGGCTCCTGTTGACCAGAGCAGGACAAAGGTCTTGCCACTGGTGCCTGAAATGTTCTCTCTGGTGAAGGAGTGGGTGCTTTGCTGTCTTCCCTGCACTGACATGGGAGCATGTCTTGACCTTCACAGAAAAATAATTTCTGCAGCTGAAAAGCTGTTACTAGTTCACTCTGCACTTCTTTTGCCTGTCGATGGAGAATATCAGCAGTGACGTGACTTGCTTCTCACTGGGAAATGTCACTTATACGGAAAAGGTCAGGAAGTTTCTCTGGGATACAGTTAATTATGCATGGTTATTATATCTTGAAGCCCTCCCTGCATTGCCATATGCAACTAAGCTTTCCTTCCAGATTTGTTTATGGTGATATATATGTTTATATGAATGAGAACTAGAGCACCCAAGTATCCCTCATTGTTATCTCAGAGTGATGCAGCTGCAGTTTTGTCTTAGAAGATTTATGGTTTTGTATACAAGGCTTTTAAAGCCAATTTTTATCTATTTGGCAATTGTTTGTGTAAACAGAAAACCAGTCTTGTTTCTTCTTTTAGCCATTGGGCCATTGTTCCAGTATAACGTCAGATTTTCTTTTTAAGTTTTCTTCCTGCTCTTCCTTTGTTTGTGAGTAGATTTGTGTTCCCTTGTACATTGATGTATTGGCAAGGAGTTGTACAGCTGTTTTGACAAACACCTCTGCTGCGAACTGAAGGGAAGCTTTGGTGTTTCTTCCAATCTACATTTAGAGAAGGAGCCGATTTGATTTACGCAATACAGTTTGTGTGTGCAGGAAATAAGCATTAATGCATCGGGTCAAGGGGAATAAATTGCCATTAGTGCACCACTTCTTCTGGCAGCCGCCTTAATCTTCGTGTTTCACCACCTTGCCTGGGATTTTCAAAAGGACTCATAGTTAACGCAAGCTCACCAAACCCTCCTCCAGTCAAGGTCAGGGGTAAGCTCCCCTTGGCTTTAAAGAAGGCAATTTTAGTCCCGTGCTGATGCTTTTGAAAGTCTTACCTTTCATTTAGAGTTAATAATATGTTGAGCTCTTTAACGAACGGCCTGTTTCAGTCTTTGGATCTTTCTAATAAAACATGTGCTATGGTTGAGTGAAAGGACTTTACACAGGTAAAGGCTTGACTGAGCCCCTTGCCAGCCCTGGGGGTCTCTGGCTGGCTCTGGTGGGAGGCAAGCTTCCTCCAGGGGCAGCTGGGGCTGCCTTTAAACAGGGGCATAGGAATCCTCATCAAATAACTGTTGAGAAAGGAAAGCTGGAATGAAAAGGAAAACCAGTACTTTCCAGTATTTCTGTGTGAAGCAAGTATGTCTTTAAGTATGTTTTTATTTACTGTAGGCGATGGCTGTGTTTGCTCAACTTTTCAAAGCGACATGTTCTTTATTCTTACTCCTCTTCTGTGTAATTAAAAAGTCATGTATTTCTCTGTGATCCAGTTCTGCCACATCCCACATGAGATTAGTTTCATCTTCATACCCTTGAACAGCAATTGCTGCAGTTAGGGTTGCAAAACCCTCTCATCATCCCTTCGGTTTGTGTGCTCACACTGGATCTGGCGAGTTCACCTGCAAAACGCTCGTTTTAAAAGCAAGGTCAGATTATCACCAGAAATACTAGCTGGCTGTTTGCAGTAGAAATTAACTCAGGATTCTTGGGGCGTTCCTTTTGCAGGCACCTGGATCCAAAACGGGAAGCCTTAAATCTTTCCCCACCGAGCTGCTGGCTGCACCCACAGCCAGGTCCCTGGGCACCGCAGCTTTTGCCATGGGAGCTCCCTGGGTGCTTTGAAGCCTGCTCTGGGCAGGTCCCAGGCTGCCTGCCCCCTCCACAGTGCCTGGCCTGGCTCGTGGCCGGCGTTGGGACATGCAGCCAGGCCTTTCTCCAGCAATCTCACCCGCGGGGCTGAATCCTGTGGGTGTTGGCGGTGCAGACCTGTCAGGTGGGGCTGCATCCCTGCCAGCAGCTGGCAGCGAGGTGCAGCTCTTTGTGTGGAATAGTTTAATATTGATATGACCCCACGGTGTAACAGGTAGGATACCACCTTGTGACTTGACGTCTTAAACACTTCCCAAGTGAAGGCATCTATGGTTTATATGGGCAGTGCCCCCTTGGCTGTGTTTTATAGATCTTCGGTGAAGTTGTCGCTCCAAGAGAGAGCTCAAAGAGGGAGGCACTGGAACAGGTTGCTCAGAGAAGTTGTGGAGGTCCCATCCTTGGAAGTTTTCAAGGCTAGGTTGGATGGGGCTTTGAGCAACCAGGTCTAGTGGAAGGTGTCCCTGCCCATAGTAGGGGGTTGGAACTAGATGATCTTTAAGGTCCCTTCCAACCTCAACCATTCTATGATTCTGTGAAAACTTGAACTTTGACTAGAATAAAGTCCTTCCTAGTAGTTGAAAGAAATGTAGCTAAGCCCCAGAAAGAGATAAGATAGGCCTTGAGTTCCTCTCCCCCTTGTTTCATCTGGGCTAATTGAGGCAGCTTCTGAGGTGGTGCACTGTTCTTTGTGAATACCCTTCTTAATCCCCCTAACTTTCCCCAGAAATTGTACATGGATTTTAGCAAAATAATTCAGACTGTTCTGGGGGAAAGGGATTGATGATAAACCCTTGTCTCTTCCTTGCATCTGAATCCAGGAGAATTGACCTTGTTACCGCGAGTCTCATTTTCATTGATCACTATTTGTTTATATATTTCATTTATCCTAGTTCTCATATATAGCAATGCTTCCATCCATGGAAGTGTTCAGGACCAGGCTGGATGGGGTTTTGAGCAACCTGGTCTAGTGGGAGGTGTCCCTTTAAATTGTTCAACTAAGTACATGATCTTCCTTCTCCTATGCAAACTATAAATACATACACTTCACTTGTCTATTTGGAGTTGATAGCTATGTTAGGGATTTTTCAGCTTCCAGTATGATCAATGGGTAGAATATAGGTAAGAAAGAAATGTGTAATACATGCTCAGCCCAAGTGTCTACCCTTTTATTAGAAGGGTGTTACCATACTTCCGTTTAGATAAAATTAAGTTGACCGGCTGCTGGTGTGGCACTGCATTGATCTGATATCTTGCACAAGATGAAGGCCTGGAAGGAGCTGTTCAGTCTTCAGAAGGCGATGGTCATCTTAGGTGGTGTCCATATCCCGATTAGTGGAAAGACGTGCGTTGCTAAAGTTTGTTTAATTAGAATAGCTAATTAAAAGGCCTGAGCTAATATATTTTTATTGTCAAACTCGACCTGCAAACATTTGTTTGTGTGGCAATGTAGTGTGGTGCCTTTCCATTCAGACTAATATCAGGAAGAGTTGGAGTGTAAACCTTGCTGTTCACTTGAGTTTCATGCTCTAGCCTGCTGCATGACAAGGTGTTTTCCTGGCTAATGCTGATCAGAGGCATTCCTAGTGTGATTGTATGTCCACTGTAGAGTGTACGTGCACTCTCTTACAAAATTCTTGGCATACCAGGCTCTGGTTTAGAAGATTTCTCCCCGTTTGTTTTATGAAGCCAGATAAGAAGAGAACTGTGATTTTCAGCCATGAATTTATGATGTAGAATCACAGAATCATAGAATCATTTAGGTTGGAAAACACCTTTAAGATCATCAAGTCCAGCCATAAATTCAACAGCTCTCACTTCCACTATTCGGTAGCCCATGCATTTAGTAAAGTTCCTCCTGTAGCCCTCCTGATAGTGTCCCCCAAGATGCAGTTCACCATTGTGCACTTCTTAGCTTGATTTTTCAACTTTAGCATTCTTTTGTTGAGTACTATCAAATACTGGATAACTTTTGTCCATAAAGCTTCAGAGGTCTAAATTAAGGAAATATACAGGATGTCCATGTCTTGATACTGCTTTCGTGCCAACTGATTCCTCCTGGTGTGAATCAAGGAAGGGTTATGAATTACTTGTGCAGGATACAGCATTACTAGTCCTTCTTGTACTAGATAATGCAGTGTCCAGTTAAAACCCCTCCAGTTTATGTACAGACAGACACTTTTTTTTTTTCTATATGCTGTCCTTATCTTGTGGGTTCTTTCTGGGAAATTGTCATCATGTCAGCAACATTGTCTGAGACATACATATCCAGACGAGTCTGGAGCTCTTCAGACTTCATCGCTGTCTTACATTACTGCCTGTGTGGTAATTAAGAAAGCTTCCACACGAGGCTGAAGAATACCAGAAGTCCTGGAATTGGGGATCCAATAACTGTTAATCCTGGGGCATCAGAGCAGGCACACAGTCCCAAAGCATGCCTGTTCCTGGTGGGGAGGGGGAGGCGGTAAGAGATTCTGTACTGCCCGGCATTAATTAGCCTTCTGATTTGGCACCAGCTAGCGTTTGTATACATCTAGGGGTGCCATAAGTGTGGCTTTTTGCTTTTTTTACTGCTCAGTTCCTATTGACTATACAAGTTGTAGCCCTTTTTCCTCCCATAGGGCTACTGCCATTTAGTTACTCAAACTGCTAATCTAATCTTGTGCATCAAGAAAAGCATTCATATTGTCATATTATTAGTGAAGAGTTACTCTCTGAATAGATTTAAGTCCTTTGGTATATGAGTAAGCTAATATGGGAGCAGGGTATAAAATCCCCTGGAAAGCTGCTTGTGATCCTATACGCCTTCCATATATGCCCAATTCTGAATGTCTCCCTTTCTCCTTACCTGGTTCCAGTCATCTCTGAGCCACAACTTTTGAGCCTTTTCCCTGTTCTGGATGGCTTTTTCCTTCTCAGTTTACTATTTCCATATGCATAAACCTTTCACAGATCAGTTAACCCTATAACATAGAGTTGATTTAATTCTGAGACACAAAGCACATTGATCATGAATACCAGAGAAGAATTTAATAGCACTTCTGTGAACAAACCAAACATCATTGTACTGCATCTTCTTTAAAGGTCTGAAAGCAAAGTTATTACTCAGACCTTTCTCTAGGATTGCATGTTCACCCTTTGTCAGGACGTTTGGAGTGGGTACGTAATTATTTCGTGTCCTTTCTTATCAGCTTCTGAGTCCAATGGTATCTCAAGGCTAAAAAAAATGTTATTGGCACACAGAATGTATAAGGTATGAAGAATTGACTGCTTTGCCTCACCATAGGGAACTGCTGTGAGTTATCTACCTGCTTATTTCTGCATGACACTGAAATTGGATATCACATTTGGGTTTTTGGATATAATTTCTTCCTTGTGTTAAAAATGTTCAACACCAAAATGACCCTGAAGTATCTTCCTTCTACAAAAGCTGTTTGTCTGTCTTTTGCAGTGGTAACATTCATGCTTGCCATCGTGGTTTTTTATCTTTTCCAGTTTGCAATATATCTGTTATAAATTCTAACGTACAGTTGTGATTACTGCTTTGTCCTTGAATCATTGCAGCTGTGTAGCAGACAGCCACTGATTCCTAACCACAGCCGATGGGCTTACTCCTCATACTATGTTTTATAGATTTCCTCACCTTGTTTTTGAAAAAGGGGCTTTCTCAAGACTTAATCATAGTCCTATCCTATCCTTGTATAGCCTGCATTACAAACTTACCAGTGTTCTTTGCCTTGCCTCTGAGCCGTAGGGGCATATAGGCTTTGATGTGTGGTTTTTTCCAGCTGTAGGATCCATTATGTTATTAGTAATATTACTTCTCCTATAGTAGTCTTGCAATTGCTCAGAAATTTCCTTACCCGTGAAGTCTTAGCTGTAAAAGGAGAGATGACTGAGGTTTTGTTCAGCATTTCTGTAATGCAGCCTCTGGGATGAGAGGTGATGAAAGCACAGCCGTGCTGGGCCTGTCTTGCTCAATAGACCATCATTGCATCAATGAACTCACCATTAACCTCTGCCAGGGTCTGTCAAGCTGGATACGCACAGCACCATGAGAAGGAAGCTTGACTGGGGGAATCCCAGCAGGACCTCTCTCCTGTGGTAGGACCTCTTTCCACTCCCTTTTGCTGTCCTGTCTCCAGACAGAGATGTGGCAGGTGGCGTGTGCTGGTTTTTTATGTGTCTTTGGGAAGTGGTGTCAGGGATGCCTTGTTTGAGGCTCCCCTTTGGCCCCCTGTTCTGACATTTTTTGAACCCTTTGACCCTCAAGCCTTTTTCTTTTTATCTTCATTGTCACATGCAGTCGTTTTCTCGGTTTCCCCACATCTAGCCCTCTGTTGCCTGTCCCAGGTAGGAAAGCCAGTCAGGACAGTGGTCTAGGAATGGATAAGCTGAGAGTGAGCATTTAATTCCAGGGTTTTAAGTGGCTGCCTTTTTAGGCATAGGTTTTAGTACTCTGATTTTTTTATTTGACTGGAGGCAGCTAATCAGAGTTCTGTCTTTTAACACCACAGCCATCATTATTTTCTTGCAAAATGATAATAGAACATATACCTGAAGAAAGTGTATATGCCATGTCTAGAGCACTGAAATGAATTACCTCAGATGTAGAGGCAGAAAGCAATCACTCAAAACAAGGTACAATTTAGGATTGAGATATGGGAAATGTGCCATTAGATAGTCTTCCCCCACCATTCCAGGTTTATAAAATAAGTATTGGCATCTGCACAGAGAGGTGGTTGGTGCTTTAGGAATACCAAAGAGGATGTAGCTATTTGACAGAACTACAACCAATTCTATGCTTGTTTTTGCCTACAGCTTGTGAGAAAGTGTTGAGAGCTCTTCTCAGCTTTGAGTGGGTCACCCTGTTTTGGTAGCTTGAATTCAGAATATACATACATACTTAAGTAGTTTATTTCCAATGGGAAATTAATGTTTAAGTAGCTGAAAAGAGGTTGTTCAAGAGAATTGCTCCTTCTGGCAGACCGTGATTCTCTTACTTTGCGGTGTACTGGGGCTGGCTGGTGAACTTTTGGCCTTGGGAGGAAAAACAGCTGAATCTCTTGCTGTTCTTGATGTTTTCTCATGGGGAAATCTTCCTGATTGAATTATATTTAGTACAGAAGAAAGCTAAATGGCTTACTTTTTTCCCCCCATATGAGTTGGGCATGTTATGCTCTAGACAGCACCCAGCTGAGCTGAGTCTTCTCAGAAAAGCATCTTGCACTTTGAGCAAGCAGTACATAGCAGCTAGAACTTTGCCCCAGTACAGAAAGTGTATGTGTTACGTTTATACTGTAAAATACACCAAAACTTAATTTCAGGGTAGTTTTCTTTGTGACTAAAGCCAGAGGAAAAGCTGAAATTTGCCTTTTTTCTTCAGCTGTTTTGTAGAGTTTCAGTTAATCTTCAAAGCCTAGTAATTGGTCTAGCTTCGTTACAAAGTCTTGAAATGGAACTTTAAAGAATCATTTCTGTTTGGAGATAAAGCCAGTCATAACTCTTTCTGTTAAAAGTTGAAGATTCAAGTTGTGGTTGCTTTTGGTTTTTGTTCTGAACACAAGTCTTCTTATACCAGGAAAGGTTAAGGAAAAGGTGCTCTTGATGTATGAACTCCTGTCCATTCTGTGTTTTCTCATTGTGTTTCTTAGTAGTTCTTGTTTTCTTGTGAACCATGAGAAACATGAACCACAGGTAGAGTATATTATTTTATCAAAGTTTTTGGTAAACCAACAAACTTCTGAGAACTAGACAAGGCTGTCTTTTTGTTGCTCCTCTGTTTTTCCATGATATGTTTTTTTTTTGGTTTTGTTCTTACTATAGTTGAACAGTTGGATTGTAATCTGTAAAGAAAAGTAAATAGTAGGACCTTTAGACAATGACATGAAAAATCATTTAATTTGATAATAATTTATTGAAATTGCAGTAAAGAACCTTGCCTGTGGAGTAGAAGTCATGGCATCACCTGCTGACTTTTATTATATACATCTCAAGGTGAAGGTGCTAGATTTCGGGTCTACTCTGTGACCTGCCATAAGTAATATGCAGGAGAAATCTGAACTTCAAACTGAGTTAGTGTTAGGTAACATCTCAGAGTAGAAACATCTCATATTCCCACCAGGCACTGGGACTAGCGAGAGAGCTCTTCTTAAAAGGGACAAAGCTCCCAGGCTTCTTAAAGGCTAGCAATGATTTATTTTATTTTTTTTTTTTAATTAAGAAGCACGTAAATAAATAAATAAGAAAATCTTGAAAGCTTTGATCTTGTGTAAGCGCTTTACTCTGAGGCCCTGAAGCTTTTACAGTAGTTCACGCTTAAAACTTATAAAAGAAGATACAGCTGACTGGTATAATGCTGAAGATGCTTAGGGCCCTGGGCCCTGTAGCATGGTGTTTCAGAGGATGCACTTTGCAAAGGTTTGACCTTTTCTTGCAAGACACCTTGCACTGCTGGAGGGGAGTTTAAGACCAGGGGTGAAGCCAGGTGTTCATAACTTACCATGGGAAACAGCTTTGTTAACTACAGCACAGATTTTTTTTAGGGTGTCATGTTGTGATCAGCAACTTGTATTGCATTCGGAAGAGAAGAAGAAACTGGTCTAAAGTATATGTTGTCATTCAACTGAGCTCATGGTTTCAGTAGCTGTGCAAACCTCAATTTTCCTTTACTCAGCCTGTTTTGATTTGACTGTAGGATATTACGCGTAACCTAATGTTTTTGTCTTGCTCCACTCCCCTGGACTGAGATAAGGTTTGCTGCTGGTAAAGTCTGGTGTGTTAATTGTCATGTTCTGCCTCGACTTGACTGCTTTTAAAAATGTCACTGCATGATTGGCTTTTCAGGAATAGTTGCTCTTTTAAAGGGTTCAGTTTGCTCTGTCAGCAAGGGTCATTGCTGCTGTGTGCTATTTTTTTCAGAATTTCTGATCCGAGTTATTTACAGCACTTGAACTTCCCAAACTATTCTGTAATTTACTCTACATGGATCTTTGTCCAGGACTTGCTGACTACCTATAAAAATTGTTTGGAAAAGGAATTTCCCCTTTTAACTCAATAGCAAAAAATGATGTAAAAAAGTTAATGTAACTACTGCTCCACTCCCATGGGTGGCTGAGATGGGCTGCAGTCACACATGCCATCTTATTGTTCTCCTCCGAAATGATGTTATCAAAGAAAATGGGGTTTAGATGATTGCTTACATGACAGTTGTATCTGTAGAAGAGATATTTAAACTAGGGACTCCGGTCTTGATCTGGACCATGACTAAACTTTGTCTGGATGCCAAACCGAGATCCCAGAAATCTGCTGTCTCCTGAGGCTGTGCGTGTAACCACTTGCCTCTCTGGCTGGGGTGTCTTGGGGGATAGCTGGAGCCTGCCACCTCCACCCCCCTGCATGGTGGAGGGGGCAATGCATAGCTTTCATTTCTAACTCTTGAGGGTCAACATTTTCAAGCCTTTGCCCCCTCTCTTCATCATGAAGAACAGAGGATCTTTTTCTTCATGAAATCCAAGGGCAGCAGGTTTGGCAAAATGATGGAAGGAGACAGGCATTTATGCAAAAGAGCGGAGAGTGTTGTTCCTGTGGAGAAAGAGCTGCTGGTGCTGGGACAATAAAGAAGGTGAGGGTGGGATGTGGACACACATGTGGCTTGGAGACATGGAGACCATCCCATTAGCTCCCGCTTCAGGTGGCAGCCTCGCTCCTCAGACGGCCTGTTCAACTCACGCCTTCCTTGATGTGCAGATCTCTGTTTATTTGTAGTAGTGAGCTGGATTTTTATTCTTTAAAGGACACTTTGGTAGCTCTCACGCATTCGTCATTCTTGGCTCACTCACCCAGGCTTAACTGTGCCTTTTTACGGGCTGTCTCGCAGGTCGCAAACCGTCTCCTGACGTGCTGTTGTTGAGCCATCTCTGAGCCCCCCGTGTGGTCTCATCTATGTTCTGTTTTATGTTTTGGCCCGATCTGGCGCACTTACCTAAATGCCATACATCTTACATGTCCCAAGACTGATCCTGTCGTAGTTCGAGGGTAGCTCCCTTCCTCCTTTAAGATCGCTGAATTTAGTCCCTGCCCTTAGAATCACTGGATATGGTCTCTCCAAAGACTTCTTCCTCGAGCATCAAAAAACTACCCTGAGTACCCTTTTGCTTACATTTTCAGTAGACAGCTTTTTCAAACCACTCCCAGATGTGCCATCCCTCCAAGTAATACCGGGCTGGTTAGTTTTAGAGCTCCTTGAGAAATATTCAAGAATCCCCATATTACTGAGTTATGCATAAAACTTCTCCCATGAAAAATTCCTTCCCTGCCCTCTTAGGGTTAACAGTTGCATTTAAGTTGTGGAGCACAAGAAAGCTTGTTTTGGTATTTAAAACAAAAAAGAAAACGGGGGAGAAAAGTTGCTGCGTGTGTTGGTTCCCCCTTGGTTTCAGTTTGATGCCGCGTCGGTGCAGGGGACAGCCCAGCAGAGCCTTAACTGGGCAGGAGGCTGTTTTCTTTAACCTTTTATATTTGCTGCCTTTTCACTGTCACTGCATATTCTCTTTTTAATGGATTTTAAAGATCATTCTGAGCAGCATGCCAGGGTGTTGAAACAACTCCCCTGGCCTATTCCACCAGTCACTCCCATGTATTTCTAACCTATATTTGCTGTCAAACTTGTAGCTCTGATTTTCTGTGTCCTGCCAATGTCTGGCTGGGGCAATGCATCTGAACCGTGCTGTCTCTGCTCGCTTCTGTCCTCAGGTCAAGTGCTGTGCAGCTCCCTTCTAACCTTACTGAGTCAGCGTGGAGAGCTGTATTCTACGTGGACACATATATACACACACACACACAAGTATTCATACAGTATGTATACTCTTAGTAGTGGGGTGATTACTGTTGGCCACAGCGTGTTAAAAATCCTGCTTTTTTCCTGAACTGGTGTGCTGATAATACCCAGGCCTCCTAAAATTGCCCACTTTTCTTCGAGGCTTATCAGCACTCCCATTTCAGGTGGGTGCTCTGATTGAGCCGAATGCATGTTGTTCAGCTGCCGTCAGCCTTGCCACAATGCTCCAATCTTGAAAGAATTTTCCCTTTACACCAAACTGTTAATTTTGTCTGTGTGCTTGTTTGTTTTTTTTCTGCTGCAATCTACTGAATAGCGCCTGAACCAGGAAAGCGGCATGATTTGGGAATTTTATTCCCAGTTCTAGTGCTGATTTAAAGCGTGGCCTTGGGCAAATGACTGCTGGTCTGCTTTCCCTGATGTTCACTGGAGGCAATGATATTCATTTATGCATCTCCTGGAGCTGCTCAGCCGTGGTATGAATGCACAGGGTGGATGGACCCACAGGACCTGCGGTAACTAGCTGCAGTGGGTATCGTCGAGTACTTCTTAATCACTTTCTGTATATTTTTATTGTCCCCCTCCCAGGCCAGATGGATTTGAAATTTATAGTTCTGAGAAACTGAATTCCTTTGTTCATACTGTATGGCTTTTTTTTTCCCCCCTTTTTATTTTTTTCCCTTTTTTTTTTTTTTTTTTCCCGGTGTGGAGGTATCTAATTTAATAAAGGATTCAATCAGCTAGAATGTGCACACTGGAAAGTGACAGACAGCAGCGGCTTCCAGGGGAGGCCAGGCACGTGAGCCGGCTTTAAGAGAGAGAAAGAATGAGGCAACTGTAAAATAGAAGATGTCTAATGCAGTTAACATACAAATACCATACAGAAAATGAATAGTCTGCTCTCTCTCTTCATCGTGCTAGAACGTGATGGTGTTTCAGACCTCATTACTTCTTTACTTCAACTGAGGCTTAATGCTTTATGACAGGTGAGAGGTTTGATGGCATCTGCTTTTCTCAGAGTAAAAAAAAAAAAAATGTATCCACCTGCCTCTCCTTTCATTTGGGGCCTGCAAAGGGTTAAGGACTGCTGAATGCAGACATATATGGTGCTGTATTGATATTATGTACTTTGTAATAGAAAACAGAACTATCCAGGTCAAATATCAATAACATTCTATAAGCCTTTCTAGGAAAATATAATTAAAACCATGCAAAGCTCTTTCCCATAACTGAATTTACTGTGTCTTATTGACTTCAGTCCCACATCTACAATGTGATATTATTATTGACTTTTAGAGCTCTGCCTATTTTAAAAATAAAGAAAACACAAAATCAGGTGGTGGTATTAATTTTATTAGAAATCTTGCCCTCCTTTTCTCCCTGAAGCAGGGATCATATTGAATTGTTTGAACAACAAAATGGTGGGGTAGCCTTCAGGTGGTTTAAATTGTCATAGTCCCATTGAAAGCAGCTAAACTAGTGGACCATCAACTGAGAACCTGTCCCACGTTCTCCATTTAAGCAACTTCTTCCTTTGCACCCAAGGCTACCAGCTACAGCGCTACCTCTGGGTTTATTATCAAGCTATATTGACTTGGTTTCATATTGAATATCATGAGTAGGATTTAGAGTAGGAAGTTCACTAAATTGTTTAAATATTTCAGGGAGAATGAGTTTGCTTTTCTAATTCTGTCCCTCCCTCTCCTCAAAGCAAATATTTTGTCATATCATCCATGTTTAAATCAGGAGTATATTTCTCTAAGCATATAATTTGCATGATAAATATATTTTGTATATTCAGTAATTTCTTAAAACCTGTTTGCTAGCACAGCCTCTTAAAGTGTATCATAGTCTCAAAACCTGAATGTTTATATAAAATAACTGATACTATACCATATTCATGAATTATATTTATTCTGAATATTTATACCAAATATATGTTTGTATTTTTCACACAAATCTGCTAGTGGAATATTTTTTAGTTAGAAATATTAATAATGTAGAATAATATTAATAACTTGTTTCTGCAAGTATTACAAGAGCCTGTAGAATAATGTAGAAATATTAATAATGTAGAATAATATTAATAACTTGTTTCTGCAAGTATTACAAGAGCCTAAGAAAAATCTTTTCTGAGAATAGCTTTGTTATTGTTGTTGGCTGTGGGTAGCTTAGCACTTCATGGTTATCACACAATATGTGATCGATATTTAAGTTTTTTTGAAGAGGTCAGATGTATGCAGATACCTAAAATAGATGTGTATACACACCCACCCACATATATATATGTATGTAAAAATAAGGCATGGGTGTAGAACCTTACAAGGATTTTAAATGGTTTATTTCTATAAAATTCAGTGTGCTCATGTAACATTGGTCTGATTTTCCTGAAATCTGAAGTTTCCTGGAAGTTGGTGGGTATTGCATTGTGGAAGAGAGGGAAGAATTCAGATTTGTTTCCTTTCTACTTGCATTGTACTACGTTGGGTATGTTTGTGGCTCAAAGAGAATATCTAGATTTAACATTAACTTCCTTTAAAAACATTCATACGTGGATATTTATTGGTTGTGACAGCCTAGAATATTTTTCAGTCCACTAATGTTTTCCGTGCTTTTTTAATGTGGTTGGGGCTTAATTGTTAAAATAAGGAGCACCCATCATGTCCTGAAGCAGACAGTGGCAGCACTTAGGGAAATCTGATGGGCAGTGATAAATGTACTCTGAAGGAGATCAGGTAAAAGAAAATAATTCTGAAAGTATTGAGAGCTGAACAGGAATATTGTCTGTGGAACAACAAAAATTAAAATAATTTTTTCCTTCAGCAAGTACCTTTTACCTTATTATAACTTAATAGATACATGTGAAATCGGTAGACAGAAAGGCTTCTGTATGAACCATAATTATATTCCTTGTGCTGTCAGAATTGCTATAATTCTGTGGCTGAGTTTTAAAAAGTACATGCTAATGATGATATGAGCTACTGTCCTTGTTGCTATTTGATCTGAATACTCAGCTAGGAATTCTTTTGGGTGAATAGTATCTTAATTTATTTTTCAAGTAATTTTAAGTCACCTGCAAATTCTAGGCAGGTCTGAGCCATAATTTTTGTATTTAGCTTTTTGAAAAACAGTCTTGATATTTCAGTTTGAAATGCAGAATATTTTACATTCTAGGTATTTGTTTAACATTGTAATATCTCTGTGTTTGGATGTCTGTATTTTCTGCTCATGGTATTAGAAAATACATTAGTATGTAAAAGGGAACAAGAATTAAATAATTTAAAATCTGTAGGGCTCTCGTCATTTTCATTAGTAAGTTCATGCCATTTATATTTTCTTCATGTCTAGCTTAAAAATGGCTCTATAGTCTGGTTTTGGCTTGATATACGTCTAGCCTAAATATAAAGGTGGTGGTGATTTTGAAATATTTGCCAAGAGGAATGTATAAGGGATTTTGATGGACGGTCCTGTTGTTCTCTTACCTTTAAACAAAACTACTTACAAACACTCAAGAACAAGCACACAGACTGGGCAGTGGCAAGAGATTTTCACTCACACAATTCCCTCTTTTTCAAATCTGGTAGTGCTGTTCTGTGCCATTTCAAGAAAGAATATTGATTGCAATCATGATAGTGTCATTAAATATTCTTCATTAAAACTTCACTGTTTTAGCATACAGGTGGCAGTAGGAAGATTAAACCAAGTAGACGAATATTATTAAAAGACAGCAGGGAAAAGAATCTTATCCTGACCTGCATCACTTGTTTTCACTGCAACTTTTCCCCCTGCAAAATGACCCCCCATTTTTCACGTAGCTCATGAGTACTTGGAAAAAAACATTGTTAAATCAAATTTTTCATGCATCTATAAATTTGGCAGAGTCAATCTTGCCTGGGCCTGCCACTTTTATATTTTTAACTCTGTTCTTTCTTGCTATACGAGAAGCATCACTGCAGTATGCAGCGAAATTGTAACTGCGGTAACATATGCAGTAGCATATTTTTTCCAGCTGCAAATTAATTATTCCCTTTATCTTCAGGATTATTGTGGAACGCTGTGATTTTATGATCATTATCAGGCCTCTTGAGGTAGTTAGAATATTGTGTAATACTTTTATGAGTTCAGAGACTGGACTTTACTGTACAAGAGTGGTTAACGCACATGGATACACCCCCAAAGTTTCCAGTAACAATTACATTCCAAGAAAGGTGCTAAATATATTGCTACCAAGAATCTTCTGGTTTTTTCCTCCCTCAATCTTTGATGTAATTTGGGAGTGCCAAGAATTCTCACTTCACCTACTTAAAACATTTAAACGTGAATATAAAAATTTGCTTTAGATTTTTATCCTACCCAGGAAGCTTGATCCTGTGGCTGTCACCTGGCAAAAATTCCCACTGTATTAAATGTGAGTTTTCCTTGTGTCAGGGCTGCAGGAGTAGGGCTGGAGTTACAGTCAGCCCTTCGTGGTGAAATTATTCTGAGCCCACGCAAGGCTGCTGGTGTTGTTATTCTAGCTGAAAACTTCTCTACAAAGGCACAAGCCCTTGAAAATAAAGTTTACAAGATCACTTGTTTACATTTTATAATTCGGAGATGTAAACTGGTTGGTAGTGTTATGGTCAGTGTTTGTTTTGACTTGGAAATGTGTTAACCTTTGAAGGGTTTGGGGTTTTTTTTTGAAAAAAAGTTCTTAATGTAATTTTTTTATACACCCAAAGCAAAAGCTGTAAATAGATTCGAAATTATGACATACTTCTTTAGGTCAGCATTATACTTACTACATAGTTTCTACCCACGATTACTTTGCAAAGTGAGAACAGATGATAATTGGGGTAGTTTGCAGGCAATAACAACCTGCATTTTCTCACAGGAACCTTAGTAACAGTGTGACATAACGAAGGTAAAAGCAAATTGAATTAGAAAAACAGCAAACATTGTGTTTTATAACCCAAAATAAAATTCTTCAGCAGCAACTAGTCCTGTAATGTAATCCAATCTGTTTTAATACTGAGATTTTTCCAAGAAAGCAGGAAACAGTAAAGGGTAAGGCTTTCAAACCTCTGCTGTTTCGTTTACAGATCCCTTGTGTTAATTTAATGCTTCTAGGGAACTGGGGCTCTTTCTTTTTTCTCAGAATCCCTTCTCTAGGAAATACTGAGTGGTGTGGCACTGAGAAGCAGTCATGGTTTACAACAGATAAGCCAAAGGACCTGGCTTCAAATTCCACACTTCTCTGAGAAAACAAAACACGCCAATGCGTGCTTCTCTCTAAAGTGGATGATTTCTTGCTAACAGGCTACAGAAGATTTACCTTAGAAGGAGCTTAGCAGGCAACCTTCAGGGCCTCGATTCTCCTCCCCTTCTTCTGTCCCCCAGTGCATGCACCAGCATCTAGCCATTCTGTGCAATCAGGTTTTTTAAGCATAAAAGATAAATATTTACAGCTATTACTTGTGGAGCATTACCCTGAAAGTTTTACTGGCACAAAATTCACACGCCTGCCTCTTTCCAAACCCTGCCCCTCCGTTTTCCCCCTGCTCAAAACAACCCTTCCCTCCCCTCAGACCAGAGGCACCCACCTGGACAACTGGATTTTGCGGCTAAAACTGATTTTGCCCAAAAAAAAAAAAAAAAAAAAAAATAGAACGAGTAGCTAGCAAAAACCCAGCCTGGCTGATGTCAGCTTGTGAGCAGCCCTGCGCTGCTGCTTTAGGAGGTGCCTGGGCAATGCGTGGTTTGGCCTCTTGCTGTTTCTTTTCCTCGTTTTGCTGGTTAAAAAAAAATTAAAAAAAAATAAAATTGAAAAAAAGGGTTCACAGTGTGATTTCTGAAATTGCAACAGCCCTGGCTTCTGGGGTTTTGTTGGCAGTGAGGGTTTGGGGGTGTAAGTTGTGGGGTTTGGGCGGAGGGGCCTGTGGGGTGCCACACGGTGGGGGGTGTCTCTGAGCAGCCCCTGCGGCCTGGCCCGCACGTGTTGGGGGATGAACAGCTGCCAGGAGGAGACATCTGGAAGGGGACCATCGCTGGGGACATGGCTGGGGACGTACTCCTGGGCCTCGGAGGGGCCAGGGGAGAACGAGATGTGGGGAGGAGAAGGAACGAGGGAGGCGCAGCAGGAAGGAGCAGCTGCTGGACCAGACCCCACTGCCCCCGCTGCCCGTCCTCCCACAGACCGAGCCCGGCACCTGGGAAAAGCAAGGGAAATTGAGGCTAGGAAGGGGTAGAAGTTCTTCTCTTTGTTTTTGGTGTTTTTTTTTTCCCCACCTCAACATCTGAATCAGTAATTAAAACTATGTGTTAATTGGTGATAAAATGAATTAAGTAAAATTCCTGGAGTTGGGACTATTTTGCCCACAAGAGGAAGGGAAAAGCAAAAATTAACAACATGCTTTATAACCAGCAGGCTCGTCTGTCTTTGGCTGTAGTTTGCCTGGCATGGGAGGAAATTTTCAGGAACCTTTTTCTTGTTGTGGTGCAGAACATCCTGATAGACTGATACTTTTCCTCTGGTCATTGATTTTTTTCATTACTATGTAAAGGCAGGGAGAATATCAACGGCTGAGCTGTCTCCTCTCCCAGACCCTGGGTAGACCAAAAGGATCTGAGATTCACATGGCAGGAGCAGAGATTTGGCAGAAGGGAAGAGCATTGCCCTATATCATACGTTCTTGGTTCCAGTTCCACCCCTGGTGCCATATCGTTTAGGAAAGAAAATTTAGCAAACAGCTGGTAGGTGTGCTATTGAGAATCCTGCTGCCAAGCCAGGGCAGGTGCAGCTCCCCTAGAGTCACGCTCGTGGTTTAGGCTTATGGCTGTGAAATTGGTCGTTCGTGGGATCAACACCAGAGTGGGATGTTGTGGCGCTCCCAAGATCAAGGAAATGTCGTGGGAATCTTCTTCAGGGACAGCTGTGCCTCCCATATAAGCAGAGGGAGACAAATCTCATGCTGTGGCAGATAAAGCACCGCCCTGACTTCCTTCCTAAACCTTCTTTCCTTGGTTTTATATGGGAGGGAGAGCTCTGCATCCATTTCATCAGCAGGTTTGGTTTACACTTGCAATGTGCATTAGACGAGCTAATATTGAGGAGTGCTGGGAGAGAAAAAGGAGAAAGGCGGTTCTGATTTTAGAGGGTATTAACATGCTGAATACTGTGCTGCTCAGATTTGTAGCAATTTTAGAGCTTGTCATTTCATTTTGCCTTTGCAAAGGTACTTTAATCCTGCAAAGAATTCTTGATAATGTCAAAATGTTGCCCCTACCAATTATGGAAACAAACCTTGAAAAACAAATGGGCTACTCTGTCAAAAATCCGCAAAATAAACTTCCTCTCTCATTCCTGCCATTTCCAGATTTTTCTTTTATTTTGTCATCCTGGTGTGTAAGCAGCTCAGGGTTGGCAGTGTTGTGCAAAGTATCACTGATTTCTTCTAATCCATGTGCTAGCTCTTTGAAACAGCATATTGTGTGTGTATTGTGAACAGACTTTGAGAAATCATGAACATAAAAATAAGCTAAGGATGGCCATATGAAGCCAGACCCAGGTCCATCTGTCTCAGCAACCTGTTTCCGATTAAGAACAGTAGCCCAGTGGCCGAGGGAAGGCAGCAAGAAGAGGACCTGCCCACAGCAGTAGGTACCTGCCATGCTTTTCCTGCAGGCTGGGGCTTGGAGGCTTCGTGAGCTGCAGTTTGTATCTTGCTGTTGTACGGCCCTTCATGGATTTTTCTCTCCCTTAATTTGAGAATGTGCTTGTTGAAATCTGGCACTGGGAGACTGTGACACTAAGGATGTAGCCTGTCATGACCATGTAATAAAAACATCTACCTTGCAGCACAAAGGCAAGGTCCAGTTCTTCAAAGAGATGTACTCAGGCAGACCCTTTCTCTTTGGCCTTCCTCTCCTTTTCCTTCACCAGGGCTCTTCTTTGGCTCAGAAGACCAAAGGGAGCTTTTAGGGTTGGCTCTGTGAAGTCAGGTAGTGAGACTGTTTTAGTCTGAGAAATGCTTGTGATGGAGAATAATGGCACCCGACTACCCGAGGGTGTCAGTTTGGTGTTATTTACATAAAACCTCACACAAAGCCTTGAAGCATGTCCTTTGGTGGGCATGAGATGCACGACAAACCAACCTCACGCACAGAACAGCAATGTCTGTCTGTCTGTCTGTCTGTCTGTCTCCCCTGTGTAAAGTAGTCCCCCAGCAGCGTTACTTTGAGTGGCTGCCTTCTGGCTGGCGCAACTTGCAGCTTTGATGATTTCTTTCCTGCATAGGATTAATCCGCGCCGTTTGTGTAATCATTCAGCAGTAATGTGAAATTATTTGTGCTGTAATGTGGAAGTTGCTTAACACAGGTGGTCTTCCAGATCTATCGAAAGAGCCGCTCCATCTACCCTGCCGCTTTGTCTCTTTGCTGGATTTCTTGGCAGTCAGAAGGAAGATAATAAAACTGTGCTCTCTGCATACCAGACAGATAGAATTTGTCCTGTGTACCTAAGTAGTGCTTATTAATTCATAGCTGCTGGGGTGTTTTTAAATGAAGGTGAAAGTTTGTGGGCATTTAATTTACAGGGGGTAGAATGGGTTTCCATGTTGCCCCTATAGGTTGTAAGAATAATAATAAGCAGCAAAAAAAATTATGAAAGGCCTCCCATTAAAAAATATGTATTAAAACAAGTCAAATTTTATGCAAATGTGGTAGTTCTTGCTTTCACAAAAACTTCTTCAGACATGCAGCGGGGTTTTCTGCTCACACTGAGATTCTTTGTTTTTATCCCATTTCCTTTTGTTACATTGTCCGGAAGGTACTGAAGTTGAATGAAACATGTTTTCAGAGAGGCGCCTTAAAATGTAGAGTATATTCTGTGAAGAGAAAAGGTATTAAAGATGAAGTTAAAATGTACATTTTATTTTTACTTAAATATTAATGATATGACTGAGTTTGGCCTTTGAACTTGAAGACTAGGGGTTATCAATATGAGGGTTTGTGACTGACCATGTGAAGTGTGATTATAAATGCATTGCCTTTCACTTAACGTATAATTCATTTCCAATCCAGAGCTTTGATCTTTCAGGTTGATATAGACCTGATATGGTTGATATGTCAACTTCTGCCAGGATTGGGTTCCAGGTCGTTGTGCAATTTTACTTGTAAAAGCGCAGCCCCGTCAGTCACTAGAAGCCAGCACAGTGGGAATAAGCCAAAAAAGCCAAAGTCATTCTGCGTGATCAACTCTCTGGTCACAGTAACGTGAGAAATGTAAAATAAGAACCGGCTCCATTGTTCTCTAGTCACCGTCTCCAGGTGTGGAGACCTCGATATGTAGGGCAAGGGAAAAAAAGATGCTTGTTTTACTTTTGTAGCTAGCAAATTAAGCAGCAGAGTGAATAGTTTCCCCAAAGTTTATGGCAAGATTCAGGAACTGAACTATTAAGTCCCAGTCCACTGTCCTAACCACAGACAGTGTTTGTTATCATCAATTAAATGAAAAGCTTTCAAGGCTGTTTTTCAGGGATACCTCAGAGCTGACACGCACCGGTCCATCTTAACCTGTGAGTGTTTTAATGTCTGGTATCAATTTTACTTTAAAATTTGCTGGAATTTATCTTCTCAGATTAAAGTCTCCTACTAGCTCACTTTTGAATTCTTCCATAGTCCCAAAAGAAGACAGAAATTGCTGTTTCTTCTGTAGAGAATTTCTTGAGGTAGTATTTCAAAACCATCAGTGTGTATGTTTTCTAGGAAGCCTGGTAAAATAATTCTTTAAATTCCTGAAAGATTGCAACCCTATATTAGCTCTAAATATCTTTTTTTCCTATCGTTCTTGTTCCCTTCCTTGTAAATCTGGGGGTTTACTCCTGCTCTGGGGTTAGGCGGCACAGAGATGAATGTGTTAAAAAAAGAGAAATTCTTTTGCAGTACAGCTGTACATGTCTGAACATAAGATTCCAATGGGCATGAAGAATAGGTATCAAATTATTTGCATAGAATTTTCACTTGGAATCTGGAATTGGATTTGGGGAATTTTACCAAAATACATAATTCCGGAATGCATGAACTTTAAGCTGTTTCAATAATTCCTCATTTTTATAGTTATCACTGTTCCTAATGAATTTGCTGCAACTTATTTTAGTGTCTTTCAGTGTGCTTGTTAGGATTCCAGGATACTTATTGTTTGTACATCATAAAAACACCATGCTATCTTTCAACAGAAAGGTTTTCCTTTTAACAATCCTTTTAAGTACATTTCATGAAGTAACAAAGACGGCCATTAAAAGACAGCATTGAATAACTTCTGCCAAGTTTCAGTGAACAAATTTTTATTTAAATTAGGAATGGAAAAGATTTCCTGAACCTAGCATTCGTTCTTTTACTGTTCCAGGCAACCTCCTCCTGCTATGGCATTTGCAAACTGATCAAAATCCCGTTAAGTTCTTTGTCTTCACTACTGTCATTAAAAATATGTTCCAAAACCTCAGTGCGGTCAGGCTAGAAGCCGCCTTCTAACTTCAGCCTGAATTTCATTGTGGCCTGTTTATATCCACTTGCTCTTGAGTGAACATTGTCATTTTGCTTAAATAGCTCTTTTACTTCCTCCGCAATATATTTATAGAAACAAATCTTGTAGCCCTTTCAGCCTACATCTTCCGAGGCTAGCCAAGCCAAGCTCCTCAGGTCCTCTTCTTGTCTAGGAGAAGCTTGCCTGCTCCCTTGACCACCCCAATAACCCTGCTGTGCACCAGTTTGGCACCAGTTTCCTTCAATATGGGCAATGAAAATCTTTGCTCAGTGCTCCAGGTGAGCTTTGCTTCGTAGAGCAAGAGCACTGCAGTGATCTTTATCTAGCAGAAGCACATCTGATACACTTCAGCAGTATCTTTGTTTTTTATGATTATATCAGGGTGACTGCCTGTGATTTTGTGGGTTTGTCTTCTTTGACATTTCTAGCTGATGAGTTTCCAGTTTATATCAGAATTTTTGCTGCCAGTCCTTTTGTTCATGATCTTGCTTTTTCAGTTGCATTTCTATAGCAATGCTTCAGCAGCTCAGATTACTTCTTCCTATTTGATATCTCCTCAGGCCAGGTGATTATTTAATAAACCGGTTTCTTTTAGTTTATCAAACTTGCCCCTGTGAAGTCCTGAACTTTTATTACAGGCATTTTGCTTATCTCTCTGTTTAATTTCAACAAAGTAAATGATTGCAAATAATGATCTTGCAATTCATGATTATTTTCTTAATCCAGTTGTATTACAGATATCTCTGCTACTCCAAAACTCAACCCTAAGACTGCCCACAGACCCTCCTGTTTAACCAGTGTTTGGTAAAGGAATACATAGGATCTCACATCCAGAAATAACGGCACCCCTGCTGTTACTAGATCTGTTTGTTGTGCTATCTGTATCCTATAATTTTAAATCCTGTGTTCTTCTGAGAATTGTGACTTTTGAGTGTCAGGTATAAATTTCTTTGGGGAAAAATGGAAGAAGTCTTCTGCAAAGGAACTGAGAGTCTGCTGCAGAGCGTCTTTCTCCTAAATGGATTTTGTATTAGCAATGCTATTCCTTCTTATCACATTGTGATTGATGTTATTCATGTTCAATTCTTGTCTATCGTTTTTACTTCTGTTTTTACCTTAACCGAACACAGTCATCTTCTAGTCCTGATTGCATTTTCTGTTATTCCTGCAATGTACTGCTTCGCATTTTGCACCAGCAATTGAATTTCCACTTTTTCTTTTCTGGTCAGTGGCCTAAGTATTGGTACACAAACACTTTGCTTGTTTCTCACTAACCACATCCATTTCCCTTACTGGATTAGGCATAATCCTGTGTTTCCTCTCAATTACTGCACTGTGCAGTATTGAATCTGTTTTCTTTCTCATTTTTTACTCGCTGACATTCCTTTGCCCATTGCCATATCTTTTAAATGCATGATTTTTCAGGATTGTTTTTAAGCCTAACTCCATGTCCTATATCCATTTGATACACCATTCTTATCTGTAGATCAAGTCAGATGACAGGTTTTCAGCTCTTGTTAAGGACAGTCGCCCATTGTGTGTATCTTCTTCTGCCTGGCGTTGGTACAAACCTGACTCCTTTCTCTTCCATCCTTTCTCCTGTCGGTGGATCATCCTGCTTGCTGAGTTAGCTGCAGGCTCCAGTACACGGCCAGGATCCATCCCTTCCATGTTTCTGTTCTTTTCTCTTCTTGTAATGCTATTTTCCTCATGTTCCCTTTCCGTCCACTGCTCGAAGGTCTCATTCTCTGCTTACATGATCACCCTTATCTGGAGTATTTTTGTTTTGTTTTATTTAGGCAAATCTGTGCCAAGTCCCTGCCACGGTATTGGACTGTACTGGTTGTCTCCCTGTGTAAAAAAATATCTGTCAAACACCCTCTCCAGGGTGCAGGACGCCTCACTTTCTATATCCAGTCATCTCTGTTGTCTTTGTAATTATTTGGGTCTGCCCCACTGGTGCCGTAGTCACCGTCAGTGTTTTCTCATCCTTGCCCTGAACTTGTAACAACAAAGCCAATGAGAAAACCCTTCCCCGTCCAAGCTCCCAAACAGCCTGCTCTCTTCCCTGCTCTCCGCTGCTGGCTCCAAGGCTGCTGGATGTGGTCCACGGTTACTGGCTTCTCTCTCGAGAAAATACATACCGTAATCAGTTGGTGAATTGCTTAATAGAAAGACTTACATTGAGGAATTGCACACAGCGTAGTAAAAGTTGATGAATTTAATATTGCTTGTTATTGTCTTAAAGAAACATCTGACTACAATGCATACCAAAAACCCCAGCGCAGCAGCATTGCAGGAAAGCATTTTACTATTTGTCTGTATATATTGACGGAGATACTTGAAAGCTGCAATTTCAAAGAATGTTTTCTTTTCCTGAAAAATGAAGATGCTTCTATAAATTAACCTTTTCTGATTGAAACTGTGGAAAAGTCTAAGTAATAGACAAAAGCAGCATATTTCTTTAATGCATCTGATTCTAATAAGATAAATTCTCATTGTATGTTTGAGCCTGAAAAGAATGCAGGCAACGTTCAGAATAATTTCTTATCGTTCATAGAAATCTGTTACAGTAATTGGGAAATTATTTAAGCTGTTTGTTGGTGGAGTCACAGTCAGAGGTTTACATTTTTATTCTTTCTCAAGACTGAGCATTTTTTTTTTTTTTTTTTACTACAGAACAGCATAGTGTAAAGCTTTTGAAAAATTAGTGGATGATCCTCTCTCTCCAGCTAAACCTATGTTAAAAACATATTAAAGTATAGAATATTGATGAATTACTTCAGTCTGATATTTGAATAAGAGATGAAAATTTCTGTTACAATTGCAGATGTTTCCTGCAGCTGAGCATGAAATTAGGTAAAATTTAATTAAGCTACAGTTGCTATTTCTTGAGCTTTTGGTGTTGCTATTTTTTTTTCTCAGTTACTCTTACTGTTTTCCAGGAATTCTGGAACTAAGAAATGTTCTACTTAGAATTTGAAAACATAAAGCCTTCAATTCAGCAAGTTTGTTTTCAAGTTTGGAAAGCAGTGAAATAGACGTTTCTAATTTGTTACTCTATGTGCTATCTTGTAAACTTTTTAATATAATTTAATTGCACTTCATGGAGCAAATAACCACAAGCAGTAATTGCAGATACATTCTTGCTACATTAAACAAACAAACGTTGCCCTCCTAAAGAGAGTTACTTTAGTAACAAAACAAAAAAAAAAAAAAAAAAGGAAGGGGTAAGTAACTAAATAATAAAAATTGGATTTTTTTAAATACAGAAATTATGTAATAGCTTGTTACCATTCTCCTCTGTGCTGAATGAAACATATCTGCTTTTTATTCTCACTGGCTTCTGTGAAAGTAGGAAGTTCCTTCTTTCCTGTAATTTTCCTATTAATTTGTTTTTCACATTAAACTTGCCAAAACTTGACCTTTCTCTCATTTTATTCTTTTTCTTTTCCAGCTGTTTCCTCAGAAATATTCCATCTTTAGTCTTTTTCTGCCTTTTTCATATTTTCTCCACCCTCATCCTTCTTGTCTCAGGGCCCAAATCCAGTGATGCTCAGTATTCAAGGAATCCATGGCAGTATTTTCCTGAGGCTTGCAGGTGCCATCCTGTTCTTAGTGAGGAAGAGCAGAAGACATCTCTCCCTCAGTCACCAGCACTGGAGGCTGCAAGCAGAAATCTATTATTAATGCCTGCTATTTTTTAAATTATTTTAAATAAAAAAAAAACACAACAACATAACTAGAGGAGAGGGAAGGAAACTCTAGGCTAGTAAATGTGAAACACAAGCAGTTATCGCATCAGCAAAATCCAAGTTTGGTTTTAGGAACTGAAATTCACTTGCCCTGTTCTCTCAGAATGTGTGTCTCAGCTGCCAGACCTATCTTGTCAGGTTTCAATGCCCAGTGTACCTCTCCTCCTTCTCTTTTCAGGTTCACGATAATCACTCCTGAGAAAAGATGAAATAAGTAGCCTATGAAGTTAAATGCAGTTAAAGGTAAACAGGCTGGTTCCCACATAGTGTAAAACGATATAGCTCTGCTAATCCTGTTTGGGATTACACCAGTTTCTGTCATCCGAAAGTAGTGAATAATGTCTTTGGTGAATGACTCTGAGCCCAGCTTAAATGAGTTGTCTGTCAAGAGTACAAGTGCCCTCCCAGTAGTCAGTCAGTGCCTGGCGACAAATACTTCCTTTATCACAACCCAGGTTTATTTTATGAGTAAAAATTACTGATGTGTACAAAGAGGAGCTTTTCCGATAGCCAGGGGAAAGCAGGTCTGAAACAGACAACAACTGGTAGCAAAATCGGCTCTTCCGCAGCTCCGTTGGGCTGACCGTTTCCCTTCGCATCAGACCTGGGTCTTGGCAGCTTCTCCTCCAGCAGGCACGGGCCATTCATTTGAGCCCATATCTCACTTCCCTAAAGTGGCCCTCAAAAAGCTGAGACTCGCTGCCTCCCAAAGCAATACCTTCTACCCCTTGTCCTTGGCGCGCATCCTGGGATGCACTCCACACTTCTCCCATTTGGGGGGCCAACACTATAGCATATACTGGCTGTGTGCTGTTAGGCAAGCAAATCATAAGTAAGCAGAACATAATACCTGTGTTTCTTTGAGGTTCTGCAGCATACCTTCAGAACCAGATACATGATTACCCATTTCAAGATTTAATGCTGCTCTTTTAGATTGATGTGCCAGATAATTGATCTTACTGGTGTCTTGAATATTGCCGTGCTCTTCTTTTTCTTCATTTGCACTTTCCCAGGTAAAAGCTTTTCCTTTTCTCCAGCCAAGCTTCTTCAGTAGATTCTAATGATATAGGCAATCTCCTTTCCGATAGCTGGTGTTTGCTTTATGTTGACCATAGTAAATTAAATTATAGTTTTCTCAGTGCTGAGAAAACGACATTCCTGTTGATATGCATGCTTTTGCTTGACATGTTGGCACTTGTAGTTGTGCGTAGAGACTGGCTTGTGTCCACTCTGTAGCAGTTACAGGTGACAGGAGTAACATCCATTTTCTCACTTCATTGCAGCAGGTCACTCAATGAAGCTCTTGTATTTGCAAGACATTTCTTCTTCCTAACCTGCAATTTTCTCCCTGCTGAGAAGCAGCAGAATTGGCCTTTTAGTGCAGACTGACTTATAATGCTGATAGCAATTGTGTTTTTTGCTTTTCCCATCAGGTTCCCTTTGAGTACTAAACTTGTAATATTTAACATTAATTATTTAAAACTAAAGAGTTTTCTCACATATCATGGTTCTGTTGGTCAGAAGTCTCTGGCTAGCTGAAATGCATAAAAATAACAAGAAAAAAAAAAAGAAGAAAAAAGAAGATCCCTCCATAAAATGTCTCTGTGCTTGTACTGCTGGGAACAGACATTGAAATTGGGTGTGGTAAATTCCTGTGCTGTCTTGGAGAGTAATTTTTCATTTGAATGACATATTGGTAGATAAGTGGAAATACGAAAGGAGAGTCTATGCCCCGGTGATGAAGTGTGTTTTAAATGTGAGGTAATCTGCACAACACCTTTCAAGGGAAGGGTGTGCTGGATCCTTGAATCTGTACCACTCCCAAGCGCCTCGTACAGGACTTGGTGCTGGCTGCCAGCGCCACAGCCCTGCTGGACTCACACATCCGTCAGGAAAAGGCACCAAGTCACCACCCTTTCGATGTCCCTGTGAGGACAGTGCCTCTGCTGGAACCTACTAGGTCTGTCTCGAGCTTGTCATTCTCTTCTCCCACTGGAGCCTTCTTTTTCTTGGAACACACCACAATGTTTTCTCCCATTCAGCAGTGTTAACCACAGATGATCACATAAACCATCCAAAATCTCGTAACCCAGAGATGCCCAGTGGCTTTTCATGCTGCCTATCCTCTGAATGGCTGCCACCTCCCCACCCCCAAGACTGTGCCAGCAAGTTCATCTGTCAGTCCCTTCTGCTAGTGGGCCTGTGGGGAAGAGGGACACTTTCCTGCAGAGGGAGAGAGGCTGATTCAAGGCTGTGTGGCTCATGTCGCACCCCAAAACAGCATTGAGAAACCGCCTTCCTCCTCCTTTGAGTTTGCCTTGTATGTAAATTGCATTGATTTAGCAAAATGATAAATCTATCTTCAGGGCTTTGGTGGCTTCTGCTGGACAGTGAGACCTGTGCTCAATCCTGTGTACTCAGCAGCAGGGTCTCCCTGTACCCCCAATCCCCCCAGGTACCCAGCGTGGAGCATAGAGAAGCGATGTTAATTCCCTAGAAGGAAGACAATGATATAATGGATATATCTCTCTATATATGTTTCAGATCCTTCCTTAGAGCACTCTCTCCATTTTTCCCCAGTCACGACTCTCTTTGTGATTTCCCTTTTAGAATCCTTAAGCTGGTCATGGGTTGCTCCCTGGTTTCCAAACCCTCAGTCCCTTCTATTAGACCTTCACTGGGACTTGTGTGTGGCCAAGGCCTCTGCCCTCACCCATCCCCTTTTCTGGCTGCTTCCCAAAAGCTTCCCCCTTCACTTCCAGCATGCACAGATGCTGTCACAGTCTGGTGGATCTGTTTGCTCTTCCTTCCCATTGCTTTCTGGAATGAGCTAACTATTCTGCTCATGAGTATTTTGTATGCTCTTAGGGCTCTTCCCAGGCTTCAGGAAGAAACCAGCACCTGGATTATCTCAGTGCTTGAAGCAATCTGCAAAAGGAAAATCTGTTTCTTGTCCTCTGAATGAGGAATAGCTACTTGTCTCAAAAGAAGCTTCCCAGAGCTTCCTTGTGCATAATAAAAAATGAGCTCTCCTTTTTTCTGCTTAGCTGGAAGGCGGGCCTGGATGGTTGAGGAAAGATGTGGTCACAATCCTACATAATCCTTTCCAGCTCTTTTGAAGGAAGATCTTTGTCTTTGCTTTTTCTCTCTCCTGCTATTACTGTGCCTACCACTCAGTGTCTCATCTGGGCTTGGCTTTGCTCTGCAACTTTTCCCTCTGAATCTTCCTCCTCTCACATACCAGCTGCCTACCCTCCCATCCAAGCAGCTTTTCACACCATATAATGTTTTGCTGTTCTCCTTTCCCAGCGATGCAGCACGGTGGCTTGCCAAGCCGGGACACACCTCTGTCTGACGGGGAATGTGGAATATACTTGGGGGGGCCGGGGCGGGTTGCGCCGTGGTGTGCTTCAGGGAGCAGAAAAGGGAGTACCTGGGAAGAGGTGGCTGGTACAGGGCTGGGGGAATCTTCAGCTGTTAGGGGAAGATGAAGGAGGAGGGCAGACAACACAGCAAGGAGGAGAAGAAGGAACACATGGTAACTAGTGGCCAGCACAGCATCAGTCCTTCATCATGGAGGCTGCCAGCCTACCCTCCTCTAGCTGTGGTCAGTTCTGGGTGCCTTGCTCCTGCCACCCCTGCCCGGTCATCGCTGCTAGCTGCCCTCCCTATTGTTTTCCTTGGAAGAGCAGCCTCTTCCTCATAAGACACAGACTGCAGTTCGCCATCTCTCCCTTCCTTATTTCTCCTGGGATCAGCAGTTCTTCAGCTGGCTGGGGAAGGCAGGAGAGGGCATAAGGAATGTACCCCAGAAGAGCAGAGAGGAAAAGATGTTGAAGAACTGCTGCTGTGGCTCGCTCCTTCTCAATAGTAAGAGTGGTTGTGACTTCGTGGCATGTGTCTCTGGGACCTCTGCCAGAACATCCATTTGGTGTGAGCTTTGCTTGGTGGAGTGATACAAATAGCAGAGGTCCTTGCAGAAACCAGGGTCTGTCAGCTGAAGCTGCTGCTTTGCTTTTTATTTTTATTACACTGTTAGGCTTTTAAAGTGACTTGAAGTACTTTTTGTCTGTAGTAAATCAGAGCTTTCTAAAGCCAGCATTAGTAAAGAAAACCTTGAAACTTAGATGCAGTCAATGAGGTTAGAGAGACTAGAGCAGGTGGCTTGAGTGTTCAGAGCATCCCCCCCCATTCCTGTTACTCTTATCTCCCTGAGGTCTCACTTTAATAGAATCTGTGTATCAAGGCCAAAATACTGAATCCCTCCCTTTTTCCTCTCTGAGCTGGGATTTGCTTTTTACTAGAGTATAAGGGGGACTGGAGGCCCCTTGGGGTCCTTGGATGCCTCTGGAAGGTGCGGAAGGCTGATCAGTCCTTTCTTTAGAAAATGTAGTGGTATTTGATAAGGAACCTGAGCTACACTTTTGAATTTGGGTGTTAAATGGCAAAATTAATCTTGGGGCTGTCTTACTTTTTTATGTGAAGGAGAGAAAACAAGCAAGGGAGAAGCTGATTCCTCCCATATTTCTTTTATTCAAGCTAGTAATAAAAAAGAGCTCTTCAGGTGTGGTTCAAGATGATAATAAAAAAAGAGCTCTCTGAGTGTGGTTAGGGCGTATTTGTTCACCAGCCCCATAGGAAGTGGTATTTTCTGTGCAGCATAAAAACACACAGTTCTCAGGTACTTCTCTCAAAGTTACAAGAAAAGCAACATGCACACACAAAACAACCCAACAAACCCAAAACAACCAGCTCTCCAAACCAAACTGCAGCCAGGCTGGGACTCCCTAGCAACACAACTACCTATTCTGAAATTTTGTATCCCCAATTTCCCTCCAGAATATCTACACTAAAATGAGGACAAGTTGCCAAGCTGATTTATTAGTGAGTAATAGTGAAACTGGCTAAAGCTGCCCCTTCCTTCTTCCCTCAGTCCTCTTGACTTTAAGGACCAATTTTATTGTTAAAGCAAAATGGAGATTGGAGTATTTCATGTTTGCAACCCCTGGTGCCCTGTTTCTGCTAAATTGTCCCTATAATGAATATAACTATATGTTGGCATGTTGTACATGTTGTGCGTATATGGCCTGTTCTGTCATATGACTATGGTGCACATCAGTGGGTATCTCAGGATGATTTGCATTGTAAGGCATGTACGTCTGTGTTTGAGAATGACCTCAGTTTCCTGGTAGCAAAGCTTTTTTGCCGTTTGGGCTCTATCTGGGCTTGCCCAGGAACCTTAGTGTCTTTTTCTAATGACTTGTGTTTAGGAGTTTGAAATGGAAATACTTTTTAGCATCTTTATGAATGGAGACCAAACTGATTGGGAATCGGTATCTGTGGCTTGGAAACTGCATAAGTAAATTGGATGCAACTTCAAGGGCTAATAGGTATACCCTCATTACTAGGGACAATTAGTGAAAAACCAGCAAGGGATACAGCTGCGTTTGAATTAGTCTGGCTTGTTTGACTGATTTTATTGCTGTAAGCTTTGTCAATATGCTGAACAGAATTCAAGGGTCTTCCCTGCTAGATATTCTGGCCCTTATTCAATGGAGTTCTTAATCACAAACCTTACTACAAGCATATGGGTAGTCCCGCTTATCATGGGTGTTGACAAAGCCATCTTCAAGAGTCCATTTTCTAACTTCTCTAAATATAGCCTATTGTATTTTCTGCTAGCATAAGAATTGATGTTTGACCATTCATCCTGGCTTATCTTCCTCTTCCTGTTTTTTCACCCCCAAAACACATAAGGCTTTTTCAGACTGGAAGGGTTTCATTCCTCTTTACAGAGTGGATAAGGCGCGGAAAAAGAAATGTGGATCAAAAAGGCCAAGCAAGCAAAAATCTACAGACCATGGAAGTTTCAAAACACATTAGTTTGCAGCAAGGGGCAAGTGACTTCTCAGAGTGGCAAAATGATACCCTTAATGAAAAGAATTACTACCTTCATATGCACAGTCATGACATCATGGAATGGTTGAGGCTGGCAGGGACCCTTGGGCATCGTCTAGTCCAGCCCTCCTACTGACAGCAGGGTGAGCCGGGGCAGGTTGCTCAGGACTGTGACCCATCAGATTTTGAACATCTGCAAGGATGGAGACTCCACAGCCTCTCTGGGGAACCTGGTCCAGTGTTCGTTTGATCGCTGTCTCAGTAAAAAATTTTCTTGTGTTTGAATTTCCTGTATTAAAATTTGCATTCATTGCCTGTCATCCTGTTGCTGGGCACCACTGAGAAGAGCTTGTCTCCATCTTTTTTACTTCCCCTCATGCGTTACTTACACATGTGAATAGGATCCCCCTGAGCTTCCCTTCTTCAGGCTGAACACTCCCAGCTCCCTAAGCCTCTCCTTGTATGTCAGATGCTCCAAGCCTCTTAATCGTCTTCCTTACCCTTTGGTGGACTTGGTCCACCTTGTCTATGTCTGTCTTTTTCTGGGGAGCTCAGCACTGGACCCAGCCCTCCAGCTGTGTCTCAGCAGCGCTGAGTAGATGGGAAGGATCACTTCCTGCGACGTGTTGGTGATGCTCTGCCTAATGTAGCCCAGGAGTCTGTTGGCCTGCTTTGCTGCACGGGCACATTGCTGGCTCATGGTCAGCTTGTTCATCAAGACTCCAAAGTCCTTCTTTGGGGAGCTGCTTCCCAGCCTGTACTGGTGCCTGGGGTTGTTCCTGCCCAGGCACAGGACTTGGCATTTCCCATTGTTGAACTGCATGAGGTTCCTGCTGGCCCGTTTCTTTGGCCTGTCCAGTTCCCTCTGGATGGCAGCACAACCTTCTGGTGTATCAGACACTGCTGCCAGTTTTGTATCATCTGCAGACTTGCTGAGGGTGCCCTCTGTCCCATTATCCAGATCATTGATGAAGAGATTAAATCTTCCCGTGGGGCATGCCGCCAGTGACTTGCCTCTAGCTGGACTTTGTGCAGCCCTTGAAGCCTAACAGCTCATTCCCTTTTCAGTCTATCTCACTGTCCTCTTCACTAGACCGAAGCCCATCGCTGGTCTACTAGGATGTTATGGGAGACAGTGTCAAAGGCGTTCCTGAAGTTGAGATAAACAACGTCTGCTGCTCTCCCCTTGTCACCATGCAGTCATCTCATCTTTAGAAGGCTATCAGGTTGGGCTGTCAGGTTGCCATGAAAGGACTGAGGATGAGAGCAGCAGCTAATACACTGTTGCATTACTTTCTCAGTCAGTGGATTTGCTAGCCAGCATCTCAATAGACTGTGAAACTCAGATGCGATTTTAAGCCTGAAGCTGGCTAGTTTTAAGGTGGAAAAGTGTATTTTAATTTAATTTAACAAATAATTAGTAAAACTTTTCAAGCTGTTTTTTTTATGATTCTGGTTGCAAAAAAAAAGGATATAAAATCAGTGCAAAAAATTACTGCTGAAATTTGGATCAAGTAGGTTAGCAATAATAATTTATGAGCTCTTTAGGCATCAGAGGGAAGATGGCCACGTAACACTGCAATATTATGGCTTTTCAAATGTGGCTAAATTTTTTCATACTGTAAACTAAATCAGAGTGAAATCTGGAGTTTGCGATTTTGTTTGCTGTTTTGCTATTCCAGTTGGGGTCTTTTTTTTTTTTTTTTCTTGTTGTAATTTAACTTCCTATACTTCTGTGCTAGTTAATCATTTGTAAGTGTTCAATACTATACTAGATTTACAGGGAGTAACATTGGCTCACTGCCTGTATAAGTAGTGCTTTTTTCTTTTTTTCTTTTTTTTAAAGTTTTAATGTGTTGCAACTCTGTGGCCACTGTTGAGTCATGCTGTGTAACTAGGCCAAGCAGGGATGTCTTCCCTATTTCTGTCTTTCTAAGGATATTTCTAACATTTGGCTCTAATTAAGAGAATGAAGAAATGAGGGAAAACAAGATTTTTTTTATATGACCTCCAATTACTTAAGGAGAGAGTTAAACTTAACAGTTTGAGTTCTTCTGTTAAAATGAAACTAGAGCATTGGGTCATTTGTAATGCCTAAGTACTTTCATGGGGAGAAAACACTTGATGCTAAAATAGCAGGTTACCAAAGGTCACTTGAGCAGGAGCAGAAGGCATAACAGGAATCAGTGGCTGAAAGCTGAGGCCAGAAAATTTCAAATTAGAAGCAGGGTTCACATTTTTAATAAGAGAGGTGGCTTTGGAGGAAACTGCTAGTCAACAAATTAAATGTTTCTTGATATCTGCTAGTAACGACTAGAAAAATTTCCAGAAGATGTGCTGTAGCCAAACATAAAATTGTCCTGTATTCAAACACAGCTGAACTTAGTGCAAAAGCAACAACCTGAAATAAAATGGCTTGTGATAATGTAAAAGGTTAAACAAGACCAGAGGGCTTCAGCATCTAACTCGAGGTTGTACATGGCCCCTCCTCCAGCCTGCCACTCTCTGCTGCTGTAGTACTCATCCATCATGAGATGGGGTGAAAAGCAGCACAGCTCTGGGAAGCATGTGGCCAGTAGATACTTCTGCTAGGACACACATATCTCTCTGCCTGAGGACAGTCAAGAGCATGCAGGAACCTAGTTGTACCACTGCAAAGTCACTCCAGCCCGTGAAATTCAGCTAGTGCCACAAGTGTAAAACATCTGCTTAAAGTCTGTGATTAGATATGCAGAAAAAGTTGAAGAGGGCAGACGGGGATACAATCATTTAGAAAGATGAGGTGGTCTACCCATGCTCAAAGTTCAAAGATTGGAAAATTCGTGAGAAACTCATAGCAACTGCCCCAGGAAAGTTCTCATCACCGGCATAGTGTAACCGTACAGGAATGGAGCTGAGGAACCCCGTAACTCCCCTTAAGAGATAGAAAATGGTCCTGCGATTAAGACCTAGGAAGGAAACATAGAAGATAAGGATCCCATCAATGCAATTTTAAGGCTGGGCTTGGCAGGGGAGGTAGGGAGTTTTAAGGTAGTGTTTAGTCTGCCCTCCCACATTATAGCTCACATACTCTGCACAGTAATTCTTCTGTGAACCTCATAACTTCTGTTGAACTCAGTCAGACTTTTCTGGAAAAATAGATGTAAGGCAAGGATGAGCAAGGAACAAAAGTACTGCAGCTCAACGAGTCCATTTATAAAATGGAGAAAACATTTAGCATAGCTGTGTGGATAGGGTGCCCTCCGATCCTCAGATGGAAGGTGCAACAAATACAAGGTGTTGTTTTTTTCTTGTGATCCTGGGCGTGTGTAAGGCCTTGAAGATGAGTCAGCTATGAATTAATAATGTGTGGAGCAATTAAAAAACCCATATAATTTAGTGAAATTATCTTCTTACGACAGCAGAAAGTACACTGAGACTCTTGTAGTTAGGTCATACTTGTCACCACTTGTGATCCTCCCCCTGAAATCACTGTGGCAGTGACAGTGTTTGACATCATGCTGAATTGTGACCATGGTCCCATGAATCAGAAGTAACAGACTGTTGTGAACCAACTCTGAGACTTCCAAAAGCATGTCAGTGCATCGGGGTTCAGCTCCCACTGAACTCCACTAGTCTTCTCTAGAAATCTCAGGTATGAGTTTCCCAAGCAGATTACCTGCTGTTATCTGACCCACCTGTAGAGACTCCCAACTGAGGAAAGCTGTTCATTCAAATAACTGGCCTAAAAATAAAAGCAGCATTTATAATGCATTTCAGAAATCTGTCAATTATAATTCTCTGGAACTTGTGTTCAGAACACAGGAACAGCTCTGATCCTTCTGCATAGGGCTGGGAAGTAATATGTTTTTGGGAAATTGGTATTTGTTGGGAGATTTATTTTTTGACTGTGAAACATTGCTTTACGTGGTATGTTTTTGTTGTTATTTTTCTTATGTGCATTTTATTACGGGTTTAGGGACTAACCAGGGACCATTATGCAAATGCAGTGCCATCTTCATTTTACAGATGTTTCCTGCTCTAAGTCATTCTTGACACAAATCATTATAGCACAGAATAAATCATTTGATACTTAAAGTTATTGGTTTGTGTAAGCAGAAACATTCATTGTTACTACAATCAAAGAGGTACTCTTAAAATTCATAACTCTACCAGCAGCTTGAGATAATTTTCATACTTACATTTTGGTCATCTTGTTCTGTTGAGATAAAGAGGTAGAGTCACCATTTTGGAGGAAGCTCCACATACACGGCCGTTTATAAACAATATAAACCAAACCATCAGATTTTATTTTTATTACATGAACTGTGCTTTTATTACATTTACCCTGCTTTTGAATTTTGAATATAATCTGTGTCTCAATGACCTTACAAATATCTTATGCAAACGTTTTATCTCATAATGGCATACCCAAATGCTCTCATCATCCTATATCACATCATCTTCCCCACCTTCTCAATACATTCCAAGCTGCCCAATTAGCAGATAACACATTTCATTGCCTCTTACCTAATTAGCAGGAAACAGTTCCTTCTTCTGTGTTATGGAAAAAGAAATTATTTGACTTTTAGACCAGCCAACCGAGATCTTAATCTGCTGGGCCTCTCAGAAATCCCAGCCTTTATTTACACCACTGCAATTACTTAGCAAACAAACGAACAAACCACCATGCTCCACAGTGCATTATCAAGTGGTACTTGTCAGCAAGGTGGTATGCACTGAACTCAGCACCTCTGTGCTCTGAATATTGCTGAAGTTTTGCAGGCAGCATAGCAAAGGAGAATTTTGGAGAAAGAGTTGGAAGAAGATTTATCTGAAGCAAATGACAGATTTTCTCTTCAGGTTATCCAGCTCCTTGAGGAATGGATGCTGTCTGTTACAAGATGCTGATGCAATCTGTTAATAGAGATACCCATTTCTAGAAGTTCTGCAAGCATTCTTATAATTGCTCTGGGTATTCAGATGATCTGGACTTGGATCTCTGGATTGGTTTGTGTCTTGCATCACAATGCCTAATATCATACAATAGCCTGGTAGGGGTATTTAGCACTAGCCTGGAGTACCATGACAGCTGAGAGAAAATGCTAGCATCTTTCTGCTAGAGATCAAGATAAAACTCTGAGGCAGTTGATGGGGAGTTTGTCTTCTTATGGGAGGCCCTGTTTTTAAGCATTTCTCTTTGTTAGAGAGGCCTGATAAAAGTTGTGGACTGGCTTGGAAAAAGAGCTTACCTAGCACAGTATTGCTTCTCTGAAAGAGGCTGGTGGGAGATGGTGATGGAGAAGTATAGGACCTGAATGTGTCTAAAAGCTGCATTCAGATCACTGTGCTTTGTAGTCACCGGAGACTGTTTATCCTCTGAATTTATCTAATCTGTTTTGAATCCAGTTTTACTTCAGCCTCCAAAACATCCTGTGTCTATGAGTTTGGCAAATTGTAGAGTGAGGAAAAAAGCTAATTTTTCCTTCCTGTTTTTTTAGTTATAAGCAGCCTGTTAAGGTATGTATGGTAAGCACCTGTGCTCAAGGGTGGCTTGCATCTGTCTTTCTGTTCCTTTGTTTTCAGTGAGTGTTGCTGACATGGTGATAGATCCTAAATATAAAAAATGATTACCAAATGAGAAGTATGAGGACAAATAATCTTTTCAAGAAGATTATATATTCTCTGCACAGATGGTGGCTTTTTAGTGTTCATAGACTCAGTTTCAAATAAGATAAGAACATACTTTTTAATGATCTTTTGAAATTCACTGTAGCCCACAAAGCAGTTTGTGATATTGCTGTTGCGAAAACACTCATTTTTACACAGGTGATGCAATCTCTTGTTGTTCTGTGGTGGTATGAAGTTGGAACAGAGTCTTTTAGTGGTTAATGGGTCATACTCAACCTGGAGGCCTGTGCCAAGCTCAGGCTCTGTGCTGGGACATGCCCTGTTTAACATCAGGGACCTGGGTGAGGAGATCAAGTGAACATTCACCAGGTGTTGAGATGACATCCAACTGGGGGATCCGGCCAGTATGCTAAAGTACAAGGTTGCCAATCAGAGGGACCCAGGTGGGCTGGAGAAAGGGGCCAACAGGAACCTTAGGAAATTCAAAAGGGGCAAATGTGAAGTCCTGCACCTGGGAAAGAAGCAATACAGGCTGGGGACTGACTGAGGGGAGCAGCTGTGCTGAAAAGGAAGGTAGGGATGTGGTAGACAGCAAGAAAACATAAGCCAGCACTGTGCCCTGGCAGCAAAGAGAGACAACAGCATCCTGGGCTCTTTTAAGAGGAGCCAAGCCTGTAGGTTGAGGGAAGTGATTACCTCCCTCAGTGCTCATGAGGGCACATAGGCATACTGTGGCTCGTTTTGGCCCCCTAAGCACAGGAAAGACATCGATAAACTGGAATGAGTTCAGCAAAGGCCCACCAAGATGGTTGGGGACAGGAGCACCTGACGTGTGAGGGGAGTCTGAGGGATCAGGGCTGGTTCAGCCTGGAGAAAAGATGGCATCAGAGGGACCTGGTAGCTGCCCCTCACTGCTTATGTGGGAGTAATCAAGGAGAGGGAACCAGGCTTTTCACAGCAATGCACGGTGGTAAGATAAGAGTCAACAGGCATAAGTTGAAACAAGAGGGGTTCATACTGGATGCATGGAGATACTTTTTCTCCACCAGGATGGTCAAGCAGTGGTTGCCCAGAGAGGCTGTGCAGTCTCCATCCTTGGAGGCCTTCAAGACTCACCTGGATAAAGCCCTGATCTGATCTCACAGCCGATCGTGCTTTGAGTGGGAGGTTGGACTTGAGATTTTCTGAGGTCCCTTCCAGTATAAATTATTCTATGATCATAGAATCCTTCAAGATTTCACCCAGGGTGGGTGTGTATGTGCAGGTATTGTTTGTCAGAGTGTCCTGGTTTGAGGGCCTAAACCACAACATAGTGTCACTCATGTTCTGTGTCTCTGCTTGTCTTTCCAATGAGGATATAAAGGAGTAAAGCAAATGTGGTCCTATCACAGCTCTCCTTTTCTTTCTGTAGTAGTGAGATGGACCTTGAAATGTATCTAGCTAGATATTTTTATCAGATTTCAAATTTGTCCTTTGTAGATTCGTTTGGTGAATAAAGATTATCCTCCTTTCTCCTTTCATCTGCTTGTTTTTAGATGTTGCAAATAAATAAATGGAAGTACTAATAAATTTTTCCATAGTACACTTTCATGTGTGATTCCTCAACTTAGCTTCAAATGTAATACAATTAAATTCCTACTGTCTTGCAATGTGGTAATTGGAAATTCTGCCCAAGAGAAAGAAAAGAAACTGCAAATAGCCTAGAATATGTTCTCTTCTTGTTTTTTGTCCTGTGTCCTAAAAAAACACAGTAATGTCAATGTAGTTCCAAACATGGTATTTAGAAGACATCACATCCTATGAGAACTTTGGAACTCTGAACCATGAATATGGTACTGTATTCTCACTTTTGTCAAAAATCCACAGTGCAGACCCTGATGGACATTATCTCTGTGATGCTTGACAAGAAAATCAAGTAGCTGCCCATTCATTGTTTCTCTGGAAATGTAAGAGCTCTCAAACTCCCAAAATGATGCTCTCAATATGGGGTATCTCTGTTAGCTCGTTGCTTTCAGGAGGTAAAAATAAACTTGTGAACTTGCAGAGTAGGAGGGCAATTCATGAGAAGCTGATAGAGAGCTGATAAACATCAGTGGGGCTTCCTGTGATGGATCTCATTGCTGCCAAAGGTGTTAACAATAGCAACATCTGAATTCCAGGAGCATGAGTTCAGGGACACTGATCATTGTCTTGTTGCTTGTGGTCTCCTTTTCTTTTTCAACCAGTTCCCCCAATTTCCAACAAGATTTCTAAAGGCTGAAGAGGGAAAGCCGTGACCACTTTCAGACATCCAAACTGGTTGGGATAGAGCTGGCAATACCCTCTCTCCATTGAGACTTCAGCACCTGGTGCTTGCTTCACAGCATAAACATGTCAAAGAGCATAAGCAGTTCCACGTTCTTTCCAGTGAACATATTGGTTATACACATGATCATTATTATTGGTCCAGTTTAGCCAGGTGTCGTGGACTAGACACCAGGACTTCACAGAGTTATGACCAGATAGACTATCTGAGCCCAAGGATTCAGCAGCGCAGAGCCCAGCGTGGGGTAGGACGATGCCATGGAGAGGGCCCCAAGGCATCTGCCCTCACCCAACCTTATCTGTCCAAGGACATGGAGGAGCTTTGTCATTTGATATTCAAATGACTGCTCTGGGGCTGTAGATCCTGGAGCAGAACTCTTTGTCTTTCCATTCAGCTCTGTCAGAGTCCACCTCGGTTGTTCAGTCTCATAGTACTGTGGTTGCTCATGGCCTTGCTAAAGGGTTATTCATCAACGAGGAACGTGCCTTGCCCACAACATCCTGAAACTCACTAGTTCCTTTTTTGTTTCTTTTTTTTTTTTTTCAGAATACTGATTTTTTTTATATAGCTACGAACTGTTTTCTATTCAATGTCACTGAATTAACCCTTTTCCTGAGTTGTCGCATTCCACCCTGTTCTCTTGAACGCGTGTCTTGTGATGCATAGTTGTCACTACCAGCATTAATGACTGAATTTAAAAGAGTGCAGCTGAGTTTTCAGCTCCTGGGCAGTGAGTAAGGCTGAGAGTTAAGAAAAGACACCACCAAAAATTTCCCCCAAGCCTATATTTTGTAAATGGAATTAATTTTGTCCGGAAGCCACTGAGACATAAAAGGTGCAGAATTTTAATGTCATTTCGATAAGCCCCTTTTCAGAAAAAAATTTGCTTTAAAACCTCAGAATTTTAATAGGTAAATTTTTGTTAAAAGCCAGCAAGTACAGACAGACATATCTTCAGAATGGAATAGAAAGAAACAAACTAGTACTGGTTATTCAGAGAAAGTAATAGAATATAGATATACTTCTGCTCTGTACCAAAAGAGACCTCTTTGGTTTGCTAAGAGAATTATTAAAAATTAAGAAAACACTGAAAGCAAAATCGTCTTCACTATTTAACTCCTTATGACTGTGTGTTGCACCACTCTGGAATTACGCAGTCATATATACGCACTTTCAGCAATAGCCCCGCATCGTTACAGTGAAGTGAATATCAGAATAGGCGAGAGGACTTCACTTAGGTTTTATTTAAGACTTCAAACAAAGGCAGGCAGTTCTCAAGTGATACTTAGTTTCCCTGCAGGAAGTATATTCACCTTTGTTGTGTAGGCACAGTACTGTACAATGGCTTTTCAGTGGGTTGGGTTTTTTTCTTGTTTTATTCTCCAGCTAGTCTTCACACTGAGCTGAGGAAGGATAACATGTAATTTAATATAATGAAGGTTATTGCAGAGGTAATTGTTGCATGGGTGATATTAAAGTAGCACTTTGCAGCTGATGAGTACTTCACTTCCCATTTCAAAGCTAAAAAAACCCTCAATAATAAAAAATATAAAAGAAAAAAAGAAACTGCATCATTTAGATTATCTTTATAAGAAAGCATTAGAGCATTCTCCTGTATGAGGAATATTTATCATCTATCCTCATATGTGATTTGCCGGCATAACCAGTAAAGGAAACTAAGACAAAGCCACCAAATGCTGTGATTGCAGATCCTCTGTTACTGGCACTGTAACCACTTTTTGGACTTTGGGAATAAATGAGTAGATATTTTTAGATATTATTGCCCAATGGAGACACTTATATACCATAATTAAAATTTGCCTTTGTGTCATTAGTGTTCATAATCCTTCTCGTGTGCTGGCTGGCCGGTACATCCCTTTGTGGGAGTGTGGCCTGATCTGGGATTAATAATCAGATTTTGGCTGTGCCCTGCTCTCCAGTTTGGACTCAGGCACGTTGTGTTCGCATGCGCATCGCTTGACTTGTCAGGCAGCTGGCTGGCTGTGATGAGGAATCGGAGGGAACCCGTGGATCGGAGAGAACAGCCTGTAGATCCTTGGCAAAGCCTTCTAGTTTTCCAGCAAATCTTGCATGACCAATTTGATTAACGCAGGAAGCCTAGAAGGTGATCTCAAAGGACATAGCCCTTCAGCAGCAGAGCGGAAGATGGCAGAACTGCTGTGATGTTCATATACGCTTTAATAGCTTTAGAGGTGGAACATACTGCTGCCTGCTTGCAGAGCCACATAGTGAACTCCTTATCTTGTAAATCTCTACTGAGCTCATGGGGCTGACTAAAAACCCACAATATTTTCTGTAAGAAAAGATACCTAAATTCAAAACCACAGCCAAATCTTGTATTTAGATTTTAGAACTTCAGCTGGAGTTCAGGTTATCAGAATATAAAGGATTGCAGTATTTCTCTTTACTCTTAGCTATATACTTTTCTGTGTAAGAACTGCCAGCTTTCAGCTGCCAGGTTATAATTCAGATGAAGCTGAATTTCGGTAACAGACAAAATTATTCTGAAACACAGCTTGTTTATAGACCTGTTTGGGACACACATAGGACTTGTGTAAATGTTTCCTGTGAAGGTAGAGTATTCAGGTCAAGTCCAGAATATGGTCCTGGTGTGTTAAACTTAGGAATTTTCCTAGCTTCAGCACTGTCTTTCTCAGTGTATCAGGTTTGGAAATGCAACTGATAGCCAACTGGCTTTTCTTTTAAGAAGACTCAGAATGCTTGAACAAATTAACAAGTTGTGATGGCTTCCAAAGGGAAATTGCCCAGACTGGAGCTTGTCTGAGGAGAGTTTGTCATCAAGGGGAAGTCTCTGCCATCTAAGAAATCTTTCACCAGCAGTAGACATCCCTTATGTAGAAAACACTGCCAAGCACTTATGGAAATATTTGAACTGGAAGTGACTGACTAATTGATTGACTGGGCTTTTTCTACCACAGCCACTTTTTTTTTTCTTCTTTCCTTCTTTCTTTTTTTTTTTTCGTTTTCTTTTTCTCTTTAAATCACACAGTTTAGAAACCAAAGACATTCCTGGCCAGGACTGCTTCCTCAATGGACTCAATTTTCCTATTTCCTCCCTGGCTTCCGCTGGCTGTGCTGGGACAGGAAGTTCTGCTGTGCCCTGCTCGAGACTTACCTCCTTTTGCAGCTCAAGCAAGGGTTTTACTGTCATTTGCAGACCCTTGAGCAACCACTGGTGGTGAACACCTAGGAGAAGTCTAGGAAGCCATGCACGCTTTCCTTTCGGTGCCTGAGAGCAGCCAGAAAAACATATTTGTTCGAGAATTCTTCTGGGAACTGAGAGGTGTGGATTCAAACCTCCTTAGAAAATAATTGTGGGTGCCTAGGGATGTTGGGCAAAGTGGGTCAGTGACAGCACTGGTCCTCAGGTCTCATTGCAACGACTTTGGCATTGCTTGGTTTTGAAATAAAGGATTTATGCAGCTCTGGAAGAGGGTTCTAGACTGAGAACCTTGACTGGAGACATACCTCCTTGTGACCCTGTGTTAGGTTGTTCTCAAGGGGAGAAAGGCTCGGCATTTCTCATTTCTTTAAGTTGTTTTTTTGCTAAGTCTTCCAGCTATTGTGGATCATGCTCTCACAAGTCTCACTCACCCTGCGCACAGCATAGGAGGAGTCTCAGCCTTCAGGAAGGCATCTAAAGGTCCCATGAAAATCCAGTCTTTGAAATCTGTTAAGTGTGCACTTCCCACTTTTCGTTTATTCAGACCTCTGTGGAGCCCTTAGCTGTTTGGAGCAGTTTTCTCGTTTTCTTTTGAAGCACACAACACAATACCTTTCATCAACGTCTCTTCCCTGGGGCGTTGTTTACATTTGCCTGTTCTTCTTCAGAAATGCAGACCTTTCGTGCTTCTGAAGCCTGGAGTGCTCAGCTTGCAGTATTGGAGCAGGTCTCCCCCTCTGGGTCAATTCCAAAATACAGAACTTGCCTTTTCTCAGCTTTTCTCCTTCGCTGCTTTATCGGGCTACAGCTTTTCCTGCAAGGTGACACATCAGAGTAGATAGGTGCCAACTCCCCTGCCTTCTCAGGGGGATTCCCTTCAGCCTCGTGAGTCTCAGGAGAGAATAGCTTTCCAAAGCTCTTTCAGCGTCCTCTGAGAATGTGTCAGACTTTGCTCCCAAAGCTTGTATAGAAATACTTGCTTCAGCGCTGCAAGCTGCCGGTCATTTCATCCTTGAGTAAGATCACTTCTTTCTCAATGACGCTTGACAAGAAGTTTGGAATTGCCTTTTCTTTGACTAAGACGTCAAGCTTGTTTGAGCCTCAAGTGCTCTGTCTTTCAGGCGGTTTAATGCTTAACCCTCTGGTTCCCCATTTAATGAAGCAAGTCTCTTTCTCAAAGAGCAGCTGCAGAAGAGAGAAAAATTGCCTTATGGGCATTTTGCAATTGTACCAATTTTAGAGGCATTGAGAGGGATTGCGGAGATTGTCTGCAAGAATCTACTAGGGACGACGTGACCTCTTTCCATTGCTCATCACCATCCTTCTCTCTTCCCTCAGCATCTTCAACCTTGAGGCCCAGGAAAATGCTGTAAAGGAGAAATGAACTTACATGAGCATCAGGATGCAAAGTCTGAGCATTACCAAACATTAAAAAGGTTGCTTTCCTTCAGTTGGAAGGAACATCTAAAGTAAAGTGAGTATTGCAATGCGTGAAACAGGCTGGTAAGACTAACCTTACGGCTGTAAAATATTACAAAGGCAGCTGCCCCATGCAGTTTTTCTGATCTTGGTGGCCGTCAGTCTCATGGGAGAGCTTTGCTGAGCTTCTCTGTCTGCAAGGAGGCGTCTTGGAAAGGCTACAGCAGAGGCTGAGGTATTTCGTAGTATTTTAAACTGTCAGTTCCAAACTGTAATATTATAACGTAAGCTTACTGATAAGCAGTAGTACCAGCTTGGATTGCTAAGTCTGGAAGAATTTTAGAAGCTGGACCTATATTTTTCTGTTGGACTTCCCATGTGTAGGTTGCAGTATTTACTCAGTGATGGTACCGGAGACCAAATTTGGTTTTCATCACAGAATTTGCATTTCATGGTCACAAAAGGTGGAACTAGACTGGCCACTTTCACTTTCCTTTTTAAGGGCTATTTTTAAAATGTTTCACTTTCTGGCTCCCCTCCATTTGACCTGTGCTGTAATGTTTGGACTAGAGATGCTTCTGGGGAAACATTAAATCCAAACAAACTCCCTTCCACCCTGTTTTTCATGAAATCTTTCTTGGATGGTCACTAATGCTCTATGTTTTTTTCCATTACATTCTCTATTAAGCACAGACACACACTAGAGATTTCATGATTAGTAATTTCCCCAAACTAAAGCAATTTTAAGTGCTTTTTTGTTTGTTGTGTTTGGGAAGGCAATTAGAAACACTATAGTACTTACTTGTTTGGTTTGTTGTATTTTTCTTTGCTTTGGGGTTTTGGGGATTATGGGGGGGATTTGGGTTTTTTTTTTTTTTGCTTTGTTTTTCCTGAGGATGGGCTGGGAGAAGTGGAGAATTGGAAACCCTGGAAATCCTTGGCACTAAAATCAAAATAATTTTTTCCCCTTGGTAGTATGTCTGGAAATGAGGACAGATGACTTGATCTGTTACACTCTGATTTATGGAAACTTTTGGTAGTGACAATGCCTTCAGCTGTACCTAGGGACATAAAAGTTCCTCCTTTCCCATAATGCTAACATGTTAGGTCTTCCTGAAGCTGTGCAGACCATGCAGATGCGGTGTGGGCAAGCTCTGAGGGAATTTTGAAAAGAGATCTCCTTTTTTCAGGGAGTGTGGCAACAGCAAAATGAAATATTCAAAGCTCACTATTAGGAATTTAATAAATGAATCCTCCTTAGCTGATTCTTCGCTAGGTATGTCCCAGTAAAGAAAGAAATGAAGGTCAGAAATGGAAGGGAAGAGAGGGCCAGGTGGTCAGGGTAGAATAGATGTGAAGGTTTGCTATGGCTGTGGTCTGTCCAAACCTTTGCCAAAAACCAAAACCTGGCTTCCCAAGAAGTTGCAGTATTTCTCGATCTTGCTTTATCTGTGCTTTATTATTTTAAGTCTCGTAAAATCATCAACTCCCAATGCAATAAAATCTCTGCTTGTTTGTTTATGTCCAACACATACATCTATCTTCCTCTGCGCGCCCCACACCTGGGGTAACATGATGAGGAGTTTCCTTCTCATGTCTTCACAGACTGCCTTTGTTCCAGGGTTTTTAAATCAAATCATTTACTTTGTATCCTATTGTTGGATAAAATATGTATTTCATATGCTGCTTTCGTAGCCCAAGTATCTTATGAGACTTACATTCTTCCTGCTGGAGTGTTTTTTCAAAAATATCTGGTTTGAGTTGATGAATCTGAGAACTATAATCTCTATTTTTATTATGAGCTTCTTGGCACTGATACGTAATAAATTCTCTTCGTTACCCCTTCCAAGAGAAATACTGCTAAGTTGAGGGTCATGAATGTTTCATATCAATATCCTGTCTTTAATAAATCCTGGTCACTTCTGCAAAAAATCTGTCTCCTTTCTGTTTTGGGATATTCAGGAAGAAAAATATGGAAAAATGAAATATTTTAGTCTGGGACTTCCTTCCTTTTCACTCCCTCTGTCTCCTTTGTCTTCCTGGTAGATATCTCCAGGATATGCTAACTTGTCCAGGCTGCAGCTGAGCCCAGGAGCAAGAATGGAGTTGGTCCATCCATACCTCTCGTGGCTCACTTTCCAAAATGTTCTAACCTCTAGCATTTTAAAGCTTCTGCCTTCTGAATCCTAAATTATTTGTATATAAGAGCTTCCCCCCTCCCCCTCCCCGCCCTGCAAAATATTTTCTCTCCCTGGCAGTGGCAAGCAAAAGGCAGTGTGAGACTGGTAGACTTGCAGAGTAGTGGAGTAAACCAAAAAAACCTAAGTGATGGGAACCGTTTGCTGTGCTGTGCCTGGGACTCATGGTCACTGCTAGTTTTAGTAGTAAGAAAGCTTTCTCAGAGTAACATTCCCTGGTCCTTATACTCTGCCAGAGTCCCTGTCTTCCCAACAGGCTGGGATCTACACTGGCAGCTTGTTCTGATTTTCTTTGATTACTTTGTCGACTGGGGACAGACAGACAACCTTAGGGGTGAGCTGATGACTTTGTGAGGAAGTCACCTGAAGTGAAAGAAAGTAGATGAAAAAGTAATAAATTAACTATATGTTTTTATTCTGGGTAGAGTTTCAGGAGATGATCCATGGGCCCTCTGCTGATACAAAAAAAAACTGGTACAGGGCAAGATTAAACCCCATCATTAAGTGTAATCACCTGTTATTTACAACAAAAACTCAAGCTATGTTCTCATAACAAATGAAAGCCATGGCATAGTAGTTTCCCAAATGAGCTGCAATACCAAGATTTCAGTTTACTTTGGAAGATGCTACCAGGATGTAATTTCATAGGTGGGTTTTCTGGGCTGTTATAACTTGTCAAAACACACTTCAATTAGTCCAGTTACTGGAATTCCCTGGAGGAAAGCAGCCTTCAGAGGAATGAAAACCACAGCGTACCAGCACAAATAGTTTTCCTGTCTGTTGCATAATAGGGTGAGTTGCTTGGTTATTCCTTGCTTGGTCCTTTCCATGCTGAAAGAAGTATTTGGAAGCGAAAGTCTAGACTGCGTTCAATGGCCTGATCTTTTTTTGAAGTCAGGTTCTGAAATGAGGGAAGAAACCAAAGTAAGGGAAGCTTAGGGAATTTCCTAATCATCTCATCCCCTCCAGGATGAAGGGAGAAACGAGATTTGCTCTCTACATGGAAGATGGAAAGCATGATTTTGCAATTACAGTCTATGATGGAGACTCTAGAAATCCAGAGTTTTTAGCTCTGCCACAGATCTTTCTACCGTTCCCCCCTCTTCTTGCCACAGGTGATATTAAAATCACCTTGTGAGGAAAGACGCACATTTTCTTTTCTGCCTGATGTTGTTGCAGAATATTAGGACCCATCAGCTCTGCAACCCACCTAGATTTCCTCCCACAAGCAACAGCAGGGTGGATCTATATTCAGGCCATCATGTGGGTAAGGGTGCAGGACACTTCATGTGCAATGCGAATAAAGAGATAATGTCTTAGCATTGCTTGAGACAGAAAATGTTTACAGTGTTCATAAACTATCCTTTGTTTGGGGAAATGAGTCTGACACCAGCTATTAAATCATAGAATCACATAATCATAGAATAGTTTGGATTGGAAGGGACATTTAAAGGTCATCTAGTTCAACCTCCCTACAATGAGCAGGGACATCTTCAGCTAAATGAGGTTGCTCAGAGCCCCATCCAACCTGACCTTGATTGTTTCCTGAGGGGCATCTACCACCTCTCTGGGCAACCTGTGCCAGCGTTTCACCACTCTCACTGTAAAAACTTTCTTCCTTATATCTAGTATAAATTTTCTTTCCTTTAGTTTAAACCATTACCCCTCGTCCTATTGCAGCAGGCTCTACTAAAATGATTGTCCCCATCTTTCTTGTTGGCTCACTTTAGGTATTGGAAGGCTGCTATAAGGTCTCCCCAGAGCCTTCTCTTCTCCAGGCTGAACAACCCCAGCTCTCTGAGCCTGTGCTTATAGAGGTGCTCCATCCCTCTGATCATTTTCATTGCCCTCCTCTGGACCTGCTCCAACAGGTCCATGTCCTTCTTATGCTGGGGGCTCTAGAGCTGGATGCAGTACTCCAGGTGGAATAAACCTATTAAAACCTTTGGCCTGAATGCTCTGGACTTAATTGCTCATTTGGTTTGCTTTTCAGTTCACAAAGCAATACTTTACCACTCTAAATACAGCTTATCACACCAAATATGTGTGGTGCTATTGTGCTATTGCCGTTGCTGTGGCAGACACTGCTTTTAATGAGACGTTCCATGTGGAAAGCAGCAATTCCATACAGTGCAGCTCAAGGCTCACTGAAGCCAGAGAGAACAGCTGGCTTGGCCGATGTATGCTCTGTGATACTGAATTTGGGCTGACACCATAAAATCTGACCCGTTGGTGTCTTATCACTAGTGTTGGGTTGCTGTGCTCCAGCTGCAGTTGCTGGATCCACAGTTGCTGGTGGTCTGCTGAGAAGCTGCACGTGTGCGTGTGTGCGGTTGGGGTGTTTCTTCCATTCCTGTTTCCAGGTGCAAGCAGATGCACAGTCACGGAGGAAAGAGGATGATGGTTGTCTGTCCCCTGAACTCGTCATGTTTCCAAGAGCTGTTATTTGCCTTGGTTTGCATGGAACTTATCCATGCCATCGATGGTCACTGGACTTTCACTTACTTCATGTTTTGTAGATAGTTGTTGAGTTTTAGGATGCCAACGCCCTGCTGTTGGGTCAGGGTGGCATTGAGTTACACCTTGCTGTGCCGGTGAGCCCTGCCCTGATGTCAGAAAGAAGGGATACCCAAAGGAAGCCGTGCTGCCTTGTGGTCGCAGCATGTCCTTGCAGAATCTGATGGAAAGGGCTCAGTAGGTTTACAGCAAAGCCTTATAGGAGGTTCCGGGCCAAAAATAAATGAAAAAACCCAAAAAGCTGCTGAAGGAATAAACTAAATGAGTATGTGTTTCTGTCACTGTCTTTTCTGGTAGAGTCCTGCCTTCTGTACTTGCTATCACAAATGAGGTTTGGGCTTGTTCCTGTGTCACAGGCATTTTTTCTGTTTGTGGGAGACATGATATAGCCACAAGTCACCTTCTGCACCTGGTGGTGCTGGCTCTGCTCTGAACCATGCAAACTTCTAGCTGGGAATTTGGACTTTCCTAGTAGCCTCAAGAAAACCCAGCCCTCCAACACTACCACCAGGTAAAGCAGGAAGATTGTCGTAGGTAGTTAGTTAAAAATTGTGTAATGTTAATTATATAGTCTGGCTAGGTATGTGCTCCTGTAATACATAAAACAGTAGTTTGAAGGAAGGAATTGGAGAGACAGCTACTTTTGCATTGTTAAAGAGAGCAGCAGTCTTTATTTTTGAAAACAGCCGGGGGCTTGTTTGGCAGCAAAATCTTAACCCAGCAGCCATCACGCTTTGCCATCTGCTGAAAGCACGCCTTAAACAAGGTGGACTCCTGAGCAGAAACAGGGACAGCGTGTGATGTATCCACACACTCCATTCTCACCAGTGACCTGCTCACCAGACCCCTGCCCGTCAACGCCATTGGAAAATCAATAGCTTCAGTGCCTTTTTCTTCTCCTTTACCAGCCGCTGCGGTCTCTGCTGCTCCATGCATGGGAAGGCTGCCCCGGCTTTTGGCCGCTCCGGTTGTCTCCTTGCTCACCAGTGCTTTCCTCCCTCCTTCCCGAACATGTGGAGGCAGCGGGGATTAACACCGGGGCTGCGCGAAGCCAACTGGCAGAAGGAAAGCATCACAAGCTGTGCATCCATGCTGGGCTACGGGGTGTGATTTATATGGCCGAAACCCCAAAAAGAGGTTTGCAAAGATACAATTCAAGAGGAAAAATTCAAGCTGACCTCTTGCCACACTTAAGGCTGGGATCTGTGCTAAACGAAACAGAGGTACCAGCTCCCTGCTACCTTCCACACCAAATGCCAGTATTAACTGGAGACTTATTTAGGAAATTTTAAATAGAAAAATGGCTTCTGAACCGCACTAAAAAAAAAAGAAACAAAAAACAAAAAAAATTTCTGTCTTGGTGGAAAATTTTTGTGTTTTTTTTTCCAACAGAAGCTGAGGAAATCATTATTCTCCCTGTCACTCTCCTTCCTGCTTGAAAACGTGGGCAGGGAAGGAAAGAAAAAGCTGGAAAAGGAAGAAAAAAAGAAAAAACCCAAATTCATTATTTGAAAGCAGGAGGGGATTTTTGTTACGGAAAAACTTGCAACATACCTCTGACACAGGCGAGTCCACCCATCCGGTGGGAGGGCTGCGTGCCTGCCTGGTGTGGGTTAGGAGACAAACCAGTTGCCTTTCTGTGATGGAGAGACACAGTGGTAGCACCCTGCCCCAGCTTCAGGGTTCTCCAGCAGCCACAGCACAAGGCAGCGAAGAGAAAAGAGACGGAGGAGATGGCAGACAGTAGGAATAGACTAAGTCAGTGCTAAGAGTGGGAGACTAGAAGGAATTCACACTGTGAACTGCCTGGGAAAATCTATCACTGTGTAAATGCAGGCATCGGCGTTTGACTCAGGGTGGTTTTTTCCAATTAAACCCAATGCCTTGAATTCCACATGAAGCAACTGTCAGAATAGAGGTGAGGTGCAGACGTTGGAGGATGCCTTGGTAAGCAGTGGCAGGGGATCAGCTGTGGTCTTGGTGTAGCTTTTCATGAATTTTCAAGAAATTGTCATGATAGCACCTGCGTGCAGAAAGAGCACAAATGGGAGATATTTTCAGATACTTTTCATGAGTAGCCACTGGATGACTGAAAACAGAAAAGGCAAAACTTCACTGTCTCCACTTTAAATGCATGGTAGCTTCTCTGTACAGAGCCCTGAGGTCAGAGCCCCAGCCTCCTCCCAAGCACACGTGTGCATATTTGTCTCCATAACATTTCAGACTTTCTAGGTCAAATCACTGCTGACCACTTTCGTTGTCTGCTCCCTTTGGTTATCAGTACCTCAGTGGATTTCCAAATTCCCATATGCTCAATTCCATACATGAGATTATTTGGGACAATTTATTATTTACATTTCTGGAACCTGGTAAATTAGGTTCTCTGATTAAAACTGCAGAGGCGTAGCAGGGCGCCATCAGCCTCTGACAATGGGCACCTTCCAAAGCAGTGGTCATGAGTTGAGAATCCAGCATGGACGAGCTGCTGGGCTGTTGTCTCCTCTGGTGCTTTTCCTTTTGTATCTGTGTGGGCCCAGCTCTTTGGAGTTATTTGTACATAGTCATGGCAATCCCTGCGTACATAAACTAATACATGCAAAGCCTTTTTCACAACCCACGCCTGAGATTGCAAACTCTCCGGCACAGTGTCTCTCCTCCCTACATGTTTGTATTTAACGCAACAAGGCCAGTCTCACGGGGAGTTTCCAGACAGTAGAGTGTGGCAGCCATAAAATACAGTAGTTCAGATATAAGAAAGGCTGGGAGGCTGTTGGTTCAGAGTTCCTGGAAAGCCTGGGATAGTGTACAAATGAGGTAATATCTAAAACATCTTCAAATATGTTTCTAAAGCAAATGTTGCACAATTAAATTAAGGCTTCAGAGGAATTAAAAGTAGAGACAGATTTGTTTTTCTGTTGAACAGGACAAGTGTGTCATATTTAATGATTCCCATAGAAAAATGTGGACTTCAAAATTAAAGCCACAGCCGTGTTGTCAGTCTCGCAAAGTGTATCGGATTGGGACATACGGAGCTGTAGACCGTTGCATAAAACCCGTTCTCACCACCAAAAAGGGGTTCTGTCCATTTCTTTCTGGTAGAGTTTTGTCTTTTCCTAGGCTTTCTCTTTTGGTCTAATATGTGTATTCATGCAGTAATTATATTTTTTCTCAGGGTCAGAGACTGAAGAGCAGAAGAACTGTGCTGCAGATTGCTTCAGCTGCCTCCTGCTGTCACCACATGTAGCTCTGATCTTATTTGATAGATATTCTCAAGCTGTGTTTCTTAATGAAACTATCTTTAAAATAGCAATTCACGCGTTTACAGAGCTACAAATTTTTTACAGTTGTGTATCTTAGACAATTTTATACGTTGTTTGAAATTACTCCATTAAGCTTATGTTCAGCTGTTCCAAACATACTGTTCCCTGTAAAAGGTGTGCTCCTGCCACGCTTACAGACACGGGCATCTTTGGTTGACCGAGTTTCTCTAATTGCATGTGGAAATAATTACATGACACAAAGAACTATTAAAAATCACTTCTGCTTTCCTTGCTTGGTTTACAGAAGGGGTCTGTTGAGTCTCTTTGTCGAATACTTTGGACCTGGTTGTTTAAAAAGAACTAGTGGCTTTGTGTGGTGATCCAGGGATTCTTGTCCCGAGTCTCACAATCTGCCTGCATGGAGCTTCCTGAAAACGTTGAGGCTTTTCAGTTTTCAGCTTGACTGTTCCCATTCACTTGGCAATTTTGGAAGTGAAAACTTTCACAAATCTTTAAATTCCAAGATGCCTCAAGCAAGGTCTTTACGTAGGATGCCTGAAGTTCTCAAACGATTCAGATACGGTATAAATATGTCTATAAATATGTCTAAATATGTCACTAAATAACGTCTAGTAAATAATGTGTCTTGAAAAGCCTGAGTCATAGCAGTACCTTCATGTTCTTGTCAACGTCTTTCGAGTAAACAAGCTCTCGTTTTCAATCTACAGAACTGAATGAAGATATTTAAATAGTTCAGTGTTGTGGCTTTAGGACACAACTCCTCGGTTGTAAAACAGACTTAGAAAGCTGGAATCTCCCAAAATGAGGGAAAAACCAAAGCGTTGCAGCCAAGTTTTCGTCTGTCTTCTGCACTTCAACTTGTAAACTTGCACATGAACCCCCTGTGCCTGTCATTAGCATATTTACACACACAAAAGTGCGAGTGGAAGGTCAGGTTAGGTAGCTGGGCACTGTTTGTGTGGTTTGTACCCGGCGAGGCTGGGTTTGCATACCCCGGTGTGGTATGGCGCGTTTCCGCAAGTGGAAATTTGAGGCCACTTTCGCAGAATGTGTTAACCTCGCATCGCCAGATAGTTTGGAGGGCACACACAAAATTAGGTAAGATGTTAAATGTGAAGCTCCAAACATTTAGCCCCGTCTGACACTGGAATCAATTAGAAGTTTCATTGCAGGGTGTGGTTGATTCCTTTAATAAAGTCAACCTACACATAGCAGTTACATCAGAAGAAGGAAGGAAGAGAGAGATGTTGAAGTTTACAGTTCTGGCACTAAAGTTTTCAGCCTTATGAAAAAACAAACCTGATCTCTTTGTTTATGAGTTTGTAGAACTGAAAAGATGTTTACTTAAGGGAAAAAAAAAAAAGTTTTCTTAAGATTACTTTTCTGTTGTTACCTCTAGGAGGTAGCTGTGATATCAGGAACAGTTGTCGAGGAAATAACAGCCCTTCTCTCTTGTTCATAGCAGGATTTTGGATTTGGCTCCCCCAGGGACACAAGCATCATTTGTATTTCTGCATCTCTGAGATAGAACAGATCTGTCTAGTTTTTTATTTTGCCTTTTGGATTTGTTTCAGTCTTACTTAGGTTAGGCGTAGCTGTGTAAAAATCCCAAACCAAGTAAAACAAATCTTTTATGGTCTGCCTGATCTTCCAGCCTTTTCATTTCTGATGTTAAAACATTTTTATTTCTGATTTGCTATGTACGAAAGCCAAAATGACTGAAATTTCAACTCTGGATCAAAATCTGGCAGCTAGTAGACTGCGAAACTGCGAGGGAAAACATTGTTCTGTATGCATGCAACATGAAAATTAATTGTTTAAGCAAAAGATTTTTTCAGGTGTTTAGGTTTTGCATATGAATTGTCCCACTAATGCTAGCATAAATCTTCAACAAATATCGTAAGTAATACAAATGTTTGCTAATAGCTTGTTTGATTTTGAACTCACTTCAGTTGCTTTGACAAAATACTGTTCCTGAGTGAGTAAAGGCGTAATTGGGTCTGCCGCCTTCCAGTGCGTGGCTGCTGCTGTGAGTCACCTTATGACTTTCAGTAGTGTCTTGGGGCCTGTGGTGACCACAGCTGGTCAGCGTGCCGTGTCACCCGGTACAAGCCGCGTCACAGGGCAGCCGCAAGCCACGCCAGCGAGCACGTGGTGCTGGATATTAGGTCAGGGCTGACTCAGAGGGGAAAGGAGTGCTCATCAAACCCCTGGCAGCGTAAAGTGCTCTGTGAATTAGAACCTCTGTTTATGAAATGACTTCACCCGTGCTCCTATTCTCATCCTTTTTCTCACAGGGTGGTGTAACAGTTCCCTAATCTGAGTTTGTGGAAATGAAATCAAAAGGGGTGTGAATTTGCCTTGCAGATGTCTAAGACTCTCATCTTTTTTTATTAAGAATTTGAAAATGTTTATTTATTTATTTACTTATTTATATGCACACACAAATACAATCTCACATTTGCTTTACAGATAATTAAAAGTCCTGTGACTGTGACCTTCTAAAGTTACCGCCCTGTCAGTCAGCTAAAGTTGCTTTTGGACAGTACCGGTCTGTCAAACCAGCCATGAGATTCCAAATCTATCTCAGATCTTCAAGTGACTTGGCGCTTGAGAGGGCTGGTTGCGATGCTAAGCCTCCCACTAGTCTGGAAATGCAGAGAAGCTGATGATGCCACCTGAAGCTCTCATTCCTGACACCTATGGAAAGTCCCGTCTTCTGACGCAGGCTGCTGAATGGCAGGCTTGGCAAGCTGGGCGTAGCGACCGGCTGTAGCTGAGTGGTGTATTTTAGTACCAGTACCTGTTTTTTCCTGTGGATTTTGAAATGTCGAAAAGTCTACTGAAGTTCGTAAGCACTGACACAAGAAAAGGAGGAAAAAAAGAAAGCAAGAGGGGTCCAAGTCCATGCTTATGGCATTTTGTGGATCCTTTTACACCTGCACAAAATGTCTGTAAAGGCACACTAAACAAACCCGTTGCATTTTGTTTACTTGCTTTGCATGGGTGTAAGTGATTAAATAAAATGCCAAGGAGTGGAGGATTCAGCATAATGATTGTACTGTTTTAGCTTGCTCTGCATGGCTTGTTCTATTAATATATGTTTGTGGTCAGGAAGGAACGCAGTCTCACTTCGCTAAAATCTGAAACTCGGTAAAGCATAATATGTGCAGTATTAATTTTGGTTTGACACCTGCCAGGCAAAGATCCTCACCAGCCAAAGGCATTCTTCTCAACCGAGCTCCATCTGTTGCGCAGATCTTCGGTTCTGATATTTCTAGCTACTCCAGCCAAAGCAATAGGAAGAGCCAACTTGAAATAAAAAAAAAATGTCTAGGAGGAATGAACGGTTTTATCAAGGGTAAATATAATGGCTTGTTGTCATACTTGGTTTAAATCCTGCAGAGGAAACATGTGCGATTAGTTGGTTGTATAAGAAAACAGTCCTTCATACTGGCGGTATGTTTTTTCTTGTTGCATGAAAGGAACATCGATAGCTAAAGTCCAAGCACATGATTTTATTGTTGAAATGCTGCAGCCTTTAGAAAGATTTCTTGGTAGGAAAGTTGATAGTAAAAAATTTACTCATTTATTGTACTCGGCAGATAAAAAGCCCAAGGAGTCAGCCGTGATTCTTGCATGCAAAGGAGCAGCAGGATTAACACTTGCCTCAGCTCTTTGAAAGACAGCTTAGGCTATTTGAAATAAGCACTCAAGTAGCATCCGTCGAAAAAAGTAAACTTCCAATCCCCTGACAAAAGTTGCATGATGAGTTTCTCACCTAGCTGAGAAAATAATCATTAATTCCTGCAGTTGTCTTTGTTTTGGACTTGGAGTGGGTGAGTTACTCTGTCAGAGCTGCCCTGCCCACCTGGGTAAACATCTGCCTCCTATGAAACCATGAGAACTCTACTGCAAATTTGAATGTGCTTTATGATCGTCATGACTTCATACAACCATCCGCTGATTGTTAATTATTATTTGTGATAGCATGGAGAAGAAACTTGACTGAGGGAAATTATGGCTCTGTGTGCTTCAGACCGATAATTAATGGTTGAAAGTGTCGTGAATATTATCAAACTCCATTGAATTCACTAAGAACTGCAGAGCATTCAAAAGTATATAGAAATCCACTGACATACTTCAAAATTTGATTTTTTCAGCATTATTTCTAGAGTTGACTCGTGCTGTGACTGCTGGCATTTTAACCACGGACTCTCATCTCTCCTCTCTCAGGCAATCAAGGCAGCTTTGTGCTGTCTAACAACTAGTTGCACCTGGCTTCCAAAAAAAAGGTCATATGTCTTCTTTCCATATAACTTTTCAAGTCATATTTGTTCACCTGGAAAAAAATCTTTGGCCAAGGTCTGAATGCTCAGTATCTCTATTTAAGCAGTTCTTCCAAATAATTCCTAAAAGCTCAGGTGTTCCTTAGAACCTCCCAGCTCATTAAAAATGTTTTTTTCCTTAGTGTAATGCTGCATGCTGAACCTATTCATGCATTTATACCAAGGGTATCACTGCAAAGATGCCCTCGTTAGCTGCGGCTTCAGTGCTGATGCATATAGCTTATAACAATATAGAAATCTATAGGAAATATTAAGCAAATTTTGCTTCCACTTCAGGGCCTACAGCAGCATCAAATGCTGCTAAAAATAAAAAAAGTATAAAAATACAGTATGATTAAGTCCAATCCTGTCTGTAATGTAGGGTAATCCTGCTTGAAAAGAGAGCAGTTATTATAGTGTGTTGTGTTTGTGTTTTCTTTTCATAGGTATTCTTTTCCTTGCATGCATCTGCACTCACCGCTTTATTTATGAAATTAATTGTTTGAATTCATGGCATGCAATAGCAGAGAAATACTAGGTGGGATTGTAATTAATTTTTTGCATTTAAACACGGGTTACTTTTTTATCATCCACCCTATTAACTGCTGAAACTTCCTCCCTGCTCTTCCCGATAAAACACAAATGAAGATGCGAAAACCCAATTTCTCTCAACTCCTTAACCCAGAGATTGCTCCCTATGGCTTGAAAAGGCTAAAAACAGCATGAATTTATTTAGGGACTTCTCTGTCAATCTGTTTAACATGGATTAATACTGAAGGCCACCAGTATAGCAGAGATCTGTGGTATAAAACCTGTAAAACACATTAAAAAGAAGTTCAGGAAAACTGCATAGCTACTGGAACTGAATAGTGGGAATACAATTGAAAACTTTTGTCGTGAAATCTTAGTGTTTCAGGTTTTAGCAGTCTGCTGCCACATCCGCAGCTACTAGGCAGTCATTAGCAAGTGATAAAGAATATACGAATTAGCTGCTGGTATTGAGCCAAAATAGAAACATCTGTGTTCTTGAATTGCCTGTAGATTTACAAAATTTTATGCTCTTTTTTTCCTGCCCTAATACCCAAAATGTATTTAATGTGACAAAGCGTGATGCTTTAGAGCTCACACAGGAGAAGAGATTGCCAACAAATGAAGATATATGTACTTTTTAATTACACCAGCAATGCTGAGTCCCAGCAAGCCTTTGGCAGGAAAGAGTTGAATGTGGTACCATGGGTGGATTCTGCTTCACTTGAGGGAGACTGTTAAAAGTTGCCATAGATTTGATTATCATGGGATCATGGCCACAATTTATTCTACAAGTTGGCTGTCATAGTATTAGATTCCAATTTATTTAAAGGAAGACAGAGAACTTCCCTGTCTTTTAATACAGGTCTTTAAAAAACAGCCCGACAGGGAGGAATGCAGCCAGTCTTAAAAATTTATTTCATATTTGCTTTCGTTTTGATTAGAACCTTTCGTAATTTAATTACAAGACATGGAAATGTAAATGCCCATGATAGGAGTATGCTTAAAAGTACGTGTTTTATGATCACTAATTGACAGATTGGTTTTATTCATACACATTCTGTATATTAATGACTGTTTGCATTCATCAGATCAGAAATTATCAAGATACAGAAGCTTTACCATCGTGCATTTGTGAAGCGTAACTGCGGCGTATACTCAGACAAACATAAAATTCTCTGTCAAATTTGTTTTACTGTAACGTGGTCAGTTGAAAAAAACGTGCCACTTTCTAAACCCTTGGTTTAGGTGTTTTTCTTTTAATGTGCTTATGGTGCAGATTGCATTCTGTGGTTTAGCCTGGGTGTTTAACTGACCAAGATTTTATTTTGATTGCATTAGAGAAGACAGTAGCTATTCTTAGGAAGGTAACTGGGCCTGTTGCTCCTACAAAGGTGCAGGTTTTCCATCACGGGGATTTCCCTGTGCTGAGTCAGTTCTATGGGGGGAAGAAGCAGGAGCTCCCAAGCAGGGATCAGGGATCAGTGCATGCTTGGCAGTCATCATTAAATGGTGTCCTCCAATAGCCTCAAACGGGATGAAGGAGGTGGGCAGCCCTTTGCTAGTGAGCAGAAGCCTATAGAGTGGTAACCAACATGGGTAAGTGGAACAGCCACCACAGTCTTCCACCTTGCAGCTACCCATGTAACTCACCACTCACGTTTGGCGGGAGCGACAGAGAAACAGCTATGCACGTACTAAAAGCAGGAGAAGGCTATACGTCTTCTCCAAGTTATTTTCATCTTCTTCTGTAAGTTATTTTAATCTGAGTGTATTAACTTTATATATGGAAAGGTCTACCTATATTGGGGTCAGCTATCTGTCTTCAAATAGTACAGGATTTACAGTTCAATTTTTCTCGCTCCTTGGCCAAACACTTTTTGAAACCCTCTGACACCAGGAGGTGGACCTGGTATGCCTGAATAGACTTTGGGCGTGCTGCGTGATCCATGCTGTTTGCAGTTGTATAGAAAAGATACGTATATGGTGATACATAGAAGAGAAGTATTTTTCCATGTTCCCTGGAGCACGATTATTTGGAGCTGTTGCAAACCACTAATGTTCCCTTCCCAGCCTTTGCATCAGTCTGGTGTTTAATTAGCAACAACGACAACAAGAAAGAAACCAACACCCAGATTATATAGTAGGGGTTGATTTCTGGATAGTCTGTTCTACTTTTTTCACTGATCAGTGATTTGAGCTTGTTTCTCGTGTTTAAACAGGCCCCAAATCAGACCTTTCTAAAGTTCACAGCAACGAAATAACCTCATAATGCTTCATGATCATTTTTAACGTGCACAGGAGGGAGTCAGCGCTGCTCTCTCCGTGCAGACCTGCCAAGTGTCTTGTATCCAGCGTGATACGTTCCCATCTGGCACTCCACTTCATTGCCGCAGGTTGGCTTAGAGCTCCTGAATTTGGATGTGCTGTAGGAAGAGGGCAGGCATTTGCCTGCAGTTCCACCTGTTCAGACAGGGTTGGGAGGAAACAGCAGAACAAGAAAGCAGAAGAGCAACCGTACAAATAGAGGCCCACTGTCACCTCACATCCCCTTTTCTAAGCCACCTCCTGCAGTTACCTAGCACCTTTTGTTTATTCAGCCCTTCTCCCCAGGACCTCTGTCATGATCTGGTCTTTGACTTCAGTGATCTACAGCACCCACTGGGCTCCCTCAAAATGCTTACTCTTTGCTTTCCCTTTCATCCAGCATCTCTGATGGCTCAAGGGGGACTGCAGCTTTCAGAAGTGTCCAATTTTTCCATTAGTGGGAGCATTACATACTTACTTTCCAGTTCAGTTTCTGCAACCCCACCTCACTGCTCTTAAAAGCCTGTCCCAATCTGATCCACCAAGTGTTGTTCTGCTTCATGACCCACTTCTACCATGGTGCTCAGGCCAAGGGGATTTCACTTTAAAGCAAATATACCTGGTTGTGTGCAAGTTGTTTGCTATTGTGACATGCAGGCATTAAATAATTTCTGGAACATAGCACAGCTGCCAAAACACACAGCGCACAGTTTGGCAACCATGACCATGCCCGTTCAGTGCCCACTGCTGGCTCTGCGGCTCAGGCTTGTCGAACAAGCGCTCTGAGGGGATGGGAGGGAAGCAGAGCCTGGCACTAGAATCTTTATTGTATATGTTGGCCTTTAGCTGAAGTGCCCCAAATGTCACTGGCTGCTGGCATGGTAGCCACAAGGGCTCTGTGGAGTTTATAATCCCATTTTAGCGTAATTTCCTATAGTAACCAAGGCTGTGTGCTCCTCTGCTCTGGGCCATTGTGTGCATGCATGTACCCCTAGTAGCTTCTGAACCTGTTGGCCAGCTTCAAGAAGCCTGCCTAGTTGCTGGTGTGGAAAGGAGCAATTTCATGAGTGTCTTGAGAATCAGTAAGCAGCTGGAGGAGAGAAGTCCTGAGAGATGTCATCTGTAGGACTCGCACCTGGGGGAAACAAGGCTTCTTCAGTTTGCTGCTTGTGGAACTGCTTGATCTATCTTTAGCACTTCTCAGGGGAGAACTGTACTCCAGATGCCAGGAAAGATGATTAAAGAGGACTCTAAAATGCTTGCTTTGAACTCTTCAGAAATTATGAACAGGATCTGGTAAGAGGGTCAAGTGAACAACAGTTAGTTACTTGAGTCCAGATCACTGAAGGACTCTGTACACCTATCACCAGGAGATGCTGAGGCCAGATGCATGCCTAAGCAACTACTCCTTTTTACAGTCTCATTCCAGCTATGCAGGGTCTGAAGCCCAAAATCACCTACCTGATTCAGATGTGATTATATGAAAATTAGAGCATTTGCCTAGCACTGTTTCTGCCAAGGACTCCTGCAATCAATTTTGCTCTGTCTCAGCACACCCCTTGACTCCCAGGAGAGTTTTCTCTCCACTAGGCTCCATTCTAGAGGCTGGGAAGTGTTCTTGACCCTTCCCAGGGAAATCTTTATATTTTTTGTTGGAATGATTTATCAGCAGAAAGGGAATGAAGAGGAGCATGACTGTGCACCTCAGCATTAGGTAGGATGTGCAGCTCAGAGAGACCTGGATTCCCATCTCTGTTTCCAGGGCTGCATCTGTCTTCTTATCCACTGAGTATGTACATGGTAATTTAAATGGATAAAATACAGAGGCAGCACTGGAAGCAGAGACCAGTCCCCAGAACATCCTTTCCCAAGGGACAGATTTATTAGATAGTTATTAGGTAAGAGGTGAGCCATTGTATCCCCTGGCTCCCCAGCTGTCTCCTGAACTGCCTGTGAAGTTGTCCTTGCAGCTTAGGACAGGGTAGGCTGCAGCTGATTGAGACTTTTTCAGCACTTTGGATTCAGGTTCCTCATTTCCATCAAAGTCCCTTTTACACAGCAAAGAGCAAAAGCCAAAATTTGTTTTTGTGTTGCATCATATAAAAATGTATTGACTACATAAGGGAGAAGGCTCCCTGAATCTCCAACAGATGCTTTTGGTTGTGCACAGAGAAGTCATACTTACATGGAGAAGGGTCCTTTAGACAAAACCGTAAGGCAATTCGGGCTGCCGGCAGGTCTGAGGAAACAGCTGGGTACTTTGCAGATCACCCCAAAATGCCTCAGCACTTTTCGCTGCTGTGTACTGTGTTGGAGCCAAGCTGGCTTGCTCCCCACTGCGTTCCAGCAGCATGGAGAGCAGGAGGTCAGTTCCTCGATGCTGATAAAGATTTTCCCACGGCGCAAGACAGCCTAAGAGATGATCTCAGCCTTTTTCATCACCTAGAGATGGTGATGAGAAAGCAAAACCAAAAAAAAAATTCTTTAAGTGAGTCAAAGCCCATTTCCACTGGACTTTATCTTCCCACTTGTGCCAAGCGGGGCAGAGCTGGGGTGAGTTTATTTTCCATCCCCCTGTTTGTTGCAACATCTTCTTGGAGTCTTCTACTTCAAGCTGGAGACGTCCTGAAAAATAAGAAATGCGAAAGCGGTGACCAGCTGCCTTTGCCCCACATATATAGCTTTGGTATCTGGGTTACTCTGTTTTGTCTGGTAAGTATCTGTGATACTGTCTATTTATATCCAGTTCTGTTTCCTGTCCACACTCACTAGCACCGTCCTATCTCCCGGTCTGTGCAGTGGTCTGGAAGCTCAGATGTACAAACAGGCCAGAAGTTGTCAACATCTCCTGTTTTTTTAACTGGGGCAGCTAGGATAAAGGCTTAGGGTGGATGAACTTCATTGACCAGTGAGAGCTGGAGACGGGGAGAAGCGCATTCCCTTGAGCTGCAACCTTGAATAGAAGGAGCTGTGGGTCTTTCTCTGTGTCGATTTCAGCTCTAAAACCAGGATGGAGAGTGTCCTCCCCACCTCCAGCCCAGAGAAGGGGTATTTTCTATTTCATGGTCCCATGCACCGTGGCAGCGAGCTTGCCGGCAGTCCCAGGTGAGCAGCTCTGCAGCAGGCTGGCTTGCTCCCCAGCACAAAGCTGTCGGCTCCCCTTTTCCTCAGAGACTTAGTGGCTTCAGCATGAGGAGTGAGACTTCAGCCTCTCAGTCTCCACAGCCTATGGCCCTGGCACTTTGAGGTGTAGACCGTGTCCACAGCAGGGCATGGTGTTTCACTCGGTGTCCTTGCTGGAGGTGACGGCACCACAAATCGCCTTCTCTGGGGAAAGCCTCAACACCCTCCAGTGGTGCCCCAAGCGCCGCTTCTTCCCGTTTCTGACAGTGCAGTTCTCCTTTTGCTAAGCTGAAGCATATACCTAACGTAAGCACTTACACCTCCACATCGGAGCCACCTAAAGCGAGAAGAACTTCCCGTTTTTTACAGAATTGAGGTTGCAGTATCCTAGACGTACCTTTCAAATGCAACTGCAGGATCTGCATAATTGAAACTTTTGCTCTGATCTTGTTATTTCCCTCAGGCAATCTCCCTCCCTGACAAATGGAGATTATAAGTGAGGGTCTGTAGTAAACGCAACTGAAAAAGGGCATCTTTAATGTTTTTGCAATCTGTTCAAAGGAGCCTGGGTGCTGAGCACAGAAAACTCATTTGCCTTTTACCTGAAATGCCATTATGTTTATTAAATTAAGAGTGGCATTAATGCTAGAACATATCCAAATCTTTTTGTGATTTTTCATTTGTGATAACTAAAAGATCTCACTAAATATTTCTCCATACCTTTAAATAATATTGCCCGTCATGTAATACTTGTCTCAGATTTTCCTCAGTGGCTTTGTATCAGAGCTGAAAAAGAGCTATCACAGAAAATAAAATGGGACTAAAATAACAGTCCTTTGTATTAAATTTAACATTTGGCTTCTATCCCAGAATTTTCCATATCCATATTAGAATCAGATGGTAGAGTAAGATGAAAAGATTTCCTGGATGGGTTTTATTCTTATTCTTACTAAGGGGCTGATAACAGGCTGAAGGCAAGATACTTGTTGTAGTAAAAAAATCTGCCTAATATCAAAGGCTGGATGGACAAGCTGACATGTATTATTGTTAGGCCTCCCTGCTTGATCACATTTCAGCATCATAAAATCATTCTGCTAGAGAACATGAAGTATGAAAATTCCAGCGTGAGAGCAAAAAGCCGGGGCTGGCAGGTAGTGCTGCTTTGGGCACACTGCTTTATGCTTAGCAAGACAATACAAGGGTTTGATATCAAAGTGCAGCATTGCCAACGGCACAACCTAGCTATATTTATTTTAAATTTTAGGTATTCTCAACTCTTTGCATTTGTGAAAGGCGCTCCCTTGTCCTGACTTGCCTGTGGAGCTGGTATTCTGTGGGATGTGACAGTGTAGGGCAGCGCCTCCGGTATTGCTCAGCCTTTTCCAGGAGCCGTGCATCCTCTGCACTGTCCCCGAACCAGCCACTTGCCTCGGGTTCCTTTGGCAATCTGGAGACAGGAAAGATCAAAGGGACCTAAATACTCTTCAGAAAGCAATTTTCCCTTTACTCAGAGCAGCTTTGTATAGTACTTATGTATGATTGGGCTTAAATTGTACAAACGTTTGCAGGCTCTGGGTATTCTATGCAAAAACAATTACTTTTGATAAAATGAAGGAGTGGTGCTTTCTAGTGTTGCTGTTCTGCTGTAGTGGAGACTGCGAGCATGATATTTGAGCTATAAATTAGATTTTGCAAAGCAGCTCTTCTGTAGGGAGTCTGCTGCTTCAGACCGACAGGCTATAATTAGCATTTTCTGGGGATGTTTTTGCTCTGTTTTGATGCAGTATCTTCAGCAGCAAAAGTAGAGCAGCAGTTGCAGGCTGCATTGACCCTTCATCTCAGCTTGCGACCGCAAAGGGTATCAAAGAGCAAATATGCTTCATAGGTATCTTCCGTTGCTTTTCTAAATACACCTTTTTAAGGCACCTGGTATGTGATTTGAATTTACAGGCAGAGAGTCATTTCACCAGCTCTGGGTGTTTACAGCGTCGACCTCAACATCTGAGCTTTTACCCAGCGCTCCTTTTACATTCCAAGGAGAGAAATGTGCATGTTTAGAGGAATAATTCATCTCATTATTTTAGACATCTTCTTTCCAGTGAGATGGACTGTATTCTAGAAGAGTCTTTTTCTCTCCTAAGCAATAATTAATCCTAGTATAATTAGCGCAGGCGAGGCTATCTGTAGTTAGGTGAGATGGATCCCATACAGCGTGTTTCTGAATAGCACTGTATTCTCACTCTGCTTTTAACACTGTATTAATGCTTTTCTTTTTTTTTTTTTTTTTTTTTTTTTTAATGATCAGATTGCCATAGGGAATACACTTGTGTTTGTAAGAAATATTTGTTTCGGTCCCTAAGAGATTTTTACCACTGATAATTACAGCTACCTTAATGCTTCCTGTGAAAGCTGCTTTGGTTGGATTGATCCTGTCCTCCATGACTCAGGTACCAGTTTGATGCTAGGCATCTTCTTGGATGAAGAATGCATTCTGGGGCATGTTGGGTACTTAGGCAATGCAAGGGACATAGGGCAGAAATCTCTGAGAGAACATGGGACTTCCTTGCGCTCTCCTGACAGTGGCTTCAAGGAGGCCAGATGAATGAGGCTGTAGCACATACATGCTTGTTTTCAGGAGTGTTACTACAACTGGAATGAGAGATAAGGAAGCATAATTTGTACTGGGGAACAGTATTGATGCCCTGTTTGTTTGGGTTCACCTGAACCATGCTTATGAGTTCATTCAAATAGAAGGAAAGCTCCCAAAGCTGACCTCCTCAAGTTTGCCATGTATGACAGGGCACAAAGGAAAAGTAGCATCTTAGTGTGGCAATTAGCGACACGGACTCTGCCGGAGAGTGAAGCGAAGACGTTCATTAACATCACAAAGCTCTTTATATATCTTTCAACACACAGCTAGTATTATTCCATTCCCTAGTCTACAAAACACATCGATACTTTCCCAGTCCTACTACCTTATCATAGTTTTCACAACATGTTCCATGGATGGTATACACAAAGACAGCATGCGGATGTCGCCTGCTTGTCCCTCTCAGGAGCTGTGTACTGGCTGCTCCGTTTACTCTTCCCATGGTTTTCTGAACATCAGCACGAGGATGTCATCAGTGCTGTTCCCCAGGTCCACGTCCACAGCTTCTTCTTCCTCCACATCTTAGGAGACAGAAGAATTTCCTGTGAAGAGCCCTCAGCAAAAAAATAGAGTAATACCTAGTAACTAAGGAATCAAAGTTATTTCTGAGGTGTATAAAGAAAGTCACAGAATAGGAGTGCTAAGGTGTTATTGGTCCCATGTTTTTCATTTGTCACTGTATCATACTGGTGCAAACAAATTGATTTTCATAGGGTGATGGCTGCTGGAAATGTGTTCCCCAAAATCTGTAATTGCTTTTGGAAGTCTTGGCTCGGAACAGAATTCTGATATCTGGATTATTGACACCCAAAACCTCAAGGCTCCCTGCTATGTTCCACTGAGTATTAGTTTTCCTCTAATTAATCTTCTGGTTGATTAAGTAATTAATTTTTCTAGGTGACTATGTATTTTGTTCCTTTAATTAATGAATTCTTTCACCTCAGCTTTGCTTATTCCCTCTCTTGTCAAGGTCTTATGTTAGTATTTACAGCATTAGCTAGTGAGATGTGTATGCATTTTCTTTTTCTTTTTTTACAGATGTAACAGAAATTGCACCATGTATTTTGAAGACTTCACCAACAGATCAGCAGCTGAACAAGCTTGCGAGGAGACTGGGACCCGAATGGGAGCACATAGTTCTGTGCTTGGGTTTGTCCCATACTGACATCTATCGATGTAAAGTCAATCACCCTCACAACCTGCAGTCACAGATCGTAGCTGCGTTTGTCCTGTGGAGACAGCGTTTGGGGAAAAAAGCCACAATCCAAAGTCTACAAGTCAGTCTGATGGCAGAAGAAGTGGATCCTTCTGTGATACAGTACATGCTTGAGTGAAGCTTTGCTTTTAATAGGGAGCTTTCAAGTACTTTGTTAAATTAATTAAAGAGGATTCACTCAAATGTATGTTGAAGATCTGACACCTCAAAGTGGAAAAAAAAATGGGGTTGGGAAGTGTGGTTTTATTAGGCTTAAACATTCCAGTTTTCTGTGGCATCTTGTGACTTGTAATTCTTTTCATGCCAGATTAATTTTTAGCAGGCATTAAAAAATGGATCACTTTTTCCTGTTCGCTTTTGTACTATTCCAGTGGGGATATAGGGTGACACTTACAGTCCTTGCAAGCAGGAGGCCCTGCAGTGAGTTCAGCAAGGTTTCTGGTTTCATTGCGGGAGGAACACTTGGTTTAACCTATTTTCTGGACTGTGTAGGAGCCTTTTTTACTGCTGTTCCATGCTAGTTCCCTGATATCCCAGCAAGAAATGAGAATAATCACTGTTACTAATTTAACAATTTTACAACAGTTATTGCAGGTGGCTAATTTCACATTTATAAAAATTTTAGCACCTACGGTTTCTTGCTAGGATAGATGGCTGCCACCTTAGTCTACCTTTGAAACTGGCCCTAAGTGAAAGTAACAGGAACCTAGTGTGCCTGTGAGGGTTTCTCCAGTTATTATTTAATGCGTTTCTGCAAGGAGACAGGCACTAGGCATGTATGCCATCTCTTAGCATAGCACGGGTGGGGAGTTCTTACTAAGAATGGTAGAAATGGTAGAATATGGTAGAAAAGTGACCAGAAGACAGGCAGGAGACAGCAAACAGAGCAAGAAGGGGCCTAAAAAATGGGATGGTTTCTAAGTTGTGCATGTTTGTCTCCACTAATAAACTGGGAGACAACTTGGTGCCCGCTGAGTCTTTATACTGTGCTCTGGATCCAGACAATCTTGTTTCACAGAAGTTTTACTCTTAGGTGGAGTGTCATAGGCACCTTTCTCTGACCACCACATGCCCAACGGGTTACTAAAGCTTGCAGGTCTTTTCTGGTGAACTCCCCACTGCTCTCCTTCCAGCTTGCGCCATCCACCAGGCTCATGTGCTTTCTGTCAGCTTCTCTGCACCTAATGGGGGCAGCTTCAACACTCCTGTCCCTAGTTCTTTGCCAGCTGTAATTGTACCATCAGTGATGATTAGATTTTATCCAGAAGAACAGTAAAGATTGGGCTTTTCTCCGCTTTCCCTCCTGTCAAAGGCTTTTTCTTCCTGCTGGAAGAAACCACTGAGTTTTTTGCTGAACAGGTAAGTGGGGATCAGTCCACAGGGTACACATCCGGAGGCAATGGAAGCAACCATCTGCTCTCTGAGGCCTGATGATAAGAGGCAGAATATGTTTTAATTCTCCCTGGGGCAGTTTGCTATACAGTAAATGAGGAACAAAGTTTGGATGCAGGGTTTCCAGGTCTATTTATGAGCAACTTCTGGTAGACTGTTTCATCTACAGAGTCTTTGCCAAGTAACTTCCCATCCTACAAGATCTGCCCCGTATAATTTAACAGCTTAACAGCCTTGTCAGAAGTCTTTATTGGAGCATGAATGAACTTTACTGCCTTTTTTTTTTTTTTTTTAATTCTTCCTGTGCCTAGATTTTGGAAGACGTCTGGGAAATTAGGAAAGACAAAGAGATTTTAAGGACACACTGTCTGCCTTGTTTTTCAGAAACATGGAAACAGAAAACATATCCTGGCAGGATCAGCTCCCACAGGTCCCAAAGCAATCTGGTAGTATTTTGGTTTTAATCTTCTGTATACAGTTCTGACCTTCAGTAAATCGTGATCCTGTTATACCTCACTCAGATCTTAACTAACCATATCGTAATAACGGCTACTTACAAAGTTTAAGGCTATCAACAAGTCCCAAATAATCAATGTAAATAAATTCAGGCCTTGGGATTTATTTATTTTTCTGTTTCATGGTGCTTTAATGCCAGCATATTCCATTTTGGTTGAAAGTCATCCTTGAGCAGGTGTACAGACATTTGGCAAATTCAGATGAGTGTGGCCCAGCACGGGGAGCATGATGAGGACTCTGAAGCAATTCTGCCAGTGAGAGGGGCAGGAGCGTCATCTGCATGTTAGGGAAGAGGGGCAAAGCAGCGTCCCTGGCAGCAGTTTGGAGGAATGAAAGCTGGATATGGAAGAAACTACTGAAAACATGATGTAGAGCAAGAAGCTGGCTCACAGCCACATAAATGCAAGTGCCTTGCTCTGAGCTGGCATGGACTAAGTCTTAACACAGACTGCTCTGCAAGGGAGTCGTCACGAGTTAACCCAGCTTGAAGGCAGTGCTTGGGGAAGGCAACCAGCCTGGGTGGTAGAGCAGTGTGATGGGCACACTCACTCACAGGGCCCTGGTACCACCTTCTTTGTATTTCATGTTCCTGATTTGTTAAACCAATGTCAGGTTATCTGTAACTGATATATTTAGAGCATTTTTGATGATTACGAAAACAGCCTGGAGTAGGTATGAAGTCTCATGCCAAAGAAGCCTTCCTTGCAAGCCAGGTATCCTTCTGTGGATCTACTGTGGGCCACTGGAAACCTCATGGGTCACTGTCTCATCAGGTAATTTCTCCACAATCTTTAAACTGGGCTTTAGGTGGGCTAAATTATGCATCCCAGCAGTGGTACCGAAATAACAGGAGCCATGGCTGGGCAGAATTTAAAACCTGATTTCTCGTGTTGTAGAACAAAGCACCTAATTCATAATTTATAGTTACTTTCACGTTCCCAGGCCCTAAATTAATACTGTAATACTTGAGTTGCAAATATTGAAGGGAGAGGTTTACTTATTTTATGAGGCTGTTTCCATTGCTGTTATTTTTAAATTCATGGAAATGTTCCTATTAGACTCTTCAGTTTTATTAAAGCTTGTTTTTGCACCACACAAATGCAGGGACACATTAACTTGACAGTAGTATTCCTTTAACCAGTGGATTTTTCCATCCACTTAAAAATACTTTTCTTCTGTATGTAATGCTTTATTTTGCACAAGGATGCAATTAAGGCTATTTAATTCTTCAGATGTATAGCAAGGCCTCTCATTCTCTCTTAGGACAGCCAAAAGGTCTTAAAATGTTTATTCTTCTCTGGCTAATTTGGGAGCAAATGTTATTTATTTACATCTCACTCATCGTCAAGCCTGCAACTTCAGTATTGTTCAGGAGTGAGGCAACTCAGGGAGTGAATTTCCCCATCCCTCCCTTCGCCTCAACTCCCTTGCGCCACCAGTTTGGATAATGACAGGGGGCTTGCGCAGGGGCTCCTGTGCCCCCAGGACTGGTGCATGGGACAGGCTGAGAGCCGGGGCAGCCCCAGGCAAGGACTCGTCCCTCTTCCTCAGCTCATCGCTTGCCAGGAGCGGCCACTCAAGGCTTTGGGCTAGTGCATGGACTCAGGGACAAAGATGAGCCAGCAGCAACGGTTCTCTGATGTTTTTGGGTTTCTTAACTGGTGTTGCAAAAACCTTTCTAGTGAAAAAGGGTATTATTACTATCTACTTACCTGTGACAGTGTTTAGGAGCCCTGAGAGAGGAAAGCATGAAGGTGGCCCCTGCTGGACCTTCCACTGAAATGGATGGCCTAACTTCTGGTCCTTGGAAAAAGTAGTTGTTGATTCTCTTCCTTGGTCTATAAAGGAGGCTTTGAGATCCCATTTAACTCTCCTGAGTGGTAAGTTGGCTTTATAAAAGCTGTCTGGTAGTCTGCAAGTACAGATGGACTCTTAGCATAGCAATAGGCAAGATCTAAGAGCGCTGCTTCCCACCTGTATAAATCGGCATAGATGATCACAAAGGAGGGATCTCCTCAGGGCAGAACCGTGCCAAGGAGGCTTCATGCTGCATTGAACAGTGGCTGGAGTGTAGAGTAAAATGAAAATGCTGTCATCTTTGAGCCGCTTCTCCCAGATGATGTGGGGGAAATTTCCATCTTGAGTCATATGACAGTCATTGATCGATGGAATAAAACATTTTGAAAAAGACTGGAAAAATAAACAGTCATACTATATTCAAAGAACATAAAGGGCATGCTCATCTGATGCTAAATGTGGCCATGCTGCCAATTTTGTTTCTTACTGGAAATAAAAACAGTCTCTGAGAGCTAATCTGTTTATAAGCTTCCATATTCTCTATAGCCATGGGCTAATATCAAGGCATAGTAGAAGTAGAGCTGATGTAAAAGATTTCTACATTTACAATGAATATTCAAAAGCTTTATCCAAATTTCACTAAATGAAAAGAATTTTGACTTTCAAGATGTCTTTCTATCACCTGATAAATAGACCTAAAAATAAATCCAGTGATTTGGCTATTTTTGGCCTTGATACAGTGTCTTTTTTAACTGATTTCCCAAGAAAAAGGAACATTTGCCGGAAAAGGAAATAATCTTTCAAAATATCTTTCCAGATTAAAAAAAAAGAAGTATGGGGGTTTTTAGCAGAACTCACTTCTGAACCCAGCATTTTAGTTGTGAAAAGAGATAAATTGGCATTTTCCTTTTGAAGCTGTTGGGGAGAGCTGAATGATCAATAGAGCTGATAGCGATGCGGGAAGAATCCCGGCACTCCTGCAGCAGCAACTGCACTAAAACGTCTGCACGTGTTCCAGATACCATTTCTGACACTGATGTCTGGTCCAAACCCCAGCAGCAAAGAGGCAAAAAGTCTCTTATTAACTTCAGTGCGCTTTGGATTAGGCCTTCTTTAATTGGAACCTGCTGAAGCATGGTACTTTTACTACCTCCTTTTGAAAAGCAGTCTTTATGGATTTGGGGCAATAAAAAAGAAAGGGGTTTTTTTTGTGGGTGTAGTAAGCAGTCTAGGTTATGGGGTCCTCTTTTCTTGCCTCAAGTGCTACTTTGCACTATTCACTTCAAAGTAAGCATCATGAGAAAGGAAAAAGAACAGAGGAGTGGAGCCATTCAGCAAAGGATATCGGTATGTTTCCAAAACCAAGAACATTTTGAGTTCTGGAATGTGAATAATCCCCTAAGAGGTGGGATTTGATGGCTCAGGAGATCATTAATAGATTCATGGAGTTTTCCACCTCAAGATCAAGGATCCAAACCCACACTGACCCAAAAGAAATGCGACCTAGTGCCAGCCTGTGCAAAATGAACTACACATTTTTCTCTCTTCTATCTTTAGGGCTTTCACTTCTGACCTACGCAGCACCAGCCCTTGCTGTCAGACTTAGAAAAGGGCATAGAGGATTAAATGAGCCAAGTACTTGACCTGCCCTCTGCCCAGAAGAGGGACAAACCTATTAGACCCTGGGAGGGCAAAGTAGGCAATGTGAATTGCCACGGCCAGTGTTCACATGGCGCATGCAGAGAGGCCATCAGCTTCCCGAGATGTCACCCGGACCTCCTCCACACCGACAGCAAGCTGCTTCACAGAGAGAGGACACACAGGGACCTCCTTAACAACTCCTTGCAGCACACACTCAAAGGCTGTTTTCACTTGCCGGCTAGTTATTATTCTCCTGTGGGTCCTGTCATAGCCCTTCCTGAGGAATGTGTGTCTAGGTGTAATATTTAACTGCCCAAAGTCCTGTTTCTGCATGACAGAGTCTCTTCCATGAACAGGTTCCGGGCAGGGTAGGGCACCACCTTAGCTGGGAGCACTGCTCACGTGCAGATCCCATCAGCAATGTTTCTTGTTGAAAATACATTTCCAGAGTCAGAGTTATTTTCTGATTAACAATGCCTTTTTTTTTTCCTTTTTTTTTTTCTTAAATTCAGAGCTAATCCAGTACTTGCTTCCTGGTTTGAGTTCTGTGCTGGCAGAGTGAGTTTCGCCCCATCATCAGGATACTTGTGCCTGGCCATTCCAATGCTGTAAGTCGGCCTGCCCCATGGCGTGCAGCTCAGGCACGGGCCTCAAAATTAGCCATTCTGACTTCCAAAATATGCAAACTCTTTTAGAACCTGGGACATTTGCATGTTGCTGTTCACTGTGATTTCAATCATTAGCTATTTTATTTTCATTTACCCTAATCTTCTGACTTTGCACCGTTAATTTTGGATTATCCTGAGGGGAATCATTGCGAACTAGAGCGGGGGTATTTTTTTGCACACATGCTGAACACCATTCCTTGGGAAGCAGACACACAGAGACTCTTACACTCCTTTGATGATCATTTTGATTTTTTAAGTGATCCTTTCTCTGCCAGGAGGGTGATGCTTCCCAGCTCACAACCCTGTGAACACCAGGAAGGGGCTGGGAGTGTTCCTACTTGGCTGAGGCTGGTCAGGACAAGCCTGCAATCAGAATCGCCTTCCTCGCACCTTAATAGGAATGGCACAGTCATTGCCCTTGAAAGCCCAATGGGCACCCAGCAGCCCTGTAAAAAAAAAAAAAAAAGATATAAAGACATACTAACAGGAAAATAAAACTTTCAATTATCTGAGCAGTCAGACCTCAGTGATACCGCCTTTTATGAGGTAATTTTATTTTTATGGACACATTTGCTAGGCTTTATTTAAATAAGAAGGCAATTGAATAACTAGAGCATGTGGAGACTCCTGATAAGGATCCGTCTTTCAGGTTATTAAACAAACTGCATAGCAAGTGCTCAATTATTCTTCAAAATGCTTAAGCAACACCTTTTGTTCAGATTCCCATCTAGAATTACCTCCCTGTAAGTTGCCTCCCAGTAATTTCCAAGAAGCAGTGTGCGATCAGCACACACCCCTGTTCTGAATAATAAAGACTTCTGAGAAAAATTTCAGCATTAACAAACAAGCCACGTAGGGACCTGGAAAATCAAGCCTTCTGAAGGAATTTTATTTGCCTCGCACTGGGCTCACTGCGTCGTCAGGTCTGATGTCTGCATGTGAAATGAGCCTCGATAATTACGTATTCTTCCTCGCCACTCCAGGCTGCAACTTGTAGAGCGATGCAGACTTCTGATGAGCAGAGTTCGACGAAGGTGTAGCGAGCCCGAGATTACTTAATGCACGCTTGGGGTTTGCTGTTTGAGCAAGCGGCCATCGCAGGGCGAGCAGGGTGGAGCACCAAAACCTCTGCAGAGCAGAGAGAGCTCCAAGGAGTGTGGCCATGCTTCTCAGCCATGGCGCAAAGCATGTCAACACAGGCCTTGAAGAGGCAACCAGAGGGTTTTCCTTCTTGTGGTACATACAGGTTTTCTCACTCAGCACCAAGTATTTGGGTCTCACAGAACTCTGAAAAAAACAACCTCAAACGCCTGAAAGTAGCTGTCTAAAGCAAGAGCCATATCATAGAAGCAGGCAAGAACAATAGCAAAGATCTGGAGAAGACCAGATTGGAAAGAATGCCCTGAATCTGGCAGACCAGCCTGTTGTGAATCTGAGGACTGCGATTTTTCTGTTTCAGTGGTGTTGTTGTCACGGGTTGTTGGTTTCTCTGCTTCCGTGTCAGCTCAGGGCTCTGGTGAGCCAGCCTTTGGACTCCTGGTAAAGAGAGGGAAGAGCAAACAGATCAGAGAAGAACACGTATGCTTGAGCATGTACAGGACAAGAATAAAGGGATTGGGAGAGGAGGGAATGAGCTCTGGAGCTCCTGGAGGGCTGGCTCCCAGCACTGCCCCATCCTCAGAAGTGCACCAGGTCCTTGCCTGCTGGCTTCTCGTTCCTGCCACGAGACTGTGTGCCGGGAGATGTCTTCTGACGCCAGCGGATGCCACAGCAGGTGGGCTTTTTCTTTCTCTTTTTTTTTATTTTCCCAGGCAGAGACAACCAACACATCAGATTTCACCCTGAAATCCAGCTGACGGGCTGGCTCCAGGTTTAACATGCTTTCCTAGAAGGGACATTGCTCACAGGGCACGTGGTTGTGATTTCCAAAAGATAATCCCGCGAGGCATGCATCCTGGCGAGGTGACAAGCAATGAGTGACTGAAGCAAAGTTGTCACCCAAAAGAAAAGCCAGCAGGAGCCTGGCCAAGCATGGCCGACAGTAAACACTTCTGGCCACGGCTGCTGCCCACCCAGCGCCACGCAAGGGGCACGTGGCCACCACCACCTCCCCACTTGGGGGATACGAATGCCGGGCCAACCTTGGGACATGTGCCGTGCCAGGCTGGATAATGAGCCCTGGCTTCTTCCACGGCCTCTTGCTGGCTGTTGGGCCCCAGTTTTGGGGTGTGTTTAACCACCTGCGCCATTGGGTGCAGCTTTGGTGGAGCTGGAGAGCATCACAAGAAGGTCAGGCTCCATCGGCTAGAGAAACCTGCCTTCTGCCTTCAACAAGCTGGCAATGAAAATGGCTGGTTCCTTGGGAACTGAAATAAGTCAACAGAAGCATCAGCTGCTCTCGGGTGTCTTGTCTTAGAAATGCAGGTTTGTTCTCTTCGGTGTTGTAAATAAAGCACTTTGAGCGTGGAGAAGAGGAATGGGTGAGTGCCAGCCTGACGTGGAGGCCCGTGCTCCTGCCTGCTCCTCAGGACGCCCCTTTGCTGTACACCTGAGGTGGGCCCAACCCATGCTTGTGGCCAGTCCTGCTCTGTCTCCCCCACCATGGACATTCTCAGTGTGGGCCAGCATGGACCCTCAGGATGGTCCACGGTGGCATGTTTCAGTCCATCTTGCTCCTTCTCACCATCCCCCAGTGCAGAGACCTCCTTACCGGAGGGCAAAGGCGTGCAGGGTGCCATCAGCCTACCCGCTCCCATTTCCCATCCACCCCACTGGGATGCACTGGGCACAGGAGTCATCTGGGTGCCTTCCTAGTAGGACTTGAAGGTGGCCAGCTGCTAGGCCAGACCGACTGTGCAGGCAGCCCGGGCTTCACTGATCTTAACGACATGGAAGCTGGTGGCTGGGTGAGCTGTTTGTTCAAGTGCCCTGGAGCTTGCAGGAGCACTGCTCCATAGCCAGGACGCAGTGTGGGCATGGCCAGAGTAACTGTCCCCCCAGGCAAACTGCTGATGAGCCCAGCAGAGATCCAGCAACGATGAGTATGGCCCGTGGAGCTGGAGCTACCCGTGCAGTGGTGAATGCCGCTTACCCTGGCAAGCAGCAGTGTTTTTCATTAAAAAGCCAGCGTTTCTCAAATAGTGCCATTGTGTTCTCCGGTATTTGAACATGTTGGCAAATGCTTGTGTTTTTTAAGGGCCATTACAGCAACCAAGCAGGAGTGCTGCACAAAAGTAAGCCAGAAGTGCAGCTGATCAGAAGCAGCATCGAAAGGCTGCCACGTTCGCTGCCGTGAACCCTCCTGGGAGCACAAGCTTGGTAAGAGAAAGAGGAAAAGATGAACGGCACCATTTGGCAGTGGCTATAACTAACATGGTAGGGAAAATCCAGACCTAGTGTATAAGAGATGATCATATGGCATAACAGAATTGCTCATCTGTTAAGCATTACGAAGTGCTTACTATACTAAGCATCGCCGATCTCCAGGAAATGTACCTAGGTGAAGCTGAAGATTTTTAAATCTAAAACTGATGGCATAAATCAAACCCTTCTTAGGCTCCCGCAATAAGAAGAGAAAAGGAAATTGCTTTTCAGCCCAGAAAGCATGCTCCTGGTAGCTGATAAACTGGCTGTGGCTCCCCACAGAAGGCACGATGAATAGCGAGCGAGCAAATATCAGAACTGTAATGTGCCTCCAAAGGGAAACAGGGAGCGGCAGCAGCTGCTGCCGGAGGAATCTGGAGCCAGTGGGTGGGAGGGGGAACTGCACCCTAAGGGTAAGGGCCTGTAGGGTGCCCAGGGTGGAGCTCCTTAGCATCCACAGACTTTCCTGTGTCACTATAATTCCTTAACCCTGGGGCCAGAAAAGATATCTGAGGAAACAGGAAAGCACCAGTGCATTTGCACCATGCCAGCCAAAAGATGAGCTGAGGCCTTACTGAGGTCATGGGTGAGGGGGTGATCCTGAAGCAAAGTAACCCTACGAGATGAAGACCTGACTTCATCCCTTCTAGCTTTCACCTGGCCAACCATTTACTGTTAGAAAGCCAGAGAAGGATCCATCTAACTTTAGACATCTACCATAGGGACACCTACGTCAGGGCTGATCCCTGTCACATCCTTTTGCAGTCAAGGGAGAGAAGCAGGCTGCTTTTGCGTAAATTCGTCTACCTTTCCATAAGTTTTTGCTAGGATGAGATGAACTCGCACCCCAGTGAGCATAATTGATGCTTAACTCAGCTGTAGGTATGCACATTAATTGAGATGAATCCCATCCCTCATGTCAGATTAAATGAATCCCACCCCAAAGTCCTGATTTTTTGAGACAATGTGTTCCATCAGGAACTTGATGGTTCTGTCTGCCAACATGGGCAGCCCCTGCAGTACTGCTGCCACCTTGCCAGCTGTGGAGGTCCTGACAACGTGGGTTTCAGGGGGTAATAAATGGCTCACGTATCCAATAAAAGGAAATTGAAACTCGGTAGACAAGCTTCCCTGGAAAAAGACCTACTCAGTTTGTATAAACACTTCACACACAGCAAGAGGGATTCTGGAACAAAACGCAGCCTTGTAATCCAGTTCTAGTCCTAGCTGTGTATGAACAGAGTGGATCTCTGCTACAGAAACAGATACGTTGAGAGGAAGCCAATAAAGACAAGGGTGCCTAACAAAAGTGATAAACTACCCAGCAGTAGATTGTATATGTTTCCTTTAGCGAGATACGTCACTGTCTGCTTTGTGAAGCACCAGAGCAGAAATGTTCCATTTTGTGCCTTCCAAGAAATTTGGTGCTTTGACTCCTCCCCCCCACACCTACTCCCCCCCTCTTTGTTGCTAGAATTTTAAAAGCTTGAATTTGGAATAGTCTTGCATTTCCTCATGTCTGTGTGTCTCACCTCAGTGCTATTAAAAGTCATGACACGTAATAGAGAAACAGCTGTGCAGGAAACTTCAGGCATCTGTTTAATATTAATTGCATGTATTCCTAAAAAGTCATAGCATGTTCTTAAAATTTCACTGCACATCTGGTGCGTCACTGCTTAGGGGGTTTTTTTAATAGTTTTTATCTGTGAGTCACTGAGAATTATCAGCCACAAGCTGGCCAGACAGCGGGGAGATACACAGGCAAGTAAAATGGAAGAGACATTTCTAAATAGCTTCTAAGAAACCACAGCTCTGAACAAAAATGACAAAGCAACACTGAGTGCTAGCTGCCCGTCAGCAGACACCGAGCTATAGGGAGTCTAGGTTTAGGGAAGGAGAGTATATTCTATTAACAAACACTGTATGATTTAAAAGATGTATCTTCCATGTGAATTCTGTCCCAAACTGTAAAGTAGGGTTTGTTTTTCAGCCAGAGGAGGAGGAGTTCTACTGCAGCCATTCAAAAACCCGCAACTTGTCCCCTTCTGCTATACCTCTTGCCCACTCTGACCCCAGCCTACTTGCACTTAACCATATGCTTTTCCTGAAGACTTGGCAAGTCTCACGTTAAAGAAAGTGGTCTCTTGAAGATCAGGTGAAAGGTGTGTTCCTCAGCCTGACACGGCCCTGCAAAGCCTCCCCCTCCAGAAGGTACTCCCACCGCCCTGCCCTGCGCTAGCCCAGGGGACCACGGAGCCGCAGCCCCCCCGAGGAAGGCACGGCAGCTGGTCCCACTGGCATCCATGAGATTCTGAAAATTATGCTAAGTCTCTGAGAAGCTTTTTCTGAATGAATGCTGGATAAAGGATTTTTGCACATTTTTCTATATGTCCATCCACCGGGAGGCAAGTACCCCCAAAAAGTGTCACTATGAACAACTACTTTTTTATTTTAGAGATCTTTTTTCAGGAGCTTGTCTCATATACCGCTCATGTCAGTGTGTTTCCCACTGTCAGCTGTTTGAAATATTTGCTGAGTGGTGACAACCGGTAATTAAGTCAAATGATGATTTGGGATGTTTATTAATGCATAAAAAAGGAACTACAAGACATAGATTTGGGAAAACACAGCTTTGCCAGCGTTGCAGAGCAGGTGCATCCCACAGCGAGCTCCATGCGGCAGTAGGTCTGGAGTGCACGCGTGCCTGGGGTTCTCTGCAGGAAATGAGGGGACCCACAGGGGCTGGGGCAAGGGAAGGAGGGAGGGAAGCCACGGGCACGGCCCTCATCCCAACGTGCTGCAGCAGGCACCCGTGCCCACATGTCAGAGGGTGTCTATGGGAGCAGCATTCCTCAGTCCCACACTTTGGAGGTAGAGAGTGAAGCCTAAGGTTTTACTCTTCTAAAGAAAAAGTTCTCTGCTCAGAAGGGTTACAACTTTCTACCTTTGAAAGAGTTTCTCTGAAATCAGCCTTTCATTTCATACCTTCCCCCAGCTCTGAGGGAAGTCCTCATTTTGGGCTACACTTCACAGTTGGTTCCTATGTTTGTAATGGGGTGAACAGTCTTGGGTGCCGTGGTCCTCTTTGGGGGGGGGCTTCTAGTTTGGAGTCGGTGGCCTGGGTGCCCCAACAGCTGTGAGCTTGGTGTAGCCCCCACTTCATACTTCTCCACTCACCAGTAAGCAGGGGCAGTGGTCTTACTGTCTCCTTGAAAATTGCTTTGCATTTTTCAGATAGGGAAGACTTGCAACATCGAAGGGCGAGTGGGAAGGTGTGAAGTGGGTCCTCTCCAGAGGTGCAGGGACCAAGTGTCCATTGCGTGATTGGCTGTTTTTGCATTGCTAGAACAAGGAGTACTTTCCAGTCCTTTATTTTTCCAGTCTTAAAATGTGTGGCTCTATATTAAAACCTATTACGCCTCTGCTAAACAAGTTTTAGGAACCCACAGGCAAGAGGAACTCTGGGCCACTGGGAATCGGGGTGGGGGGGCAAAAAGGGGGAGATTAAGCAACAGTGCAATGTAGCCACGATGTGAGAGGGGAAAAGGGAAGGCTTCTCTGAGCCTCTGCCTGGGAACCCAGCAGGTGCCAGCTCTGGCAACTGTTTTGAGCCGAGTGTGTTTTGTCTTGATGTTTTTACAGATATGGATGAAATTTAATTCCTGGCAGAGAGCAAGTATATTATTTGTGGATAGAGTTGAAGGGGGACAACACAGAACCGGCAGAGCATTATTTTAAAATAATTTTAGTGAACAGCTGCACTCTCAGGCTGCAGAAGAGAAAGAAAAAGCTCAGGGGACTCAGGGCAGAGACAGTATTTAACCTGCAGAATCGCCACAGCCCAAATGCAGAGGCAAGAGTGGGTCTTTGCATCCCAGTCATCCCTCCTGGCCCTCATCAACCTCGCGCTGCTGGGGAGGGACATTAAGACAAGCCCAGCTCATGCTCCTCTTGTGGGACAGGGGCAGGGAGCATTACGTGGCTGCCGTGGGTCGTATCACTATACACCTGCTGAGCTGTGCTTGTCAGAAGGAAAGATCCTTTAATGTGATAAGGAGCTATCTAGGCCAGAATTAAACACAGCCAGCCATGCTAGATCTCTCTGAAAATACCTGTCGTGGACAGAAGGGCAAGCCTGACCCTGGAGCCAAGATGCAGGAGGGACCCAAGATCCCCTCTGCATCCAGGCTGGGGTGGGACACCACAGAGCCAGGCTATGGCACTTTGCGGGGACCAAACTTGCCTGCTTTTCTGAAATGGAGTAACTTTCCTCCCTGGCTGGTGCCCTGAGGGCACAACCCCTGGCACTCTCTGCATGCCGAGGCTGGTAAACAGGCGCTGAGGAGGCTGGGTGACTGCCCCCGCTCCCAGACCCTCCCCGCTGCCACCGGAGGGGCTGTCCCGGCACATGGCAGCACTTCTTTGCCCTGGGTGGGAATGCCAGTGAGGCATCCTGACCTGCCCTGGCTCAGGCTGGGCTGGGATCACTGTCCAAGACCTTTTCCTCAGTCGCAAGAGGTGCCAGGATCCGCCCCAAAATCAGTGAAGGAAATAAATCTTGCCAGGGCAATTACAACCAGGAACAGGTTAAAGGCAGGAGAAGCGCCGGAGAAACCACCCGACATGGATCTTCGGGTGTTTTTCTCCTCACCGGCATGCCTCACCTTAAAGCAACTTTCTCTTAGCGTGACTTCACCCTGCGCTGCTTTCGCTGCTGGCAACAGCCACACGCTGCGAAAGCTAAAAGCCCGTCTCCAGCGTATGCCTCAGCGCAGAGGGATGGCCAGGGACAAGTGGGGACAGCACGGTCAGACAGCCGGCGTCACCACGCTCCCGGCCACCACGTGCCCGTGTGTGTGTGTGTGTGCGCGCGTGTGTACACGCAGAGGATTCCCACCGCACCAGTGTGTGTGCAAAGGGGCAGAGCTGTAATGAATTTATAGTCTGGGGCCGCTTGCCTTCACGCAGCAATTGTTCTGGCAGCGCAGCACAACCACCGGTGGTGCTGCCAGGAGGGGAATAAGGCTCGCACCACACCGAATCCTGCAGGACACTTGGGTGCAGAAGCCGGGGCCGGGGGTGGGGGGATGCCAAGGCAGCCGGAGGGGGGACCCGGGCACGGTGAGAAGGTGACCGCCAAACCGTCGCAAGAGAGAGAGAGCGAGCAGCGCCCGGCGCGCAGAACAAGATCTGTTCAATTCCATCAGTCAGCACTCTCTTCCAGAAGATGACCTATTGAACATTTCCAGGAATAGCTGTGCCAAGCCCGTCGACTGTTTCTTGGAAATACACTCAAGAAAAATGGCTTCCTTCCAGTAGGGATCTGCAGAAAGCCTGGACTGGATCACAGCTGCAGTCAGACGCCGGTGATGCTGTCGCAGCAGCTCTTTGGGGAGCTGGGGGATGCAGGGGGCCGGGGTGGAGGGGATGCATTTTCTCCCCTTTCTCCTCCTCCTTTCTCATCAGATGGGAACAACTGGGAAGGAAGGGGTGATTTTTATATTTTTTTGTGGATCGTCTCAGCTCACTAGTATGTTTATCGTTACTTGCAGTCTCCAGCAGTACGCAGATAGGAAAACCTGCGGTGCTGCATGTGACTGGGCTGTCAGCCCGGCACACAACCTACCTGGGCTATTCCATAGGCAATCACTAGCATCTGCTGCCAAGCCTGCCACAGGCCCCCACAATCATAACTCGCACCCAGCGTGGTATTCTTGGAATTCCCTTATCGCTTTATTGCTGGAATTAACACGATAACCTGAAGTTATTGCTGTGGTACCGAGGTTTAGCTCCCTGCACCAACAGTTGTGTGGGTGGTAGGGTGGGGAGCGGGCTTGAAACATGCCCTTGGGTGGCCCTGTCCTGGCTGGAGGGTCCCACCAGCTCCAATCTACCCACAGGGAGAGGGGCTGCAAGTCACAGGCGATGGGTGGTACCTGCTGGGGCCTGTCCCCATCATGCTCACCATCACCTGCACTCCTGCCGTTGCCAAACCCACCCCTTTTTTGCCATCTGGAACCAACGATGTACAAACCAGGGTCACGCACTGACCAGAGCTGAAATTTCAGGTAATTGTCTTGAATTTACACATTTACAATATGGCACTGGTGAGCAGATGGCTTTTGCAAAGTGGGGGTTCAAGTCCCTCTGCACATCTCGCTGGTCCCTTTCCACCGTCATCCTCCGACATGCCTCAGGGTGAACAAAACCTCGTGGAAATGAACATTTCCCCACCACCGGGTGAAATCAGGCAGATGCTGCTCTGCTGCCTGAGAGAGACTGTAGAGGTGCCTTTTGGAGTTGCTCTGGATTGACTCCAGATCTGGATTTGCATTGGGTCCTTCCTGACGGGTTACAAATAAACCAAAGTAATGGGATCTGGCATGGCTTGGCAGACTGTTAATAGGATATAGAGTCTTTCATTTCTGGGTCATTAATTCAAACCAGCCCAGATCAGTAGCGGCCACATTTTGTTGCAGTCTAATAGCTGTATAATAACCCCTCGGAACAGAATTAGGGAGTCCATCACCACAATTTATTTTAAGTATAATTACTTTTGTTGGCTCTCTCAGCAAAGAAACCCAGGACTGAATGTGCCCCGAAGTGGGGGCTCCCCTGGAGAAGCGGGGGCAGGTGGTAGCTCTTTCTGCAGCAGCCAAGTGCAGCCGCCAGGGCCGTTCCTCCAACGCTGTTTACAAGGCAAAGTTCTCCGGCGTGCAGAGAGACCACCTGAGCAGTAAGCATCTCTGCAGCTATTAAAAACTGGGCTCCAGATGTAGCCTCCAGCTTAGAAAGTCCCTGCAAGCCCTACTTGACTTGTTGGAAGTGCAGAATCCCTCTATAGTTGCTTACTTTCTTATATTCTTTCCAAAGCATCTGTTACTGGCAACTCTCTGAGTCAGGACACCGGGTGTTTGACCTAACAGGGATCTTTTTTCTTTCTTTCTTTTTTTTTTTTTTAACATTCTTGTATTCTGAAACCCTCAAAGGGGACATTAATGATATTCAGTGCACTTGTCTCAGATCTATGCACACTTTTAGCTCTAAATTCACACATGCACTTGTATATGCTCAAGCATAGCCGGCATTTGTTTGCATTTTTGGAATGGCCCAGTAATTAAAAAACCCTTTGAATGATTTATAATTCCTTTGTGAGGAAGGAGAGCTACACTGCTTTTTTTTTTTTTGCCTCTTTCTGTGTCAAATCCAGTGGGTTGGCAACCATCTCCTTTCAAAAATTAACTAAAATAAGCTTTCTGTTTTCCTGGGAGGAATATTTTCCTGTTTCTTTCTGGGTGTGGTCAGAATTTTTGGCAGCACTTCGCTGAACCGAAGCGTGTGTCTGACTAATGCAGCAAACAGGCTAGTACACCATGCCGTTTGCACAGATTATTCATGTCATACCATCAGATCGCATCATTTGTAATTCGTTGTAGCGATTCCAAAGAGCCCCGGAGCTTGATGCTAAGTCCACTTTACTTGTAGACGCTTTCAACATAAGGCAGAGGGGTCTGGGAGGGGAGGGGGTAATGCTGTGAAACGCACTTATAGAATGGGAGTGGTGGAAAATGCCACCACCTGAGTGTCAGGGAGTCTATAAAGGAATTTATCTGCAAGGACAGCTTTTCATCAATGGGTCGTCTGCAGCGGAGTCATTTGTCACAGCTGACAGTTTTCACTGGATTGCATCACTAGCTGTTCCACTCCAATTCTGGGCTTTTAAAAATATTATTATTAAATTTATTGTTCTTTTAAAAGAGGGGCTGAGGTCCTTTCTTTACTAAATGAACAAACAGAACCATGAGCATCTCCTGGCTGACTTGCCAGTGTCCTTCTGGGCGTCTCTTAACTCAGCCACCACGGTGTCCGCTAGCAAGGGTTACGTTTAGCACTTTTTCTTCTAGTTTTCCTGGTAAGGAAGGCTTCGTTGTGGGTATTCGTTTGCACCGTTATATCTGAGTGGCCTCCAAGCCTTGCCCCCACCCCTGCCCCTGTGCTGCGCTGTCGCTGGCTGTCCATTGTGGACCCAGCCTTGAGCTTTAGCACCTGCAAGTGAGTACCAGAGAGCTGAAATGGGATGGAAGAGCAGGAGTTAGACCCCAGGGACCCTCTTTTGAACACAGGGAGATTTTAAGACCTCTTATTCCTCGCAGGGCACCATTCTCATTGTATTAGCAATACAATGGTGTTAATGAACAGCCTTGCGGCATAGAGGACTGATTTGAAGTCCAGCTTTTTCAGATGGACAAGAGACACTCGGAAACTATTTGCTATGTGCAAGCAGTTTAAACTGGACAGAGAATAAAGCAGATCACTTGCAACCACTTCGAGCACTGAGTCCCATTAGAGTAGCAACTGCAGATACTCTTTGGATAATACAGAGGTTTACATGTGACACTATGAATTGGGATAAGTCTTGGAAAAACATAACTAGGAGCTTAGAGGAGTTTGGAGACCAGTGGTAGTAAATAAAATAAACAACTGAAAACCTCAGTGCCTATCAAAGCATGAGTGCTGCAAGGTATCTTATAGATCTTAGCTCTATTAAAACAATCATCAATGTTCCTGTGCCAGTGACAAAGGGAAATAGGCCCTTCAGTGGGCAAAAAAACTTAATGGGGTTTGCAAAGCTATTGCAATTTATTGTGGAGGCTGCTGTTCATTTGCCACAGTCATGAGTATGAAATTAAGCTATTATAGGAAACTTCCCTGAGCAATAACAGTACAATTCTCCTGCAAAGTAGACCAGTAGCTTAACTCATGAGTATATGAAGAGTCCTGTGCTCATTTTTGGGAAGAACATGCTGATTATAACTGCCCACAACCCCTTTCAATACTACTGAAAGGAGCTGTAGACAGCTGTTAGATCGTGTAGGGCAGGAGTACTGCTAAAAGCTGAGGCTGGGGATTGTGCTGGAGGATGGGCCTTGCCTTGGTGCAGCCCCGCTCCTTGTCTCTCTGCAGTTCTCCAGGGCAGGTGTGACGGAGGAGGCTGTGTCTCACCCCAGCATAGGTCCAAACGGGGCAGAACAGCAGCCCTGCGCTGGGCATTTATGAGGGGGTCTCTGAGCAGGGCAGCGTGAGGTAGAAGGTATCTGTGAGAGTCACACACAAAGATCATGAGATGTGACCACTCAGATGTAGCTGGAGCAAGGCTGAGGCTGGACTGATGAAAATCAGCATTGGTGGCTGCCTGCCATTGTACTTCCCAATTCTTTCAGCAGCCATTTCCTAAGGGTACATGAAGATCCGCCCTCCAGGACTCTCCAGGTTTTGGTCTGGCTTAGATTTAACCCAATGAGATTGTAAGTGGGAAAAGGCTCGAGACAACCCTTGGGCTAATTTCTGAAGCAACCAACAAGAAACCTAATTATACTGACCTTGGTGACAATGTTGGTAATTTGACCACTTATTCCCCAAGAACTGCACTGAGATCAGCAACTCGTGTCCCATGGGTGATGAAACAGCCATCCTGGGAGACAAACTTTTGGTCACCACCAACAAATCCTGGCTTTCAGTCCTGAATTCTGCCATCTGGTGACATGACGTTGCCAAATCCTCATGGGCGCCATGGGATTGCTCTGTACACAGTCTAAATGATGTGTAGGCATATCTAGCTAGGTCAAGAGAGGCAACCCACAAAGCGTAACAGCAGTGTCCCAAGCCTTTCTGTTGACTGTACAACACATTACCCTTAGCATATTGATCAATCCCCATTTAGGAAAGATGTAATATGGATGTCTTCCATGTTTCCTGCCAGCTCTTGCACAAAACGTCTATTGCGTATCTCTCAAAAGATAGTGCATTTTAAGTGGAGGTAGGAGCTCTCAACGAGTTCCAAGGCACTTTGTGATCCTCCACTGATGTATACTACAAAAATGGATGGTATCATTGTTATTTGAGCACAGATGTGAAAACTATTTCCTTATACAAGTCTGCTGGGCTAGCCATTTTGATTTTCCCCACCTTTTAAAGGAGAAGACTAATTCTTTTATTCTTCCTACACCCCTGCTTGGAATTCAAAGCTTTATCAGAGTCTTCCCTGCAGAAAACCAAAAATGCCAGATTGCAAATTCTTTGCAAATGAAACCAAGCTCTCTATTTTACTTCATTTTATGTCTAATAGTGAGCTCTTTTGTACACTGATTTCCTAAGGTAATTTCATTTATGGAACTGTGCTGTCCCTACGTGTCTGTCAGATTTGTGTCTTCATAGATTTGACCAGGTTGACTAGATTCTGCCATATTTGACAGGGAGGTAGAAATCTCAAAGATTCTGCAAGTCTTGGGATAACAGGCAGCTACGGAGAGGAAGGAGAGGCAAATTCATGGCCTTTCTGAGAGGAAAACTTCTATACTGTGGAGCATTTATTTTATCTAACGTTTATAACTCTATAGAGCATAGTACATGCTGCCTTCTGTCCAGGTCGTGACTGAGGAACGCTGAAAGCAGTTGATGCGGAGAGGGGATAAGGGTGTGAAGGGAGCGAGGAATCTAGGAGATGTTGGAAGAATTGAAAGTCTCATAGCAGGGGGTAGTCATTGGAGTTCGAAGATGGGAACACGAAGGGACAAAGCAGAGGGAAGGAAGGGACAGAGAATGCAAATCCCCAAGGAAGTGGCATGTCCTCCACTCTGCCGCACCTGGAACAATGCTTGCCTCTAATACCTGTTACACTAATATTCCACTCCTCATCTCTTCCCCACCAGCAGCAACTGCCCATAGGCCCTGTCAGAGAACTATCTATTCTCCTCCTGTTAGTGCAGTTTGCTGTTTTCCAGACGCCTCTGCCTCGTTACCATTAACAACAAATCACCTGTACACCCTATCCTGTAGACCATGGATACATTATTTTACCCTTCTTCATGCAGAATGTGATAATCATGAAGTCCTCTAGGTCCACATGCCTGAAAGAGATAATCTTTGTGCACTCCAGCAGTTTGCTTCTGTTAAAGAGGGCGCTTCTCTCTGCACTGCTGCTCCTTTCTGGGCCAGCACAGTTACGTCTGTACCGGCTGGTGCGAGCTGCCGTAGGGCTGCTCTCAAGACCAGACTTGCCTATGCTTGCATGTGAGCCAGAAAGAACAGCCACAGGTGTGGCCAGGACTCCTTCTCCAAAACACTCCTGCCTGTGTGATGGGGCAGAGGACAAGACCAGGGGAGCTCCAGCCAATGCCCCTTCAGAGACCTGGCTCCCACCTGGGAGCTAATCCACTAAATCCACTCCTGTTCCCAGGGCTCTTTACTGTTCCTCGTAAGGTAATGCCTTAATTAAAATCCCATAGTTTAGTCTGGTAGGCTACTTTTTAAGTACTGGCCACTTAATTCAAGCTTCCTAATCAAATAATGCTTGGGTCGAAGGCGCTGCTGGAACATACTGGGCTCACGTCAGAGCCAGGAACTGCAGTGCAAATGGCAGCCTTGTGCCTGTTTGTGTAACGAGGGCTCATCCTTATCTTCCTGATTTCCTTTCTCTTTCTGCTTGTCTTTTGTGGTCGGCTTGAAGTGTAATTTTGAAACTGGGTTGTCTTCTGGTGCACTCACATCAGAATTTTCGTTTGAAGTCTCTTAGAAAGAATTGCAGAGGTACGCTAACAATAAGAAGGTGTTTTTTAAAACACAAGCTTGGCCTAAAACCAGAGAGATTTGAATGCTGTCAATGAGAATAAGAAGTGCTTCAGACCTGAGGTTCATTTCAATGTTTGTCGGCTCATATCTGACTAGGTCTGAGTCTGGAATGAGAACGTATTCTCACAGGATGCTTCGGGGGCAAAACCCTGGGCAATGGCTTCAAGCTTTTACCACGCTTCATAGCCCTTAGTGTTTTGGAGCAGCATAAGGGCCCACGTAGATGCTGTGCTGTGATGTCTCACCCTGGCAGCCCGCCCATCCTCTGCACAAGGTGGCCATGGGTAGTGCTGGAGCAAGGCGGGCAGCACAGGGAGCATGTGTCCTGCTCAGGGCCCCAGTGCTGAGCACCCTGCCAGGGTTTGGAGCCCCTCTGCCTGCCTCTGCCTTCTTCTCCTTGATGCAGAGGAATCTGCACTGACATGGCTGCTGGAGGCAACTCCTGAGCTTCCTGAAGCTGTTGTTGCCTGCTTTTTGGAGGAATGCATTACCAGAATGACTTGTTTGTGACATTATTGAGTGGCGCGCATACGCACACATTGTACCACAAATGGGCACAGAAAATCACAGACACCCTATCTGAAAAATACATGGCTTTTTTTTTTCTGGTTTTCCATCCCTTGAGATTTTCATGTTTTGGGGCACAAGAAGTTGGCATCTTCCCATTTCAAAATACTGACAGCCAGAATACGTGTTCCCCCCCCTCTCTTAGGCTCAAGTCCCCACCAACAGGCTTCTTGTGTTTCTCTCTTCCATTGCTCACAGTGGTTGAGTTGCTGCTTACTCATCATGGAATTACAAAATCCATACTTTTACTCACTGAAGCAGGTACCTAGCTCAGTAAACTCAACACAATGAAGTCTTTCTTTGCTTTGTTATGGATAAAGAGAGATTAAAACAAGATAGACAGAGACAACACACAAGGAAACAATAACTGCTCCCTCAGCAAACAAGACACACATATGGAGAAGGTAGGAAGTTTTCACAGACTGCTTAGATGGCTCTTTGTGTCTTGCTTGCTTACAATCCTTGTTCCTGCCAAGCAAGGGGTGCACCTTCTCTCCTCTCAGCCCTACGTATGGACAGACCCTAAAGATCCAGGCAGAGGAACATGCTGGGCTCTGGCTGCCTGATTGATTACACCTGCAACAGCTGACCCTTTCCCTGGGTTAGCTTTAGGCTGCAGCAACTTTGCAAAGCCAAAGCACTTCTCCAGAGGCCTTTTTGCTTTCAGGAATCCTGCAACAACTTTGCAGACACTTGTACAGCAAATAATTTAGGACAGCATTTATACATGCCAGTGAAGATGGGAAGCTGCCATGCACAAAGGCTTTTTATAGCACTATAGCATTCCCACACATGCTGGGCAAGGAGCCTGCCCGTGCTCCTCGTCACCACGAAGGGGACACAGCAGTTTTGGTAGCCTTATCAAGCAAGAAGCTGAAAGTTCGTGCTCCCATCCAGCTTTTGCAGTGGTACAAGGAGAAAAGGTAGCTTATGGAAAAAATAACAAGCAGGTAGGCCAGCCTGGCAAGCCAGCAACACCTGCCCAAGTCTGCAGGTGGCAGAGGGAAATCTGCAGTGATTCTGTGAAAGCTGTCAGGACTCAATGAGGGAAGAGGAAACCTTAGTAAGGCAAAGTTCACGCCCCAGAGTGGCCCCCCCAAGCATGTCTTCGCAGTCAGGAGCAAACAGATGCAAGCAAGTCCTCGTCCCCAAGCCCTGCTACCATAACAGCGTGTCGCTGTGCTCTCGCCAGTGCAATATGTTGCGGTCAGTGCTGTGCTAACACAGGACTGATCCCGAGCTGGCTGGCACCCTGGCAGAGGAGCAGGACTCTCTCTGCATCTGCTCATCTGACACACTGGGGCTGGAGCAGGCATGCAACCTAATACACACCGGCGCTGCTAGTGCATGGACCTGTTCTCTTGTTCCACTGCTGCCTTTTAATTTACTTTCCCTCCCGACTCTGCTTTCACCCAGTCTGGGCTGGTTTGTGTCCCAGCATTGCTAGTAGCAAAGTGCCGCCCCTTGGTTGTGCCTATGGAGGTAGCAGGGGCCAAGAAGGGGGTCAAAGGGCCACCTGAGCATTTGGGAAAAAAGCCCGTGTTGACTGTCTTGTAGCTCACTTGTGAGGTGGTCTCTAGACTTTTCTATGCAGTGGTTCCCACCACAACCAGAGAATCCATATTGATTAAAGATAAACACAGAAGAGGGTGAGGATCACAACCGCTGCCTTGTGGGCTTGCTGATCTTTGGGAGAGTCTTGAAATGGACACTGCGTTTGAGAGACATGGGAGTCCCAAGCTGGTGCAGCGTGCAGCAAGCCATGTCTCAGGGAAGGAGCTGGAACACATTAGGGGTAACTGCTCAAACAAGAATCCTCTATTCATTCCCAAAACCTGCTGGCTGTGTGGAGAACAGGAATGTTTGCTATTACACCCAACAATTATCCTCTCAGATAACACCATCAGTTATGCAAAATTGCAATAACCTCTTTTTTTTTTCCTTTAGGAAATCGGTAAAAACTGATGCTTTCACCAGGCAACCTCCTCTATTTAAAGCTAGTGCTTGCAAGGCAAAGCAGGCTGCAGCCTGAAGCAGCAGCCTGCCCCTGGTCCCAAAACAGCCCTGCTGCCTCTTCCCCCAGCAAAGATGGGGAGCAGTTTTCCAACGCTGAGCTTTTCTCAAGCCGTGGGTGCCATCCTGCTTTTGTCCTGCCCAGCCCACAACCAGGCTGTTGGCTGTGGCAAGCAGTGGGAGCATCCCTATCCGCCTCAGGAAGCCTGAGCTCAAGCCCCTTTTGGAGCTTCAACAGCTCCGATCCCACCTGCGCCCATGGGCATGCTCGGGCATCCCCCACCCATTTCCAATAGCTAAAGCTCCTTCCACTCCCGTACACAACATCATCTATAAGCTCTGCCCATTAGTCAGTGAGGGTGTGCACCTCTTATGGTTGCACATGTGGTTTTCCACTGAGCATGTTGTGGCTCTGGCTACCCTCCGCAGCAGGTCTGCACACCAGAAGCACTCAGAGAAGTGTTTGATGCTATAAACTTGCCATGTGTACTAATTCAGAGATCATCTTTACCGTCTGTCCCCAACTCGTACAATATGATGAGAAGTGTCTAACTCCCTCCAAGCCCAGCTGCAGCCCTAAATCAGGACTGCTGTGTTAGGAGGAGCAGCAAAGAGTTGTGAGGTGGTATTTCTAGGACCTGTCTCCCCTGAAGTGCAGGGTCCTGCCTGCACAGGACTTGTTTGGAGGAGTATGGGAGCTGCCACAAACTCACTTTCCAAAAAACTACACTCAGCCCTGTCCTATGGGGTGGAGGGGAGGCAGCAGCCCCCACCAGGTAGCAGAGGGGACCCAGCAAATGGTGGAAGGTGTTTGGGGTGGTTGCCCCTGCAAGGACTCATGCCCCACTCATGGCATGGGGCATTGTTCTGTGTAGAGGGGTCACCCCGATCACCATGTGGCACCTGGGTTGTCTCTGGGTAGCCACCCTGCAAGGTTGATGCACCATGGGCCACCTGGAGGTCCTGGGTGTGGGGATGTGGGTGTGATGGGATGCTTTGCCCTTTTTCCTCCTGGGCACGTATCCTCCCGGTGGGACCAGGAATGGAACCAAAACTGTCCCCTGGTACGCTCTCAGTGCTGATAATTCATCAAAAACTGAATGTTGTCACAATGGCATGCATTCTGATTCGGAGAATGAATGGTTAAAGGTCATTAGTGTAGATTTAGTACAGCTTGGCAAAGAACAGAGCTTGGAGCCCAGGAGGCCAGCATTCCAAGATAAGGAACTGGCCTTGTGTATAAGATAGCAGGAACAGCCTGCATGCTAAGGAGGAACCCAATTGTCTGGGTAAAGTGTCCATCTGGTCGGGACCAGTTTCGCGGTTTGGGGTCCAGCCAGCCCAGCATTCTAAGCCAAAGGTAAAAGTACGCGGTGAAGAAGACTATGAGCCTTCCTCCAGAAGACCCCGGGCCACGACCACTGGGCGACAGTACGCATGCGGCAAGGGGAGGAGATTTATGATAATGAGTTCCTAGAAATAATTAGAATAGTAATGCCTTTTCTTAGAATTAATTATAATAACCCAGCCCACATTAATGAATATGTATGCTTTTTATCATAAATAGATGCTTGTTTTATGAGCCAGTGTGAAAGTTAGGAGGAGAAATCCCCCTTGCACCCGGCGCCGCAATAAACATACCTGCTTTATAACTCTATTCGAGTTGTAGGGTTTGTTTCCGCACATCAATTCCTGAAGATTTCCTCTTTTTAATTTGTACTGACTGTGGGAATTGTTCAGTTTTTGGCAACCCAATGGACTAGGTAGCACTGATGACAGTGACCCTAATGATGTTTTTATTCCAGGTTGGCCAGATATTGGGCAGTCAATGCCAAAAACAGCATGCAGGTTTTCACCAACTGGCAGACAAGCTACAGTGAAATCCTCAGCACCGCTTTGGTCTCATTGGCTTTAAATGAGAGCAAAAAGAAACCAAAAATAATCCTAGAACCAGCTCTTTAAAGGTGTGCAAGTGTCTAATAGCTTTAAAATCTGCTTAAGTGGTGGGTATCTAAATGCCTTTAATTTTCATTGGTTTCAAAAGAGACTACGCACCTGAAAGCCTTAAGAAATGCAGGCTTTCCTGATATAATTGCATCTCCTATGGTTTTGATTTTTCTTTTTCTTTCCTCTTACATGTTTATGTCAGTAAAAGCTTTGGCAGGGGCAGAGTTCAGTTGGGAAACCTTAGTTTAGCTGGTCCTATAGAGAAACAGTCCATTTTTAGCACTTTGATATCAGTATAACTATGCGCAGTCTTCAGGGGTTTTGCTGCAATTATCAGCTTAAGATTGGTTCTTGAAAATCTCTGCCCCCGAGATGCAACTCTGAATCTTGTGCTCGGGTGTTTCTCCTGCCTTAACACGTGGGTGCAAAAGTCGAAAATCCATCAAGAGTACACAGACATAAAAATAGTAAGAGCATGAGTAGGGATAAGTTCTCAGGTTCCCAGGTGCCCAAGTGATATTTGAAAATGGCCCTTAAGCTCAGCAATGGATCTGAAGCTAAACTGAAAGGTCTGAAACAACCTGAAAGTGGAACCACTGCAGCCCACAGAAGTAAGGCTGCAATATTGACGGCCCGAAACCGGTGTGGGTCAGGAAGGGCAGCTCGCCCTGAGCTATGACAAATCACTAAGACGGGTATTCTAGTAAAAAATTTCCCTTAAGTCATAACTTATTTACAGTGCTGTTACTGCACAGCCGTATCTAATCCTGTTACAAAAGATTCTGCGAAACACAAGAGATTTTGAACCTAGTCATGCCCGAGGTAAATTCAAAGAAAGAGTCTTAATTTTTTGTTGTCAGAACAATGTGTGATAAAGCCTCCAGTCAGGAGCCTGCGAAGGAGGAGAGCAGGGGGAGGATGAGTAATTGCAAGGAGAGGTGGAAGAAGGGCGCTGGGTGGTGCAGGCATTGCCCATCCCCACCGCTCCACAGCCTGGCAGGTGGGGCAGGCTCCGTGTAACTCCACCATGGGCGTTTAAAACAAACTTAGTAAAAAATAACCCAGGAGACTCATCACACATTAGCCAAAGTAGTAAAAACCTCTGTAACTTTCTGCTCCCTTCAGGTTACCAAGTCAGCTAAGCCTGGAAGAGGGTTGACTAACACTAATGGCTTTTCATCGCTAAGCCCCCCAAGCAGCTAAACTGCAGAACCGTTTCCAGAGCTGCAAGGCAGGGAAGGGGTGGCCAAAGAGGGTGTTTTGGTCATGGAGGGGCAGCTAACCTGAGGCAGAAAGGCAAACCACAACCTGGAGGACCTGATGATGCATTAGTGAAAGCAATCTAAAATACCATCAGTTCTGAGGCCCACATGCAGACCACTGGAGCACAGCTGGCATGCTGCGTATCTGAAGGGGGTTTCTTCCTTTACCAGGTAGGTTTGGGCTGGTCAGATGCCCCCACAGCACCTGACATCTCCAACCCACCAGTGCTGCTCTAGCTTATGGCTTCACCCAAGCTGCAGGGAGAAGAGAGCATGTTACCAAGCTGTGACTCGTTCGACCACTGTCGGTGGTGATGGCTGGGGCATTGCCAGCAAGGCAAAAATCCTGGTCCCCAGGTCCCATCACTGAGCACAGCACTGGGGGGTGATGACTGCAAACCAGAAAAACTGTGTGTCAAGTTTTATTTCTAACCACAGTGTCCAAGGGTTTTTAACGTCCAAGGATTTGGTCTACGTATCAAACAAATTTAGACCACATTTAGGGAGGTGGAGGGCATTACTTCACATTTGGATTTCACTTCAAGCAAGTGGAAATGCAAAATCTGATGGACTGAAACACATGTGAACATGTGATTCTCTGCGTGAAGAAAAGGAGATGTCTGTAGGGAAAAATAAGTGATGTGGAGTCACTTAACAGGGCTAGAAACCCTAAATATGTCCCAGAACATATAACTCTTCCCCCCAGCAGCACCTCCTAATCCTCCCCCCAGGCTCGCAGGCCAGGTCTGTCCTCCCTGGCACGGCTGCCCCTCTGCTGAGGTTGCAATGAGCTCTGCCAGGCAGTTTTACAACAGTCTGAGAGAGCACTTTTATGTGTAAAATCACATGGAGATCCTTCATTTCCATGGGATAAAGAAACCTTAGGATAGATAATGACTTCTGCCATTAGTTGTTTGGATGCTTTTTGATTCTTTGATTATGTGTGCTCTTCCCAGTTTTCCGTGGTGCGGAGTTCATTATTTTACTTCCTTGTGCTGAGGTACAGCCTTGTGGAGTAAATGCTCTGCTAATATGAATTAAATTCTAGTAGGAGTAAGCTTCCTTGATGGTAAAATTAATGGCCACATTATGGAGCAAATGCGAAACAACTGCATGTAATAGAATTATTTTGGATTAGTGCTGCTACAACTGACAGCAGATAGCCAAGTGCTTTCAGCACTCAAAATTACAAAGCCTAGCTATCTTTGATTACAAAGCACAGGGTATAAAATGAAAAACAATACCTAATGTTATTAGCTTTTGGAGAATGAGTATGTTGGGGGGAAGGAGGGCACCATAAATTTGATCTTAATTTTTCTTGTACAAATGGTTTCTAGAATTTCTATCAGCATTCACCAGGGCTCAAGGAAATGCAAATGAAACTATTTAACAGACATTTGGCTCCCCAGTTTCCTAATTCTCTGTCTGTGTGTTTGTACGTGTGTAGGAGAGGACATGCAAGTGCCCATTTTCTCCTCACAGTTACATTTCATGTATATTCATTTGGAGTAAACATTTTTCAAATGCAGTGAAGTGCACAAATCAGGTTTTGTTAAAAGCAGCTGTGGATAAATGTTGCAGTTTTTGGAAGATGGAGAAATTAACTGCGCTTTTCAAAATGTATGATAATAAGGTTTTAAAAATCTCTGGTTTGTGTACGATGGAAAGGTTACAAACACTCAGCTGTGTCTGTCTGCAGTGCCTGTGGGAAAATGAAAATTAATAGTATTTAGCATTCATTTGAAAATGCATTTAGCAAAATCAAATGAATGATACAAGGATTGGAAAGACTGAATGCAAAGCCTGAGTCTGTTTCAAAAGCTGTCTTCCAACTTCTGCAGGAAACACTGGGGGAGTTAATAATGTTTTAATTGTTATAATAAAGCTAGAGAAAAATCTGCTCAGAAGTATCCAAAGTGATATGGGTTTGCTTTTTTTAATTATGGCAAGGCATGTGTCCAGCATGTTTAGCCCTGCCAAGGGAAAGGTCCCATCAATGCTTACACTTGGGAAAGGGACTCACTTTTAGAGATGGGGGACAATAGTACTCCTGTGCTTTCACTGGGTGGGATAAGGGACTGTGGGCAATGACCAGTTCTAATGGAACAACCTGGTCACTTTAAATTGCCCCGTTTGGGGGAGAAGGGGGTGAACAACATGTCACACGGAAAATCTCAGTGCCGATTTTGGCTCAGACACTGTTACGTGGCCACTGTCACCGGAACATTACATTTTGGGGTGCCTTGCTTGTCACCACCGCTGCAAGCTCCAGAGCTGCTGGCGGGGGAGCCAAAGCAGCCCCCTTGCCCTGGCAAGCTGGGCTTGTGCAGAAGTAGGAGTTGGCCTGCTTGTCTGGAGAAAAGGCTTATGAGCTTTGCAAGACTTGAAGAAGGTGTCGGGTTTAGAGTTGTGAAATCTTTCCAGTGAACTAAGGAAGTTTTCTAAACATTGGAATAATCCCTTATTTCCTTTCGAGTCCTTGGGAACTGGTATTTTCTCTCTTTCACTCTGAGTGGAAATGCCCTCTATTAGACAAATGAGTCTGCTGCAAACCCTCTTCCCCTCTATTAGGTGCCAGCAATTAAGTGCCTCTCGTTGCATGTCAGATGTGTGCACTGGGAACCTGGAGTTGCAAAGCTGGAGTTCCTGTGTCAGCCCGAGCAGACCGCATGGCCTCTGTATGTTATCCCTAGACTGTAGGACAAGTATTGGAATAATTATTTGTCTTGTGTGTTTACATTATGAATAAATAACAGCCTTTAGCCTGTAACCAACCCCCAGATATAGGCTTCTTCACTTAAAAGTTTCTGTTTTTCCTGTGGCGGCATCATATTAGATTTTTAACCCACTGACTAGACTGAAGGCTTCCTCCGCGCAGCCTGGAAGAGAAGAAGCTAACGACATATGTCATGGCCCGTGTTAAATCAAAGAGAAACCAGGATATACAGCTCCAAACTTAATTCCAGCTTCTGTTAAATCAGAATGGCCCCACTGCACGATTACTAATACTTGATGATATTTGACTACAGCACTTCAACATAGTTTCCCGTGTCATCTGTTACAGTTATAACACTCACGTAATTTTTGAACAATAGCGATTGGGTGTGATTTGGCAGTTTGAACCTCAGGAAGCCATATATTTCCCCATGACACGATATTATCTAATATACTGGCTATCTTGGATTGCAGCAGCTCTGAAAGCTAGTATACGGGCTATGATTTAAGGCAAATAATAAAATCCATTTATTGCTTATTAGACATGAAGCAATAACATTTCCGGCATTCCACCTCCCTGCTGCTACCACGGTCTCTCCTGAAGCAGAGGGAACATGCCGTTTGAATTTAAGGTTCTTTGCTGGCGTTTTTAGAAGAGGACTTTCCGATGGTGACCGTGCTCTGGGTAGCTGGGTCCCCGCACGCCATGGCTTGGCACACAGGCTTCTGCCCGAATGCATCTCCTCTGCTCCCCTGCTTTGCCTGCTGTAGTAAAAGGAGGTGCCACACACTGCTCCCCAAACTCAGCCATGCTGGGGGGCAGCGGGGAAAGGGATGTGGGGCTGAGAAGTGGGTGGTAGGCTGCTCACGGCTGGCTGCCTGGGACGCTGGCAAGAAAAAATCCTCTGGGACGTGCCATTTGGGTCACAATGTGGTCGTCAGGACTGGCGTAGACAGCAACTAGAGTCTGGTCTGGAAGGCACCACCATGTCTGGTAGAAAGCCCATTTTAGGGACAGACACAGTCTGTGGTGGTGATAGTCTTTCTGCCCTCAGTAATTGAATTACAGTTGTTATTTACTGTGGAAAACCTTCAGACGTCCTATGACTGCTATTAGAAATTAATTGAAGGTTTTAAAATCCTGTCTTTGAGGCTGTTTCTTCATCATTTCCTATTTTTCTTCCTGCATTTTTGAAGAACTCTTTCTATTTGATTTCCCCTCATTTTGTCACCTTTTATTTAATGGATATTATGTACCTCTTACGCAAAGCCAAATTATTTCCGTGAATTTGGCATTTGATTGTTTCTTATGTTGAGAAAGCATCCAAATGCGAGACAACCGACCAGCTAACACACTCTGCCATGTGGGTGCTGCTGTGGGACAGATTCTGCTTTCATTTACACTGACATAAATTGAGTTGTTTTATGACACCTAGTCACAGTATTCTGTATTTACATCAGATGTGAGGTCTGTTATCCTCTGAACACGTCAAAGAAATAAGCTTTTGAAGAAAATATTCATTCTTTTTAAATAAAAAATTAATTCGAAAATCATATTGGAATTAAAAAATATTTTATATACTTAGCAGCATTTCAACTTGATGTACTTTCTTATTCAATATTCACAATGCCCATTGTTAGCTGCCAGCGCTGCCTCTTGCCTGTTACCATGATCTTCTCCCAGCACATAAACTGTTCAGGATCTGATTTTCCTTTGAGTTTAACCCCCGAGATTTCCATTCACAGTGCCACACACAGTGTACATTTAAAATACTATAAAAGGTATTAATAATGCCTGAATCTGCAAAGCAGAGCCCAGAAAGGATAGAAAAGCAAAATATAATTTTCCCTGTTGAAATTTAAGCAGCACAACGAGATTAATTCTCCAGCTCTTGCGAAAAGCGTCATGGGATCTTTAAAGACCACAGACAAACCAGGCCAAGGTCTTTAAGTCCCTTGAAGAGTAATGCTCCCTTCACACCATATAAACCATATAAAAGAATCACCGAGGGAAGGTCTTCCAACAATTTAAACAGCTGTGCAACACGTAACCCGATGCCGGGAGGGTTTATGTGTCCATGCACTCAGCGCATCCTCCTGATTAGTGCCGAACACTGTGCAATGTGTTCCTGCCAAAGACAGATGGACGTGTGTCGCTGACGGTGCGTAACGGACACCGGCGCGGCGGTGAGGCCACGCTGGTGGCAGCTCAGCGGGGAGAAGGCATCGCCTCATTACCGCAGCCTCTTTGAGCAGATGTTTGCGACTGCCCAGGCTGCTGCAGATGCGTTTAATGAGATTAACTCCCCAAATGAGAACTCCTCAAAAGAAATGTATTAATAATCGTTTGTATTCTCCCCTTAATGAGACGCATCGTCTGCTCAGGACTGAAATAGAGACACACCAGCCCAGGCAGCCCCAGTGCCCACCGACAGCAGTGAACTGTTTCTCTGAAGGACTCTTTGTTGGCCAAGTGAAATGCCGTGAGTGGGGCCGTTGTCCTTCCTCAACCCTACACCAGGGCTGGACCCTGCCACAGAGGTCCTTGTATCTCCTGGGACATGGGCTCTCCTTGCCTCTGCAAGACAGACATGGGGAATGGAAGTTTTTCCAGAGCTTACAAGGGAAGCAGGGGTTTCCTCCTGCCCGGCAGCATGCCATGGCCAGTGTGTCCTTGCTCCCCGAGGTCCACGGGCTCCCTTGGCTGGGAGGGGAATTAATAGTTGTGAGCAATGCAGGCACAACTCAATAGGTTTTACTGACAAATGATCAACCTGAGCCCAATCTTCAGAGAGAAAGGGAAAGCCTATAATGTTATCATGAATGCAAAGAAAAATGGCATTGCCGAATTGACAGGAAAATCACAGCGAAATTGCACGTCTCCAGATCAAAGGAAGGAAAGTGAGAGCAGGGAGAAATAAGCCCAGCAGCAGGGAAGAGGCAATGGCAGGGGAGTTCATCAACGCACCTACAGCTTGAACAGCTTGCACCAGCCCTAGAGAGACAGTTCCTTGGATGTAAGTGTTCCCTCTCGCAGTAACTAGGCCAAGAGCTTGCACATCAGAGGGAAAGCTATTCCTGATGCAGGCTTAATTAACACACAGGAGTTAATTCAAAGAAAATGACAGTAGCTGAATATTAAATAATTAGAGACAGCTATATAATTAGATCCACAAAGGGAAAATAAAACACCGGAAAGTGACATGGTTCTGGTAAGCATTAAAAAATAAGATGAACAGGTTAGTTTTAAAAGAGTTAGAATTAAAATTTTAAAAAAATCCCTAGAAAGTCACCTACTCAAAACAGTTATGTACTGTCGGAAGATATGCCTAGGGCTGAATAAAAGGGAACCAGACAGGGCAGAGGAATGCCAAGTGGCAAGATTTAAGAGGTAATTTGAGCCAGTCCTTCAGCATTTGGAAATCTGACCCTACTGAGAGCAATAAACAGGATTATAAATTATGGTAGGTGATAAATTAGCAGGAAATCAGAAGGATCAACATAGGCTTGAAAGGAATATAGCCAAAAAAAATAGTAAAGATAAAAAGATGTTTTCTTAAGTAGTGATAGTCAAAGGAAAGAATCCACGGGACTGTGAGAGCACCAGGGACCAAAGGAAGCAACAAAAGGAAGACGGGTATTTTTCAGAAGTAACTTGCTTTCGGTGCAAGACTTTACCACTGGTGATACCAGTCCTGTTCCTAAGCATGAGATGAAGCTGCTGAGGAAATATTACTACTGAGATGTTGGAGCAAACTTAAAAAGTTGTATGTTGCTACCTTCAAATAGTATATCCAGGACTGGGAAGGTGCTCCTGTCCTTGGGGAGGTTGATGGACTGAAAGAAAACAAGCTTTTTGTGTGCCTGAGGACTTCAAGCGGCAAACTTATCCAGTATTTACCCACGCACAAGGAAAAATCTGGCAATGGTCACTAATTGACACATTTGTACCTCAGAAACTGTTGTACCGGTTGAAACTGTCATTGAAGCTAGAGCAGTGAGATGGCTAGAAGCAGAATGAGTATTTTGGATTTCTACAGGGATCTAGGCAGGTCTCACCCCAAGCAGCTAAATAGTGAAAAAGTGAGAGTCAGAGCATTAACATGAGCTGAACATTGTGCAGGAGGCAGAAGGCAGTGGGTAGGGCCAAAGATTTATTTTCATTATAACAAAATGGTGAAAGGCAGAAGATCCCGTCCTCGTGTCTGTATATCAATGTTTTGGAAATCACGGTGAGTTGTCAGGTAACAAAAGTATGGGTGATTTAAAGAAGGAAGCAGAGGAAGATTAATTAAACACATGGCATTCTTGACAGATGCTTGCCTAATCCTTTTTTAAAAGCTCCAGTGACGGAGACTTCACTGCCCCCCTTTGCCAGTCTGCTCCAGTGTTGCACAGTCCTTACTATTGCAGAAATTATTCTGATGAGTAACCTGTCTTCTTTGCTCTGATGCCTGACATTTCTCTTTATCAAACTCCCAGCAGACACCAAGAAGAGCTTGTTCCTTTCCTATGACTTATCTTTTGCATATTTTAAGAATTATTTTTATGTTTAGTGACTTACATGTGTCTAAGGACCCATCATGAGGTATTTAAGGTCTCGTCATCTCTCACTGGAGTGTCCTCCATACTAAGCAAAATTCCTCTGACCCTTCTCACTACCAGCTCCTAGAGGATAAATCCTTCTTGAATCACTGAGACCGAAATGGGACACCAGCTTTCCAGCACCACATATAGCAAAGGAATTACATCACATTTCATGGACTGGTCATTTTTATCCATCATAACACAGCTGTTGCCAATTTTGTGTCTGAATTCTTGACTTGTAGTGAATTTGCAGACTACTATACCCCCAAGCTGCATTACCTTGCATGAATTGGTCATTCCCCTCCTATGTTTCTGGAGTTTGCTATTCCTATTGAATTATTAAAACTTTTAATTTATCCCTTTTCAGTTGCACCCTATTTCTTCCAAGCTATTTCTTCAGTTTGTCAAGATCATTCTACCTTCCCATCTTGTCCTCTGTCATCACTGCAGCTTCTCCCAGTTTAGTCATTCATGTAATTAAAAAGCATATGTCTGCTCTCTCATGGAAGTAACTGTTGAAAACCTTGAATAGTGCTGGACATAGTACAGACACTGCTGAGCCTCAGCAGATACTTTTTTGCAAATTTGAGAATGAGCTGTTGATCACTGTTCTCTGAGTACATGGCTTTAACCAGTTATGGTACTTCCTAACATTTATCTACTCTTTTTTTCCATACTTATGGGAATGTCATGCAAGGCATATTGAAAGTCTTAATACACTAAAGGTACGTGTCATTAACTTCCTCCTTCTAACCAACAAGATCTGTTGCCCTGCCACAGAGAGTAAATTATAGGTTTGACATGGCAGATCCTTGTTAGGTGTCATTCATATTGTTTTTATTTTCCAGATGCCCCAAATTCTTTGATTTCTTGCTCCAGCATTTTTCTATGAACTGAAGAAAAGCTGATTGCCTTGTAATTCCCCTGTTCCCTTATAATGATGAGAACTATGCTGACCTTTTTTTAGGATCATGATTTATCCAAGTTTGCTTCTGACACTCAGGTCTAGCCGTCCTCCTCACTGAGATAGATCATGCTTTTGACCTTACCGTAACATTCAGGGATTCTTCGCTTTCCCTCAATCCTTTCTCTCTTACATTTATTTTCTATGTTGATCTTGCCTGCTAGACCTCTGAGTATTTTGAGGACTGCTTTCTTAGGTCCATTCTCTTTATTTTGCTCTTTTCTCTTCCTGCTTTTTCTAAGGGTTATAGGATATGTCATATGATGGTGACACTTGTACAGGTTGCCTTCACTTCCATGGTCTTATATAATATCAAATGAAGAAGATCCTCTCTTCTAGTTATTTTCTCCACCCTCTGCACTAACCATGCTGCTCGTGACACATCACAAGATCTCGTGGACTGTCTCTACCCTGCTATTTTTCTCTTCTAGCAAATGTCTGTGTAGGAGTTAATCTCATTAATAGCAAGTCTTGTGTTTTGGGTGGTTCTATCAGTTACTGAGAAAAAGTTGCATTCATCTGATCTTCCTGCTATTGCAAAATCATGCTGTGCTCACACCTTTGTAAATCTTCTCCTTTTCTATTTACTCTGCAATCTGATGTCTGTGAAAGTATAGGGAGATCTGGATTGTTTATGTTAGGTTGAAGATATGGGTAGTTCTTTCTCCCTTCTAATAATAGGTCACTGACAAGTGAAAGACAAGAAATTTGAGACGGATAAAAGGAAGCCTTTTCTTCTATGGACTTATAATTCAACCTTTCATTGCCATGGGAACTCTTTTTAGCTGAGATGTAAGATTCAAAAAGCCACATGGGGCATGGATGTGGATAGAGTACATTTCCAGATAGCATGTGTATGGAAAACAGCGTCAAAGAAAGATGCTAAATCTCATTCTCCAAAGCTCATGCCAGTCTCTAAAGATAAAGCGCCAGAGTGACTCATGAGGTGCTAAAGCGGCTTACCCTCCCAAGATGAGCAATTTTATGGAGGAGATAAGGAGGTTTTCTGAGCCCCAAACTCTGCCACGTGTGGCACGTTTCTGACCACCGGTGGTATCAGGGCAATGCAGTCGGGCTGTTCCTCCCAAACTCAGCACAGTTGCATTTACCTCTGCACCCACTCACAGCTTCCCGTGAAGCATTTGCTCCCAGAATTTGGGGACAACATGATAAGGTTTCCAGGCTGAATCAGAGCAGGAGATGTTTTCCTGTTCCTAAACTTCAATAACTTTCTGGCAGCAGTTTCCAAACCTCTTTACTTACAATCCCACTTCCCTTGTCACTCATCTACTTCTGTTTGCCCTTCCGGACTCATGAGCCCTTCTGCAGAATCTGCTGCTTTACGGCATCATGTGCTCCCCACATTTCCTTCCTCTGCATCCACATCTTTCCTGCACTCCCACCTCACACTGCCGCTCACATCCCTCCCGTCTCCGCAGCTCTCTGGCTGCTCCCTTCCTCCGTTCCTCTCCTGCACCTCCGCCCTGCAGATGCTGCCATGCTTCCTTCATTTCTGCGTGCTTGAAGTACCCCTTTACACCTCAAAATTCTTGCTGCATTTTCAAAATCCCTCCAGACTCCTCTTTGTCCCAGTCCCACATCCCTGAGTGTGCACTCCCAAACTGTCCAACTCCGCTTTGGCATCAGGTTATGTCACGAGTGACAAAATTTGCTTGTGATGGTTCTCAGATTTCAAGGGGTGAAGAAGCCCATGTCAGGGAAAGCTAGGAATTTCCTAGCTTGTTTTATTGGAGAAAATTGCAGGGAATGAATAAGCAAGGTGGGACACGGACAGTTAAATTTGTTCATTTGTTAGGAATGGCACTGTCGTGTAAGGAGCCCATAAAGCATATACATAACAGCAGTAAAAAGCAAAGGGCTGCAGCTTCCTAAAGGAAACTTAATAAAGTTTGAAAGTGAATTATAAGGGTGTTAAGATAGGATTGTTCTCAGTAGAGTCTTCATTTTTTGTAAAGAAAAAAAAAAAAAAAACGAGCTTTTTGTTCCACAGTAAGTGACTTATATCTGCAGGACTGGATCTAGGTGCAAGTGGTTGCTTCCTAAGCAGGACAATGCCAGCTGCGGGGGTAGGAGTGGTGCCTATAAATTCCATTACTCCTACCCCCTCACTAGGTCCACATCTGCACAGACTAATAATTTGGTTTCAGGGAAAGGAAGGAATGGTATTATTTAGAAAATAGCATAGAGAAAGAAAGCTTGTAATACATTTAAAAAACGCTTTTGCTGGCTCTGTTCTTGAAGAAGAGATTTTTCCTCACTTAGAAACACCTACAATGGCAACGAAGACAAATCTCCTAGAAAATTACTGGAAAAAATGTGTAAGGAAGAGTCTGATTAATTTCCAAAGTAATTTTCTAGGAGATTTGTCTTCATTGTCATTGAAGGTGTTTCTAAGAAAGAGTCTGATTAATTTCCAAAGTTAAGACTGCCCTTGTTTAGACAGAAAATCATCTTTGCCATGTTTCCAGTCTGGTGACTTACATTTTTCACTTTGGGCACAGGCCAGAAGGATTTACAGCTTGAGAAAGGATCTTCCATCTTCCTAGGAAGTTAAATCATTGGCATTGCTTCAGCTTTTGTGTATAAAGGAGATTAACATCATATTGACGTATAAGGTTGAAGAACCACAAAACAGATGTTTGGATAGTCAACTGAACACTGAACCCAATGGAAAAATTCCATTTTGATCAGTTTGAGGTAGGCCTAGTCGTCTTGTGGCTGTACGGGATACTAAAATCTGGACTTTATAAATGAAACACTCATTAAAAAAAAATCCTGGAGAAACACAACTGCTTCAGGCTTCTCATTTTATTTTTTTAAACTGCAATAATCTCCGGCATGGATGGTCTAGCCCAAGTGGAATACATTAACATTAGTTATTCTAATAATTACAGATGTTCAGATGATAGCCATCTCCTAATCACAGCTGGTCCCCATCTAAAATACTCCTGGTGCCATGATGTTATCTTTTTAGTGACTTTTCATAGAGATTTCTCTGGAACCGAGGGTGGAGGGCCAATGGAGAGGTGTTTCATTGCCGGATGTTTACTTCACTCCCAAAGAGCACTGTGAGGGATCTCAGTTAAAGCAGTGGATAAGAACGGGGATTAACCATGATCACTCTTTACAAATTACACACACCACAAGCTGTAACGCAGGCCTGGACTGCTCATCCCCACAGCACAATGCCTTCAGGTCATTACAGCCAAGCAGCATCATTAGCTGCTGCTGCGGCGGATGTGATTTCCCTTTCTTGGGCTCGCTATGCTTTATTGGTCAGAATACCTTTTTCAGTCAGGTATTCTAATACTTACTGTCTTTATGGTATATGGCAAATTTCCATCCTTTCCATGCTAGTCTCTTTACCAAGTGGTAGCAATGAAAATCTCCTTGGTTTTTTCTTACCTGAAAGGGGGTTAGAACACTGCCTTGTTTTTTTATCTCACTTATGGGGCAAAAGGGAAAGGATGGCCCCTCTACCACGTTATTAAGGCCTTTGTTTTAAGCATGCTTATTATTGCTCACTTTCTCTAACATATGGAGTTCATTTATTGGACCAGCAAGAGCAGTGCTGAGGCAAGGAGACCTGTAGTGTGCATTGATCCTCATAGGCTGTAAACGTTAGATGCTTGGGTCCAGCCCTTGCTCAGAGCCCGTCAAGGGTGGCACTACATCTACTATTCTTTCAGCCAGATTTAGTCAGGTAAGCGGTGAGAAACAGAGAACCAGCAAGTGTCGGTTTTGTTTACCAAGAATTTTTGGAATATGCGGTTCTACGAATACCAGCATGTCTCGGATCACATCACGGGCAGATTGTGTTTGCTATGGGAAGCCTGGAGGTGAATCTGACCTTCAGTCATTACTAAACTGCATAATGGAAAAAGCCTAAATTAAGACTCTTAAAAGGAGCCCGAGAGGTGGGTTTGGGTTGGTTTTTTTTGTAATTTGACCTGACGATATCTGTATAAGCAGAGGAAACATATGATACAAGTTGCAATTTTATGTTAAGCCTCTGAGTGTTAGCACCAGCATAAAAAGAAATGATGCCTTTGAAGTACCCCAATAGACTGAGATACCTTTTTAGACAAGGAATGTGGGTTGCAAGATGGGGAGCTGGTCAAAAGCAAGTCTGCCTCTTCCGACAGCGCTGCCTCCAAGTTCTGCTTTAATTTGAGGCCTTTCCTCCAGCTGCAAAATTTACAGATATGTTGACTCTCATTGATCTCTGAGGTACTCTTAGGCTCACACCAGGAGATACTTTGAGGCTTAGACCAGAGACGAAGGTGGGTCCAGTGTGTGCAGAATCCTCCATGAATATTATTTACTTTTCTTCCTTCTGTTACTCCCTTTAGGTCAAGATTCATCTCTCCTGGCTTCAGATGATTTACATTATGCTAGTCATCTGCTACAGCCAACAGAAGGGGAGAGATACCAACTGTAAGGTGTATGCAATTCATGTCGCTTATAATAAGTTTCATTTCTCACCACCCTAAATACAGCCTCTGGAAGTGACCTCTTCACTGACTTGGACATAGACTTCATAGACCCCTGAATCTGATTAGATGGCTTAAGGTAAATTTGATCAAGGAACACGCTAGCGACTGTGATGACTTTACACTTTCTTTTCCCCAAAAGTCAGAGAGCTGAAAAGGAGAGAAACACTGTCAGTGGCATCCAAGGTACCCAAAGGAAAGCTGAGGCTATAAGCCTCATACAGGGAATTAATTTTTGCCTTTCCTCCTCCTTTTGTACTCTTCTCCTTTGAGCTCTGCCAAATTTTACTCTTTATATTTCATCTCCCTCTTAATTTTCTGAAATAAGTACCTGACACTGGGCTGGAGATGTGCCATGGTTTCATGATAAGTGAGCCCTGCTTAACAACTCATTTCATCATCATCTAATTTTGGTTTCTACTGTCATTTTGGTCTTTCTCAAACTCTTCAAACTCTTTAGCAAGCATGCATGTTATCCCAGCAAATATTTATTTTAGGTCCCAACTGGAAAAGCTCCTTTCAATTCCAGGGATATTTTGAAAGTCTGGAGGTGAGTCTGGGCATGTCTACCTGGATGGGCCCAGACAAGTACACTCATCTGCCATGCTCTGAGCTTATCGAATGGGAGCCAGTTCTGGTCTGGAAACCACTGAGCCATGTTCCTGCAGCTCTGTGCCCAAGCTAACATGCCCTGCAGAGCAGACCACATCTGTCTGCACCCATCTGCATAGACATGCCTTATGCATATAAAGAAAGCACTTAATTTTGTTTTTCTCCCTCTCATTGTTTGCTTCTCCTGGTGCACAAACACACACGTGTACACATACGTGTGCACACACTCTCACTTTATATACCTGTTACAATCTACAGGGGCTCAAGTGGCACCAAAATATCACAGGTGTTATTTTTTTACAAACAACGAATACCCCCTTTTTGAGTGAAAAAACAATTGAAAAACAGCCTATATCATGTCTTTGTGAAATATTATGCTGGCAGATAAACTAGATGACCTGACTATGCATTCCATCTCTAATTTATGATTTGCGATGTAGGCGAAATTAATTGAAAGCCTGGCACTTGTAAACTCTTTACTCCAGGCAATACACTTCAGAAGGTATTAACAAAAGAGAAGTGCTAGTTCAAAAAGCAATCTTTTCCAGCTACATCTGCACTTAAGGTTCACTCTGTGAACTCACAGACTGTATTGAAATGAGCAAAAGGAATAGAGATCCTGAATTTACCCATGTGCAAACAGAATCTTGCTATGCAGATGCAGACTATGGCCTGAAACCAACTAACGTGTTTTTTTTACAGCCCTTGCTGCCTGCCCCCAGATCCTTGGAGGAATTCTGGCTGGTGCAGACTTCCTCCTGGAGCATTAGCAAAAAGCAAGCTGGAGCAGCAGTCTCACGCCACCTTCAAAGAGCGTTCCCCTGGCCCTGATCACAGAGCCAGTCCCCCTGACGCTGGTGTCCACATGCCTCTCCTCCCCAAGGACCAGCTGTGATTAATGGCCCTTGGAAGACCCCAGGTGTTCTGGGTGCCTGATGCTCATGACTGTGGACAGCTGTTTTGTGGAACACAACTGGGATGGAAAAAGCCTTGTATCCTTTTCCCCCTTTTCTCACATTAGTGGAAAAAAAGGCTTCAGTAGTGCTTGAGAAATTACTTTTGCACACAGTGCTCTCATAGACCGTGGAGGGTGCGTACTGATATATGAAGTGGATGCCTATGGATATATTTCTGTGTTTTTGGCTAAACAAATGTAACGGATACCTTCATTACTAAAAGTCTGCTCCAATAGCCGGTGGCATATTTACCCACTTTTGTTTGCAGTGATCACTGAATCGTTTCCCCATCTTGTAGCGTTTAAACAAGCATTTCTCTGTTCATGCTGGTGGAAGTGCCTCTGTTTCTAAGGGCTTGTCTACAAGGGGAGGCTAGCGTGCATTAAGATAGGGTATGAATTTACAGTGCTCTTGGGGTATCTGCACTTGATAGAAAAGCTATAAGGATGGAAAATGTGAAATTATGCCTGGTGGAATGGCTTGTTTAGCTAAATCTGGTCTAACTGTGGATAATGCCTTATTCAGATGGCAATTTTGGTCACCTGGCAGATGTTCATAAGTTAACATAGCTTTTGAGTAATTATTCCACAGCTTCTCATCCCATTTTTAAGGCACGATTTCCACTCTCTCCAGTCACTGTTTTTCTTGGCCTTTTTCCAGATGTGAGTAATTTGATAAAATCCCTGTTCAAATGTAGAGTTTCTGCTGCTGTAATCACTTTTGGCAGCTTGCCCAACAAGATAAGCTGATCCCCAAATATTAAAAAGATTGGACTGATATGAAGCTTTACTCTATCATCCTTGAAAAACAAACAATACTCATCTCTCCATGAAGGGCCGTTCTTGGAAAAAGAGATCTGATTTTTAACACAGAAAGCTGAGGGCAATAATAACAGCCTTGCTTAATTTCTCTTCATAATGTCAGTGATGCCATGACTCTGTATTTTTAAACCAAAATATCCCTCTAAGGCATTGGTAGGTCTTATAGGTACTTCTATACAAAGACAGAGATTGAGTAGATGTATACTGGTATTTGTACGTCATTCCAGCATTCTTTGGCAGTGTTATTAGTATCTGCAACACCCAGACTTTCTTTTCCAAAGCTGCTGCCTTCCTGAATGTGCACATAAAAAGGCTAAAAAGAGAGCCTTAGGCTCACACTTACTCAGCGGTGTTATGCTGAAAATTCACTGGGCTTTAATGGTCATACTGTCATTGATGATAAAGAATCAGGCAGACCTACAATTTTAACTATTTCACGTAATGACAGAAACATTCAGGCTTCAAGGGACCTCAGGAAGTCTCTAGTCCACTCCTCTGCTCAAAGCAGTGTTAGGTCTGAGATTTAATCAGGTTGCTCAAGGTTTCATCCATCTGGGACCTTAAAACCTCCAAGAATGGAGTCTGCACGGCCTCTCTGAGCAACCACTGCTTGACTATTCTGATGGAGGAAAATTTTCTCCTTACATCCAGTCTTTGCCTTGTAGCTCAGTCATGAATTCCCTTCTGAGTCAAGCCAGTTTCCTGATACATGTGCTTGTTTTCCTGAATAGTAGGATGGTTTTGTGCTTGGAAGAGTTTGTCAATAAAGACTTGCCACTTTTCCTGAGCTTTTTTACCCTTCAGAGCTGGTTCTATGGGATCCAACCTGCCACTTGTCTGAAGAAACTGAAGTCTCTGCTCTCCTGAAGTCTACGGAGTGTAATCTGCTACTCATCTTCCTCACTCTCTTTGGTATCTCTAAGTCCACTCTTTCAGGATCTCCACCACCAAGCCTGCCATTGATTATCACTCCCCCAAATCAGTGTGAATGCTTTGTGAATAGCAGGTCCAGGGTGTGTGTGTATGATCCCAGGTTGGCTTACCTAGTACCTGTGTCAAGCAGTTGGCCCTGACATCTTCCAGAAACCTCCTGGCTTGCCTACATCCCTCTCTAGTGCTTTTACAGCATATACCAGGGAAGTTAAAAATCTCTCATAAGAAGCAGAGTACGTGATCCAGAATTATCTTCAAGTTGTTTAAAGATGGCTTCATCTTCTTCCTCACCCCAATTAAGTGGTCATTAACAAGCTCCCACCAGACTGTCACTATTACTGATTAGTCACCCCTGTCCTGACTCACAAGCTCTCACCCAGCATACTATCTGGCCCGTTGAGGATCTCCATATATCAGAGCTGCTCCACCACATATATGCATCCACACCCTCTTGTCTCCCTGCCTGTGTTTTCTGGTATCTGCCCATCACAGCACTCCAGTTGCGTGAGCTGTCCCAACACTTCCCAGTTCCTCCAATGATGTTGTAGTTCCTCTTCACCAACCAGATTGGTGGGACGGGCAAGAAAGCATTGGCACATCTGCAGTGGTGGCACTTGCTCTCAGGGAAGCAGGGAACTGAGATCCCCATGGGGGATATCAGGTGGAGGTTTTGCATTTCCAGTGCAAGCCTGGAGAACCCAAAAAAGGTTGACAGCAGGGACAGCTCAACCTCAGCAGGCCAAGAGGCACTGTTAGGACTCCAGCATCTCCAACACGGGAGTCCTCCAGGGAGGTGAAGCCTTCTCCAGACCCTGGGCCATGCACAGAGCCTGCCTAGGCTGCTGACAGCTTCTAAAACTCCAGTGAAGGGTATCACAAGGGCTAGAGGTAGTCAAGAGAAAGAGTCAAAAGCTGGCTTGAAGGGTAACCCGCCTTCCTTTGAAGTGGAGTAATATGAGTCATCACAAAAGTTGCATCTCGCAGCCCTGAGGGCATTTCTAGCTCACAAGGTAAAAACTTGAGAACCATTCAAACCAGGGAGATAGAAAAGGAGAAAATTAATATATAAAGTCACTCATGGTTTTTTTTTTTAAACTTTATGGCATTTATTTTACACACTTCTCCATCAGTAATGGAAATGCTGTCAATGCCTCCCAGCAATGTGGAATTTCCTTCTCACGAACCCCTTCCCTGACCTCTATCTCCAGTGAAATGAAATGTCATGGCCTGAAATCAAGCAAGCGATTCCAATAATTATCTGCCACTTATAGTGCCTCTTTCCTGCACAGCATAGCAGCGCCCCATCAGCTTTATCCTACAGCTGGGAAAGGAGAGTGCGTTAAGCGGTTGCTCTGGGTCTCACAAGAACTGGAGGGTAAGTGTCCTGCCTTTCCGGCCAGCCCTTGTCCTTCAGGCCATGCTGCTTCCATCAATGATTTGGTAGTGAAATCATGGCACTGGTATGCCTAAATCCTCTACGGTCTTCACTTTTTTTAGCTGTTGTAAACACCAAATCATTATCCTGGTTATCTTAGCTGAGACGGTGGACAAAGAAAAGCGCTTAGAGGGAAAGAAAATAACAGGGGTGTATAGTGTGGCTTCAAGAAATCACTTAATGACAGGATGTGGAGAAACTCAAAGACAAAAATATCAGGAGGAATGACAAGAATGGTGCCACAGTAAAGAACGGCTAAAATGCAGGGAGCAGAGTGAAGCCCTAAAAGGACGGGCTTGGAAAGAGCTAATATAACATCTCACAGGACATTGTTGTGTGCCGCACACTAGAGGGATTAAATGACAGCGGTGTTACCCTGATGTAGGAAGAAAAGCAGGACAAAGGACAGGCGGGAATATGAGGGGTTGAGAAAGAGCAAGCATATCTCACCCTTAGTCCTCCCTGCAAGTGTTTTTTCACAGTTTATGGTGATCTCCTACCAAAGAGATCAGCATAAACTGCACGATGGCACGTGTCAGATGCACACATGATGACTGTCTGAGGAGTGAGAGCTGCTGCCCTTTGCTTTCACCCATATTATACGCATTACTAGCTTCTTCAAGTAAATAAGCTCTGAATCAGAGGAGACAGATTGCATGGGAGAATCTTGACCTCTATTATCAGTCTATCTCTTGTCCAAAACCCACAAGAGTCTGGGGCCTGTAGTGGGAACTTACATCTAAAATTAGAAAACCTGTGACAAAAATAGAACTCTGTTTCTTTGAATAGCCCGGTTTTATTTTGAGATACCCTTCAGGGAATGCCCCACTGAAATGTGATCCGAAGCCAATGCTTTGACGACACAAAATTTGTCTTAGTTGTGCAGACGATTTAGTGGACTACTTTTTATTTTTAAGTAATGGGCAATCATTAAAAAATGATTGCACAAAAAATTAGCTGACGTGTTCTGAAGCTGCTGGCAAAGTGGGGTGCTCAGGCCATTAGCAGTGCCGCTCCCCAATGCACACAGTGACAGCAGGTCACGCCACATCCACACAGTGCTAAACTGAGATTACATGCCCTGTGTCAAAACGTACCCACTGCTGTCTCAAGGAAACCTCAGGAAGGGATAATGCTACACTGAAGGCTGGGTAGATCCTGGACTGCTGAGGATTTATTTCCCACATTCTGACTAGAACAAGTCTAAGGGTTAAATAATAATGCTCTTTGTTTAAATGAATCTGATATGCTTTAATGGATTTTTTTCAGCTCTGTTATTGAAGTTGCAGTGTATTACTGAGCCTTCGTGTCCCAAATTTACACAGATGCAATTCCGGCCATGAGCCAAGTCATAAAATGGCAAAACATAAGCCTCGAGAGCAGCAGGCTTAGGAAAATATACCATTTACAACCCCTGCCATGAAGTACTTTCAAAGGCCTAATTTTAGACGTACGCACTGGAATCAAATAGCAAAGGGATCAGTGGGGTGAGGAATGGAGGATTTTTTATTCAAATGTCAATTATAATTAACCTAGAACATGATGACATTCTCCTGTCCCAGGGCATTCATGGTGGCATGTAACACCATCCTTGGAAGCTGGCGGGATATCCTGAGAAAGAAGTTCCTCACCTTGGGCAACAAAACCACCAAACGTTTCTGTTGATGCTTGTCCATGAAGGCTTGCTTTGGTGTCTGTCCATCAAGGGCTGGCCTCGGGCACGAGCAGTCCAAGCAGCTTCCCTTGGTCCTTCCCACCATCCTCCTCATTGCTGCAAGGCTACCCCAGGGGCATGTTCCTGCACCACCACCCACACCATTGTCTTCCTTTTTCATATTGCATAATTGTAAATCCCTTGTCCACAGGAAGGAGCAATCGCTCTCAGGGTGTGAAGGGAGCAGAAGCTCCCAGTGCTTGGGTTCCAGGAGGCTCAGAGAAATTAGGAGGCAGTGTCAGTCTTCTCCCATGGGAGTGGCCTCATCACTCACGTCCCTGGTCCTCCCAGAGTCTGGCTGTGGGATCCCACATACTGACGCTGTGGTCACGCCTGGGACTGTTGTTCTCCTCCTTGCTTTCGTATTTTCTTTTTCTTCTCTCTTCCCCTTCCTCCGGATGAGGGTGGCAGCTGTCCATGAGACACAGTGGAACTCCTTCAGCAGGAAGGGGAGTCGTCAGACAGGCACACTGCGTGGGTTTTTTTCTTTACTCGTGCCGTAGGCTCTTCCCAGAGTCAAACCATTTTGCTGTGTTTCGCCAATATACTGCCTAATGAGACAGCATCAAACCTACAGTTATGCCACAGCAACACATACATAAAGCCTGAGGCCAAGAGCTTCAAAATCTGAAACCCACACTTTGGATCGTGGCATAACTCTATGCAAAAAAATGGGAGGATCCCAATTCCTCACTCCACTTTGGCGGTTTTGTGCTATTTTAACGCTCAATTTCCATGTAATGAGGCTGTAATAAAAGAAGCGTAACGGAGTAGAATGGTGCACAACAGGCGGAGGGAGGCCTCATTTGCAGGGAGTGCCAGAAAACTCCCTTTGAGGCCCCCAGATCTCAGAAGTGCTCACCACTGCCTTGCCATGTCCAGAGACCTGCTCCTGAGCAGAGAACAACCCCGTTTCCTCCAGGCTCCTGTGCTGCCACCTCTCAAACTGACTTCCCCAGGGCAGGACACACACCTTGTCATTGCCACCACTCCTTGGAAAAGGACCCTGTTTCTCACTCAGTCTTACTTCTCCAGACCGTGTTCAAGATCACAGGCCTGAACACCAACAAACCCTGGTAACCTTTCTGGTAGCTGAGATCAAAGTTTGGAGATTATTCACATTTCACTCCCCACCCATTTACTTACCTACCATCAGTTGATGTGCAAAAGACATGGATCTTCCTCTTTTTAAACCATTGCTGGAGAAGCTTTGGCAAGACTAAACAGTCTGACACGTCCAGCTGGACAAAGTGGGGTTTGTCTGACCAAATGTGGACATCTTTAATGCGGATGTCAACAGCCAAGAGGATCTGCACTCCCTTTATAGCTGATGAAGGTTTTACGTGAATTTCCAGGCTATGCTTGCTGCATACTACAGCAACGTCTCAAGAAGACCAGACGAATCATACTTTCTCAAACATGATTTCCTGCACAGCTCTCAGATGTGGATATCTGCACTAGAGGAGTCTAAAATAGATGAGATGAACTTTATCTTTAATGACACTTGCCATACTTCAGTAAGCTTCCAACAGTTATTAACTGCATTTGAAGCACAGTGCCATGTCCCAGTTTCCTGGAAAATGTTTAAATCATAGACAGAAGCTCCTTCTCATACAAACTGCATGTGCAATACATAACAAATTCCTGCTCCCAGCCAGAAACTGGGATTACTGAATGCAGCTGAATGATTGCATTTTGCTTGTCAAGACACGAGGGTAACAAATCTCTCCTAGGTGATAATGGTGGTTGGAAACCGGGCCACCTCCTGGCTTCATCTTCTGAGAGTTAACAGTGGAGTTTTAAATGAACCTTAAAAAAAAGTAATGAACATAAGATGAGAATGCCACGGCAGCTTGTAGACTTCAGTTTTTATGCAATTTAAGAAATGTTGTCATGGTCTGCGTCAGACTTCTGACAATATTGCTGTGGTGGGTGGTAGCAGTCAATCAGCACAGACCTGTATAAACCCAGCACATGCAGATGCCTTCATTTGTGCCGTAAGAAGGAATAGTTAAACATCTTCTAATGTAAAGACAGCCGAAGCCATTGCCCAAGGAAATGGTTAACCATCACTGCAAAGTCAAAGCAGAAGCTAAGACATCACCAAAAATTCAGATCTCTGAAAACTGACCACGTGCCCAGGATGCATCAGTTATATCATAAGTAAATGAGGAATGATGTTGTCATGTCCTGAAAAGAAAGCACAGGCAGAAAGTATGCTTCTTGGAAGAGTCGTCTTGGAAATGGTGAGGAAGGAAACTGCCAGATATTTGTTTTTACTGTGTTCACAGAAACAGGTTTTATGTAAAATATTGCATTCTTTGCAAATAATCAGTACAATCCCAGAGAGCTAGTAATTGACTTCTGTAATCAATTCTCCTTACAAGCCCTGAACATTGGCTAGCCTCTCCATCCGAGGGGCATTAATATATTGTCCAGGAGCCTGAGTAATTAAGGGCAAGGTAGATTTCTGTGGTTTGCACTGAAAAAGGCAGAACTGTCAGTACCTTGATAATGCAGTGACCAGGACAAGTTTTATTTGGTGACTCACTGTTGAAAGACTGTTCTGTATGCTCCTTACCCCTCTGCTTAGTTTGGACACACTGTACTCAGGGATGCTACCAAAATCAATATTGTAGATAAGATTATAGACTTGGCTAGAGTCAAGGAGATGCTGCAGGGAAATAAAAAACAGTAATTTGAAAGTGCATGGCATAAAGAGTACCCTATTCATTTCCAAGCAATTAGCTACCCATAAGGAAAACTAAAACTGTCCATGGCAGATGTCAAAGAAAGTGTACTGAGACACTTTCCTTCTTAATAGGTTTGAAAACATTCCCCATGCAAAAGGACATAATGGAGTCAGAAAAGGGCCACTTAAATAGTTAAAGCAGTTTATGGTGCAGCTATAAAGCAACACTAAAGGTAATAGGCAGGGAGATACTCTGTAGTAGCCCTAGTATATCAACTGGGGATGCTGGGGAGTACCAGAAATGGACCACTGAGGACTGTACACTCTCCCTAAATAGCATCTCCATTGCCACTGTCCATACTATTTCCCTCTTGGGGAAAAGGAGAAGAAATCAGGGAGAAATTAAATTATTATGGGGTACAAGAATGAAGAAAAGGGAGAGGAGTAAGAGTCAGAGAGTGAAAAACAGATAAACATGGCACCAGAGGGAGACCCTGAACAGAGCAGTCAGCAGTGCCCTGGAGGGAGACTGGGCAGCCCTGCAATGATAACACCAGAACCTTTTTTCCTACACTTTTATGATGTTTCAAAATAGTCCTTGAACTGAGAAGAAACAACATGGGTCAAATTCTGGGGGACTGGGACATGTCCTTTCCTGCGTCAAAGCAGCGGCTCCTCCTGACTGTCCCTCAGAAGGATTGGCATGGATTGACAATCCCATAGGAGACTCAAACAAGGCATCTAGGTGCTACATGTGTGATTGTTCCCAGCAGGGAGAGCAGGGTCTTCAGTGAAAGGTAAGGAACCACCATCTCCAGCATCCAGTACCATGGTGAGGCTGACATGGAGCCCTCCTTCCTCTCCACCATTTCTCTCAAATCTTGGTCTCCCATCCAATAGGGTTTCACAGTGCTCCTTCAGTGCCCTAAAATGTGCTATCCTAAAAGGCTGCAATGCCAGGCGGTCTGCATGCTCAATGCTGATTCAGCTGGCTTTGCAGAGAGAGTTATACTTTGGGGAACAGAGCAACTGAACCACCCCAAACTAAACCAGCGTTCAGAACGGAGAGACAAGGTGTGAGAACCCGACAGAAAACCACAAGGGCTGCCTGGGTCATTCCCCATAATACACGGGTCAGCAACTGAGATCCTGCAGGAGCTTTTCAGGCTCAGCAAACACTCTTCAATCACAGCTGAGCTGCGAAAGGTCAAAGTGTTTGACTGAAGAACCGGCAGAGATTTACTGTGAAGTGCCTCTTTGTTTAAAGAGCTTAAAAGGGGGAAGTTTAGTAAAGTAAAATAAATAAACTCCGGCAATCTGGTTTGAACAAGTTTCTTATTGATGGTTTCAGAAAAGAGAGGGAAAGCAGCAAGTCTGGGGCTGAGGCAGCGGTGGCAGCAGGTGTCCTAGGAGCTGCACCTGCCCCGGCAGCGCCTGGGCTCCTCTCCAGTTGATTTATCTTTACATTTGATCACAGAAAAGAATAAAAAAAAAATAGTGAATTTACTTTAATTCACTTTAATATAGTGAAGACTTGTTCTTTTATCAAAAGCGACAGTCTGGCTTCTCATCTACCTGTGTGAGCATTGGGTTTGCATCCCCGTCCGAGGTACACATGGATCGGTGTCTGTCCTGACTGCTGTAACAGAGCTTCTACTAGCAAGAGACAGTTAGTCAGGAAAACATGTGTAAATAATTTATTATAGCATATAAATGCTTTCAGGAAATGGAAATACTAGCTACAAAAGTGCTCTCTGCTCAAATGGGAAAAGGCACAAATTCAATGGCTGGAAGCTGAAACCATATAAAATCAAATGAGACGTAAAATTTAGATTTTGACCAACGAGGCTGTTTAACAGTGGACCAGACTGCCACGAGCATGGTGAAGTTCTCGTCTCTTGATGTCTTTGTATCAGTGCAAGGCTTTGAAAAGGGCATGTTTTAATGAAGTGCTAACTGAAGAACCTCCCAAAAATGATTGGCAGGCCAGAATCAAAGCGTTTGCGATGCTCTGGGGAACAAATATAGGCAACTTCTGGTTTCCTTGGCTTTCAAGTCACTCTGTGACTCTTGCCTATAACACAATTCACCAGATTATTCTTTTGAAATCAATATAGAATTCAATAACCCCAGATGTACAATATTGTGTCCTAAATACATTTTTCCAAAGTTAAGTCCCAAGAAAACTTTTCTAATACCTAAGGGTCTTTAAAGGCTATACAGTCCTTAACTCAGCTCTCGACTTGACCATCTATCTTCTAGTTATTTCAGGACCAGCAGAGGTTATACAGAAAGAGTCAGAAGCTTCGCAGGCCAGCACGTCAAGCAGGGAAACTGCAGTCCCAGACAGGATCTCCAGCTCTCAGTCCATTACAGAGCACATCAGTTCTCTCTGAACCTGTCCTGGGGCTGGGTTCTTGACCCAGAAAGCCAACCACATCCTGGGCTGCATCAAAAGAATTGTGGCCAGCAGGTCGAGGGAGGTGATTCTGCCCCTCTATTCTGCTCTGGAGAGACCCCACCTGGAGTACTGCATCCAGCTCTGGAGCCCCCAACATAACAAGGACATGGGCCTATTGGAGCAAGTCCAGAGGAGGGTCACAAAGATGATCGGAGGGCTGGAGCACCTCTCCTCCAAGGACAGCCTGAGAGAGCTGGGCTGTTCAGCCTGAAGAAAAGAAGACTCCATGGAGACCTCATAGCGGCCTTCCAGTACCTGAAGGGGGCCTACAGGAGAGATGGGGAGGGACTCTTTATCATGGAGTGTAGTGATAGGATGAGGGGATGACAGTTTTAAACTGAAAGAGGGTAGATTTAGATTAGATATTAGGAAGAAATTCCTTACTCTGAGAGTGGTGAGACACTGGAACAGGTTGCCCAGAGAAGTTGTGGATGCCCCATGCCTGGAAGTGTTCAAGGCCAGGCTGGATGGGGCTTTGAGCAACCTGGTCTAGTGGAAGGCGTCCCTGCCCATGGCAAGGGTGTTGGAACATGGTGATTTTCCAGGTCCCTTCCAACCCAAACCATTCTATGTTTCTACGGTCTTGTCCTGTCCATGCTAGGACAGCATCAAATTATTTGAAATAATGTAATTTTAGTTCTGTTTAATTTGATTTTGTCTTTCTACTTGTATTTGGATTTTAGATTTATTTTCCTACACACAGACTGATTCTCACTGGTTGGTAGCTATTAAAATATGTTGGTTTGTTACTAAAAATAGCCCATAACTACAACTGGTATTTCCTTTTTGGTAGCCAAGGTGATATACTATACACGTTAAATACATAGCTTAAAAATACAACTCCGGTGCTGAATGAACAAGAAAAGTTTTAATTGGAACATGCTACACATATACAACAAAATGACACCTTAGACAAAGAAAGCATTATTCATAGAAAATTAATTGAACTAATGGTTTCTGATCAGCATGTTCTTCAACATTTTCGAACTAATAGATGTCACCCTCTCACACCTCATTTTTATAAGTGAATTGGAAGCAGAAACCTGGCTTTTTTTCTTTTTTCAAATCCCAGCTGGTTTCTCAAATTCTATTACATTATTGAAGTAGCTATTGAATTGAACACATCTGATAGGAAGAAAATATCCTTCCAGCAGAAGAGACTACAGATTGCCAAAAAGAAATTTAATGCTTTAGCAAATTCTGTTTCCAGAGCTCAGCTAGTGATTTCATAAGTAAATTGACTTCTATGTAAATTTCATTTAAGCAAATATATACTGGCAAAATAATGTTCCTTACATAACCTAAATGTTTTAAGTAGCATAAGATCAGGAGTTAATATAGGCCATGATGATTCTTTAAATGCATTTAAACTAAGCCCATTAAAGTGCATTTATTTTTAATATGGAAAATAAAAATTTAATTTTATTTTTTTGTTTAGACTTTTGTCAGCTCAGTGCCTGATGGTATATTCGAAGACCCTTAGGACTCTGAGAAGCTTTTTGCCTGTCTGTTCCTGCAATGATCCTATGCAAACTTCTCAGCCTTATCACAACCTTGTGACTCACTTCTGCACTTGGATCACCTAAGGACAACTAAACAAATGCAAGCTGAGCAAGATAGGAATATCTCTTTGGCTTCCAAGCCTGTAGGAGTTCAATCTCATAGATTCAGGGAGTTATACTTCTTTCGGTCTACTATACTATTTCTACTTTATTTTGGTCCTGTGCTGATTTTCTGGACTTCTTTTTCCTCTTCTTACCATGCTAACTCTGTTTTCTTGGAGGATTTTGGAGTGTTTTTCTTCCTTCCTGAGGTATGCAACAGCTAGGCTTGCCTCCCACAACTTTCAACATTTGTGTTCAAGTTATTGCCCTGAAAAATACCTTTTGTCTTTAAAACAAAACAACTGTCTTTCAGTTCTATAAATATATGCATGGTTTGATTTACCTCTACATTATAAAGGCATATTGCCAGTGAAAAAGTGTGGACCTCAAAGATACATAGATAAATGAATATATATATGGTTATATACTTTTTAAAAATACATACGTATGTACATATAGACAAACACAATTTGTGCAAGACCAGCCAAAAATGTGCTAAACACAGGAAAGGATTAAATAAATTGCTATAAGAAAATTGACATCTGGAGACTTTTCTTCAGACTCAGTATGAAGCAAGGAAAGATCCTTATTTTTGAAACAGTGTTTAGCTTACGTGTTTACTTTTTTCCATGACATTTTACAGGATAAATTATTTGCTTTACTGACATTTTCTAATATCTTTGCCGCTCTTTACCTCCTCCTGCTGTGCTCCATTATGAACCCAGTGCCTGGAAAAAAGTTTATTTTTTTTTTCTATTCTCCATTTCAACAGTATAATTAGTGGTTTTCTGTGCGTGAGGGCCAGCACATGTATATATGTGCATTCATATATGCTTTATATCCACAAATGCATCTGTGTGTATATATATATATACACACACACATACATATACATATTGAATGTTGTTTGTCATTACAAATACTCTACAATAGAAAATTAACAGCAAAATAGTAATTATGTATAATTTTTATGTTTCTGAACTGAGGAACTATGATAAGAGCTTGAGAAATTATTCCCATCGGGAAGATGAACAGCACTGAGATGAACTCTTACAGGCACGCCTGCATGGCACCCAACTCCAACAAGGAGCCCACCTTCTCCCAGGACCCCAGAACCAAGCAGGACTCCATGCTGGCACAGATCCTGCCTCTTCTGGACCAGATCACTTGAGAGGACCAGGGCCAGAAGGAGGAACTACTCTGCTGAAGTCAGTGAAGTTTTCAAGGCAGTCTCTTAAAATAAAAGGAGTTCTACTAGGTAGCATGCTTCTCTGGGGAGAAAAAAGAAGAAAAGCATGGATTGTGGTGTCCAAATTACTGTGGTATCAGGTGTAATTTACATGAGATTGTGTTACCCTGATGTACTTCCATTGGTCTTTCCTAAAATTTCCAAGAGATGCATGCACTTCCAATGGAGTTCAGCTCTGTTATTGCTGTTGATTGGGTTGCCTTATACTAAGAGGTGCAGATTTTATTAAATGAGGTCATACAGTGGTCATGGAGAACATTTGAATTGTTACTAGATTAGTGTTAGTGATCAAATAAATCAGAAAAGAACAAGGATACTTTATCACAGAACGCAATTTCTACCTTTAGTTGAACAGACTACAGAGTCTCATTAGTATCAGCCTAATGTAATTCTGTACTTTGTTTTGCAAGTGAAATGAAGTTCAGGAAACTTCACTTTAAAAGGTTATAGATGTGTAAGAGTGAAAGAAAGATGAAAATGAACAATCACACCCAATTTAGGATGATTCATCTTCCAGAGGGCAAGAGATAAAATCTCTGTCTTCTGGAAAAAGAATATGCAGAACAAGTCAGTAAAATCATTGGGCGATATTGAAGAACAAATAAAGCTACAATCAAATATCCCATACAATGAGAATAAGAGAAAAAATGTATAATGCCTGTAGGCAAAAGTTAATGGTCTAAAACCAGAGACAGACGAGCAGAAATGCATGGGTCTAAATGAAGATATTGTTATATGGGATTGCATGTGAACTAGGAGGAAGGAAAGAAAATTAGTGTAACACTAAAGTAAAAATTGTGTCAGAAAGTATAGCTGTCTGTGCTGGTGGAGAAACAGTATGTGCGTTAAAGAAGGCCTTGGCAGTCAGATAAAGTGACTGAGTCATCCACGTCAACAAGTCCTAGGGTATCACTGTGGATTTAAATTGTGGGTTATAGGTTAATACTGGGGCAACAGTCCACATCACTGGACCATGCTGGTGACCACAGCCTCCAAGATCAGAAACAGAACAATAATGGAAAATTTCAGTCATTGCTCATCCCAATGGCAATGGAGGAATGTCATTACAGGCATCATACAGAGACAAAAGTTGTAGACATCATAAATGACTGTGTTTTCTAAGAAAAGTGAAAAAAACCCTAGTCTAGATGAATACTAGATATGTACAAGAAAAAAGTGTCTTGTGGGCATTGTACAAGACACAGGTCAAGATATAATCATAGAGAAGATACTCTGTTGTTCCTATGCTACCAAAGTTCAATGTTCTGGTAGGAGATAAATGTCAAAGTCAATTATATTACCCCAGGACTTTAAGAAGGGTGATTAATAAAAACAAGGAAGCTTGTTAAAAGGGGCTTTTTGTATAAGCACCTTATCAGAGTCTTTGAGTAAACATAAATCACCTACAAAAAAGACTCAAACCCAAACTCAGGCCTAAAAATAAAAAATATAATAGCCTTTATGATTAAGCATTGGAGTAAAGGAGCTGCCCAGAACTGACAAATCCAAGTTGACTCCAAATCAGGAAAATAGACAAGAAGGTATATCCAGGTAGTTAAATGTGAGAGTATAAGAGGCCATGCTAAAAGGATCTTGAGAAGCAACAAGAAAAAGAAAAAGAGAAAAAAAAAAGAAAAAGAGAAAAGAAAAAGAAAAAGAAAAAGAAAAAGAAAAAGAAAAAGAAAAAGAAAAAGAAAAAGAAAAAGAAAAAGAAAAAGAAAAAGAAAAAGAAAAAGAAAAAGAAAAAGAAAAGAAAGAGAAAAAGAAGAAAAAGAAAAAAGAAAAAAAGCCAAAAGGATTCTTTCTGTCAGGATTCAACATAGAGAGGCTAAAGGAAGTTTGCACAACAAAGTTTTTATTTACAGGGGTGAGACTGAAGGATTGTGTCAAGTCGAACTGTCAGTAGAGAAGTTTTAGAGCAAATCAATAAAGTGAGTAGCAACACATTGCCAGGAGCAGGTAACAATCACTCAAGGGATCTGAGGGAATTCAAATATAAAATTGCTGAACTTTTCACAGTAGTGTGTAACCTATCGCTTACATTGGCCCAGGTTCCAGAGTAATGGAAGGTGGCAAATGTGGCCTCAATTTTTAAAATAATCTCCGGAGGGGAGCCAGGAAACCAGAGAATTGTAAATTTGACTTCCTGCTGAGGCAGACTGATGGAAGTTATAATAATGAGCAGAATTAGTAGACGTGAATATATACAACTTACTGGAGATAGTGAACAGGGTTCATAAATAAAGAAATCATGCCCCACAAATCCTGTACAGTTCTTTGAAAGGATCACTGCGCTTGTAGACAAGGGCAACTTGAGCAAAAAAAATTACCTTTGGATTCCTAAACCTTTCTATAATATCCCTTCCCAAACAATCTTACAGAAACCTAACGTCAGGGGGAGATTGCTGTGCATTAATAACTGCTAAAAGGAGACGGAACAGCAGGCAGGAATAAATGGTCACTGTTCTTCCTGGAGCAGTTACTCAGGAATCCCAGGGAGATCTGGCTGGGAATGGCCACAAATCACCTGGAAAAGCTGTAGAACAGCTAGAGGAGAAAATTTGCTGGTGTTTTGGAAGTAGTCAGGACAATCGAAGCCAAAGCAGACTGGAGAATTTCAAAAGTTTGCATCATGCTGAATAGGTGATAAAATGGAAGATAAAATTCATCCTTGATAAATACGAAGCAATACACTGTGGGAACACAGTCGTTAGCACACTTAGGCAATGATCAGATCCAAATTTAGCTGGTTTTGTTTTGGAGACGAGGGAGAACTTAGGACAGTCCTCAAATGACATCTGCCTGACAACCTTTCTTTGCCAAAAAGATGAACAACGTTAGGGATGGACTAAGAGAAAACAGCATCATGCTCGTGATGCTGTCACAGCTTAGAGACAGGGTTGGCTTCTGTCTCCCCCTCTGCCTCATAAAGGATGCAGGAGAGTTAGAAAACTTAAGAAAGGAAGGTAACAAAAATAAGCAGAGGTTTCTATGCAAAACAGAGCTTCATATATGAAGACTGCTAACACTGGAGAAAGAAGGTTCAAACAGGACACACCCAAGAAGTATAAAAATCCAGAACGATATGGAGAAGAGGAGAAGGGAACAATTCAGTTTTTTGCCAATACAAGAACTAGGATCATCCAGCAGAAAGCCTGAACAGCACATCTTAAACAAACAAAAAGAAATACTTTTCCGCATAGGACACATAAAATTATGGAAGTGCCATAGGATGCCATGGAGGTTTAGCATCTAAACAGGTTCAAAATAAAATCCAGTGGCTACATGGAGTGAGATCTGTGGCTGTTAAACGGCAGCCCTGCTCAGCAAGTCCCTAATCTCTGATTTCCAGAGACTGGGAAAATATAACAATGTAAAGATACTTGGGCTGTTTCTCATGGACTCTCTCTGCATCTGCTGCGGCCAGATGGGGCGGATGGACCCTTGTTCTTACCCAACGTGTCATCTTTAATTTCTCTGTGTGCTTTTGTTCACTTTAGCAGTTAGTTATTTGGTGGTGCTGGGGCAAGAGGGACGTGGCCTGATGGTTGTGCTGGTGCTCAGGTGCACGGAAAAGGTCAGAGGAAGAGAGCAAGGTTCTCTCATACTTCCAAACAGGTCAAAATAGCTGATAATTCTCCAAGACTGAAGTCTGTTGTGTTAAAAGGTAGTAAACCCTCAACCCAGAGAAGTGCATAGGTAGCAGGTTTGGGTAGAAAACAAGAGTGTGCTGTAGTTGGAAGGAGGAAAATGAATAAAGCAAGTCCCAGCTGTTACTGATGAAGCTCTAATGGCATTAAAGGATTAAGTGCCAGGGTCATTCACCAGGCACTTTGGGATTCCCCTGCACCCTATCTAATGTATGGATTAGCACTTTCCCTTTCAAACATTGAAAGTTCACAGACTCAGAAATCCCTATAATAGGAATGGTTGAAAGGTGTGATGAGCTGGTTCTAGCACACATTAAAAATTTTAGTCTGTAAAATGGTCACAGTCGTCATTAATAACACAAAATCTCATTTTTTAACCTAAACCAGTTCATTTAAAGAACACAAGTTGCAGCTTTTCTTCTCTCAACAGATGCTGACTTCGGCGGGAGCTGCTCTGCTGGCTGACGGCTCTCCAACTCCTGGGAACTGCTGCTCTCTGGTGCCCATCTTCCAAACAAAAACTGGGACAATTTCCCTTTCATCCTCCTCACCCTGCTTTTGATGTTGCCACCTCATCAAGAGAAGAATGAAGATGTAGTAACTCGTGTTCAGATGCATATCCTCTCTAATTAAGTGTTGGCAAATAGTATGCACTTGAATTGTAAAATGGGCCTATGTAATATGTAAATGAGGATGAATCAAGTTGCAAATTGGACTTTGTGCAGCATGGTGTCTTCTACACATGTGACATGAACGGTAAAGAAAACTCTAATTTTGGTGGTAGGGGTAGCTTAATTTAAACATTTTCAATAGAAAACATCTGGACTCCTCATTTCAAAACTATTTTCATTTTGAAATTGATGGAGGTATCCTGAAAATGGGGTTAAAAAACCTGAAAATGAAACAAAGCACTCCTTTTTGGAGCTGGGTGGTTGAATCATTCTGTCTCAAAGAGACTGTTTGCTTTAAAAGGTATGTAAATCTTATGTTGGGTCCCTACAGTCACAATGGCCTTTGATGCATTTTTCAAGTGATGGCTTTATTTCTGTTTTGATTTTATACTACAGAAATTACATAGCTGAAATAATGAATGACTTGGTAATATATCTTTCAGTATTTATTGCTTATTTTCATCACAGTTCTGCCATTTTTATTCCCTCTGCAAGCCAGTACATCTTCCTGGATGTTAGAGACTGGTGAACTAAATAAATATAAAGCAGAAACTGTCTGCAGCAAAATTTCTATTAGAAGTTCTCCCTTTTCCATGTTAAATAATTATGTCCTATAAACCGCACAAAGGAAATAACAAAGTCAGCCAGTAAATCAGAGGCAGTAAGTAGAAAAAGGGACTGTTGATGGTGTCTTTAACTGCTGAAAATGGATATATGCATGAAGTAGCAATACTTTACAAAGTCATAGTTATTTCTGACTTTATTGAAATGCCTGCTGCTCATTACAGAGATTTAAGAGGTTGATGCTATGAAGTATAACAGCTATATTTAATGAAAGTTGCAGCACTCTGGCTTTCTGGGCTACTGCAATTATGTTTTACACATACTGTAGAAGCATTAGGTTCACCTTTAACTGACCATCAAAACATCCCGTGTTGTTATTCACAGTGATTTCAACATTCATTGCTTGTAATAACTGTACAGAGTTTTTGTTAATACTCCTACTTCCTGCTTGTGTTGTTTATGTTAAAAATGCTTGTGTTTTAAATATTATATATATAAATTTCAGGTACAGAAAAATTAAGATTAAGGACTTAGAGTCAAACAAAGCACCTAACCAGGTACTTATCCTTTTACTGTAAGAACAGCTCAATTGGCCTTAAAGCATTTTGCTTACATGCTTAACATAAGCCCGTGTTAAGAGCTTTGCTGGATTTGAAAGTGAAATTGCTTAAAACCACTATTTAGAGACACATCTAAAATAACTAGAATATAATTCCTCCTTTTTAGCTGTATTTTAATTTTAGAAAAAGGCTATTAATGAAAAGCTTTTCTCTAGGACAAAATACCTATGTTGCTGTCTTTTTTCCTACTCTCAAACTTGTGGTCTGGGTTATCCCAAGCTACCACATCCCAGTCTGAATTCAGTGTTTTTGATGGGATAACTCTGATGGATGTGCAAGACAGAAGCATGCTGGAAGCTTGTGTAATGAGTCCCTCAGGAATAGCTGTACAAGGGTCATATGGTTTAGGTGTCCTTGGATAACCAAAGTACTCATTGACTTAAAATTCACTTCAATACTCATTCATTTAAAAATATTAAAATTGTAGGTAATATTATATATCCAACGGGGACTGCGTTAAGTAGAGTGAGCAAACAAGGGGAAGGATCTGTCTTGAAAGAGGCTTGGGATTTAAAGACACATTTCAGAAAAAGGTTGTGCATTTGCATAAAACCTTCTTCTTCAGAAGAACTTTGAAGCCAAGTTTTTCACAAGTCTGACTTCCAAAGGGACAATTTTGATGCAATTTCTAATCAGATTGCATTTGAGTCAAAAGCTACTATCAATCAAACAAGAAGTTTGTCCATATAAAATAGTCAGAAATCTAAACTATTAGAAGACTTCCACAGCAAAATTCATTCACTCGGAGCCCATTCTGAAGTGAATAGCCATGTGTTACAAAAAAAGAAGAAAAAGATGGCAAAAAGTAGAATCCAGAGGTGGCAAAAAAAATAAGCGCACTGAAATGCTGAAATGTTTGTAAGATGCTAGAGGTTATTTTTACTGTTAAAAATCAGCAAATTAGCAGTGACCAGATGAAACCTACCTGCCATTCAATGAGAGAGGAAGAGTGCAGCAAACGGTGCTGTGCTGGCAAAATCTATGCATACTTCTACATATTCTACAAATACACTTGTCATGTGAGTATTTACTGATTGTAAAATGTTAGCACAGAGGTATCGTGTTTTATTTTGGCTTTCTTTTGAATATACAGTCACATCCTTGCATACCATCCTTACATAGTAATTTTTATCGTCTCTTGGCGTCACGTGTTCTGGGATATTTAACTCCACAAAGGTTATTATTATCCTATAATTTGTCGCTTACAAATGTGGGCTACATTTTAGCTGCCAACAGCACAGGAATCATCCATGGTTATAGGTTCCAGCTGAATATTTCCAAGGCATTTTTGTGTTGTGGTTGCAATAGAATTATTCTTCAGATCACCCCACAAAATTAGGGAACTATGAGGTCATTTCCAATAAACAATTACCGCATAATTCACTGAGTGACTGAGGTGGGGGGGTGGGGGGTGAGGAAGAACTGTTGTTTCTTTTGTTTCTTGCTTATTGTGTGTTCCTTAAATGAGCACCTTAAATGGTGCAATAGGTAAAGAGCATGACCTGCAACTATCCCTGAAATACAAGACAGAGATATGGAGAGAGTGCCCATTAGGAGGGAGAAATTAGAGTTAGATCAATGGAAATTGAAGTTACAAAGGATGTTGAAGGAGCCAGAAGTGCATACTCATCACTAAGGTTCACTGGTGTTGTGAAGGTGTTGGTGCTGCCCTATTGATGAAAAAGCTATTGTACCAGATACATAACTGTGAACAGTTGTTTTGGGTTCATGGACTCATATTAATCCTTCCATGTGTATCTCCATCTTCAAATTTACAACTTGGGGGTTTATAAGGAGGAGAGGGCCATTCATACCTCAATTTGTTTTTTCCTGCAAGATCTGGCTCCAAGATCTGGAGACGTGCTGTGACATGATGAGTGAGGTTTGGCTTCATTTGTTTTCCTCTTTTCCTGCTTGCAATGCTTGCTCACACGCTGTGGGATTGCAGAAGCAATGAAAACAGCCTACATGGAGATGAAATATCTATTCCCATGGCATCTCAGAGGATCTGACCTGGGTGTAAATGCATGGGAAAGGTAAGAAGCAAGAGGAGGAAAGAGATGGGGGGGGAGCTTAAGGGCCGGGATACCCTAAGACGTGCTTCAGGAGGTGAGGAGTGTTGGTTAATATCGACTTCCATGTCTTCTCCTGGGCGCTCGTTTGAGTAACCCCTTTGCATATTTTTCACTGCAGCTGTGGACACCTGTGTTGGTACCAGGGCAGCACAGTGGCTGCTGTCCTTGTGCTGCTGACTGCTGACAGGCAGAAAGCAACACCGGTGCCCATAAAGCAGATGGCTGCACAAAACACTGGGCAGTACATTATCCACGCTGGAACACCACAGAGGCATCATCAAAGGATCAGTGTTCAGGTCTTCTGCTCCCTCTGAGGTTGGTGGTACAGGTACTGGGAAAAACAGAGTTATGCCAAGACTGAATGATCTTGAAAATCCTTTTGTTTCTGATCAACCAAAACTGGTGGCATAAAAGATTCCCACTGAACATCCTTGGCAATTGGATCAAGGCTTTTTTGACTGCTGTCTCTTATATTCTGCTACTCCAAAAATGAGAGGGGCTCTGCCTGGAGAAAAATGGACTGCTGTTTGCATCAAGCCAGCAGGAATGTAACCACCAACATATTGAAAAGGTTTCGTATGTAAAATGCTCAGCTTTGAGGAGTAAGGCCTGAAGTCCTTATATGGTCTAAGATGGTTCTGGATTTGGCCAAAGTTCAGAGACTTACTTTCTGTCTGTACAAATAAGCCCCTGGAAGTCCAGTCAAGACATTCCTAAAACAGAGCTTCTTACAGTTTAAAATTATTAGTCAGTAGTAAGTCATTATGATTTTGCGCAATAAACCAGCTATAAGAGTTTGCAGCCAGTTCTTAAACTTCCAGGAACTGTGCTGCGGGATGTAATGTTTCTATAGAGATCTTTTGTTGTGCCACAAAATAGGTCCACAAATGTACAGCAGGGTGTCCCCTCTTCTACGATACTTCTTATATCTCTCTGCCATATAGTAGAGTGGTGCCTCATGCAACAAGCACACATCTTCCCATAACTGTATTGTCTAAAGATTCCTCCGTGCCTTTCAAAAAGATGGAGAGTAGAGATAGACAAATATGTTGAAATCTTCAGTTTTCAGAGGAATAAAATCTGAGCTCTACAGTTGCTGCTTTTGTTTCCCTATACTGATACTTATATTCTACCCTTTTTCTCTTGCACATACAGTTTCACTGTATGTTTTGTTCATATTCTAATCTGAGTTAGAAAAAAGTCTGAGATTTAGGAATGAGAGGTTACTAGAAAATATTAATGGAATACCACTCATTCAGATTTAAAATAAATAGCAATCTACTATAACATAGTGAAATGGAAATAGATTTTAAAATGTTTTTTTACATAAACAATTTTTTGTTGGAAGCTCAGGGAACTGGGAGAGTTCCATAAACAAAGTTAATTTCTTTTAAAAATAAAACAAATTGGAAAGAAAAATCATGTATGGAGCAGGATTATTGATATACAACAAATTTATAATGAGCTATTTCTTAAAGCCGCTAAAACCAATAAGAGAAGCCATGAGAATATTCCTTCAAATGACTACATTTCATTATTCAAATTATTTTAATGGATTTCTGTAGACTTTATGCATACTTTTCTGTGTTAAATTAAACGATACTGTAAAAATCATTTTGCTGAGAGAGTTGTTTAAAGAAACAGTGTAATTTCTATCAAAACTGCAAAACACTTTTCAAAATAATTTTAAATGGATAAAATGAACTCTTATAGTGGAAATCTGGCTCAAAGGATTAAGTGAATTGTGACTAAGGACACATTTTATTCTGATTTTTTTGTCTAGACACAGTTAACCAAAACAGTGAACTTTTTTAATCAATTACTTAAAAGACCCTTATCATTTTCTACAGATCAAGATTTTTTTCTGCAAATTATAATAAAAAGAAAAAACAGATTCCAGAACTTCCAGAACAATGCCAGAACAAATTAGATTTAGAATCCATCCAAAGAGTATTAGTTTTAAATTATTTTTTTTCCAAAAGTACTGGAGAATATTTTTCCTGTAAAAAACCCAAAAAGACAGTTTCCGAACACCAGAATTGCTGAATAAAAGGAGCTGATCTCGCAACATGTTTGTTGAGAAATCATTAACGTGCTTCCCTATTTAAGAGCAGCTGGCACATCACAGAAGACTTTTATGAACATTCTGATTTTAATTAATCCCTTGGGGTTCTCCATTGACCTCGGGACAGTTACACAAGGATGAGATTTGTCTTCTTGTTAGAAACAATTCTGTTTATAAGTATGTCTTTAATTTTGGTAGGAGCTGGGTGGATTCTTCACTCTTTCTTAGTAGAGCACTATGAGTACAAAGCTGAGTTATTTGTTTGTTGTTCGGTTGCTGCTTAATTAGACTTCTCAGTTCTAACCAAACTTGTTATGGAGCTCACCTGTTGCTGGGCTTGTGTTATAAACCCAGCTTTCATCACAGCCTTGCACACTCTTGTTTGTTTGCATCTACGGCATGCTTTCTATGGTTTTCTAGATAAAAGAGGCCAAACTTGTGGCTTTCAAGACTTAGGTTAACCCAAAGGAGAAGGACATGGTAGTACACGACTTCTTTTTTTTTCAGCTGTGATTTCTGAATTCACATGGGTTGAGGACTCCATGCAAAGTTAACTGGGAACAAACCAGCACAGATTAAGATCTCAGTAAACCTTCCCATTAAAACCACCCATCTTTGCCTTGGCTGTAAATATTCCTGTGTCAAACTAATCTTTGATCGCATTCACAGCAAGTAGCTGTGATGTTACAAAGAGACTTCTCAGTCACTTGAGGAACGAGTAGCAAGAGCTGTTGAACTTGTATAGTTACGTAAATGCCTATTTCTATGTCAGGAAGCTTGTTAATGTATCAATAAGGAAAGGTGGGGAGAGGAAGGCACGTGGGAGAAGAGCCACACACATGCCAGCATTACGCCTTCTCCTTCAGGGGAGAGTGAGTCAGAAATTTTTTCCTTCTACACATCCTTGCTTTGAAGTGGTTCATTTTGGCTTGATTTGACTGTGCAGGAGACATTGCAAACCAGCGTTTGTGCTGATACTGTCAGCCCTCTGGTGGGTAATGAATCTGGTGTAGACAGACACCACAGCACTGCCCAAAACATGTTCAAAAACATCAATCACGGGGATTACACAATGTATTTCATAGCTATTTACATGCAGAAATCTCAGCAGCTGGGTTAATCTTGTAGAAGCAAGTACAATTAGATGATATTTTATATGTATTATATACAGGGCTCTGCGCCAAGCTCCGCTCTCATAAACAGCAGCGTAAAGCCAGAGCAACTCCCTCAACTTCAGTGGAGATTACATCAAAGCTGAGCCAGGATTCATATTCTAGGTTGCTTCCCACTGCCTACACACAGCCTACTATGTTGCCTAAACTGAACCCTGGCTGCCTCATTCCTGGCACCTTAAAGGAACAGCTGCCACACATGTCCATATATATGTTTGTTTTGGTTTTTATATATATATATATATATATATATATGTAGTGTGAATTGCTAGCAATGCTGGAAATAGTAACCTAACACCAAGAATTTACTAGTATGGATTTTACAACAAGTGTGCGTGTTCTTGTGCGTGCTCCTACGCGATGTTCATACAGACAGTATAGATGCGTGTGTGAGCTCTGAAGAAAAGGAAGAGAAAGGGAACTTCAGCAAAACAACAGAGAGGAAGGTGACAGGGTGATTTTACATTATTTTTCCAAACTTACAGCAGTGACAGGCAACACTTAGGTTGACTATACTGGGGAAAAAAATCAAGCATTGTACAGTGTGTTTTGGACCTCTGACATGACTTTTAAGTCAGCTTTCCCATTTCCTAGTGTAGTCCTTTAATGAGGATATCCTGTGGCTTGCGTAGGACGGTCACACAGCAAGAGCTTACAGAGAACCTATTTTTAGTTGGATTTCCTGCAATTATCTGGTTCTTCACATGATTACAGAGCCTGGAGATCTGTCTGTATTTCTCCTTGTCCTCCTTGATGACTTTTGGGCAGTTGCAGCCATTTCAGAGAGATGTAGAATTCTAAAATATATTAAATTCCTACAGGTTTCCTGATCTTTTGTGACTGGGTGGAGGAAAAAGACCTAAAATAGTGTTCTTAGTGTGAGCTCTGAGCACTATTACTAGACATTAAGGGAAGCCACCCAGGAGAATGGAAGTTTAAATATTCCGGCTATAGGCAATGCTTCAGTCAGAGCTTGCAGCATATGAGGCGAAGAATGTCATTAGTCACGGAGGCACACGTAACCAGAGCTCATCAGGTCTTCTGCTCAGGGAACTGCTTCTTAAAATTATAAGAAATATGATGCCTCCATCCCAAAACCTGATAAGGCATAGAAGGTTAAAATCTGAAAGTGGTTTGAAGTCATTACGTTAGTTTTCTAATTAATCTCTAGTAATTTTCTAATTGGCAGTGTCCCTTTAACAGCTGCTTTAAAAATCTATTCTAAAATGGTATCATTAATTTGTTTCTGTGTGTTGAGTTCTCTTTCTTTATGGTCTTTAAAAGCAAATTTTGATACATTTTAGCACCTTGCAAAGGAACCTCTGCTGAGCTCAGAAGGATTTCTTGTGGTTGGATTTTAATCCGGAGCTTTCCAGCAGCCTTTTAGATACAACCTTGACTTAAATAAAACTTAGTATCCTCCATCCTCCTTAGCAGATAGGACAGTCACCGGACTCACATCTCTGGATGGGACGTCCCCTGGGAACTCTGCCATTCCCTGTGGAAGCTCCCCATGCCCATTGCATCCTCCACCATGGCTCAGCATCCACTGATGAAACCATTGGGCTAGTTCTCAAGATTTCAGGGAAACTCTTGAGAACAAATATCCCAGAGCTTATGCTTGTAGCTGTCTGGGCAGTGGCTAGGAAATATGAATGCCTAGTTTTGTGCTTCCTTGCAACTGTTAACTGTGAAGTTTAAAGCTGACATATAAGGCACTGAAGACAAACAAATCATGTGCATTTCATTTAGTATTCAACTAAATAAAATTGGAGTTCCTGTAGCTCATCTTCAGATGGAAAAAAAAAAACAAAACACACCAGAAATGTTAGTTTTCCAAATGCCAACAAGTCTCACAGAGAATTTGTATCCGAGTGTCACAGATGGCAAGCACCACGCTGCAAAGTATACAAAAGCTTGAATTCATCCTTGGATCCTTGATGAGTGTGTATTGTGCTCATACTTGGAAAAGAAACGTTCAATTAACTTCCAGGAAGTCAAACTTTCTAAACTATAAAACTATAGCTACAAGCTTAATGCCTGCAGTCAATACTTGGCTGCTGAAAGAGCCCCTTTCACTTTGTCAAGCAGCCAGAGCCCTCCAGAGCCCTCCCTCTCCAGAGCCCTCCCCTTTCCCATGGGATGTGCTGTGCTCCCATCCCCAATCACTGCAATCGCTGAGGTGCACATTTCTGTAAGGCCTTTCATGGTACAGCACGCTGCTCTACAGTCGTGCTTTCTGCCCGTGCCGAAATCCTGTGGAGAAAGGGGGAAAGGAGGTTCCCCTTGAAAACAAACAAAAAAACAAGCAAGTGAATAAAATGTCTATTGAAACCTTGTTGGGCCAGCATCGCGTGTGTTTGCTCTCCCGGGCAGCCCGCTGGCAGCACCACAGCCAAGTTGGCTAAATCAGCCATGCAGCAAGCTGAACTGATTGCTTTCCTACCACCTTCCCTGGCAGTAGCAGGGAGCCGAAGCCTGTTGCCTTATCTGTTGGACCATGCCCTTGGCACCCACGGGAGATGCCAAGAGCATCGCTTCCCAGAAGATGTCACGTGGGAGCTCCCCCCACTATCCTTGGCCAGCCAGTGGGCTTCTGGGGCTGCCGGTGATCTTTCCTGTGCCCCACCTCTCCCCACTGACTGCTGAGCATCTTGAACCTGCCACGGCGGTGCCAGAACAGGCAGAGTTTGGGCTCCGCAGCCATGCCAAGCCCTGCCCTTTGAATGGGATGCAGCAGCAGCAGCCTCTTGTGCCTGGGGATGGCTTGGCCACCGACTGCTGGCTGCGGTGTTACTCATTATCCCAGCTGCACGCATGGCTGGAGTTACGATGATTTCTACCAGCTTGAGGATAAAACCCTAAATGTACAATTTCCTGCCCTTAAGGCCTTGGCTTTCCAGGATATTTCAAATGTGGGCCTCTCATTTAAACGAAAAAGAGGACTAAGTGCCTAAATCTCACTCAGGTACTGGCTTTAGGCTCTTCTCGTTGCTTTCCAAGCAATCCCTCTTAAGCCGGGAAATTTAACAAAACCAGGCTTGTTCAGATGCACTACATAAGCCAACTAAAACTGAAACTGAAGGACAGCAGTAGGAGAATTGGGGTCTGGAAGGCAAAGGCCTAATTAGCTGTGGTGCATTGGAAGATCTGATAACAAATACAAAGCAGAACGGTTTTTAGACAGTCTGCATCTGACAGAGAAGACTCCTGTTGTTTCTTAACCAAGCAGGAGGGTAATAAACCTCTTGCTGTGCCGGTTCGTTAGGACTGGAATGCATTGTGACTAAGGAAAAGAAAAGCAGCTCTGACACTTATGACTGATGAGGGTTTTTTTAATGAGACGAGCTGGCCTGACTTTAAAATATTCAATAGACTTGTGCACGGTTGAGTAGATCTTGCTTGATAATCGTAATGATATTGCAAAGTAAATGCAGACCAAGTTACATGAAACCAGTCAAATGCAGTATTCGGAGTTTCTGCGGAGTTATACTTACAGCCTGTATCTAATGAATATGGAAATTGGCTGATTTGGAGATAAAAGGGTGTTAAAAATTGTTCCTTGAAGCTCCTTCTCAGGCTCGTGTTTTGACACTTCTTTTTCACCTTGTGCTTGCCGTGCCAGGCTTCTGTGACTGCGGAGCTTGTTTGGATTCTGAGTTCTTAGTACTGGTTTTAATTTTAGTAATAGAGTTCATTTGGATTTTGTCTGGTCTCTGCTGTGCTAAAACACAGCTACATGAAACCACCGGTTTTTTAGTGGATGAATCTAACAAAAGCTATCAACATTTACAACACTTATAACACTTAACATTTACAACAAGCAGATCAGAAACTTCAGTAAACATTTAGGAACCTGCTCATGATTATCTTGACAGTGACTTTTCTGAGTTAAAGCAGGCCAAGAGCAAACCCTGGAGAAACTGGTGTCTGCAAACTGTAGACTTTAAATAACAGTTAAAAATCTACTTGTCATTTAAGACCCTTTGGAGTTTTTCCCTTATTTTGTCCAATTCAGGAGTTCGGTTTCTTAATTTGTACAGTTAAGCCTTCCTGAAGAAATAAAAAGCATAAGGAGGAATTACTCCATCTATACCCTGGCATCGCATTGGACTTCGGGATCACTGGGTGCAGTAACTTGTTTTGATGAAGCAGGAAGAGGTTTCTACAGAGACTGACATTTTCCATCTCTGCTTTCTGCAGTGGATGCCACCAGCCCTGGAGCCACCCCGTCAACATCTGCACCATCTCCTGTGCTGCCAGAAGGAGAAGTCGATGGCAACTTTTATTTTTGTGCAAGCTCTACAGGCAGGGCTTGCAGGCGATGCAGTGACCCACTTGCCCCAGGGGAAGAGGAAGAGAGCACCTTCAGCAGGAGAGGCGAGTGTCCCTCCCTAGGGTGGGACAGAGGACAGACGGACGTTGACACAGCATGTAGAGAGCTTGCAGCCGCCAATCTACCTGCCCTTGGGTGTCCTGAGTGACTTCTAATGAGATGGTCACTTGTGGAAAATAACCTTTATGCTGGAGTGCATTCAAGCCGGGAGGGTTGAGGCATCCTGATGGAAAGGCAGCGAAAATGCTGTTTCACTGGGTGGATCAGATGGACTCCCACCAGGCATGCAGCCCCCGTGGAGCAGGCAGGTTGCCTGCAGCCCCATGCGTCCCCCGTCATGCGCCCCACTGTCCCCATGGGGAGAGGAGCCCTCACCTTCCAAACCTTGATGCAGCAGAAGGGCACATTTGAAGTGTTTATTTGGGGAACAAAAGCTTCCTTATACCTTGACAGCGGGGCTGCCTTCAAAGCCCTCGTTCAAACAGAGCTGTGTTTATCGAATTCCTCTGCGCTGAGTATATACATGCCTGAGATTTTAATTCTTTCGTAACTGTGAAACACTTAGTCTTATTTCTATCTGGGGCATTGGGATGGGAATTATTCGATATTTGTGCAAATTTTGGTGTGTTTAGATCAAGACTGGGCAAAAATCAAGTATGTGGGACTTCAGAGGTTTCCCTGGGCAGAGCAACTCGGGAGGAGGGAAATCTCTTCTCCCCAGTGGCCTGTTTTGTGACAAAGTGTGTCATAAAATCTCAGACATGGAATAAAAAAGCCCACATATTGCTTTTGATAACTACTCACCCTCAGGCTTTCCGAACAGATGGGAGCACTAAACACCAAAATTCTTCAGCTTACAAACTGGCAAAAGGCCCGGCAGCACTGCTAACAGAAGGAGTTGTATGAGCTCTTCATTATTTACAAATTGAAATTCTTCTGGAAAGAATTACTATAATATGTAGGACATGATCCCAGGTTTTGGCAAAATGTATTAGTAACATGAGCTATTGATCCTAGGAATTAAATTAGATCTTGGAAGGTTAAAGTGTGATGTTGTCTAATGTATCAGGAACTTTACCTCTAATGGAAAGTTGTTTACACCTGTTGCGAGTGCTTTAGTTAATGCATGAAAGTTGGTCTTTCCATGAGGGAATAGGCTGGCCGTTCCTCTCAAGCGGTGCCTGTGGAAACCAGGCGAGCAGCTCTGGGCTAGAAGCATGATTATAACATCGTTGCCACAGGACCGTAGTGCTACGTCTACTTTAGCTCCTATTTTTTTGTTAAATGCAAACTTTTGGTTCCAAATATCTCATTGTGGAAACTTCCTGCAAATAATTCAAAACACAGAAAGCTGTTTATTAGAAGAATATTTTACGAGGTGGGTTTTTTTGCTTCTAGGTTCTATCAAACCAGTTTACTTTTAAGGATTCAGCTATATCATATCCCACTAGGTACTAGCATAGGTACTGCTGCCTCTGTAGCGCATCATCAAATAGGGTTTTTAAGCATTGGAAATAAAATGATGGGAACAGAGGGCTCAGCTACACAGAGTTGTTTCTGTAATTTCAAAAAACTAAGGAGCTCTGGGTTCTGACGCTGGTGGGAACTGGGAGCTCCTGATCCAGGCAGCCGTGAGGCAGCGAGGAGAGCTGCTGGGAGGGGAGCGGGAAACATCGTGCAGACATTTCCTGCTTCCCAAGGAGTTTCTGCCAACATGCTTCATCTCTAATTTGGGAAGGGAGGATGCCATCTGGTATAGCGGCTTTAAAGGGAGTATGCCCATGGTTTATATTGCAGGTGGCAGCTCCGGCGGGACGGGGCGGAGGGAGACAGCCGGCACAAATTCAACGAGCGGTGGTTTCCTGCTTGCCAGATAACATCCCTCCCCATGGGGTACCCATCAGTCAGAAGGGGACGTGTCTTTCTCCAAAATACCTTCCTCATTAAACTTTCACTGGCACTCCTATTGTTTCCCTGAAATGTTTTGGTGTTGACATGTTGTTTTGTTGAAAAATTCCTGTCCGTCTCTGCTCAGTATCCCTTCCTTCAGTAGGCTGTCAGCGCTCTTTGATTTGCCAGGCTTATGGCAGTCACATAACAAGGAAACTTGCAATATGAATCAGTCATATATAAGTGTCTCCCAGAGGACGCAAGTGATGGAAATCCCAGTTATTGGTTATTATTGTACCAGTGGGAACTGAGGGCTGGGAAAGAGATCATCTTACCAGTCTCACTGTAGTAAACAGAGACCCTTCTTTGTTCCCCTAAGCCACTAATTGCAATGGCAGTTACGTTCAGGCTCCAGTTTTGGGACCATCCACATGGAGTAAGGGAGAACTGTTTGAAGCATTCGGATTATCCTGCAGGCTCGAGCTTTCGTTGGTTTCGAGTCAGAACAAGATCTCCAGAAGGCAGTCAGACTATGATCGTTTCTGCAATGCATTTCAGGAATATCCAAACCAGCTTTAGCCAAGAAGCAATAGCGCTCATTTTTTTTGCAGGAGTTGTGCAAGCTTCAGCTGAAGCCTGCTGTTGCTGTGCCGTGCTTGGAAAGCTAATGGCAGGAAGGAGGCTCGGGCACTGTATCTTTGGATCGCAGCAAAGGCAGAGTATTTGTTCAGCTGTGCACGTGAAGGTGGGCAGGCTCTTCCCCCTGCTGAGGAGTTTAGTAGATCTCTCACTGTTTTATTCTCCAGTCTTTGCTACAGAGGACTATGCTGCATTTTGGTTTTGCAGGAAATCTTAGATTCCTGCTCCTGCCAGCTTGCCTGTATGGGGCATCAATAAAAAGCGAATGAGGGAGTCAGGCCTCCCTCCATGCATTTGCACTTTTGGTCTTTTAAAGCAGGTCTTTAAAAAAAACCAACAGTTTGATCAGTGCTCTAACTAGAAAAATTCTGAGGGACAAATATTAATTGTCTCTGTTGAGCACAAGTGTCTACAGTTTATCTACAGCTATCTGCCAGCAGGTCCTGAGGCAGTTGGGTTGTGTTACTCCCTTCTCCCCCATCCTTCTGGTGTATTCTTCATTAGCTTAATTCTTTAAATAAATATTGTTCTTTCCCACTGTTGTGAATGCAATTGTCAATCATCTGCCAAGTGGCTTAGCAGCTTGAGCCCACATCCTGAGACCTGTGAAAGCTAAAGGCACTGGCCCTGCCTGCCCTTACACCTGCTGCAAGCAGGCAGGTGAGAAGCCATGCAAACAGAGAGATCTTTATGAAGGAAAAGGGGACATGGTTATTGGTCTGGGAAAACACAACACCATTACCTTTGGAAATAGGGTCGAGTGCCTGTTCTTTTCCAGCAACTGTGAGTGACCTCCCAGCTCTTACCCTAGCTGCCAGCAAAATTGTCCCTTGCACCAAAATCCTCCCAAGGGAGAGGCAAGAGGATGCAGAGCCTCGGAGCAGTTACAACAGCTTCAAAAGGAGCTGCTTGCCCCAACATACGAGGTCTCGGGGGCCATCTGTTCTCTCAGAACGCAAGTTCATGGACAGCAATGGTGTTAGTGAGCCTGTGAGTAAATAGCTCATGCAAATAAAACCCAATTGAAGCACCTCTCCAGGGAAAAAAAAAAAAGAGTTTTAAGATGGTGATTGGACTTGCAGCGGCAACATGAATTTGCTTAGCAGAGGACTTGGATGTTTTGGAAAGTGTTTTCCTCCTGGTGCAGACACCAAACTGTTTCATGTTCTCTGGAAAGAGGTAACAGCCACAGGCTGCTCAGATCCAATACCAAAGGCAATCCAGCTGTTGAGCTGCCATGGAGTGGGGCAGGAGTAGGTATATGCCTACCTACATGCACGCATCCACGCGCACATCAGGCAGGAGACTGCCAGAGCTTTCTCTAAACGATTTCAGCAGAGTGTTTTGATTTCTACAGTCTGACACATTCCAGCCATTTAATGAGAATCTGGGGATTTTTATTGAGCTCACATTTAGGGAACTGAGCAGACTATTTTCCTGCGGGAACATCAGTCCTGTACCTTGCACGGAAATGGCATGAAGTCGCCCTTAAATTCTTTTATTTACTTTTTAAATCCCGGATCTTACAGAATACAGGGAAGTGAAACAAGGTGATATATAACCAACAGAAAAATGTGAAATTCTTTTCAAAGGCTTGACATTGAAATGCATGCCTGAAACTCACTGTTGCATGAGCTAATATCAGGCAAGTGAAAGCAACTGGCTATGAATAGAGGCAAATTTCTGTTTAAAATATGAAATCCAGTCCACAATCAAGAACAGTTCTGTGAGGTTATTTGTCAGGATGTCGCCATGCTGCACTATCACGAATTGATTTCAGGCAGAGGATCATTGAAATTATATCTGACTTGGCCAGATGCCAGCAGCATTCAAGAAATTATGATTTCCAGGAAAAAATTATGATTTCCAGAATGACAATATGGTCTCTATCACCTGCAGAACTGTGAATTCTAGGTTAGTGGCTCCCAATTGTTTTGTAAGAAAGGCTCACTAGAGAAAATTGATAGTATTATATGCCTTTCCCTCCACCCCCAAAATCCTGCTCCTTTTCCTCCTGCACTTGCCCTTAGTTCTGCTGCTACTACCACTCTTCTTTCCTTCTCTGACCACCAAACACAGGATTCCCACCACGTCCTCCTCTCCTTTTGTCATTGCCTCTCAGAGGGCACCCAGGCAAGTGCTCTGTCAGTGGTTTTTAGCTGGCATCTGCCCAGCTTTGTTTGGAGAGGTGACTTGACAGCATCGTGTTTTCTCCCTCTACCTGAAGATGCTGCGAAATGCTGATGGGCTTTTCAGTAAGTAGTTGCATCTGTTGAGATGTGTGCTTTTCCCATGTTAGAAAACATGCATTTTCCTAACCACTGAGGACTGTAAATAAATGTTCTCAGGTCTGAATGTATCATTAGACTACCCTGATGGTATTACATTTACATCCGACAGTTCCCAACAGAACAAAGATCACTACAACAGTGAAGATCATGTGAGGAAGCAGTTTGAAAAAATCTGCAGTTGATTAAAAAAATATCTGAAACAGCACTTTTATAATGATGATGGAAGAGGTGTTTGAAGTTTGGAATAGGATTAATTGATCATCTTGTTTCACTAATACTTTTTATAAGTTTGTATAACAGCAGAGATGAGTAGCTTATTTTCAGCAGCTTCATCTCAAATCATATAATAAGAATTAGGGTTTTTAACCCTCTATCACCATATGATGTTTATGAAATACCTCTTAAAGTTCTCTTTTAGATCTTTTTATTATTAATTCTACTAACCTTTCACTTGTGCACTTTAAGAAAAAGCCATTCTTTTGGGAAGAAACATCCTGACTGCACCTGAACTATTGGCCACTGAGAGAAAAGGGTTATTGTATGAACCTTTGGACAACAGGCAGCCCCACAAAACCAAGTGTCACAGGCTGAGTTAGATCAAGACATGCTGTTAAAATTACAATCTCGTATTTGCTGGAGAAACTGGGTTTGTCAACTGAATTGGTAGCGGCACCCAGTGGCTAAAATATAGACTGCAAATTTTACTAGCCCAAAGATTTCCCAACTCCAATGTACTCGTGTCCACCAGCTAAAAAGCTTCCAGCTAAGCTCAGGGAGATCCTAGCAAGGGGAAACTGTTTCCAGCCTCTCTCAGGAGTACTAAAAGAGTTAGGCATTGAGGTATCTAATTACCCTTGGAATACACCCTTTTTCACTGAACCAGCTAAATACAAATATTTTCCTAACATTATTTTCCTGTGCAACTGCTGCAGTTGCCATGGGAGGGTTATATAACAATTTGTGGGAAGGGATGTGATCCACATAATTGCAAATAGGAAGCAAAATATCTGCAGTGAGCTCCTGGCAATATATACTCTATGCTGTAAAACACTATAATATTCCCTGCCTTTGACATTATATATATTTCTATTTCTATATGTACATACATGTTATATATGATTACCTATATGTGTGTGCACGCGCATGCACATGGAGCATTTTGTAGGAAAACAAATGGGCAAACCCAGAACATCAACACTAAGAGTCCACTATTTGCTGGTCCACATCATTCACTGTTTAAAAGCTGACATGAAGTAGAGCAGTATCCATGCTTCATGAATCAGTGCTTGTGGAGGAGACACCAGGGCTGAAATACTGGCCCCTTGAATGCGTCTGTCCCACAAAGTCATGAGGGCAGCTGATGCTGGTGCTCCCCTGCAGGCTTCATCCCCTGGTCTGGGGCAGCAGAGCTGCAATGGCACAGGCTGTGACCTACGTTAACCGGAGATGTGCTAAGCGTCCCTTACACATGTAGAAAGGCTTCTGATGCCGTATCTTCCCTGCTGCTGGAAAAACTCTCAGTGATTTCCCCAAGACATGGGTTTCTCACTGCATGGCCTCGGACCTTTGGACTGGGTGCTGGGACCCTTTCAGGAGCCTCAAGGCTGAACCCTGGGGTGGGCAGCGAGATGATTGTATGTAGACAAGCACCCACTCTGACAGTAGCAGATGGAAACATCTTGTTGTAATAATAAATGTATTTCTAAATACTCAGCCAAAGCTCTTAGTGCACCACATAAAAGTAAAATAACCTTTTCAAGGCAGTGTAAGATCAGTACTAATATCAAAACCAGAAACACACCCTTCACACGAGATAATGAACACAGGTGGCGTAAGGTGCAGGTGGTTACAAGTATGTGGCCTCCCGTGGTAGTTCAGAGAGATAACCTGGTGTGTGGAAAGATGGGAAGGCACAAAAAGAAAAAAAGGAAAAAGCTGCTGATGCAGAGGCAGTGAGAGTGAGCCCTTGCTGAGGGCTCACCACAGCCCAGCCCTCGCCTGCCGGCTCGTGGTCGTAACCTACAGATCACCACTGACCTCACAAAGCCATCTGTGAAGCTTAAGGGGAAGCTGCCAAGCACACTCACCATAAAGAGGTTTAAAAACATGCACCAGCAGGTGCCAAGTTTTCTGTCCCTCATGCACCAAGAGAAATGCCTGGCAGGACAGTTTCCAAACTGGTTTCTGTTCTAGTCGTTTCTTCTAGTTGTAAGTCTCCCTCCTACCACACACCTCCTACTTTAAGCACCGGAGAGAAACACACCTACTGCTCAACTGGTTACAGATGTGATCCTCACCTTGGTGAGTTGTTCCTTTGGGAAGTACTGGCTGAGAGTACATCCTGCCATACAAACACTCACTTCTAAGAGGAAGACGTTGGAGTTAGGAAGAAGCAAACAGCTGGAGACATCCCTGTCTCTAACCCCCACCCCTCTGCAAGGGTTTCCTTTACCCTCAGTAGAAGCAAATGCATTTCAGCCACCCGCTTCACAGAGACTTTCACAGGCTGGATCATGAGCTGGATACACTGGGGCTTTCTCCATTTTCACTCTCCAGCTGCTGGGCAGACATCTCAGGCAGCAGGATGGGACAGAAAACCTTTAGTGATAATTTCCTAAATAGCCAGAGAAGACCTGCTCCAGTTTGTCCGTTCAGGCCCTGCCTATACGGTTAATCAAGCACAAGAATAGCTCCTCTTGGGAGGCAGAGGACTCTCCACCACTTATGACTCTTAAAAATAGGAGAGAGAAAAATCTCTTGAGAATGATTTACTTGTAATTGTTCTTCCATTATGAGAAAGAGGATGGACTAGAGGACCTCTTAAAGTACTGTTCAGCCTTATTTTCTATGATTTCTAGTTGTGACTGAAATTTTCAGTCTCTAGAATTCTCTGAATGATCTGAAGGGACTTACTATATTGATTACAATACCTAACAGCAATACAAAAAAAAAGAAAAACAAAAAAAAATCCAGTACACCGGGAACAGTGATACTTCTTCGTAGCAAATGTAAAGTCTTATTCTGCCTTAAGTCCATTAAATGCTGATTAGTTGTGGTCAATTAAAAAAGTACTGATTGATATATGAAATAAAGTTTGTGTTGCATTTAAACTTGTACCTAAAAGAGGTTCCACATTCCTTTTTCATGTTTCAGTAACTGCTGTCTTTCATACCTAAGCTAATTCTTCTACCTTCAATAAATATGTGTTAGGGAGATATTTTCTCATCGGTTTTCCCAGGCAATACTTTGAAAATTTTCCGCCTGCAAAATGTTTACCTTATTTTGCCTTGCTGAAGCTTAGTGGTCTCTGCAGCCATCACACTACGAGGGACCTCCCCATTCCTCACAGTGGTAATAGAGAGGTCAGCACCCCCAGGAGGACTTTTGAGAGCTTTTTCCTAATCACTGCAAAATGCAGGATGTTCAAAAAGGATGAGAGACTGAGAACCCCCTTCCCCACTCCCCTCCAGCCAAAAAAAACCAGTTTGAAGGGGGAGAAGGAATGAAAAATACAAGGCACTGGTAGAGAATGAGAGATAGAAGAAAATGCCATCCTCACATGATAAAGAATGTTATTGGCCTGAGTTTGGGATGAAGATACAAACCATGAATGCATAACAAATCTTCCTGAATAAATGGTGTCATCCCTGTACACACACACGCATCTCTCTTTTCCAGTTATTCATTATTCCTGTCTGCTCAAGCCCAGTTCTCTTCGGCAAGATAGAGCCAGAACATCAATCACAAATTTGGTGGGACACTGTGGAACCACCCAGGCAAGACCAACTCTGCCTGTCATTCCTGACCAAGGTTTATGTTCTTAAATACTGCCCAGTGGTTGACCCTTTGAAACTTTGCTTTCCTGATGTTTCGTAATGTCAAATCTGAACCTTACTCACTGTAGATTTCCTGTCATGCAATCAACCACAGACAAGGGGAACAAACGGTTTCCTTTCCTGTTGCATAGTTGAAAATCACCGCAACCCTTCTCTGTTTACCCTTTTCTCTTTTCCTCTGGAGAAAAATAAATTCAAGCCAATTCTAATTAATCCAGTCTTGTCTTCAAAGGCCCATTCTGGTTTTTTGTTGCTTTCCATTGGTTCTCCTCCTCCTTGAAGGGTGATGCCCAAAACCAGAGGCGACACATCAGCTGCAGCCTTGCCATTGCTGAGCAGAGCAGAAGGATTGCTTCATGCTCTTGCAGACAATATTTCTGCTTATACAGAAGTTTCATCTCCAAGTGATTTAGCACAAATGTATGATGCTGTTGATTCATATCCCAGCATGTGACAGGATACCCCATGGATCCTTTTCTGTAAAACTGTGGGTTACCTTGTTTCTCCCAATCTTGTGCCTGCAACACTGGTTGTTTCAGTTACATGTGGAATTTTCTACTTTCAAGGAACTTGCATCATCTTTCTAGCCATGGGTTTCACAGCCGAACAAATTATGTGGTTTTTTCTTTTTCTTTATTGAATTTCATTCTATTTTTCCCCCAGGCCACTTCTCCAATTTGTAAAGATCATTTTGAATTATAATCCTGTCTTCCAAAATGTTTGAAGCCCCTCCCAGCCTGGTGGCTGCCAACACTCACTGAAAACATGACCCCAGGAGACTTTTGAACACAGCTGCTAAGTGTTGTCTTTTTGCTGAGCTGCATCACCTATGGGTCATTTTTTGAAAGTACTATTTTCCTTAGCCTGGATTAAGAGACTCTAAGTACCTTGAAAAGGGGGAGACTTTATTTACTGCTACTCTTCTAAAGGAAGAGACATCTGGGCTAGCAAACTATGTTAAACCAGAGCATTCCTGAAAAGATTCTGTTTCTGGCAGCTCTTCCCTGTGTAAAAAGCAAGCTTCTTGTTTTGCTCTTTGAGCCACTGCCTGGCCTCCACATACTTCTGTAACAGATCTAATTCTTGAACTACCTTTTGGAATCCAGGCCTAGCTGCACATATGTCTATTCATTTTTTAAATTATTTTTTTTAAGACAATGATTCAAAGGCTTTTTGTACATGTTGAATGTTCGCAGAAATACTTAATGGAAGTGCTCATGCAGAAAACTAGTTCTTGCTAGGGTAAATTTTGGATCATTATCGCGTACCTTATACTATCACAGAGTTTCAATGTGTATTTTTGCCTGAGTGTCATGTTATCTGAAGGATGATTTGGATGGGAGGTCTCACAATAGATTATTTGGTGAATTAATGAATACAGAGGTTATGAGATAAAACGGTAAGTATATGGAGAATATAGAGATATAGAGAACACTATCAACTTTCAAGCATTGATATTGCAGACAAACAAATTATGGTTCTTTTAAAATTCCGTTTGGTTTTTTTTTTTACTTTGAATTCAGCCTAAATATTCTATTCTGTTTCAGATTCTCCTTTAGGATAAACTGCTATTGCTTCATTGACCACAGACTTCTGACATTTTGTAATAGCTGAGGACTTGCCTTTGTTATATTTCAACAAGAATATTAAAAGCAATATACTGTTCACATTAAAAAAAAAAAGAAAGAAAAAAGAAAAAGAAACTGTAGCCAGTATCCTTTCATGTAGATTAAGACGTTGAAGGTTTTAAAGCATGGTACGCGTCAGTAGTTTAAGCTATATTTCAGTTTCAGACTGTACAGTAAACATTTAATTTCATATAACTGATACATAGAGGATTATTTGGACAGGAGATCTTCTAGTATATCTGTGCTTTCAGAAGTACTAATACAGGCTGGGTGGAGAATGGATTGAGAGCAGCCCTGAGGAGGGGAACTTGGGGGTGTCGGTTGTCAAGAAGCTCAACATGACCCAGCAATGTGCACTGGCAGCCCAGAAAGCCAACTGCATCCTGGACTGCATCAAAAGAAATGTGGCCAGCAGGTCGAGGGAGGTGATTCTTCCCCTCTATGCTACTCTCGTGAGACCCCACCTGGAGTACTGTGTCCAGCTCTGGAGCCCCAAACATAAGAAGGACACAGACCTCTTGGAGAGAGTCCAGACGAAGGCACCTCTCCTATGAAGACAGGCTGAGAGAGTTGGGGTTGTGCAGCCTGGAGAAGAGAAGGGTCCAGAGAGACCTTATAGTGGGCTTCCAGTACCTAAAGGGGGCCTACAGAAAAGATGGGGAGGGACTCTTTATCAGGGAGAGTAGAGGTAGGATGAGGGGTAAGAGTTTTAAACTGAAAGAGGGGGGATGTAGATTAGATATTAGGAAGAAATTCTTTACTCTGAGGTGAGGGTGGTGAGGCACTGGAACAGGTTGCCCAGAGAAGTGTGGATCCCTGGAAGTGTTCAAGGCCAGGCTGAATGGGGCTTTGAGCAAGCTGGTCTTAGTGGGAGGTGTCCCTGGCCGCGGCAGGGTAGTTGGAACATGATGATCTTCAAGGTCCCTTACAACTTTAACCATTCTATGATTCTATGTTTCTATGATTATGTAGTGAATTACTGAAGTTAGAACACATGGGGAACATAAGGGATCCCAGATACATTTGTGGACAATGAGAAAAGCCACAGGTATTTTTAACAAGATAAAAAAGAAGCAAGGTATTTCTGCAAATAACAAACTAGCTCAATGGCATTTGTAATGGGGAAGATGACCAATCTTACTACACACCAGGCTTTCTCACCTCCACCAACCTTCATTCAGATATAGCATCCACCATCCTTGTTTTCATCTGGCCATCCAGAATCCTCTGGCTTCACATCCATAATAAGGATTTCATTTGAGCAAGACAGCAAATAGGGCACGCAGCATAGGTTTGTTGCCCAGATTTGGCATTGAACAATGTCCCAGACTGAAGGGACAAGAACAGAAGGGGGAAATTGCGGGAGTACTGGGGTGTAAAAAACTTCTACGGCAGAGGGAATTTGCAAGGAGCAGGCAGCATTTTTAGAAGCATGAAGACAAACATGCATGAAATATGGGGTGATTAGGATGGTAAAAATAAGAAGACAAATAGAAATAGAGCAAGAAGGAGAGTGGGAGTGAAAGACAGAGAGAGAGATACAGAGAGAAAGAAGAAAGAAAGACAGAGAGACAGGAAGGAAGGAAAGAAGGGAGGCAGGGAAGGAAATGGGCAGAGCAATCTCTCTGTCAGACTCTTCATTGCGAAAGTGGCAGCAATTAAAAGACTGGAGATTGGCTTTCCAAATGGTATTCCAGATTGATGTACTGGGGGTACAACCATCAACTAACAAGCTCTTCAGGGTAAACTTGTTGGTGAACCATCAGAGACAATGACAATTCAATCAGATCCTTCTTAGAATGAACAGAGTGAAAGGAAATGTTACTGAAAAAAAAAGGAAAAAAATTCAAGCAAATTCATATAAAATTAAGTGTTTTGTCCCCGTTTCCTTCAGAGGCACTGCTCTTCAACAGCATTCAAGGAACGGCAAACTCTTGCATTTAGCACATGTCACTAATTAAAAACAATTATTGATGTAATTAAAATACTTAATTCCACTGCTCTCTGGTGGCAAAAGTAATGTATATCTTGGGTCTTCCTTTATCTCAGAGTGGGAGCACTGAGGAGATAATTTGGCAAAAACTACCTTTGTAGCCTCTGGATACAAAATTGAAAGTTCTCTTGGTTAATTTCATTAGCTTAATTAATTTGGCTAACTTAATCAGACTTTCATTAAAACCAATGAAAAGAGTAAGTACTGCTGTCATGTTGATAATGGTTTTAAAAAAAATGCTCATTAAAAGATTGTTGATACCCAGGCAACTTCAAAAGAATCTTCCCTATAGAAACGGGAGGATTTATATGCCGAGCTTGTCTTTCCTTCTGTCGTCTTTTTGACTCCTCTTAGATGACTCCAGAAGAAAAAAAAATAGCAGCTTGCAGATCGCAGCCTGCAGGCACCGAATACCCTGCAGCACTGGGCTGGCTTGTCTGCCTCTAACGTCCTGTTTCCATGCAAAAGCCTCTTCAGCACAAACAAAAAGGGGGAAATGACATTGAGATACACGAAAAACAATTGCCAGAATGATGAATAAGGAGTTAAACTTGGGTCAGCTTTTACCTTTCCTTGAAGATTTGCTCCTGGAAACCAGCCATGGAGTCAGGGAAGAAAGGTCAAGCACCAGCAGTGAGAGATCAAGACTGGTCTGAACACCGGAATAGTTTTCAGGCTACCCCCTAAGTGGAGTTAACATCTTTCATTGCCTTCCTACACACAGCTAATTGCAAAGTTATTTTTTACTGATAAGCCATTCATTTCACAGCATAATTGCATAGATCTTTAACTTTGGGGAACAATACAGTTATTTTTCTTTCTCTCACCAAGAGTATTTCAAAATACAAAGGTCAGTATGCAAGTAGATACATGCGTAAATAGGTGCTTAGTTACACCGTTCCTTAAATGAACATGTATTTGGAAAAACATTTTGTTTTCTATTCCAAAATCCCTTAATGTCGTCCACCTATCTGTATTAACCTGTCTAGCACCAGTGTGTTGTTTACATCTTTACTTACAAAAGAAAAATCCAAGATTCTTCTCTGCAGACATGTTTGACTCCTCTCTAGCATAGCTAAGTATTTTAATTTGTAGAACTGGGTATGTGGAGGCCTGTACACTTGGTAACGACTGGATGCCGCAGTTGGTATTTCAGATGGGATCTCTCCCACAGTCGGCATCTGGGCTCTAGGAGGGCAGGACTGTAGGAGAGTAGGACTCCCAGGCTGACGGAGGAAAGGCGCATGGAGGGAACTGGAATTTCTGGCACATGAGAGATTGTGGAGGATCCTTTTCCCAAACTGCCCTGGTGAAGCAGGTTTGGTATGCTGTCATCTTTTAGTCCACATACTGGAAAGTGAAGGATGCAACATCAGTGTTACAGTGCTGAAGGGTGGACTTGGACTGTTATCTGAGTTTAGACCCAACTGATGCAAGTGGGTCTAACGGCAAGCAAAAGTAACACTTCCTATTATAAGTGACTGTCAGGATTCAGTATTTGAATACTTTGGAAACTATTTATAGTTAGGGCTTGTTCCTTTGTATATAGTACCCTCTAGTACCCTTCTCTTAAAGTGAACAACTATTTCTATCTATCTGCTACAGTGGCATATATCTGCAATCTGACTCAATTCCCAAGTGATGTCTTTGTGTCAGATTATGAAACTCTGGCTGTGACCAGATTAACAACCACAACTAAAAGCCGGAGGTATAAATAACAGTAAGCGTGTTTACTCACATCTACAGTGGGATTGCACAAAATTTGTATCATTTTGGGAAATCAGAGAAATGGGGGAAATACATAGTACTTGATCCATTCAGAACCTATTCTAATCCTGGTACGTACCAATATGCAATAATGTTACAATGGCTCTTGCACCAGTTTTGTAATTAAAGTTGAGATTTAAAGTTCTTTAAAGCAGTCACTCATTTTGCTTGTCCCTCTAGAAGATTACAGCATCTTATTCCCCATCTTGGAGCACTTGTGGTTTTTTTTTCAATTCTGAGTGAGCATTCCAAGTTTAACTGGAAATAAATTCAATGAACAAATTTTAGCATGCATTTTAACTTTTCTATGACTTGAAGGTTCTTATTAGTGGAATGACACAGGTTTTTCAAATCCTAATAGGTGAAAATTTCTTGAATTCAGTTGAAAAAAAGCTCTGTTTAAGTTTTGCTCCTGCTAAACTTATCCATTAAAAAGTGTTCGTATATCCATTAAACGTTACGTTTGTTAGAAATGAATAGGGTGAGAACAAAACTCAATAAGACAATGGTGCCAGAGATAAGAAAATATTAAGGATATTAGGTAGACGGTGACTCTGCAAATGGTTGTGCTGGTGCAAGATAGTACTATGGTGGTTTTGTGCTAGACGCTCTTAATGACAGCCAATGAGTCTTTAATAAAAAGGTAAATTAAGAAATACTCAGGGCATCTGTGAAAGGCATGTATGCATCTCACAGCCTCAGTTCACACCCACAAGACTTGAAAAGAGACATACCCAGGCTCCTGGGGGGGGGTTACCCACTGTTTCCTTTACCACCTCTTGGCCCGTACCCAGCTGTTTACCACCACAGTCCTCCGCTTGAATTTATCACCCCTTCAGATCTGCCAGCAGAAAAACCTGCACAAGCTCTCCTACAGTTGGCGCATTCAAATCAGATGGGCTGGTTTAGACAGCTTAAATGGCAAACATGCTGACCTGGCGGATTTTGTTTGAAATGTTTTAGTAAGCCTTCCAATAAGTATCTCCTCTGCAGGTGTAAGGGTGCAAAGGGGGAAAATGAAGAGGAGTTTAGGACAGGTTCTTGATAGCTTTCCTTTTCTACTGGCACTGTTAGGTGTGGCAGATGAAATTTGTCCTTCTTTTACTCAGGGTGTGTTTGTCTAATGCTGAGGAACTGACTTGATGCAAAGTTTCTGTTTTGTATTTTGGCACACACAGGAAGGGCCACATCATACAGCATTTGCCCTTTTCTCATTTGATCAAAATCACTCTTGCTTCACATCTTGCTCTACAACTTATGTCCCTCAGTGATTAATATCACTGACTGAAGACACAGCCAGGTCAAGAGCTTGGGTGATTTTTAAAAGCATTTGAGCAAGACCAGGCAGTACCCTTCCTAGCTGGTTTGACATAAGAATGAAGCACTGGAAGGAGCCTTCTGGGTCATAAATTCCTGCAGGTTTCCATGTCATATACCTCCACCATAAAGTCATGAAATTCCCCTCTAAAAGCATTGCCGCTCTCTGTACTCACTGCTCCTCTTAAAAAAAACATTTCAAGGGCCATGTTCTGATAGTCAGAACCCATCCCAAAGTTTCCAGCCCCAGTTCGTTTAAAGTTGAGTCTTTTGGTTATAACGTGCTGGTCCCATGAAGAGAAGCATTAACCAGCATCCAGAGCACTGCTAGGTCAGAGATGCCCAGGTGTTGCATATGGCTCCAGCGTTTCATCAGAAGGGAGCATCTCCCTGGGGAAGTGGCTCAGACACATTAGTGGGACTCCAGCAAAGCAACATTTTCCCTGGAGCCCACAGACATATTACTGGTGGCTACAGCTGACACCAGCCCACACAGACGCCCAACGAGTTATGGCAGTATAGTCCTTGTTGGCTGTTACCAGACTTCTCTCCAGATTTATCTATGCTCTGCTCTCTCTTATCTAAAAAGTTATGGTTTCCTTCCCCTCATCTGTCTCACATCCCTTCTCATCCTCCGTTGTTCAACTTTTTTCCCTCAGTAATCCCCAGCATTATCCTCATAGTCTCTCTGCATCCCCTCTGGCCACACCCACAAAGCTTTTCTTTTGCTCAACCCCTGGCACATTTTATTCCAACTGGGTTGCGTTTCTTTTCCTTCACAGACAGGCAGTCCCAGAAAAATGAAACAATGGGCAGACCTACAGAGGATGGAGGGACCGACCATGGTTTTGAGACACCTTTGTGCCTTTCTGATGATTCAAGGATTGGAGCATCTCCCTTATGAAGAAAGGCTGAGAGAGCTGGGACTCTTTAGCCTGGAGAAGAGAAGGCCGAGGAGAGACCTTATCAATGCTTATAAGTATCATCTAAAGGGTGGGTTGAAGGAGGAGGGAGCCAGACTCTTTTCAGTGGTTGCCAGTGAGAAGACGAGGGGCAACAGGCATGGGTCGGAACATAGGAGGTTCCACTCGAATATGAGAAAGAATTTCTTCACGGTGAGGGTGACAGAGCCCTGGAACAGGCTGCCCAGGGAGGTTGTGGAGTCCCCTTCTTTGGAGATTTTCAAGACCCGCCTGGATGCAGTCCTGAGTAACATGCTCTAACATGCTCTGGGCAATCCTGCTTCAGCAGGGGAGTTGGACTAGATGATCTCTACGGTCCCTTCCAACTCTAAAAAAAATTCAGTGAAATTCAGTGAAATTCCTTATTCTGCATTGCGTTGGATGTTGGCAAGATACACTGACACACTCAACCCATCCCCAAGTGACTACAGGCAAAGATCTCTCTCCAGAATTCCTTCTGTGCTGGGTACTCTTTGTGTGCATACAAGTGGCAGATGCAAACACAGCAGCAAATACCAGTTTCAGGTATATCACCATGCTTTGGCCAGTACCATCCAGCTGCATCATTCTGCTTCAGCCAGACAGCACTATCCATGAACCGTGGCAGTTGTGAAGGAAAAAAAAAAAGGGGGGGATTGATATTGTTCAACTCTTATTCCTCTCAGTTAATTCACGGAGACAATATTTTGCTGGATGTCATGGTCCAAAGTTTTATAATAAATAAAATAAAAAGAAAATACATCCTAGGTAAAACATAGCTGTTGATATGTATTAGGTCTGGAAGTTAAAATAAACTGAGGATAAAAAACCACTATTTGCAGTAACGCGTGCCTTCCTGTAATTCTGTAATTTTATTTCCCATGCATATAATGCCTTTTCTGGTGTGGATTCCCAGAGCTTCCTTGAAAGGTAAGTCATTTTACTTCTTTCATAAACACAAGAGACACGGGATTTAGAGAGGGATTTGTCTTATAGGAATTATTCCATATATATTATTCCATTATTCCTTATTCCATTATACAGGAATGTTGTGGCACAGATCGCCCAGGTTTCGTGCTTGTGTTTCTGATACAAAATCAATCTTCTCAGTGTTGCTTTAATTTAGATTTTGAACATTTTTCAATGTAGAGCAAAATATATTTTTAATTTGTGTATATTCCTGAGTTCCTTTTCTGTAACATTGCTACTGTATCTCAAAAATATCACATTTGAAAAGAAAGGAAACATAATGTGATTGAAAAAAAATGTGTTTTACATATCTAATTGTGGTTTCCTGATGTTGTGGTTTAACCTGAGCTGGCAACTAAGCACCGCACAGCTGCTCACTCACTCCCCCTCAGTGGGATGAGGCAGAGAATCGGAAAAGTGAGAAACTCATGGGTTGAGATAAAGACAGATTAAGAGGTTGAGCAAAAGCCATGCATGTAAGCAAAGCAAAACAAGGAATTAATTCACTGTTTCCCATCAGCAGGCAGGTGTTCAGCCACCTCCAGGAAAGCAGGGGTCCACCACTCATACCAGTTACTTGGGAAGACAAACACCGTCACTCCAAATGTCCTCCCCTTCCTTCTTTTCCCCCCAGCTTTATACGATAAGCATGACTTCACATGACACAGAATATCCCTTTGGTCAGTTGGGGTCAGCTGTCCCAGCTGTGTCCCCTCCCAGCGTCTTGTGTACCCCCAGCCTGCTCACCGTTGGGGCGGTGTGAGAAGCAGAAAAGTCCTTGACTCTGTGTGAGCGCGGCTCAGCAGTAACTAAAACATCCCTGTGTTACCAACACTGTTTTCAGCACAAATCCAAAACATAGCCACATACTAGATACTTAGAAGAAAATTAACCTTACCCCAGCTAAAACCAGCAAACCAGATTTCTTATCCAAAATTTCATACCATTTATAATGGAGATAAGATGAAAACCTTCTTCCTTCCTTTGCTTTTTTCCTCCTTCTCTCCTTCTTTCCTTCTTTCCCTCTCCCTCTCCCAGTACAGAAAAAAAAAAAAGAACCTGTGAATAGTTTAATACAGGCAAATATGTGACCTTCATGAATTCAGGTAAATGTCCTCTACCTTCAACTGCATTATTTGCAGACCTTTCAGAGTTAATCGCTCATGTTTTGCAATAGCAACTGGAATTTCCTCTCGAGGGTCACAAAGGCGCCTGTTCTTGAATCTGCCATTTCCTCATTGTAAAGACCACCAAAAAAAATGCAGAAGGATCAGTAACTTTTAGATTAAATGAAGAAACATAGAAACAAAACTGAAAAGCAGAACTAAAATCCAAATCTGCAAACTCAGTTTCAGTATTCAAATGCACTTACTCTGCCAGGAGGGAATCCTTCTAAGCAAAGACTTTTGAAAAAACTGCTCAGCATTTCCTTTTTATTTTGTCAACATTTAGTTACAGTACAAAATTGACTTAACTATATAATGAGGAAAGCAGTTATTTCAAGTATTACACTGAAGATAAAATGCACGTTAACATTAATGCTACCTGTTACTACTTTGTAAATGGAGGGTTGAGAAAAAGCATTTCAGAACCAAGTTAAGGTAACCATATGCATTAAATAAACAAATGAAATCAAACCTTAATTGGGCTTGGAGCTTCAAAACAGGGAAAATATCAAAGTTAAATAAATTAAACATAAAAAATAAATCTCATTTACTGAGTAATATTTTGTCAGATTCTCCGTGGAGTCATAAATTCAGAGAAATTTAGCATGCAGATGAGAAATAAGGAGGAGGGAAGCAGGCACATGAACTGTAGTGGGAAAGCAATCGTAAGCTAATTCAGGATGTGTCCTGCCTAATACTGATGAAGATCTAAATGAGAGCTCTTTAAGTTGTACGTGTAGAACCAAGTCCTGATGTGATCCACATTCTAACTTCAGATCTCATACACCCTGCTGAAATATATAAAGCTTGCCTCAGAGAGTGAAGGAAGCTCAATTTGGTTCCCTGGCTTTTTTAGAAATTTTGGTTGGAGTGCCCGAGTTAGGCAGCAATGCTTTGTAAAGTCTAACATTAAGAGGCAGACTCTCTTGCTTGCCCTTCCTTCAATGCCTGAAAAATAAAACACAGTGTAACAACAGGATAAAAATGCCAACTATGGAACTGACAGCCAACAAAATAGAGCAAGACAATTTGCTGTTGTATGCTTAGTTTTTATAAAAGTATCATAGAATGGTTTGGGTTGGAAAGGACCTTTGAAGATCATCTAGTTCCATCAGTTCAATCATGAACTGATTGCACTGTTTTCTGGTTTGCTGTGTTAATAACAAACATTACACTCTGCAGCATTTAAAAATAAACTGTAGTCTCCCTTTCTATTTCCATAACATCAGTAGAAGCTCAACTCTTCCGGTGTCCTGACGGGTATCTCTGGAAGAATGGGTTGAAGATAGGAACTCCTATTTACTTTGAAAGGAATTGAGAATACTTTGTCACTTCAAGAACTGGGTCACTCACTCATGAGCAAAACTTCATGCACTAATTCTCAGTGCAAAGCTGCTCCAGTGGCTCTCAGAAGTGCATGCAAAATTAAACATTGCAAGATGAGGCTCTGGTCCGAGCTACTGTTTCCCTGGGAAGAAGGAGGAAAGAACAGAAAAAAAAGAGTGATTCAGGCAGGAAAGACTCTGCAGAACTGGGCTCCGATGGCTGTCCCTGGGACAGGTGGGGTGCAGCCTCCTATCCTATCCTATCCTATCCTATCCTATCCTACCTCATCCCATCCCATCCCATCCCATCCCATCCCATCCCATCCCATCCCATCGTGGTAGTACCTGCTACCCCACACAACTAGACCGTCTTCTTGCGACAGCAGCCATATGCAGTCCAGCCTTCCCAGGTCCTAGAATAAGCAAATTTGAAGCAGAACACTGCTGTTTTGGTAGTCAGAGAAGTCTGCAGCCAGAGGAGCTGCTGCTGTTCTCTTAGACTAGAATAAGCTTGGTCTCACCCATTTAACAAAATCAGTCATTTGGTGAAGGAAGTACATGTGGTTTATTCTATATGTAAAGCCTGAGAAAGAGGTCGTTTGGTCAGCCCTCAAAGCCAACAAATGTAGAGCTCAGTGATTTTGCAAAGCAAGGGATGTCTGCAGAAGGAAACCTATTGCTGGACGTGCTCTGTGGCCAGGACCAAAGATGTCCTGCAGACAGGAGGTTGGTGTGCTTTCCCAGTTAGCCTCATAGGTTGTGAGCAAGAGGCAGATCATGGAGAGCTTTATATTTGCACTGAAAAGCAACTAGAAGGCAAGGTAGTGTATAACGCACTCCAGCGTGACATGTTCAGCCTCCTTTGCAAAGCTGTATAAATTGCATTTCTGTACACAATTTATTTTGGTGATATTGGCATGAGGATTTACTTTGCCTACGTGTCGACTAGAAGTTCAGTCCTGCACGGGAAGCTGCAGGCAGTGTTTGTTAGTAGGCAGAGCACCTCTTCGCATCTGGCGAGAAGAAATATTGTGCAATGATTCTGCTTCACATCCTCTGCTACATTTTCCTGATTTTGGATGCATTTTGGAGTCACTGTACAAGAGATAAGCAGATGAGTTGTGGAGGGCTCCGAATTTCACAGTAATATTTGTCCTAGACGCTGACTGCTGCAAGATGGTCAAATATTTTTGCTGACCAGAGCGACATCAATCCTTGCACAATAACTGCTGCTGGGTACAGTAATGGAAAAAGATAATGAACATTTGCTAACTGCGTCGCACTTCCTACTTGAAAATGTGGCACTTGACTCATTTACACAGAGGTTGCTTTTGTACTTATTCCACTGTAAAGCTACTTTAAGATAAAAGCTGTGTAAATGGAGGGTCAGCTGGCCTCTGGGTTTTGAACATTATGTCCTCTTCTTAACAAGAATGGCAATGGGCTCTATGCCCATCCTCACCCAGAGTTTCCAGAGACACCCCTGAGAGAACACTAAAATGCATCTTTGCTACCTTTCGTAAGATCATTTTTTATTTAAAATTCAGCAAAACGATCATTTTCCGTTAGCTGAGCATGCAGCCTACACTTCTTATTCTGATGAGCCTTTACCAGCAACTACCCAGAGGGAAGCAAAGCCAGTTGGTTGCGCCATTCGATGTGGTCCAGGCGGCCCAGGGAAGTGGTGAAATCGTCTTTCCTGGAGGTATTTAGAAGACGGGCAGACGTGGTGCTTAGCAATATGGTTTAGTTATGGTTTTTGTCAGTGTTAGGTTCATGGTTGGACTCGATCTGAAAGGTCCCTTCCAACCTAGACAATTCTATGATTCTATGGTCTGTCCTGCCCCCGAGCAGGTGCTGGATGGGCGTCCATCCCTCAGCAGCACAGCTGGAGACGGCAGGGCTTTTTGCCTACCCTGCTGAACTCGGGAGAAAGCCCAGAGCCTTTGTTCTACCTCGGGCAAAGATCATGAGATTCCCAAGCAGAGATGAGCTGACACCTCAACCTTCCCGCTCAGGGTGGCAGCAACCGACTGGGACACAGGGGTGCTGTGTAGCAGGACGACTGGTTTAACGGGTATAAGCCGGGTTTCCAAGCTCGCAGCATGCAGAGATGGGGGCTGCCGGTGCCCGGCAAAGCCTAGCCCTGCGCCCACACCCCGCGCCCACCGGCGGAGCGCCCCCCGGGCCTGTCCCCGCTCCGCGCCCTCACCCCCGGACGCCCTGCCTCACCCCTCCGCCCGCAGGGTGGCCTTCAGCCGGGCAGGGGGCGAAGCAAAGCGGGGTGCGCGGGGGCTGCCCTGCTCCGGAGGCGTCCCCGTGAGGGACCGGGCGCTGGGCGCCGCCGGGGGAGGCGCCGAAGGGGCGGCTGCCCCGGCCGGCGGCGAGGCGAGGTGGCCCGCCCGAGGCGAGGCGATGCTCGCCCCCCCCCCCCCCCCGCATCCCGCCACGCCGCGATGAAGAGGCCGCCCCCAGCCCCGGCCCCCCTCCGCCCGGCAGCCGAGGTGGGCTCCCGCGCCGCCGCCGCCGCCCCCCGTCCGCGGCGAGGCGGGCCGGCGGGGCCGGGGGGCGGAGGGGGAGCGGCGGCGCACGGCAGCGAGGTGGCTCGGCAGCCTTCCCGGAGGAGCCCGGCCCACCTCTCCCGTACAGGCAACCCCCTCCTCCTCCTCCTCCTCCCCGCCCCGAAAGAGGAACTCGCCGCCCGGCCGCGGCGGAGGGAGAAGCGGCGGCGGCAGCGGCAGCGCGCCCGGCCCCTCCGCACACCATGGCGCAGCAGCGCCCGCCGCCCGCCGCCGCCGCCGCCGCCTGAGGCGCCCCGCGGCGCCGAGCCGAGCCCGCGCCCATGGCGGCGCCGCCGCCCGCCCTCAGCTGGGCGCTGCCCCTGCTGGCGGCGCTGGCGGGCGCCGGCGGCCCCCAGAGCTTCGAGCTGCCGGGGGCCGCCATCGACAACATCGAGGTGAGCGGCGGCGGCGTGCTGGTGGCGGGCGGCAGCTGCGTCTACGAGCTGCGGCCCGAGCTGGGGCTGCGCCGCCGCGTGATGCCGGCGACGGCGGAGCAGGGCTGCGGGGAGCCCCCCGACGTCCGCAGCAACCTGCTGCTGGCCTACGAGGAGGCCCGCGGGGTGGGCGTCGTGCTGACCGGCTGGACCCAGACGAACGGGCACTGCGAGGTGTGGGAGCAACCGACCTACCACCTGCGCGTGAACCGCAGCGAGGTGGTCAGCTGCCTGCCCGATGGCTCCACCGCCGGCGTCGTCTTCCAGGTGGCCGGCATCTGGTACCTGGCCTTGGCGGCCACCTACTCCGCCCTCCCCTACAGGAGCCGTCTGAAGTGCGAGCCCTCCCTGTCGGACGAGGCAACCGTCATCACGGTGCGCAAAGTGGTCGACCTGTTGACCAAGGAGGATCTGGGCATCATCAAGCGCAAGAATGAGCCTTTGCACTTCGTCGACGCGCTCCGGTGGGGGGATCACTTCTTCTTTCCCTACTACAAGTTGAAGGCCAGGCAGGTCAACAACACAGAGCCACCGAGCATGGCTGTCCTGCGCCAGTTGCGCAGCCCCTCAGAGGGTGGCCTTACTTTGAAAGGGCACGTGTATTTGGAGTGCGGGTGCAGGGGCCTCATCGTTTCCTCCAGCCTTGTCCGCCAGGATGAACGGGGCTGGTGGGTGGGTGTTTTCCGCCACAGTCGCGACCCTGAGGCCTTGAACGACAAGGCCTGGAACGACACCGCCGTCTGCATCTTTGGGATGGAGGAGGTGAAGGAGCAAGCCTGTGCGTTGTCGCACTTCGACGTGGTCGGGGAGAGCTGTGTAAGTCTGGGCATCGTTTTGCTAAGCTTTCATCCTGCACGCCGTTGTTGACACTGTTGGTGTTGTGGCTGGTGTCACTGTGCATGACTGGTGGGGTGTCCCTGACCTGATGGCACGTGAAGTTCCCAGGGAACTTCAGAGCTGCGCCAGGCTTTGTGTGTCAGCCCTGGCTCCATCAGCCCTAAAGATTTCTGCAGCACTTTGCTTCTAAAAAGCCGATCCCTTGCCAGACTTTGGAGTATTCTTCCCACCTACATCTTGGGAAAGACATGTCTGAGGGAACACCTGAGGGCATCCCAGGTCAGGCCCAAGTCTCAGGCTCCTCACTCAATGCGCCCTTTGCTGCCAAGGATTAGTCGTACTTCATTGTATTTTCCATGCAGCCTAGATAAAGCATCTCCTACCTTGTTCTGTGCATTCACATCTCATGTCGTTGCAGCTACATCAGAAATGAAAAAAAGCCCATCAAATTGACTCCTGTGCACTGGGCTGTGTGCGTTGTTATCCACATTGCTCACTAGTTACTTACGGTTGCTTGTTCGGTGGTAGGTGTTTCCCTAGACTCCCAGGACTGGCCTTGCTGGAGGGGGATCACAGCCATCCCCCCCAAACCTGTATGCACGGCAGACAGCAGTAGACGATATGTCTTTGTTGTTGCAGTGGTTACGTTTTCACAGGCAGTGGTATCCCATGGAGATCCCCTGGTCACCTACTTCTCTAACACTCTCTCTTCAGCTCCTTCCTCCTTTTGAGGGTGAGCTGTGCTCATGGAGGGCAGGATGAGCAAAGCTACCGGCTTTGCTGTGGCCTCGGTAGCTAGTAAAGAAATGAACTAGAAATGAAATTCAAGAAGCTAAAAATGTAATTCAGGAAAAGAAGGTGCTTTTGCAAGGCCCTTCCTTGCTTCTAAGTCACACTCAGAAGTCTTTTCAGAGCTGTAGCAAAAGGAACAATGCTGAAAAGTATCAGGGACGACCGCAGGGGATCAAGCAAGCCATCATAAAGCAAGCCCTGGCCTTTTGCAGCTCCCCCACCATCCAGGGACTTTGCAGCTTAACCCCTGAATCCTTGCTGTGTTATGATGGGAGGTTGCTGGAAACTCCTTGAAAGAAGTGCAGAAGCGCAAGTCGTTCCTTGGCTTCCCAAATCTGTCCCAAATCTGTCTGTAGCAGAGTGCAGTGCCGAGATTCTTCCAAATACAAACTACTGGAGGGGACATGTGATTCAGTCTGCTCATCTCCCTGCTGAGTTGTGTGACTACTGCCAGTGTTAGAGGATGTAGTTACAAATGAGAACCCCACATGTGGGTGAAACAACTGTGCTGAAGTAAATAGTGAAACTCTCACCACAGAGCCAGAGCCAATCCTTCGATTTCCAGTGCCAGTTTATAGCTTACTGCACAATTTCTGCGCACTCACAAGGCAAACTTGCTGAATGAATTTGAGGTCTCATCCTCATCCCAAAATACCTGCTTGCTAGTTGGATCTTTAATTTGTATTCACTCATGGGGTTTCTTCACGAGGTGCTTTCTGAGCCTGCAAAGCAAAAAAGAAAAAAGAAAAAAAAGAAACCTCCCTGGGCAGCAGATCCTTTCTAAACACTTTCCAAAGCCCCACGCTAGAAATTTCAGAAGAGTCTTACGGATTTCATAGGGGAACATAATGCAGGTAGGGTCAGGCGGGTATTTCTGTCTGACCAGTGTTCCTCTCAATCCCCTGTCCCCATTGCCTCCCAGTGCCTGAATATGGAAAATCAACAGTCCACTTGTTTAAGGATCAGTCTGATTCACATCAGACTCATGTGACTCCAAAGTTACTTTCATGTCCCAGAAGGCTTTTCCCTTCTGGAAACGTAGATTATATTTGGGTACAATGCTGAAGAATCCCAACTTTAAAAATTATTAAAAGGATTGTTTGCTTAACATTATGTCTCTAACTATGGTGATGGTATTAATCATGGTATTTTGGCACAACAGTAAATACAGTTTACCATTGACATGAAAGTGGTATTTTAATATTTTGTGAGATAGCAGGACATCTGGGTGTTGTGTAGTAATATGACCTGTAACATTACATGGCTAATTATGCTCCCTTTTTAAGCTAATTATATGTGCTTATGATGTATAAACATAGAAATAAATGCATGTAGTTCAGCTTTAATATGTTTTTTATACTACAGAAGGTTAGGCTAGGCTATTGCAGAGTAAGTTTGGAGATGACAGGCCCATATGCTGCTGCTTCTGGGTTGTTTCAGTCCAGATCCTTCCTCTGTCTCTCACCAAATCATGGGAGTCTCTGCAAATGTGGAACGTGCTCTTCTTGGACTCGGAAGCGCGCGGTCTTCAGAACTGGCAGGAAGATGGTGAGCAGCACGTCCGTCAGCACGCAGATTTTAGGAGAAGTGTGTGCAATAGCTAGCAGTGGCTCTGGCCAGAAAGGAGTGCCTTATAGCGGGGAGCTATCACCAGTACGTTGCAGTACGATGTGTAGGAATGGCAGCAAGCAGCAGTACTTAACGTCTGCCTAAAAGCCCAGTCTTTTAAAGGCAGTGCTGGTACTGAGGAGGTGAATGAGTTGCAGTGTCATGATTGCCTGGAGTGCAAGACCTGGATGGCATTTGTGGCGGGTGGACCATGCTGAGTGTCAGCCTGACTTTTGCACTGCAGGTGCCATGTGTTGTAGGGTGCTGCGGGTCTTAGTCTTCTTTGCTGGGTATGCTTAAATTCTGGAGCTCAGGTGTGATGTGACTTATCACGGACACAGACTGTCAGTTTATGTAGGAATTGAAAATACAATTTTTTTCACGGCAGGAATACAATTTATGGATAGACTATACGTTAGGGAGTAGCATCAGTTTGTTTTCCTTTTGATCTTGTCATTCTTCAGATTTCTGTAATTATCCTGATTACCTTTAGGCAAGACATCGTCTTACCTGTCTACACTCACACAGCTGCTTGTCTTTGCACTGTGTCGGCACTGTGCTTCTCAAGAGGGACTTAGCCTGAGGTATTTGTGGTCCTGTACTGCTGCATGTTCTACTCTGCACTCATTCCTGTAAGGTACTGAGCTTCCTGGCCCTCACCCAGTAAAGCACTTAAGGGCATATTTAACATTAGGCATATAAGTATTTCCATCATCTGCAAGGGAACTGCCCATGCATTTAATGTTAAGCATGGACTTGAGTACTTCACTGGATTGGAACCAAATTGCTCCGCATCCTGTAGGAACTCATTGTAGGTGTGTAATCTCTTTATCCTCACGCTACTTCTTAGACCAAAGTTGACATTTGCATTACGTTTTAATGATGGATTTGAGTCTGTTATTGAAAATTAGTAATTTTTAGGATCCTTGCTTACCAACTTTATCAAAAGGTATATGAGTGCTACATATTCTGTGGAATTGCTTCTTATGAGCACTAGCTAATCAGGTTTACATTTTGTGTGGTAGTATGCACAAAGCATTTTGTTCTAGTTGTATGTGTTTATTCTGGACGTATATAATATTGGATTCCCAAAGACATGATCTCTAACTAGCAAGAGGCAAGTGGTGTCTTAGATGAAACTACTCTGAAAACATTTTGCAGTTTTATATTCAGCTTGTTTTCCTCTGATCCACACGTGTCTAAATTTTGGTTATATCTACTTACACAGTCTTGAGGTCTATGTGTTAATGGACTCGCTAGCATAACCTGCACACATGTAAGCACATCTTCTTCACAATTTCCTAGGTTAATACCTGTGAATTTGCCAAATTTCACTCTCATTTTCTTTTCAGAAACCTGACTGAGCACTAACAAACATTTTGGTGGATCACAATTATGAAATCGAAACTCTGTAGCCAGTACATAGGAGGAATGTTGGAATTTGTCACAAACTTGTTCTGGTAGCTAGTGAGCTTCAAGAAGGCCTTTCCTTCTGCTGTTCCGTGGCTGAACAGGAGCTTCTAGAGTCTCAGATCTCTCCCAGAGATTCCAGGATCCTCTGGGTCACAGCCAAAGAGATGAGTCGGAGAAGTACCCAAATTAGAGAACATCAACAGGAGAGAGTTGTAGGATGTTACCTAATCACAATGACAAATCCGGAAATGAGGTTTGCCGTTAAAAAAAGTTGCGTGGGAAGAAAAGGATTCTACAGGTTTTCAGAGAAAATCCAAACATAAGTTAGGTGTATATCTGTAAGACAGAGAGAAGTTGCTGTAGTTCATATTGAGGTGTTTATTTTATGATGTGCAAAGGCTAAGTAGCTGTGATAGCTACTGAATGCTCAGCTATCTTGGTTGGATTTTCATCTGGTATTTAATGCAAGTGAAGATATATAACAGTCTGTTCTTTGGATTTTTGCATTTTTCAGTGGGTGATAAATATGTGGGTTGGTATATGCCCCTTAATTTATCCAGCATAGTTTGGAATCTTAGGACAAATCCTAGCTGGTATAAGCGTTGCTGAAATTAGATTTTGAAGTCAACAGAGTCACATCAGTTTAATCATGGCCATTAATTTTCAGGAATGACATTTGAATTTGTGTGGTAACTAATTCCAAAATGATTCATGGCCTTTTATTTAAGGAAAGAATAACAGACTTCTAAATATCATTTGGTATCAAAATTGATCCTGTAATTAATTTTCTGGTAGTAAAGTCATGTTCTGTGTATTACCATACTGCTAGTATTTCATCTAATGTTTGACAGGTTTCTAGAGTTAACATTTCTAGAGTGAGTATTTCTGTCCAGTTACAATGAATTTTCAGTTCATCCCTGTTAGCTGTGGGAAGTAAGCCATGGGGGACTTGTAAACTCTCACATTGTCAGTAAGAAGAAGAGGTGTTTTCAGTCATCTGGCTGGAACAGTCAGGTGTTCTTAGCAAAAACTTTTGAGAGCCTGGGGGCTCTTCAACAGAGGATTTGCTTCCTTGGGATCACAGAATCATTCAGGTTGGAAAGAACCTCAGAAGAGGTCTCCAGTCCGCCCCCCTGCTCACAGCAGTGTCAGCTCTGAGATCAAACAAGGTTGCTTTGGGCTCTGTTCTGTCAGGTCTTGAAACCTCCAGGGATGGAGATTGCACAACTTCTCTGGACAACCTGTTCTGCTTAATTGTCCTCATAGTGATGTTTTTTTTAATCTCCTGTCCACTAGAAACCTCCCCTGTTTCGGTTTGTGTCATTATCTTTTGTTTTCCTGCATACAACTCAGTCAAGAGCCTGGCTCTGTTTCTCTGGTCCCTCTGAAATTGTCTCATCTGTAGGCTGAACCAGCCCAGTTCCCTCAGCCTCTCTGCGTAGGGCAGGTGCTCCAGGCTCCGACCATCACAGTGGCCCACCACTGAACTCACCCACATTTATCAAGAGCAGTGCTGTACTGAGGGTCCCAGAACTGAGTGCAGTATCCTAGATACAATTGAACATGTGCCAGGTAAAGGAGAATGATCGCCTTCCTTGCTCGATCTGGCGATGATCTTGATACAGCCCAAGATGCTATTGACCTTCCTTCCTGTCTGGATGTACCGTTCAGCCAACTGCCCTCCAGGACCCTTGTGTCCTTTTCAGGAGAGCTGCTCCCCAGTCTGTACCATCACAGGCAGTCAATCCATTCAAGGTGCAGGACTTTGCATTTGTCCTTGCTGAATTTCTTGGGGTTCCTGTTGGCCCATTACTACAGCCTGTATAGGTCCTTCTGAATGGCAGCCTTGCAGTCAAGCATGGCAACTCATTTTGATGTCATCTGCAAGCTTGGCCCAGAAGCTTTCAGTGTCTTCCTCCAGGTCATTGATAAAGATATTGAGCAGAACGTGTCCCAGGATAAGTTCCCTGAGGAGCTCCACCTGTAACTAGTGTCTAGGTAGAGTAAAAGCCATTAACCAATATCCTTTGAGCCTGATGATCTATCAGTTTTTCCACCCATCCAGTAATCCCCCTGTCTAAATTGTAGCATCTCAACTTGGATACAAGGATGCTGTGGGAAATGATGTCAAGAGCCTTGCTAAAGTCAGTGACATCCATAGTTCTTCCCTCTTCCACAAGTCGTGTCATCACAGAAAGCAATCAGGTTGGTCAGGCATGATTTACCCTCAGTGAATCCATGATAGCTTTTGCCAGTCACTTTTTTCTTCTTGTGTCTAGAAATGGGTTCCAAGAGGATTTGCTCTATTACTTTTCCAGGGAAAAAGTGAAACTGACCAATGTGTAGTTCCTTGGGTCATCCTTCTTGCCTTTTTTTGAAGATGGGTGCAGAATTTGCCTTTATTCAGTTGTTGGAGACTTCCCCTGATCTCCACAACTTTTGAAATATGAGAGAATGGCCTCGCAGTGTCATCAGTCTCTCAGCATCTTCCTACAGATCCCATCTGGTTCCCCTGGGACTTCTGTAAGCTGAGATTTCTTAAGAGATCCCTGGCTTGATCCTCTTCCAGTACTTTAGTTTCTCTCCTCCTTGAACTCTCTAGGTACAAAGGACCACAAGATCTTGCCAGTGAAGTCAGAGCCTTATCTGTGTCCACTGTCAGTAAATCACCTGACCTATACAGCACCTGGCCCACATTTTCATTGTTTATTCTTTTATTGCTCATGTGGTGGTAGAAGCTCTTGTTGCCTGTAACATCTCTTGCCAGTTTCAACACCAGGTGGTTGGGCTTTCCTAACACCATCCCTACATGTCCAAGCAGTTCCTCCTTAGTTGCTTGTTCCTCCTTCCGCCTCCTCTATACTGTTTTTCTGCATTGTTGTTCTGTCATGACTTCCCAGCTTAGGTAGGGGCTACCTCCTGATACATCTGCTTGTTTTCCTGAGTTTTGTGCTTGGAGGCGGTTGTCCTGAAGGACCTTCTAGCTTTCCTGAGCTCCATTTCCCTTCAGAGCTTTTGGGGGATCCCACTAACCAGTTCCCTGAACAAGCTGAAGCCTGGTCTCTGGCTTTGTTCTTTCCTCACTTCCCTCAGGATCCTGAACTCAGTTATTTCATAGTTACTACAGTGAAGGCTGCCATTGATTATCACATCTTCAGTCAGTTCTTCCTTGTTTGCAGAATAGCAAATCCAGAAGAACATCACCCTTCACTGACCCCATAGGATTAACAAAACCTGGTGTCCTATCTCCTTCATTTGCTCTGTAAAGTGAGGAGCACTGTAGTCCTGTAGTCCTGATCTGCACAAGGCAATGTCTTTGGTGTCCATGTGGATGTGCAACAATGGGTAGTGATCTAAGGAATGGAAAATCATTGGCAGTCTCTCTGCAGTGTAATGGATCAGGGCCCCTAAAAATAAAGAAACGTGTTGTAACAGCATGATGGTTTAGCAGTTTTGTGCCTTCATCTTTCACAGGAGGGAATCTCCCAACTACCGTCACCCACCACTTCCTGTTGCTTTCTGCTAATACTTTGTTCAAGCTCAGTTGATTTCAAAGCCTTCCTTAATGGAGCTTGTTCTCCCTCATTGGGGAGGCTTTAGGACTCATTAGGACACTTTATCAATTCTGTAAACTCAGGTCTGAGGGCAGAGAAGGAGTGTTTCTGCTGCTGCAAGAAGTCACAGATTTCTAGCCTGCCCCATCTCAGGAGTCTCTGTAAACCTCTTGCTCAAGCATAGCCTATGCCTGTCCCTCCTGCCTTGCATCTGCAAGGTCTCTGTGAAGACCCTCTCATTTCCTGCTCATCCTCCTCGATTTTGTAGTCTTCTCGCTGGGATGCTTTGTCCACCTAGCATTGCTCTGCAGCGCACAAATCAAAAAACCTCATGGAAATAAAATTCTGGAACAGTTCATCTCCTCATTAATTAGCCCTAATAAAGGCTCACTGCATGCACCAATATTTAAGTTTGTTACCCTCTGATATAATAAAAATTGATGCAGGAGGTTGAAGGGTGGTGAAGTTAAGAAAGAAGAATGAAGGTCCACAAGTTTTTTCCCCTTGAGGAAAAACATCTATGTATTGTTCCAGTGTTGTCTATTGCTATACACTGCTCACAAATCTTGTGTTCTTTTGTAAAATTGCATCTGTTCATTCACTCTGATGCTCAAACCCTTTATTTATACTTTTTGGCCAGCTGCAATATGTTGAGTGCTGCGTGAGCAAAAAATGCTGTCCTTCCCTCTGCAGCACGCAATGTAAAATAATCAGGGGAAAATCAAGACAGAAAGTAGAAGTGTGAATATGGTTGCTGCAGCTGGAATCATACAGAGATAAATCTGAAAATGAGATGCAAAATAGAAAATGAGTATAAATACCTTCCATGTCAATAACCAAACAGCACAGGGAGGTGAACTAAAAGCAAAATGTAAGTTAATTCAGGAGATCTCCAGTCTTACCTGTGCACGTGAAGATTTTGGGGGACTATAGAATAGAACAAAGGGTGGAACTGAAGAATTAAAAAAAGAATGGTCTTCTAGAGCAGTATTGTCTTTTCTTTTGCTTTTCTTGTTTTTGTATGGGACTGAAAATATTACAGGATAGACAGATAGATGATCGTGGAGATGAGTGACTCTTCAAGAATAAAGGAAGTTTAGAGTGTAAATGCATTTTAAAGTTGGATTTAGCTGTGAAAGAAAAAGCTTGGGAAGGCCCTACAGTGCTGTAACCCCATTAGTCACAGTGGAAGAGGTAAAAGGGCTTGTTAAAAAAATAAATGCACATGGAAGAGGGATGACAGAAGGGTGAAAGCAACAGCTGCACCCTGGAGGGAATGGGCAAGCTGGAGAAATACGTTGCAAAAGAGAGAAGGCAATTTTTGTTGTGACTGCCCACCGTCTAAATTCCCCCTTTTCTTATCTGTATTAGTTCAATGTCGCATTGACCCTCCCTCTAGCAAGCAGAGTGAGGGGAGGAGGCTTCCACACTTGTCAGTATTGGTTCTTCAGTCAGATGAGGAGGGTGCACTGATATGACACTAGTTATTTTACTAGTATGTGGGTCAAAATAAAATCTGGCAGCAAAGCTTTTCAGAGACTGGGTCAGTCCTCCCCTCTTCTGTGATCTTATTGTACAGACCCTGTGAGGTGGTTTGTTTTCCTTACACTACTACACGGTGCACTGCAGAAAATAATAATCCTAATTCTGGTGGAAATCAAAGCCTGGAAGTTTCACCTCTTCATTCCTTAGCCTGAGTGAAGGCTCATTGCGTGCACCAGTGCTGGAGTTTTGTTACCTCTGATCTAATAAAAAAGTAAGTTAACTTTTTCCACCTTAAAATGCTTGCAATCACTTTTTTTCCTCCCATATCTAAACCAGACCTCCATGGTACTGGAGTCTCATGCCTAAGTGGGTTTTACTGAAGTTCTGTGCCAGTACATGGCAGTTCCTGTGTCGTCTTCTTCCTGCAAGAAAAAAAATATCTTTAAATATGAAAGTTAATCAAGTCTTCTTTTACTCCAAGTGGCTTTTCTTGCAAACTAATTAAAATAATTCAGATGACTGAAAAAGATTTTAATTGATTTAGGATTGCAGTTTAGAAAAAAGTTATTTCTACGTGGAAAGACTTTTTGGGGTTAAGCCAGCATCCTGGCATGCAAGAGAATTGAATTCAGCTGTTACTCTGTTATGGATTCGCTTCATAACTTTGAGAAATGCCTTCACCTTTCTACAAAATGTCAGTTTTAATGGTCCATTCTCACACTTTGTCTTGTGCATCAAAGCAAAATAGGTTCTTGCACTCAGAGGGTTCCTGTAGTTTTAGGAATCCGTCCATGAGGCTAGGATTCTGGGCTTTGTAAGGTGACCTACTGGGCTTGCTCCCAAGATCCTGGTCTCTACCTGAGGTCTTCCCCCCACCTCTCTGTGCTTGCTGCTCCTTTGTGCCAGCACTGGTGTCTGTGCAGCCACATGTTCACGTGATGAGGAGAATGACTCGAATGAAAATTTAGGTAGGTAGAAGGATTTTCAGACCATTTTCTAGGCACATATTTCCCTTAAGTAAGGTCATTGGAAAGCATTATACTAATACAGAGGAAGGGGATGTTAAGCTTGGCTGAGGTTGGACCTGTTTAGAGAGCAGGTGGGATCACACCTTTGGCAGTATCTGCCACGGGAATTGACTTAAAGCATTTACAGGACTGCAAAACTGAGGTACTGCTTCCAAGGGAGATATCTGGGCTTGTAGGGAGTTCGGGGCAGAGACCATCTCTCACGTGGTGAATGACTTTATTCTCACACATCAGGGCTTCCTTTCAGCACTTGATCGTCTGCAGTCAGGGTTATTTGGTTTGGTTTTCTCTTCCACAAGATACAGGGATTTCTTGCATGATGTTTTCTTTCATGAACTGCTTGCACGTGTTTGTCACTTAACTTCCTCCAGCTTGGACAGAGAATTGTAGGTAACATGTAGATTTTAAAGTTCACACAGGTACATATATGTTCTTTCTGACATGAACTTTATGCTGGTTTATCTCATTTTTGTATTTATGTAATACGCAAGTCTCAGCTTCCTTTAGTGTAATGCAGGAAACCAGAAAGGGCAGGATGAAGCTCTGCACTTTCTGACACACACAAATTTCTCTTTGTTTGAAGTGCCTCCTTTCTCCAGAACATTTGTATGCCTTTAAAAGTGGTTGCTGACTGTATCTTGTAGCCTTCAGGGTAGGTGCAGTCAGGTGATGGGCAAAGCATGGCTTCATCGCGGAGAACTGGCAATTCAGAATAAGCCCAAGGCGTTATGTCCCAAAAAAGAGAAGTTCTGTTGCAAAGTAACTTGCTGCTGTTAGGCTGAGTCTGTGTCCCACTGAGGTCAATGATTTAGTACATGTAATCTCTGTCACAGATATGACCAGTTGCCATGTGTAAAAAGGAAGTAGTTTCATGTTTCAATGCCATTTCCAATGATAAGTTGCTCTGAAATTGTGTGAGAATTAAAATGTTACCGGAAGTATTGTCTAAAGCTGAGAATCTTTCCAGGGATTTTTCTTTTTCTTAACCTTTTGCAGTACAGGTGAATGATTTTGTGATGGCTTTCTCTTCTATCTGATTTTCAGGAGGCACGATCAATCAAGAAATTACCTACCTTGATTCACTCTGGATTGGTGGTTGTTTATGGCACAGTTGTTTTGAATCAGATAGTTCTCTTTTTGGGGACAGATGATGGACAGTTACTGAAGGTAAGCAGAGTGTGTCAGTTCTGCCCTTCTCCATCAGCTGCTGCTGTGTTCAAGTGGGTAAACGTTTTTTGGTTTAGACACTGTATTATAAACAGATATAGTCCCCCGAATCTCTATTTCTTTTCTTGTTTGTGAAGCAACTGCTGCATTGTTACTTGGAGAGCAAGATAACTTTCAAAAGCAATTATGTACCCTGCTTAAAATTCATGGAAATGCTTCACTAAACTGCTAATGCCCACAGTATGAATTTATGGAGTGTAGGGTTCTCAGTTACTCTGTCTTTTGTTTCCTTCCAGGCTTTGATTTTCCAGTAAAATTATTAAATATTGTTAGATTTTGGAAGCATATTTATTTGTTTGTTAGCCTATCTGTGTGATGTGAATAGCTGTCCATTAGAGAGAAAAGTCAAGATTCATTTTGCCTTAGCTTCTGAATAGTTGACCTATGCTAGCTTAAGTCAATCACCTGGAAGTGAAAGTCATCTTGTCTCACTCTTAAACTTTTCAGCCATCCAGTCAAATGTCTTTTATGCTTTAATTTTTTTCTGGGTTTTGAACGAATGTGCATTTCCTGTCTACACTGCAAAGGATTGCTTTCAGTTTTTTGTTTTAATTAAGCAGGCAGTTGGAGAGGAATATAGTAGAGAGCTTGAAAAGCTGTTGCCCATTTGATTTCACTATGCTTTTGATAATGAAAACTGAAATTGAAATATTCCATGTCTCCTTAACACAGTGGAGACCATGAACATACCTCCCTTGTTTAGCCATGTTTATGGAAAACCTTATATCAATGTTGGTGAGCTTACTAACTTTCAAAGTAAAATTTCTGTGGTCTCTGGTTTTCTTGAATTCTGTGCGAAGGGTGGTGGAAAGCTGTAGAGTTGGGCAAGGTAAGAAAAAGAAATACCATCTCAGATGTATACTCACAGAAGCCACAAAGAAAATTCTGTCCTGAAGACAGTTGTCAGTCAGTTGCGGAGGTTCCTTTTTTACATTATGGGTGTCTGGGTGTTAATTTGTTTTCTGAATGCTAATACTTTCTTCCCCATTCATAGGAGTACTTAACACATTATGACTTTGGGATATAGGCGTCTCTTCCACATTCAGTTTCTGCATCAATCACAAACATACTTGGTGGGAGGAATGTTTCATACACTAAACCAGTGCCAGATTTAGTGCAAAATGTGTCTGTCATGGATTTTGTTGAAATTCTGTTTTGGTGGTCTTTTCCTCCATCTTTCTGCAGTGAGAGCCAGTGCAGTAGGTGAACTGAACAAGTAAATCATCTCAGAAGCTCTTGATGTAGCTGAAGTTAGGCTTTTGTTTAAAGTGCTGACTGATCAATAAAAGGACTTGTGGATAATTTAATTTTGTGTGTTTTAGACTGTTCTTAATGAGCATATGGAATCCAGTTGCCCAGAGATTTTATATGAAATTGAGGAAGAAACGTCCATTTTCCCCAAGCTTCGACTTGATCCAGTAGACAATAACTACATCTATTTGTCCTCTGCCAATAAGGTAAGCACAATATCAAATAAAATAAAAAATTAAACTACTGCTTTAAGGATTTCTCCCACTTTATAAGCGAAGCATCAGTTTGGGTCAGAGTTAGACCTTAAATGTCAAAACAGCAGTTGTCAACTTTACATCTAGTATCTGGTTATGTTGTCTAAGTTTGGGCTGCACTTCTGCAAACCTCAGAAGAGCCTCCACTAACATGGTGCCACCCGCTGTTGCTACAAGTGTTGCCCACTGTTGCTACACCCTTAATCCCACGCTTATTTTATATCATTCTGTCGAGAGAGTCTTTGTTTCTCTTTTTCCTGGAGGCATCATGCAGAATCAAGCTTGGAGGTTGCAAACAAAGCTTGTAGACTCTTTGAAGATGGAGTTCCTCTGAATTAGCAATCCAGCTATTGGTAGGCCAGGATTTGCTAGTCAATTATGGAGTTTCTAATGGGGAGAAATCTCTTAATTTGAGAGACAGGTTTGAAGTCTTAGTTCTGCTGAAATCAATGATAAAAGTCTCATTGTCTTCAGTTAGGCATAGCAAAACAAAACACAATCAGAAGTGATTAATGTGTACGCAGAGTGAGGCCAAGGAGTTCAGCAATCACCGGGAGCAAATGCATGCGAGCAAACGCTGCATCTCAAACAGAGAGCGGCTCCCGGGAGCCAGTGCAGTTGTTGGAGCACATGCTGCAGCGGCTACCGAGCATCAGCTTGGCAAATTCCTTTGTCTCGCCAGCAGCAGGGAACGTGGCAGTGAAAACGTAAGGGCTGGCTGTCCATCTTGGCTGGACAGGATTTCACCCAGCACTTGATTACCTTCATTTACAATAAAATCACTTTTCCAGCTGTGAATATAGCATTTTATCCTGCCATCTGAGAGAGAGTGGGTAAGTTGGTAGGAGAACTCCTGACTGATATAAACCAACTATCACAAATGCAGAAGGAATCAAAATTTCATTCAAAAGTATATGTAGATATTATCAGTAAAGACTTGAATTTTCTTTACCTTTGCTCAAAGAGCAAGTTGTTATAGAGGAACAGCTTTTAGGAATAAATGCCTCTCTCTGTTCATCTCTTGGACCTTAAGCAAGGCTTTTACACTGTCTTTTTTAACATGCTAGTAGTCTATGGTGTTGGCTGATTTCTGAAATTATTATCTTACACATCTTCAGATAAATAGAATTTTACAAAAAATGACTGGAAAAAACAGTAAATATAGTTCTGCAGAAAGCCATGTGTCCTTTTTTCTGTTCACAAAATATAGGAGCTTTGAATTCTTGAATGCTTTGAATTCTAATTTGTAAAAAAATGGTTTGAATTAGGAATATTTTTCTTACTGATTTTATTAACTAACATTTTTATTAATAACATTATTTGTATTTGTATTCAGTATTTGTAATCAGCTTTCTCTTTTTCTTTTTCCTTTCCTTTTCTGAAAATGGCTGGCTAGGATATTCGCGCTGAATGTACAAGTATAGCTACATACAATATAGCCACAATTATCTACATTGACTTATTGAAATGGCATTTTCATGCATGCTAAGTAGTTGCATGCATTTGTTCTAGTGTGCACATGCAGTTACCTGACATAGTGATGCAACACAGATGCATTTTGGTTTGCGCATGCATTTTTGGATGCACCTTCATCAATCATTTAAAAAACTCAGTTCTGATGAGAGGAAAATGATGTTCTGCTGAGCAGAACATTGTTTGTAGAATATACTTCCTTTCTATTGTTATCTATAATTCACTATGCTAATTAGGCTTTCCCACATTACTTTGTCCATGCTGGCCTTGTCATTGTCAGAGGAGTTTCATCATTCGATGGCAAAATACAGCGTGTGTAAAGTAGGCTGCATATTTCTATCCAAAGGTCTTCTGGCAGAGGGGAATCCATAAGGAAACTTTCCCGAAGGGATCGTGTGTGGTTGCTGTCAGATTTTTAATGGTAACCCTCAGTTTCCCTCTTTATGGAGACTATTTTAATTCAGTGTGTTATTGCCTTCTTTGGTTTTAGGTGAGAAGAATACCAGTTGCAAATTGTGGTAGATATGTTTCCGAGCAAGAATGCTTATCTGCAAAGGATCCCTACTGTGGGTGGTGTTCTTTCAATCAAAGGTATTTTTTCGTATTTTAGATTTTCATATAAAAGCAATGCGTTATTAGTCAGTGTACATTTTGACTGGCTTGGGGCTATTCAGTATCAAGGTTGTATCTACCGAATTTTTACGGAATCAGTTATAGCCATAAATGTGAGACACTATTGTCATGTGAAAGGGAGCTCTGCACCTTTTAATGACCATGTAAACCTTCAGATTTTTGAGATCTACCCATAAATTTTAAGTTGGGCTAAAAAGAAAAAATTATTTGGGTTTTAGAACATATATTTTTTGCTTTCCAAATTGATTGAGAGATAAAATTGTATACTTGTGCTTGAAGCATCTTAATAGCTAGAAGCGTCTTGCATGTGAGAACAGGGAAAGAATGCTCAGTTGTCTTCAGTATTCATAGTTCCTTGCTTTGGAACCACTGCCTTTGGTTTAGGCCAGAGGAGACTTTCTAAACACTTCATCCTCGCATTTAAGTCATTAGTTTTGCTGCTTTCTTTGAAGCAGGTTTGAAAGCTGCTGTACATCTTTGGCCTGGACTGGATAAATTCCTGGGTCATCAAGCCTAGTCTTGGCAATTGCAAGCAACCGCATCATGTAAACCTAGTCATAAAATAATCAAGGGCCATCCTAAATTTAGATAGGCCTTTTGTCCTCCCCGCCCTGGTGGTGTGGCTATCTGAGAGTCTCGTTGTTCTGCTGGTTAAAATCTGCCTGCTTATTTTCATCCCATGTGTGTTCATGGACAGGTTATACTCTTTTGTTCTGGTGCTCACATCACCTTGGCTTAAATAGGTTTTCCCCCTCCCTCACATTTCTCAGTGTTTTTATGAAAACAGTCTCTTTCTTCACTTTCATTTCGCTGTGCCTGAAAGAGCCAACTTCACTAAGATCCTCTCACATAAGACACTCCTTTCTTCACTCCACTCCAGGAGCCCTTCTGTGAAGTTTATGCATCCTTTTAAAATAAGGATGACCAGGACTGTCACAGTATTCCAGAAGAGATTTTGGCTGTGCCTTGCTCAATGGTGTTTAATCAGTCTGTCCAGGAAGCACCTTAGTTCGTGTGTCCTGGGATCACAAATGTCTTTTTCATGACTGCATCACACTGATGGGCTACAATCATCCATGATCAAACAATGCCCCCAGGTCCTTTTCTTTCTTTGTTTTCTTTCCAACTGATGAATTTCCAGTCTATAGCACATATGGGTTGTGAGATTTTTATTGCTCTAAGTACATGTTCTTGTACTACATGCTTTGAAATGTCATCCCATTTCGAGGTTATCCAAGTTTTCCCGTGTGATATTCTTATCTTCCTCTGCATGGTAGCATTCCCAGCTTTGGATCATCACCAGATGTCCACAGCATAAACTTTCTTTTATACCAGATCATCACTGATTAAACATTAGACAAAAGTAGTTATAAGATTGTTTTTTGAGGAATTCCACTCGTAGCCTTCTTTTAGAAGGTTAATACGACCCATTTTGGTTTGTTTCCTATTAAAGTGATTTTGCTGAAGATCTGCTACTTTGTGTTTGCGAAGGTAGTTATTAGAAGAGAGTAGGTGTTTATTCTATAATGTGTTTTCTTCAAACTCTCTTTTGCTACCTTGTTAGAAACTGTATATGTTACAGTGCTAAGCTTTTCAGGCTTTTAGTTACCTTATAAAGAGTTTGTGACTAACAGTTATTAGTAAATCCCCTGTTTATGAGGGGAATTACCAAAAGTTTCCGTCTGGTTGAAACAGAAATTGGAGAAAAAAAGAATTGCTACAATATGAATCCCATTCAACACCCACGTAATTTTTCACTGTTAAGCATTTAGCATCATTAAATATTTGGTTTTCTGAAGACAGGGCTCTTGAGTAAAGCTTTAGAAAAACAGGAAGACATATTTTTACCAGTATATTAATCAAAGTCCATACATGTCCACTAAAGCAATATATTCCATAATAATTTTGAGATAGATGATATGTTTTATACTCTTACTGGGAAATAAATCTTATATTAAATATGCACTCCGTTTTTTAAACAAAACTTACCAGCAGTGCTTCGTTTGAAAGACAGCATGAACTCAAATGCAGTATTTTGATGAAAAAAATCTGCCTGTCTTATTGCAAGAGGAAACAAAACAAAATAAAATGTTTCTACTGTTCCTATTTCTACTCTTTCTTCCATAGGGACAAATATGTAAGTTCTCTTTTTCACTTACAATCATTCAAAACAATTAGTCATAGCATTGTGTGATTTCTCTTAATGTTTATAGATTTTCTATAGATGAATCAGATTTACCTGAAGTTTGCTGAAATTATTCCAGTACAAGGCACTGATATTTTCCATATGGAAATAACATAATAGATCTTACTTACCTGACATGACCAGACTTACTTTTGAATTTGTTCAGTGTTTGTGACATCTGTGGACTTCATTCAGGGGCTGGTACTGTGGAAAAGGAAGCCAGAACTTTCTCTGAAACCACATTCTCATTCCATGAGGCAATCAGTGTGCTTTATCAAGGCAGAGAGGGCAAACTCAGTAGGATCTGTAGTTAATACAAGATTAGGGAAGCAGAAACATAAATAAATATGAATAAGCCAGTAGGCATACGTATCGTGTTACCATAATGAAATAAGAACTTGATTCCAATTGTGAAGAGGAATCTTTAGTAGTATAAAGAACTAGCTTCCTGTGAAAGATTAAAAAAAATCTTGACTCTGCTTTTCTCTGTACACATATCTATGCATACTTGTATAAGCTCCGACCCAGTCCACCTTTCCAAGAAAGCCAGACTCCAGAAACTTTCAGTCACTTTTGCAGCATTGGTATTTTTGTTTTCTTAGTAGTTGTCTGAGCCTGTATGTTAATTTTCAGAGCCATGTGGTTCACAAATAATATTTATCTGTTAAATTCATTGCAAGGTGCTTGCAAACAATATCAGTTGTCTAAAAATAGGGATAGAACAAAATAATCTCATCTTTATGTGAGAGGAATTCACGTTACTCTTGGCCTGTGCAGGGCAATTGTGAGAATTTGTGCTGAAGGCATCAGATGCTCTTCTTCCCCTTTGTAACTGCTTCCTACAAAATGACCATTCTCCATAGCACATTGTTTGAGTGTTAAAGGTCAGCTTTTAGAGCAACAAAAGGCACATTTTTTTCCTGTCATGAAGACAAGTACAACCCTGGGTCCTGCGTGGCATTACTTTTTTTTTGCCATTAAACTCATTGATTCTTCATCGCAAATGAGGGAAACAAATTCACTGCTTGACTTCCTCAGGCAGTGTAAGAAGGCAAATTGTCCTAGGACAGTTTGTAATAGCTTTATAAACAGTTTTCTTTTTTAATATAACACTGAAATGCACGTACTCATTTAGTACCAGGTGTTGCAAGCATGTTGCCTTGCATCTTCAACATTATGATCCTCAGCCTGGCCGAAAAATATAGGATGTCTCTCTTCCATTCTTGCCAGTGAGAGTTGTCTATCTGTACATACTCGAGCATCTGGTTTATGCACATCTGTTGATGATGACAGATCCCATCCTCTGTGGTTCTAAAACTGTGGTGCTAATGGACTTTTGTGATCTCAGTGAAGTGAAGAGAGATACAAAGGAGACTGAAATTTGTCCTAGTTAAGACAGTTTGAAATATGTCAGGCATAGTCCCAATTTCTTACACTATATTTATGATCTGAATGTATTCAGATGCAAAGCCTCACCAGGTTCTTGTGCAGCAGGAACTCAGTTTCCTGAGTTAGACCACAAAGGAAGTAACCTTGTGCTTAACTGCATTCCAGTTGCCAACGTCTTGATCTACAGAGTAGATGGCTTTATGGTTTCTATAGTTTGTGGGCTTATTTCGGGCATTTTGGAAAGCAGGGGATATTTTTCTTGAAAGTCTTTCTTATGTTATCCCTTCTGGAGAGAAAACACATTGTTTGTGAAATACATCTATACAGTGAGCTCCTCATGAAAAAGGCTCACGCTTTGCAAGTATGTATTCATTTCTAGTTTTTGCGAAGGAGCAGTTAGTTCATTAAGGCACATGACACTGATCACATGATTGAAGCTACACATCTTTCTACATTTGGTAGAAAAGCAGGATTATTAAAACAATATTAAATATTACATTTATTTATAAATATTCAATCTTAAATTAAAGTAGGATATGAATTGGCACTTGTCTTTAATTGCTGGCTATACAAAATTACTCAGAGTTCATCTATGGGTTGTTCAGTAACTGTTCACAGCAGACAGTATTTTAAGGATTTGCCTTTCAAACTCAGTGTTTGTCCATCTAATTTGTATGCCTGTGTCTCTTTTTTATCACGTTTTTAATACGTATTATCTCAGTAGTACTTGTATATCCCAGTGTTTCCTCATTTTTCCTTACTTTTCTGTTGTATAGTTTCTATTTTCTACAATTTGGCATCTGTAACCTTTTTATTTACTATATGCCATTTTATTCTTCAAGATAGAGAAAGCTATTTTGAACTACCTTTTCAAGCCCAGTGGTTTTAACCAAGTGCACTGACATAAGAGGGAAAGATTGCAATTCACATCAGTGGATGACAGAGGAAATGATTAGGAAGGAGGATGCCTCTCATCAGCTGTACACATTCGTAGCATAGCTCTACATCTGAGCTTCATCCCCATCTCCTTTTATACTCTTTGGCAAGAAGGAGCAGATTCCATAGCATGATTCATTTCATTTTTGTATGAATGTCTAAAATAGGTTAGGTGAATTGCACCCCGAAAGGGCATATTTCTCCCCATTGAGTGTAGATGGAACTGGGGGAGTCAGATCTAGAGCTGTACAATGGAGCAATCAAAAGTTGGGCATGATACATTCCATCCAAGGCTACCAAATCCACTATTACTGGCCAAGCATCTAATATTTGTTGGAGAGCCATTGACTTAATCAGGACCCTGGAGCATAAATCGATGCATTGTAATTTATTTTGATAAGCAGAAGATTTTACTGACTGTTTTCCTGAAGCGTTTTGCAGTTGTAACCATATTCCTGTAAAAAATCAATAGTGTTCCTGTAAAAAATCAATAACATTAAATAAGTTAAAGTACAGTATCTGAAGTCAAAGCTACCATAAGGAGGCTAGTATAATTTTATGTATACTTTTAGGTGCACATTAAAAGAAAATTGTACACGTTCAAACAGCATAAAGGATTGGTATAACATTTCACATGCGCCTGATAAAGATCTGGAAATCCTGCTAAGTTTCCCTGACAAAAATCAGGTATGTACACCCACTTTTATGTGTGTTTGTTTATTGTGACTTAAAATGTGTCATTTTATAGCTTATTGCAGTTTCCCTTCTTTTGTCACCCTGTTCCATATATTAGTCCCTCTTATCTCCAGTAGGAGATGTATTCAATGTATTCCAGTTATCTCCAATGGGAGATGTATTCCAATGTATTGGAAATCCCAGTAAGTTGAAGGTGTCAATTGGTTAGATGTTCTCTTCCTCTCCTATAAAATGTATCTTGAAGCTGTACTTCATGATGTTGAGTCAAAAATTCACTATGCTGACAAAGGCAACGTTTCCGTTATATCACTTTACCAGCTATTTTATTATTTCCAGTGACTATATATCAAGTGCATTATGTAAGTTGTGAGCTTTGTAACAAGTTACAAAACATTCACTGGGACACATATGGTAACACAAACGCATCTTTAAGTGTTTGATATTAGTATTTACTCAGTATCTCTTTGCAGCACACAGCCTTGAGTATTTGATTATCAAGTATTGTGACTGGCCACTTAATCTGCATGCTATTGTTTCTGGTTTCCTGATTGAATGCACTAATGTGATCATATTTGTAAAGCACACTCAGCCAGAAACAAAGGATAATTCATTACAAGACAAATTCTGTTTCATAATTAAATGCCCTTTGGTTATAGATGCAAACATCATGTCTCTGTTAGGGTTTGTACACTCTTGCTCAAATGTTTTTAAGGGAAAATAACAGCATACAACACTATTATAGAAAAATTCTCATTTTAAAGTCCAAAGTTATTCCAGATTGATCCCCGCATGTACCTTACAGATCCATTTAATTTCTGGAAGTAAGCAATGCTGTTCCTCTCACGACTCTTTGTATTGCTTCTTCAGTAGGGAGAGCCCTTCTCCTTTGAGACGCTACTTAGTGAATTGTCTGCTTCCACCACAAAAAGTTTCATTTTGTACATTTCATAGTTTGTCATTTTCTGTAAAAACAAGGTGACAACATAACAAGTATAACAAGAAATCTTTTGTGTTCTTGTTTTTATTGTTTTATAGGTTGCTGTGGCTGCAAGCATAAGCAAAATTCTTACTTTCTGTGTGATAAAAATTGTAAAACCTGTTGAAGTATTTTATGAAAATGTAGTGCTGAAAAACTCATCTTGTTTCTGCAATCTAACTACTGCAGAGATAACGGATGACGGTATGTTTTACTATTACATGTATTTAATGCTTGTTCACTGTCCTTTATTACTCAGGAGAACCGAGCATAAATACAGGCCTAATGAATGTGAGAGTAGGTAATGCTTTTTATTAAATGTCATTGGAAAAAAGAAAATTCCTGTTTTGTCGAGTGATTTGAGTATACTCACACTATTCTTGATAATTAAGGATTTGTTAATATGGAATCCTTTCCAGAAGTAATAAGACATGTTAACCTATGGCTAGAAGCAGGTTCTTCAGCTCAGCCTATAGCAGTGCAGTCTTTTAGTATTAGGAGTATATTTACATGGTGCCATCAATCGCTGTCTATGGAACCTTAAGATAGCTGCAATGACAATCAAGCTGTCTGGACCTATGGAAGCAGCGTTGGTCCACTGCTCTGTCTTGACAAATTAACCCATCGTAACGATTCTGTTATCTGCAAACAGAATTTGTTTTTGCAAGAAACTGTACTAGCATAAATAAGAGGAGAATCTGAATGTCTGTACAATAAATAATCTTAACATTCAATTAACTCTTTCAGCCTAACTTAGACGCTTGTGAGAAAGTGGTTGTCCCATGTAGAGTATTAGCAGAAAAGTACATGGTTCAGGGGCAGTTTGGCTGGTACATCTTTTTAAATTGATTTCATTCATCTTTCTGAATTATTGCTGCAATAATTCGTACACTACTTTGTTTCCCAGTAGTTCTCAGAATTAGACACCTGGGCCATATGTGTTGGACGCATCATGCACGTGATCTGTTTGTGCATCTTACGGACAAGTACAAGTTTTAGAATGAGGTGGTAAATCACGGCATGTCTAGACTTTTGAGCTGTTCTGTAGGATTTGGTCTCAAAGATCAGATGATAATCCTTCACAGTAGAGTCTTAGTTGACTACTAGGAGGAAAACGTCCCCCTTGTATTGCTTTAAGGGTCTGTGTAGAAGCACAAAGCTTTTTTAATACAGGTTGACCTTGTACCTTTTTAAAGTTGCTCATGTTAGAATAAGAGAGTTTTAATCTACACTAAGGGACAAAGATACCATATGCTCTTAAGTGACATGAAGAGGAAACAGAAAATTCAGATAAATGCCTGCCTTTATCTTTTCCTAGATAATATAGCCCAAAAGAGATGTAATACTCTGCATGAATCTGATTCTCTTATAATACCTCTGTGTAGAAAGAGGAATGAAATGTTAACCAGAATTTACAAGGATCTGTGCTGAAGAGCTCAGTGCTGCAACAAGCTTTCTGTCTTGGGAATCCTTGCCCCTGAATGAGGTTCTTTGGAGTATTGGGATCTCAGGAGCTCATACTTTGGCCTTTATATGAGAAAAATTCCACTGTCATCATACAAGTGTTGTGTGTCGAGTTCCTGTCCAATATTGATTTGGGAATTGAGAAGACAAGACTTTGTCACTGGCAGGTGACAGCTAGGGATATATCCATTAGTATTCTGGTCTATTAAGCTGTCTTTAGTAAATACTGTAAGTGGATCTTTAAGAGACAAATGCATTAGAGAGTTAAAAAAAAAAAGTCCTTTATTGACCAAGACCCAAAAGCCATATTTTCTTATAATTACGCAGTACCTTTTTTTGGTTCTCTGTCTTGGACTAAGGCTTTCTCTTACTCCATTAGCAGGTTTTCAGAGTATAGTGTTACAGAAGCTAGCTTGCCTGGCCTGTCCTTTGTGCCAAAGATGAGCCCTTTGGCAGTGTTAATCAGAAGGCTGTGGGCTTAGCTTGTGCCTGGCAGTATTACTGCCATTCATATGCTCCTACAAGCTGACATATATTAGTGGATAATGCAGGTGTGGGAGTTACGTTGACTGTTTACAGTTCCTCATGTAAAGTGACCTTGGTCTCACAAGAAGATGCATTTGCAGAACTCCTTCAGGTATCATTTCTGGAAAAAAAACATTTCAAAAATACTTGCTACTCAGTGCAGACTGGTGCGTTTTGAAAGGTCAGCCCAGGCCATACAGAAAATAATAGGTTCCATTAATTTCAACACGGACAAAATCAGGAAACCATATTTGACAGTGTTGTTTTAAAAGTATTTATACAAACTTAAAAGAGAAGACAAGCTCTGCCAGAAGCAGGTAAATTCCTTACTTTTACTTATTATTCCTAGTTTAATAATATTTTTCAGTAGTTCATGGTTTGAGACCCTTCTCATATAATGATCTAGGCAACTGATTTAAGCAATTTTTTGCCCAACATTTCAGATTTCTGCAGATACGTAGACTTCTGGAGATGTAGATAGGTGCTTGGTGAAGGATTTCGGAATGTCTGTGTGTGCTCATCCACATATTCAAGCATTAAAATACCTTTAAAAATCAGACTCTTTGCTATCCATTTAGTAAGGGCTGTTTCTAACAAGCAGTGCAGGTGACCTTTGCGGAGAGCACCAAAGTGCCATGCTGATGTGTAGAGCAGGAGATACTTCTGATTTAACAGTGTAGATATATCCAAAGCTGGTTTTCATCTGAACAAGCCAGCCTGTGATAAAGACAAAGCTTTCTCTACCTTTGCAAGGTAGGCACACTTTAAAATCTATGTAACTTTCCTGTGTTAAAAAGCTGTCTACTTCTTAGCATAGAGAAGCCAGAGAAGTCTGCACACATGGGTTTCATTTGATCTCAGACAGTCATTCATTTCGCAGACATACACATCTGCAGGCACACAGATGAAAGGGACCATGGCTTAAGTGGTATATATCTAACTCTGCTTTTCGATGTGGTATTCTGCTCATGGGAGAAGATACTCTTTCATTCCACAGCTGCCAGTGAATTGTTGGTATAGTAATTGCTAGCTGAAATAATGGCAAATTGACTCATGCAATCATAAAAGATTTAAATAGGATGAAAATTGCTACTGCACAGATTACAAAAGAAGATTCTGAAAACAAGTCTCTGAGACAGAAAGAGAGAGAAGTACGGTATATTGGGATCTCTTGTGTTAGAACAGTCTGTTGCATTAGAAGGGTTGAATTCAGGTTCTGGCTGTGCCACAGTGTGCCACTGTGTGCTCTTTGGGAGATGATTTCATATCCGTGCTCCATGGTAGCATTTCCTTATCTGTATTGTGACAATAACATTACTTTTGTATGTCATGCAGTGGTGACATCAAACTTAATTAATGAGTGTGTGTAAAGTCTTGGAGTAAGTCAGCTGAAGGGTGCTATGTAAGGACAAAATCTAGTTATTTTTATCAGTCTAAAGTGTGAGTGGATGTGTACATGAGAAGGTGCATACCATGTAGAGAACAGCTGAAAGCACGTGAGCTTTCAACTCAACTATTTTTTTCCAGTTATTTCTTCTAATATCCAGCGTATGTCTAACGGTCATATTTTTTCCAGATTGTCTAATTCTTGAAGCATCACTGTCCTCAAGCTCATGGAACCTCACACAAACATTTCAGTTGAAAAAGTAAGAGTCTGGTTCCTATTGAAGTTCATTTAGGGGTTTGGTGGGGGGAGGGGGCTGAAGTATGATCATTCTTTTATTTTGTATTTATTGAGGAAATACATTTCACTAAAGATAGTCAAATCCTTTTTCTTGGCCTATTTCCTCCTTCTCCTCTTTTTTTATTGTCCTTAGAAAGCTACTTCTTCTGATAACTCTTTTGTTTAATAGGACCCTGGCAGCTAGCTGTAGGAGAGTCATTACAATGACTGAATTTATGACAAGTGCCTGTAGAGATAATAAAGGATGGCACAATGACATTAAAATCCTTTTTGTCCTTGTGAAAAAGGTGGGCCCCTGATACTCAGCATAAGACCTAGATCAGAGGAGTCGGGAGATTCTGTAAAAGTCACTTTATGGAGCTGTTTTTTAATTGAGCCAGATGCAGTTTAAATGTCATCCATGGGTAACGTGAATACAATTTAACCAAAAAGTAACATCTAATCTGCAAATAGGAATAAGGAATAGCTATTGTTCTGTACACGTTATTTTTCAAAGCCACATTCTTTGTTAACAGCTCGCAGTAGAAAGCATTTTTGCCCAGTACACGGCCTAACCCTTTATGATATATGGCTGTTAAAACTTAGAAAGATCTGGCTAACATACTCTGTAGGTAACTACTATGTTCCTGTTCAGAATGCTCCTCCCCCTGTACAAAGAGGGTGATTCATAGGCACCCAGAATGAAACTGAACTCCTGCTTTTTGGAAAGTGGCGCATCATTTCCCTGTTTCTGGAGCAACACAGGGAGGGAGCTCTCTTTCCAAATGAGAGCATTTCTCAGCGTGCATGGAGAGGACCTGTGCTGCTCTTGGCTCTCCTCCATGCCAATAGATGCATTGCAAAGCAAGATAGGGACAAACTAGTCTCCAACAGGCATATTTTTTGGTAGGGGAAGGCAATAGCAAACTAGCAATACTTGCTAGCACTACACACACAGAACAAAGTTCAGGCAAGCCGTGAAAGAATCAGTGATGGTTTTCTTCCCTTTTCTGGTTAAAATGTACTATCTGACCACTTACGTACTGGAGAAAACCACAACAAAATGAAACTCAAAGTGTTCCGTCTGCTTCATGCTTTTTGGAAATTTATGACTCTCAGCATCTTGACAGAGATTGCATTTCATACTAAATTTGTCCTCAGAATAAGCACAAGAGAACAATAGGCTTGGAGGGTAAATGCAGGTTATGTGTTTCACACATTTCATTATGTGTTTTCCAGGTTGTTCTCTTGGGTTTGTGCTTTTTTCTGTCACTTGAATTTTCACATTCATGGCTGAATCTAGATTGAGTCCCTGTGTCTTACAAAAACTCTGTTTTCTGTGTTACCAGCTGCTCACAGTGTATACACAAGCATGAGTGTGCCAGCTGTAAATGGATGCGTGTCTCTCCTGCCACCACCTGCCAGGTGAAGTTTGTTGGGGAGGGCTGGAATCCCCCATGATGCCTTCTTGTATTTTTTACATCTGAACAACAATCTATCTCTTCCTTGTCCTGACATGGAGAAATGCTGATTTTTTTCAGGATAGTTGTAACGCAACTGCTTCCAAGGAGATCGCCACTGCACAGAAAACAGAGGTTAGTTAGCATTTTAAGATTGGCATTATTGGGGTTCTGTGGGTTGGGGGAGAAATTTATGTAAAATGAGTGGACTTTGCAGGGATAATATACATGTGGATAGGGAGGCAGTCAATACGTGGGAAGGCAATGCAGAACTTGGATTGATACTATTTTTTCTTAGTGCTTTGTAGGTACTTAAAGGTACCAACAAAGATTTGCATTTCTGATCCAGGCATTGAAACAGTAAATACTGCAATAGTCATGTGTCTGCCTCTAGATGCAGATTTACAATATTGCTTTAAATGCCAAAGCCCCTGCATGCTGTATTTAGGCATTCTACAGGACCCAGTGTGCTGAGGGCTGGATGTGTAAGCTGACCACCAACAAAAAGAAAAAAAAAAAAAAACGAACATCTTCGACTCAATCTCTTACCTAGGCTTAAATGCGTGTTTGAGTTCTGCTGTCACAGACAACTCTGTGAAACCAGGTTTCAGAGTCTGAAACCTCTTCCTCATTTTATGCAGCCAGATCACAACTTCTCCTGAAACATAGCTGCCAGGGGAGCAGAAGAAGGGGGAGAATGTGCCAGCCAGTTTCTGGGTAACAGACAAGTGGCTAGAGGATGCATCCCGGAACTGAAATCCCTGGGTGTTAGTAAATCCTTGGTTCACACTTCCAGAAAAATTTTCCATGCTTCCAGGCTACAGACAAAACTGGAGATGGAGCTATTCTCCATCCATCCTGCTCAAGCTGGATCACTGGTACGAAAGGAGAATTGCTGATGCAAAGTACCTCCAAATCTGATTGTTGAGATCTCTATTGAAATCATATAGACTGTATGTAAGCAATTTGCCTCATAGGCCAGCCCTTTAACCACGAGGTTATCCCTTCATTCTTTATGGTGCCAAAATGGTTTTATTTTTTTCATAAAACTGAGCGATCTTGTCATCAGTGGTTGCTTATGACATGCAGGTGTTAGGAAAGAAATGAGTAGTGAAGAGAAATTTGACTGATGAGTCAGTACGTAGAGATTTGCTGCCTACATTTTTTGGTTTCTGCTTTTCTGTGAGAGATAGCACGGTTGGTATAAATAGCAACTGTGTTCTTATCTCTAAATGTTTCGTTAGAACTACCCAAACTTTTACCTGTGAAGACAGGAATTACCTCTTGAATTCAGCTGTTCAGCTGAGGTTTCTTAAAGAAAATCCCAAAATTCTTTTTGTTTTTTTTTTTTTTTTTTTTAAAAAAAGGGATGAGTGGGATTGTAATACTTGTGCTTCTGAGCATTAATATTCTGGATTTGGTCTGCATATAAAGCTGGTGAAAGAACAGAGGAAATTCTTCTTTGCTCTGCTTCCAAGTGCATTAATTTGACATTGGTAAATAGTTGGAATTGCCTGGGAGATGGCTTTCTTCCACATGCCTTATCTTGGAAAGACAGTGATGGACAAGGCAGTGAAAGCACTAGAGGCAATCCAAAGGCAGATGTTTATTTAGAAGTGATTGATCCATTCAGAGGGCTTGAAATTGCATTTGAAATCCTGCTCTCTTTTGACTGCTCGTGCTTTAAGGAGAACTTATTGGAGGGCTGAGAAAGAGGATTTGTGTTTTCCCACAACGCCAGCCGAGCATATAGATTAATACACTTTTTTTTTTTTTTTTTTCGGTGGCAGCCCTCCTCCTGACTCCAGCTGCTGGTTTCCAGGCGTGTACCTTCCCCCTCCCTGTGCCGGAGCAGCATTTGGGGTGGTTGCGCCAGTACGCTTGGCTGGGGAACTGATTTGGCTGGAAAGAACCATTTTTTTTCGGCAGGTTGTTTTTCATCTGGGCTGGTTCCCTGATCCGGTCCTTCCCGTGGCCTTCCCCATCCTAGCACTGCAGGAGGGGCTGTGCCGGCGCGGGGACGAGCTCACCGGGGTGGCAGAGGAGACTGAGCTCCTGGGGGTGGCAGAGGCTGCTTAACCTGGGCCACTGCCAGATGTCTCACTGGGGCCTGCAGCCATGCTAACCTCACCTCTGAGGATGTGGCTGCCACTGTTAACGCCGCCCCGGGGAAGCGTTGGGCTGTCCAGGGGGCTGGGGGGCTGCAGCTCAGAAGCGTGGAGCTCTATTGAAGTTGACAGGGCTGTGCTGATTTACATTACCTGAGGACCTGGCGCTCGCTTGCTGTATGTCTCACTGCGTGTTTGCGCTGCTTTCATCACATGCCTTGCAACTAGTGATTTTTTATAAATATCCTACTGCCTCTCTGCTGTCTCCCTTGCCAAGCAGCAACTGGAAGGTCACTGGCTCTCTGGCACTGGGGAAATGAGCACCACAGACCCCAGCTTGGTCCCTCCCGCATTCAGTGAGGAAATCCACGGTTTCTTTTGCTGCCAAGGAAAGTGTCACAGACCAAGTGTCACAGCCAGTCAAGCTGAGAAGCGGGCTCTTGAGTAGACAAGGTGGACTGCGGGTGGCCACACTGACACCATGAGTCCGAGGCAGGACATGGTGAGGGAGTCCATGTTGTGTAGCTGTGGGGAAGGCATGATTTCAGGGGAGGCTGAAACTTCCAGAGTAAACTATTCTTACCACCATTTCTTCTTGGTGTAAGAAAGGGAACAAGGCAAGCTAAGCTGAGGCGCCCAGTGGTGTGCGGTGCCTGGCAGAGAGATGAGGGGGAGCCCTGAAGTGCTGCGCCCCGGGGCAGGGAATGGCTGCCATTTCCCTCACAGGGGCTCACAGCCCTGATGCGGCTCTGGGGGATCTCTGTGTGTTTGTGTCATACTGTGTTATTCCTGTGCTTCAGGGCTCCATGCTGGCTACCAGTGAGAACCCCAAAGCAGTGCTTTACTCATTTCTGTAGTATTCACTCTCTGGATTTGTGTGAGGATGTTGACTGTCCTTGGTGTGCTGGAGGCTGGGCACAAGCAGAGGGACGGGACGCGGGTGGAGAAAAGCACTGGTGCTTTGCTGGCTTTGATCTCTCAGATTTCTGCTTCAGTTGTCCTGCTCACATACATAGGGTTGAACTGATCCGCAGTTCAGGGTGGGAGTGAATTTTCTCCCTCAGGCTGTTTGTCAGGGGTTTCCTTTGCCCTCCTCCATTATCCATACCAGAGGTCATCTTGGAGACCCTTGTGCAGGCCCTCTGGCCCCCAGCCTTTGCACTCTCTTGCCCTTTCTTAAGGCACAAATTGCAGCTTTCGATCAGTTGTGACAGGTCTCACATTTGCTCCTGAGCACACAGGCGTTCAGCAGGCCATGGTAGCGTGTGGCGACAATGTGCCAGGGACCTTTCTGAAATGGGCAAATGCTGTGTTTTCAGTGGATGGTGATGTGACCCCAGTGGTCCCCTCAGGCCACCAGGCCAAAGGCTTGGTGCTGCTCTGGGTACATGAAAAAATTAGTGGAAAGAAACACGCGGTGGCAAGGGCTTTTCCTAGAGGTTTTACACCAGCTCTATTCTCAGGGTCCGGAAGGCCTCCCTGCCCAGTGGATGTGTCCACAGCGGAAATCAGGATCACAGCAGAAATCACAATACTCTGAAAACTCATTTTAAACTAGTATTATAGGCAGTCTAAAAGCGAGCTACAAATCATTTGCCTGAGAAGGTCCCAAACAGTTTGTGGTTTCATGTGCGTATTTTCCTGTTTTTTTTCAACGTTTTCAGTTTGTTGTTTCAAAGATACACAGAGAGGAAGCCATCTGTGTGATTATAAAACTGGGGAAGCAGCAAAACTGATTAAACATGAGATGCTGTCAAATGTATCAAGTAAATACACTAGGGAAGAAATCTCTCTTTTTGCTCAGTAGTGTTAGTAAGTTAGAATAAGTAAATATAAAGATACACAAAGAAATGCACAGTTTAAAAATTGGCCACATTTGTGCAAGACTGTGATGGCATCAGAGTAAACTAGGATTATTCTTAAATGCTGGAAAATAGATTTTTAAACTTCTTAGCATCAAAATGGGATACCAAAAAATCCCTGCAGTTGTGTTGTACCTTTAGCTCTATGTATGACTTTGAAAAAGCTTTCTAGTAAAGCTAATTCTGGGGCTCTTTCTTGACTTTTCATTCTAGGATTTGACCCTGCTTCCCCTTTTCAGGTCTTGAGAGATGCCTTCATTTGTTTCTCTGATCTCTCCTAGTGACAGCATCATGGGTTTTGTCTAGCGTTGTTTCTTAGTTCTTCAGCAGTCACACAAAATGTATAATTTCAAGCTGGGTTTTTATGATACTTACTTTCCAGTATGTCAGACTGTGGTTCATTTGGGCAACTTATTGTTATGAGATAAATTGAAATATAAAATATGTAGGTAAAAATATTTGGCTTGTAAATAAGTTGTGATTGACAATACTTCCGAGGATCAAGCTTAACAAGATATGAAATTAATAAGAAGAACATATCCTAGTGCAATAAAACCTGCATTCCTGAGTGGTGGTTGTTTTTGTAGCTGTTGTTGAGCTGCCTAGCCTCTTCATAACCAGATTTTGCTTTGCTTTCTTTTCTAATAGCGTATCAGCATTCATTCCATTGAACCTTTGTGGATTTCTACATTAGGCAAAAGTGAAGTAACAGTCAAAGGAGAAAACTTTACACGTGCATCAGGCATAAAAATGATACTGACTGGAATGACTGGCTGTAAACCAGAAATGTGAGTTAATACTGTTTACTTTGCATGGTGAAAATTCTGCCCATTTTGCCTTAGCAATACAGTTGTGTGAACAGTTGTCGTGGACCTCTCCTCAACAGAGTGTGTGGGGGATGCTCTGCTCTTATTTAGTTAAACTTCCACTTTAAATTTCCAAAAGATGGAAATGAATTTGTTGTTTGGGATGGGTGGGTAGGTGGGTGGCTCTCGGGAGTAGTTATGGCAGTTCTATACCTGTGTCCCTCTGTGCTTTGCAGCAGGCAATAAGAAGTTAGGTCACTGGAAAGCCAGCCTCAGCTTTTGTTTGACTCTACTCTGCTTCACAATATCCCCCATATGTTCTAGGATTCTGCTTGTGAAAGCACAGACACTGTGCCAGGGAAGGGAATCTCTCATGCAACAGCATGTACTTTTCTCTGTTGATGATTGCACAGTGTAACCCTCTTAAATAATTAGGCTATCTTATTCTGAATCAGTCATTTTCAGGTGCAGCTGCAATGGCTGGCTGTAATTACCAAGACCATTTTACATAGCTAGTACTTGAAAAAGTATTCATATGGTAGAGTTAAATTTTCAATTCAACCATGAATTTCTTGGGGACCACAGAAAACAAAAGGAGAGAAGGATGGAGAGAGGGAAAGGAGGGAGAGGGAGGCAGTAGAGACAAAGAGAAAGGAAAGAAAGGGAGAAAGGAGCGGGGAAAGAGGGAAGGAGAGTGAAAAAGAAGAAAGAAAAGGAAACTGAAGATTCTCATTCTTGACTAGCTCATGTGTTGGTAGCACAGAGAAATACACTGCAAAGTCCACAGTTTACACAGCAAAATCACACATTGCATTACATAGGCTCATCCCAAGGCTATAAGACCAATATCTTTACCGTCTTCTTTGATTGTGGTGACACATAGCAACTTCATTCAAAAGATGCCGTACTTTGTCTCAACTCCCTGCTCTCTTTCCAGTTTCATGTGGCCGCTCAAAGAGAGATTCATTCCTCTTCTCTCCACATCCTTTGCTTTAGGTTATAGGTTTTGTGTAGTAACACAAATGAGTGACATAGTGGCATCTGTATCTGTATCTGTGTTTCAGAATCTGACTGTTTTCTTTCTCCTTCAGCATTAAAGTTAGAAATGTGCTCAATGATACACAGATGACATTTGCTCTCCCACCAACACGTAAAGAGGCCAAAAGTATATGTATACAGGCTAATGGGAAAAAATGTTCACCACCAATGACTCTACATTATGTTTCAGTACCATTATGTTTTGGAATCACACCAAATACATCCTGGATCAGGTAAATTTGTCTTTCTGTACTTTTTGTGTATTTATTAAAATGTAGTCCCACTGAGCCGATATAAGCCTCCTTCCTCGGCCAGACTGTAAGCTTGGATGACTGCTGTGACCTGTTATGGAGGATGAATGTATGCTGGTGAACTAATTTAACATTTAACATACAGATAGGGTCATGATAGCTGCAAGACAAATTCTGTGTTCTGCAGGATTCTGTAAACTCCTTCTTGCCCACCCCAGATCTCCGTTGTAGAAGTCAAAAATAGTCTTTCCATACTAAAGCTAAATCCAAAATATGGGTAGCATGCATAAACTCAAGCTCCAATTAACTTTGATTTCTTGATACTAATATACCCTTTACCTCCAAAACAATATAAAGTATCAGTGAATTGGAAATGAAATTAAAATAATCACCACTGCAGTGATACGCTCAGACTAGCTTTAGGACCAAGTTCCCTAACGCCAAAAGAACCCTTTTCAAGCCTTTGCTGTGTTTCGTGGGAGACTCACAGCTCCAGTGAAAGACTTACAGGGTGGTTTTAAGATATTCTCGGGTGCAGCTTTCCACCTGTCCCTCTGCCTGCACAATTTTTACCCACTTTCACGTTTTTAATCTGATGTCTTGGCATCAAGCGCTGTCAAGTGTGGATTTGAGGTAATAAGTTGGTCTGGCAGCTGCAGCAGCTGAGCAGCTAGGACTCATGCCCTCATCTCCAGGTGAGGGGCAGCTCAGGCAGCTGGAAATTAATAATACCTTAAACCACTCCAACTGTGTTGAGCAGAGATTGTGAGCCAGACCTTTGGACAAAAGCGCCATTGTGTGTTCTGAGACAGATGGTCTGAGCATGGCGGAGAATGTTTCCTGTGAGGTGCCTGGCACCACCAGTTTGTCCTGAAGAAGGCAGGAATTAAGCACAGGCGGGGCAGCTCTGGGGAAGTGAAATACCATGTCTTCAAGACAGAATATTAAATCATGGTCTAGTTCTTTGGCTCCCTGAATAGAAAACAAGGTGGAGAGTCCCCAAAAAGGAACATGCATGCGTATGCTATCAAGTCATTTGGTTTTGTGGTGGCAAAAGCATTTATAATGACATTATGAGGAAATAATGGAAGTACACTGTGTAGTTCAAATTATCTTGTCCTGTAGCTTGACTTTATTATAGTGGCTTCTACCAAAGCAAAATGCACATGAGTAGTTTATTCAGGGCTGAAGCCTTAATGCAGGACTTATCTGTGGGAAAACATAATATTAACTTCCCTTCACCCCTTTTTTTTACAGTGGTGGTCGCAAAATTACTACAATTGGTAGAAATTTTAAGGTGGTGGACCGTGTGATTATTTCAGATGACCAGAGATCAAACTTCACTGTAAGTCTTAGTCTCGTTTACAATACCAAATAGAGGTCTCTTAAGGGATTAGGTTTTATTCCCAAGGTTTCAGGAGGATCTCAAGATTTTTCAAGCACTTGCCGGCACACATCAGTCACCCTACTAAAATAAATATGACCACTTGTAGGATTACCGTTGCACACATTCTCAGTACAGGATCATGGATACACATAAGCTACTCTCCTGCATAATTCCCTGAGCCTTTTTTCTGTGCTGTAGAGACTTGCCCCAAACTCATCCTTTTTGAACCTCCCCAACCTCCATATATGGGTCTGTTGGAAAAGGGGGTGATGTACTTCTCTCTGGCTTTGTGTTGAGGACCCACATGGTGCCACTGCCTCAGCAAGGGGTGGGAGATTGGATCTGATTTTGGGACGGAAACCCTTCCTCTGAGGCTGTAAGGAGGTGGGCACTCTGTTGCCTCCTGGGCTTGGCAGCACAGAGACCGGAGAACAGCAGCAGTACTCCATGGCGTAACCAATGGGGTGACTGTAGCAACTCCCCTCTATCAAGAGAGCCCAGGGGTGCTGGAGAGCTCATCCTGCTCTTCTCTTGGCACCTGCACTGAGGGGAAGGAAGGAGAAATCACTGTCACTATTCCTGTCTCACTGCAGGAAATAGCTGCCTTAGCAGTGTGCAATCAGCCTTACAGCAGCGTGCAGAGTGTGTGATAAATGTGCTTAAAGGTAGATGCACGCTCAACACAGAAACTTTCCCAGGTGCTCTGCATGCAGCCCTGATCGCAGAGAAGAGGTGTAGCAAATATCTGTGTGAAGTCAGGGAGACACTAAAATGATTTTGAGTGCCTCTGTTTGTAATTGTACCTGCTGTTGAGTGCTTAATGACTGTTACAGCTTTACTATTGCATTTCTAGGTCTCTAGGTATCCTGGAAATGAATCTGAATATCATTACTTAACGCCAAGCCTGAGCCATGCAACAGAGGGCAAAGTTGTTGATATGATGTTAAAAGTGGAAACTACCTTTATACCATGTTTCAGATTACGCTATCACCCTGACCCAGTGTTCATTAACTACCAGCTGCACACTGAGTTGGATCCTGATCTGGAATTAAAAATATATGTAAGTTTGAAAGTAATAACCTACAATTCCCTATTTAAAATAGTCATTGGGGATCGTTTTACTTTTTATCTTGTTTAGTGACTGTTTATTATCTTCAATTTTTTCCCTCTAGAAAGAAAATGACAACTTGAATATTTCTAAAACTGAGGTAGAGGTTTATCTGTCATATATGAATGGTTCACAGACCAAAAAGATATGGTTCAGCGTCCAAAATATTACCAAAAAACCAGACCGTAGCACCATACTGTGCAAATTCAAAAGGGAAGCAACAGACAAGATTGACTTTTCCACAGTGAAAGTTTTTGTAAGTAGAATTCCCTTGTGTTGCAATTTAACAATGTTTGGATGTTTAGGCAAATGTAGCAAAACAAAGCATTAATGCTGTGGTCATGAATACTCTTTATAGAGGGAGGAATTGGATGCATTTTTTGTTCTCCTGGTACGTGGTAGTCTGGTTATCTTCCTCACATCTGAGTGTGCGTGCCTGGTGCTGGTGTAGGTACCGCTAACAGTGCTGAGTTCGTGTAGTGCCTGGTTACTGCTGTCGTGTCAGAGGTAGGCTTTGCAGTCCAAGCTGAGCTGACTGCTGCTGAGCTCCAGGAGAGCAGTAGCTTGTCAGACCTCTGGCTGCAGCGCAGACATCACCAATAAAGCATCACTGGCTCCAGGAAAGCCACTCATCTTAGATCTGTAAGCAATCTGCTGCTGCGGTGTGGCCATGAGGAAAAGCGTTGTGTCCTCCCATTCACTTTTTCCCACTAAAGTAGATTAAGGATCTTGAACAGTGTGTAGTGATCACCAGTAAGACAGAGATAAGGCATTTCTGGATGAAAATGGGGGTAAAATTCAGTACGTGCTGGAAAGGGCAAAATGCTATGAACATATGGAACAAAGCCAGCCCCAAATATAAGAACATTAGCATGGATGTCAGAGCTAAATGGCATCTTAAGATATTTGCTTCATGAATAAGATGAAGACATGAATTTTTTAAAAAGCAATTGTCACCATTTATGAGGGAGAAAAATGATGCCAGACTCTTATTGCAGTGTATGGTGGTATAAAACTGAAATAACTCTATTGACTTCAAGGCATATGGCTCATAGTAAAGATTAACGAAGCTATTCTGAATTTCATATCACTGTTAACTGATCCCCCATCTGTGGATCCTGCCATCTGAGCCAGTTATGGCATGGAAAAGCCTTTCTGAGATTGGCGTTGCATTTAAATATTAACGTTGCCTTGCAGTATCATGTGCTCATCCTGCAAGCTTCATAGGAGTGACTGTCATAGAAAGGTCACCGCTTCACTAAAGCAAATCAAATGCAATAGTTATAATGTCACATTTCAGTTCTGGTACCTTAAGAATTCTTTTTTCCAACATCAAGAAAAATGTAAAAGTAGGAAATCATCACATGTTTTTTCAATCTTATAAATAAATCACCATAGAAGAAGTAGGGCCACTCTGAAGAAAGGATAAGCTGGGTATAAAAGATAGGTATGGCCCAAGAATAAACGTATCTCTTTAGTTTTCAGGAAGAAAGAGGATATTGAGTATGGGGTCAAAGACAGGATGATCAATCTGAATGGAGGTGTCAAAGAAAAAAATGCCGTTCTTGTGACAGAAGCAAGATTCAGATAGATCAAGGACCTGAAGACTGCTGGAACAGGGTCATTCCTATCACAACACTGAGAAAGAACTGGCGCATGATATTGTAGGCTTAGTAGGAAAGATTTTAAATAAAACTGTAGAGTCGAGAGGGGTACTATATGCCTGGAGAGCAGCAAATATAAAACCAGTATTTAAAAGAAAAAAAAATAATGAGGCAAATAGAGGCTTGCTGATTTAATCTAGCTCTATGTAAAGCTTTATAATGTGTTTTGAATGAGGGACTCATGAAAGACCTGGAGGTAAATGGAAAATGGAATAATTGTCCACGTCTTTTTAATAAAAGCAGATTATGCTAGATATCTTTATTTCTAGCATAAGAAGGTAAGATGAGTGGTTTCCTCAACAACAAAAAGAGCAGTAGATCACATGTACCTGGAAGTCATTCAGTAAACTACTTAACATGGTGATTATGAAGATGCTAGGGATTAGAAAAACTGGATGTTGTGTATGGGGATCTGACTCTGGGCAATGTTGATTTTCATACAGATACTGTTTAATATCACTAGTGGCTTGAGCACAAAAATAAGGTGTGCACTAATAACATTTTCTGATGATATACAGCTCAGAGGCATTTCCAGTCCAGAGCAGGTTTTATAATGTCATGCAGGAAGAACAAAATGAATTTAGGAATAGGAATTGGGTGAATTCAGGTGTACCTTATTTAGTCCGTGATTCATAAGCAAGATAAATAGAAGGAAAGAAATAGGGCCATTGAGTAGGAAGGTTGTGGTGAAAATTTAAGGTAATCTAAGTATGAATGGAAAATTAAATGAATGTTTTGCCTCGGTTTTCAATAAGCAGGAATGAGTAACAGGAATTTCTGCTTTAGGAATGCTTTGGTTGAACATGACAAGTGGAGAAAGGCAGGTGTATTAGTCACAGGATGATTAACGTATTTAGCCACCAATGCATTTCAGCAAATGGGATCCTAGGAAGGCTCAGACCAAAAGTACTTTGTATAGGAACTGTGAAAACACATATACAACCAAGGAAAAAATACATTTGATGGAGGAAATAGGTCTGCTTTGTCTAAATTCTTTGTTGCCCTGGAAATACGAAGGCTGTGTCCTTCCAGCCCTGTGGGGTTTCTTTGCTTGATCATGTCCACGTAGCTGCAATGTGACTATCCAGTTGGCAGCGTCCAGCTGCCCTGGCTGCTCACCTCCTGTGACAAGTCAGTGATTGAAATCACCAGATCTCCATCTTCCCTGCTGTAACCCAATATAATTTCAACCCAACTCTCCTTTTCAATTATCTCAGGCTTATTTCTATCCCTGGCACTTGGTGGTATTCTTTTTCTGAGTCAAAGCGTATTTTTACTTCTAGCCTGTTTGTAGTCTCAGCTACCCTTTATTTATGTGCTTTCATAGTCCTCTTTGAGATCCTCCTTTGTGAAACTTCTTCTGCCATAATTATCAGTGGTGAATGTCTCAGTTTGGCATCTGGCAGACTTCAGCACTTTTCGTGTATTCCTAAGAATTAATGCCTGTCCTGCCTTTGACAAGCCTGGTGGCTGTTGGGGGATGTTGTACATGTATTGTATGTTGTATTTGTTCTCAAGCGGACCATCAGGAACGCCCTACATCCTACATAAAGAGGTTGAAACTTCTGCAAAGAAATAGGGAAGAGGGCCGTGGGCCACGCGTCTATCAAAAATTTTACTTCCCTCATTATTAGCGTGAGTCTTATCTTACTTTTCTGCTCAGCAGAGTAACGCTGTGAGTGCAAAGGAATGTTTTTAACTATCAACACGTACCTTCCTCTCTTCAAAATGCCAGAACCTTTAGCAGTGATTCTGAAGTGCATGAGCCAGCTGGAGGTCAGATCTTGCCATTCATTTCAGGGCCCTAGTTCGCAGCAAGAGCAATGACAAAATTTCATGATGCATGAGGACCTCCAAATTTTTCTCTTGTCACTGCTCTGTTATCCTGCTTAAACATCAAATGCCATAAACGTTAAGTTTGTGTGGGTTCACATATGTTTTCCCGAATTGCTGCTGTCTTCTCAATAATCTGCAGAACGAGGGCCCTTCATGTGCCTCAATTTTTTTTGATACATTAAATATCATTTTAAGCACTGATATAATACTTGGCCTCTATTAACACAGCCATTATTTTTCTTCAGGTCAAATTAGGAAATTTTGAGCATGAAGTCAAACCAACATCATCACACATATATTTGTATGTTCTTATTTTGCTACCAATTATAGTGGGTGTCATTATAGGTAAGTAAAACAATGTGTTCTCAGATTTTGATTTGCTGAAGGTTATAATCATGACACATAAATACATGTACATGCACACACTCGTTTGGAACTGTCACAAACAGTCCGGCGGTTTTCTCCTGATCCCAAAAAGAGCGGACAAAATTAACTCTGGTTTGGTGGTGAAGTACATCTTGTCAGACTACAGCATGTTACAAAAAGTAGCTTTGGCTGTTCTGCTGGGATTACTCACCACTGTTTAGTGAGGCAAGTCATAGGTGTCACATCCTTGTGCCACAACTTGGGTCCTTCCAGCTGTCAGAGCTGGGCTCTCCTCCTGTCCCTGGGGCAGATGATCCCTAACAAACTGCTCATCCTCAGGCAGAGTGTGTGGTGTTCTGCTCTGTCTCATTTGGATCATTCATGAATTTGTAGGTCATTACTAAATTGAGGGGGGCAAACAGTTATCCCCTCCTCTTTCTGTCACTTATTTCTTTTGAATGTTTTGACCTGGTTATATATTTGATAAATTTCCATTTATTGTAATAATTTTAGGGGTTTGTTCTTTGGTTTGGTTTGGCTTCTTTTTAAAAAGTATGTTACCTTTGCAGGAACCATATCTCGTGCCTTTACACTCTCTAGATAAGCTTGAGAGAGTTAACAATTTGGAAGTAGATTTCCTGTTCAAAACAACTGGGTTTTGTGTTAAATCAGTGCTACTTTAAGTAGATTGCTAGTAGTAGAAGTGGTTTTTAGACTGTGTCTCATAGTGCAGGTAGTACATAGCACAGTATGCTGTACTTTCAAATAAAATTGCATTGACAATTTTAAGACGTTGTTAAAAGGAATGGTTTTTATTAAACATCGGGGTCCAAATAACTAGGGCTCATGGGTACTAGCACACTGACATCCTCCTGGAGAGTGCAAGTGTGTATTAATCTTTCTGTTTCTTAAAATAATATTAAAATATGTTTTGTATAGGGGTTGTCTGTTCTGCAATTTCTGTACTAAGCATCTTTTTTTCTCCCTTTTTAGTGGCATTTGTAGTTACTAGATACAAATCTAAAGAGTTAACTCGTAAACAGAGTCAGCAACTTGAACTGCTGGAATATGAGATTCGGAAGGAAATACGTGAAGGTAGGTCTAAAGAGCTTTGTAGAGCTTAAGTACAGCATAATTTCTGAAATGAAACTGTCAAGAAGCTCACATTATATAAACATTTTAATTTTATGGCTGTTAGAATATTTTTGTGTTGTATCAGAGTTCCTCTTCAATGTTGGTGTGCACAGCAGCAGCAGATAGCACTGAGCTAAGAGGATTGCATGTAATAATATTTCTTTCAACAGAAGCAGGTGAAAAAAATGGATTGGTACTTTCCCACTCATAAGGGCTCCAGCTTGAAAAACAACCCCTTTTCCCTGAAAACCGTTTATTAAGGAACATTATTGGGTTCAAATCATAATTGTGAAGATGATTTTGTGTCAACTAAACTAATTGTCTGGGTGGGGCTGGGGGGTGCTTTTTCAGGATTTGCTGAGCTGCAGATGGATGAATTAGATGTGGTGGATAGTTTTGGAACCGTTCCCTTCCTTGACTACAAGCACTTCGCTCTTAGAACTTTCTTTCCAGAGGTAAGTATTTACAAGTCTTTCAGTTGTCAGCCCTGCCTAATAATGAAAAAGCTAGGAAGGTCAGGATCAAATAATTAAAGTAAATACTACACAGTAATTGCACATTGTTTTCACAAGAACCTTTTCTTAAATTGAGAATTACCAAAGAACACTTATGGCTGTACATGTCTGTATTTAACCAAGCCTAAATGCTGTAGATCAAGCACCGTTGTTGAATTTTCAAGGGTTGTGTGTGCATCCATTTCTTTTTTGCTGCTTGCCTTTCAGGCCATCCCAACTAAGCTATAATTTATCCATTGCCTTTTTTGTTCTCATGCTTTCGCTTTCCATGCTATAGCTAATTAAAGTAACAGTCAGGCTAGCTAACATGCTAGCTAACATCATGACACTTCCTAATTAGACTTGTGGGATGAAGAAATGGCTCTAAGGTCGTGCTGACTTTCTACTCCAAGCTGCTGACAGAAATGGTAAGACCTTAATTCAAAGGAGCGCAGGTCAAATGCTTAAAAATTGCATAAGTACTTAAGTACTGTCTAGTTTAGAGGTGGATATTTTAATTGTTCTTTGGAGCAGTTTGTGCCTCTGTGTCAAAGGACTGAGAGGCCTTCTCTTGAATGTTTTACTTCTCTTGCTATTTTTTTACATATGTGGCACATTACGAAGCTGATAAGTGCATTTGCCACAGCTTTCAAAATTACAGCATGATATTAACCAGTGCTTACTGGCATTTACTAATTGGCAAAAGCTGTGATCTCAGCTGGTGATATTTTGCTGTGTAACTGACACCAATGAATGGAAACTCTTGGTTAGTGCTGTGGTGTTTTAGGGTATAGCTGGTTTGTAGGCAAATTATCTACTAGTCTTCATGTGGCCCAGTCCTGCAGTCTTATCTGCACACTGCTTCACTTCATCGCAGTGTGGGATCTCACTAAAAGCTCCTTGTGATAAAGTTAAACATGTGATAGTGCAGAATCAGGGCCTTTTTTGGGACAACACCAAATAGCAGATACTCAGGCAAAATAATATTTAACAATTACATATGCAGAATCTTTGTACACTTTGAGTCCAGTTCTTACACCAAAGGAAACTGGGAACATCTCTATCTCTTCTAGTACTGCTGTGATGTCTAATTTTTTTTAATGTCATGTATTTGAAAGATGTACGAACTGTACTCGTGCGTTCCAGTGTGTTCGAAGAGCTTCATCTAATCTAATCTAAACTGTTCAAACATGGACCTCAAAGCTGTTCTCTGAGCATCTTCTGTAGTCAGTGCAGAGACAGGCAGCTCAAGAAAGTGTTTTATCCTACTTGCCTGAGACATCTATGTCAGGATGGGACAAGTTGCTTAAAGAGGGAGTCAGATACTTAAAATTAAGTGATGGACCCTGTCTTCATTTTGAACTTCTTGCTTTCTGTTGCTTCAATTTTCTATATTTAATCTGGCTTGATAGCTTTTGTTTTGTGCTTAGTGCTTGTAGGTGGTAAAGGGATATTACATCTATTCTTAAAATATTCCATATGTTCAGCCTGATTTCCGCTACTTGTTAAATTTGTATTATTATTTCTGTTTTCCCAGAATTTCCCACATTGTTTGGTTTAATGCTACCATTACTGTTCCCTGTTCACAAGCATATATAACCTTTAACGTGGTTCTGGTGTTTCACTCTGTGTGTGTGTGTTTTATTGGTAGGTGGTGTTAGGAGTGCTGAAGAAGTTCTGTAAAAATGGGAATAGTGAGTGGAGGAAGAGGAAGAAGAGTATGGTAGGGGAAAAGAGAACAGGAGTCATGAGGAAAGGGAGGGATGGAAAATCAATTATATAGATGAAAAATTAGATGTGAGCCGGCAATGTGCATTTGCAGCCCAGGAAGCCAGTCGTACCTTGGGCTGCATCAAAAAAAGTGCAGCCAACAGGTCGAAGGAGGTGATTCTGTCCCCCTGCTCTGCTCTCATGAGACCCTACCTGGAGTACTGTGTCCAGCTCTGGGGTCTCCAGCACAGGAAAAACATGGACCTGTTAGAGCACGTCCAGAGGAGGCTCACGGAAATGGTCAGGGTGCTGGGACGCCTCTCCTATGACAAAAGCCTGAGCAAGTTGGGATTGTTCAGCCTGGAGAAAAGAAGGCTCCAGGGAGACCTTATTGCAGCCTTTCAACATAAAGGAGGCTTATAAGAAAGACAGAGAGGGACTTTTTACCAGGGCCTGTAGTAACAGGATGAAGGGCAATGGCTTTAAATTGAAAGAGGATAGATTTACATCTGACATAAGGAAGAAATTCTTTACAATGAGGATGGTGAGACACTGGAACAGGTTGCCCAGAGAAGTTGTGGATGCCTCATCCCTGGAAGTGTTCATGGTCAGGTTGGATGGGACTTTGCGTAATCTGATTTACTGAGAGATGTCCCTGCCCATGGCAGGGGGCTGGACTAGATGATCTTTGAAGATCCCTTCCACCCCAAACCATTGTGATTCTATGATTCTATAAGGAAAATAGGAGCTGCCAGCATCACAGATAAAGCAGATGACAGTAAATGTTACTAGTGTGAATTTGTTGCTCGAGGGTGCTGCTTTGGGAACATGCAGCTGTGTTGGGACCTTGCGGGCTGTAAGAGTCAGACAAGAGGCATTGACAAGGTATTGGAGAACTGGGAGCTTCCCTTTGTTGTGAGAGCTTTCGCTAGGACTGGATGTGTGGTGGCACCTGTGCCTCTCTGGAGGCTGACAGTATGGACCTCCTGGAGAGTTCATTAGTGAACATTCATAAAGTGCCTTGAAATGAATGGACGCAGATGAACTCAAGTGTCACTCTGTGACAGAAACCCTGTGTACCAAAGGCTGTCATTGCCGTCCAAGAAGGATGCAGCCTGTAACACCCCATGCACACCAGCATATTTGCAGATGAGGGTAAAAAACAGCTTTTCCTGTGGAGCATTAGTTGACTGCTGTGCTAGAGCAGCTCAGAGTAACGCACACTGTATCACTGAAATCAATACCAGGCCATTTTTGAGAGTTCACTTTTTAATGAACCTTGGCAGCACCTTTGCAAAAGTTCTGGTGTAGAGTTTTCATATTGTAGCTGCATTAGAAGCCAGCATTTCCATTGTTTTATTTCAAGTTATATGCCATCAGGAGCATACTTGGTGTGTTTAATGTACATGTGTTAGAAACTTTTGGTATATGTAAGAATGATAAATATCACCTGTCTTATATTTTAGTCAGGAGGCTTTGCATCCATCTTCAGTGAAGACATGCCACAGGTAAGTTGATGTAGTGTGATATGCCTTAATGAATAAATATTTTTTCAAGAGTGATTTTATCCCTTATCTCAGTATTGTCCTAGAACGCATCAGATTGCATTTTCAATATGTTTCGTTTCCCCCATGAGGAGGGTTACATGAATTTATGTATAAAAAGAATTTTATATGTAAGATGCTGTTACCCAATGTATGTTATGACTTATTTAAATAAAATAAACAGAATCTAATCTTGAGAAATGACAGGCAAACAACTATTGGCATTATTTTGTGTATATGAAAGAAAATGTATGCTCTGCACGTGTGTACTCTGTGTTGTACACAAATGCAAATGCCTCTTTGGTAAAATCCTGAGACTCGTGTCATAAATGCAAAGTTTCCACTGATTTGACTGAGGCCAGGATCTTATCCCATATGTTGCTTACCATTTTTCTGAGCATTAAGAATCCATCATAGCCAAACTACAGTTTGCTTATTTTTGTTTAACTATTCCAGAGCAGAGACCAAACGAGCAAGGATGAAAGCTTCAACATGTTGCATGCTTTAATTTGTAACAAGAACTTTCTTGTTACTCTCATTCACACCCTTGAAAAGCAGAAAAATTTCACTGTGAAAGACAGGTATAGTATGATTATGCTTATCATCTTCAAGACAAAGAGTTAGCAGGAAAAAACAACATGGATTGTAGCACACAAATGTAATTTCTACTTCTCGCAAAACAAGCTTGCATTACTCCAGAGCATTGTTCTATCTTCTCCATCTGCACACACTGAGGAAGAAAAAACATTGCCATTAAAACAAGCCATTAAAGAGAAATGAGAATGTTTGTACATGTAAACAAAGAGGCAGAGGAGCAGGAAAACTCACTTCAAAACTGTAAACACTTCCTGCAGTTAGATCAACAGTTCTACAGTTTGGAAATGTTCTGTCACTGAAGCAGGTGTTGTTCTGCAGAATTAAATTTAGAGACACAAATTCTGTCTTTAAAAAATAATCACAAGAGCAGATGGATTCGCATTTTTTATATTTTCGTAGAGATCAGTGGACAATTTCTTCGCCTGAGGAGAGAAAACTTAGAATATGAACTGCACTGAAGTGTGTTTCATTTGTTAAAGATGACTGGGAAGAGAAATTCCAAATATTATAGCATTATTTTTTTTCTTTTTTCTTTTTTTTTTTTTTGGACAGGTGCTTGTTTGCGTCCTTCTTGACTATTGCACTACAAACTAAGCTAGTTTATCTAACCCACATTTTGGAAGTGTTGACAAAGGACTTGATGGAGCAATCAAGCAATGTACAGCCTAAGCTTCTGCTCAGACGAACTGAATCTGTGGTAGAAAAATTGCTAACAAACTGGATGTCTGTCTGCCTTTCTGGATTTCTGCGGGTACGTGTACATCTTTTCACTATGTAAGATACACAAGGAAACTTTTAAACTGGTTTCTTCCATAGGAATTGTTAGAGGGATCAGTTTAAAGCATTCAATCTAACATTGAACATTATTAATGTGTGCTCTTCTAGTTTAGGTGACTTGGCTAGCTATCGTCAATGGGATGTACAAAAAGAGTGCATCTGTAAGTGACGATCATGTCATTTATTTGGCTGAGAATTGGGTAATTTTGCAATTCTAGCATATCCTTTTCTCATGTCAGACGTTATTTCGTCTCCATGAGATGTATTCTGATCATGCTAAAAGACTGACACACTTGTTAAAATGCAGCTGTACCTTTCTGTGCAAGCTGTTGGAAAGCTACCACGTAATGGAGATTTATGGAACACTGTCTTTTGGAAAATTAAACTTCTTTCCAAACTTTTTAACCTCCAAATGGCATTGCAGATTTCAAGAACTAAATGACCTCAAGTGGAAACAAAATAAATGTTTTCTTTAATTCTACTGTTTGTTTATTTTAGCCCACTTGGTAGCACTTGGTTCTTGGTTTCAGAGCTTGGTTATGCTTCCTGTCTCTCTTGCCAGTGCGATGCTATCACCCTGTTGGTACCGCTCATATCAGTCCTTGCATTAATACAGCAGCAGAATTGTTTGAGGCTCAGTAGCTCGCACGGGTTTCCTGAAACCCCAGGAGAGAGCCAAGGAACTGTCAGAGATCTGTTCTCGATGCACCATCTTTACAGAGCTGTGCTAGTGAGATGCCTTAGCCAGGCTGCAGGAATGGCGTCACGTGGAAAAAAAGATCCATCCTTCCTTACTCAGGTGTTTTCCTGAAGCCTTGGCTTCAGGCAGGAGGGAGAAGCCCCAGTTTCGTTCCCTCTTTCACTGATATACCAGTGTATGTCCCACCACCTTGCCCCCAAAGCTTTTGTTCAGGGACAACAAAGGGAGATGCCAATTCAAAAGCAAACTAGTTGTTAGCTTGTTTCCTCACAAGACTGAAAAAGGAAGAAATAGCTGAAGTAGGCATGTGAACACATTCATGTCTCACCCCCCACCCGCTCGCTGGTGGAACTGGGAAGCGTCTGCCAGGTGGAGTAGGAGCAGCTTGTCTGTAGCATGCTTGTGCACAGCAAGGGGCTGTGAGCTATCTTGCCACACGCTCCAGCTGTCCCTTGCTATTTGCATAAGACGTTCACACTGAAAAGCAAAGGATGGAGGTTAAACAAATAACTAGATAAATCTGCTCAGAGGGATTTTCTTTTCTAATTGCAAGGTGACAAGTTAGTTAAAAGGAAATTATTTGTTACACTTGGTTTTTTTCTAGTTATTCATGCCCATTTAATCATTACAAAAATAAACATGTTCCTTGCATTTGTTTCATGTCCTAGGAGACAATTGGTGAACCTTTCTATTTGCTAGTGACAACCCTCAATCAGAGGATAAACAAAGGACCTGTTGACGCAATAACTTGCAAAGCCCTGTACACGCTTAACGAAGACTGGCTGCTGTGGCAAGTGTCTGAATTCAAAACAGTGGTATGTTTGCCAGTTTGTGTTCCCTCCAAACACGGACAGCTACAATGTTTTTTCTTTTTCTGGGAAGTTAAATTAAGACTCTTAGACACTAAGGTGATGGTTGAGTACCCAGATAATAAAATTGTTATTGCTGACGACGTTTCAAAACACAGTAGAGTTTAACTATCTGGTATTTCACCTATATGCATTTCACAAATAGCACTCACTCGTCACTTCACAGCATGCCATAATCGCCAAAGGTTAGATTTAATGAAGTCTCAGTGTATTAAAAATCCTTCTTATTTTAAAATGTACTACAAAAATATAAACATATGCTTAGAATTTAAACTAAATTACACTTTTCCAATGAATCAAAGAGTGGAATATAAAGGCTTTATTTTTCTATTATGTTTACTTGTGGCTAATCTTCAGGCAGCAATAATTTGCTTTGGGTTTCCATGTTATTAGCTCTAAATTAGCAAGGTTAGATGCTTGGTTGAAAACAAAGTATCTGGGAAGCCTAGCTAAGTTTCTAAACTTTACCATAGATTTCTTGCCTTTCTCAAAGTAACTACAAAGTGCTTCCTATTTTACAGTTGCACACGAAATTCTTTGAAGGCTGGAATTCCCCTACTTATTGTCATTCTGAGACTGAGGGGAGAAGGGATAGCAACAATTATTGCACTTGAGAGCATGTAAAAATTGTGACCTTTTGAGTAGGAGGTCTGAAAAAGGTTTTCAGAATAACGAGAGTACTTTTTTTCCAGAATTTCCAAATGATTTTGAGTCTGAGAACTTAAAAATCTGCGTTTCCAGTCATTTCCCTAGCTTCCTTGCTTCTTAACTCCTGGCTTCCTATCAGAGTTAGCAGACATACTTAGGAGTATGAGAAGTGCGACTGAATAGTGGGCGTCAGAGCTTGGGAGTAGAACCTGCCAGAGCAGCAACTGCCATGTCAGGGACACTGCAAGTGCTGGTAGCTTTGGAGGAGAACTTGGTCCTTTTCAGAGCCCATATCCTGAGCCTCAGGTAGGGCTGGAGGTTCCAGGTCTGCCCATTTTCTGCTTTTGCAGCATGAACCTGGAGATCCTAAGATGCCACATACTGGAGTAGACTACACGACCCTGGAAATTTTGGCTGGTCAGCAATCTGTTGGACTTAGCTCACTGGGTGACATAGGAAGCTCACTGAAATGACAACCTTTCTGTGAACCATTTCTGAATTGTCCTTTTCTGCTGAAAGCTCTTGGACTGACAAATTTAGAGTCAAATCTTCTTATAGCTATTTACAAAGCTGTTGTTGGAAGCTTCATTTGAAGGTACTTCAAGCTGAGTTACCACAGTGTGCATTTGGAATGGAAGTTTGTGACTAAAAATTAAATGCAAAATACCGTATCTTTGGTTTCCTTGTTTATGCGCTGCATTTCTGGCATGTATTTGGGATCCAGGATAAGTTTAAATATATAGACATAGGATACAAAACCCAGTAGTTAAGCAGAGCAATAATTTTCAAGCAAGCTCAATATGCCTGTTACTAGTAGACTGCATGGGAACATCTGGTCCTGTGGAATTGATTGACTTTCCTTATTTATAGCACAAATTCAAATTGAGAGCACCTTGGGGGAATAACTGACTCTGAAGCTGCTGAACACCGCCTTAAATACTTTTCCTAGTGCTACTTCTGTGTGTGCAGTCGCTGATAGGGTCTTGTGGGCAGCCTGCAGTGAAAAGGAGAGAGGGGAAGTGGTCTGAAGGACTCTGTATCAGTGGGGAAGGCTGTCTGCGGATGGATGAGGAAGTGAGAGAGCAGATAGCCTTTCTCAGACTTGTTTGCTGCCTTTGTACTTTGTATTCCTGCTTTTAAATAGGAGATAATGATACTGCTATAGGGTTAATAAGTCAGCTTTCCTCACTAAGGTCCAGCAGTTTATTTGATTTAGTTGAGAAGTGGCTGAATGTTCCCTTCGAAACTGTCGGAAAAGGAGAGAGGATCCTGCAGTAAAATTAGAGGTGGACCCCAAGGACTCCAGCTTTGGCTGAACAGGGAAACAGTTTTGGTTGGTGTTTTGTCTAAGATGTATGCTAGAAACTAGAACTGTGCTGTGAAAGAGATTTGGGTGGAACAGTGAAGTTTTCTGGGCTGGGGAAACAGGCCAGCTGGGCACATTTTCTCTTCAACAACAGCATTTACCAGGATGCTAAAGTGGAAGGAGGCAGTTTTTCTTCTCTCACTAGCACCACTTCACATGCACTGCAATGATGTGCAGGACCTGTGAGCTTACAGGCAGAGAACCAAGTATTTTCTCCTTTCTTTGGAAGAAAATTTCTGCCTAAAGGATTGCAGGTTTTGTTTTCTAAACGGAATAAATTCTGAGCTGCATGCATTTGCACTTTTGTTTACTGCAGCTACATTCTAAATCTTGCAGTATTTTGTTGGCATTTTATTTTGCCCTGTTCCACGGCCCCACAATAGCAGTACATTAAAGCCTACCTGTCCAGAGCAAATTATAAAAATACAGCCAAAAAGAGTTGATAGAAAGATACTGAAGCATGTCTGCAGACACTGTGTCCAGATTTTTAAGGTATGCAGGCACTTGAAGATGCAGGGATGCATCTGGTAGGGGGCACAAGGAAGGGTGTTGGCACTCTGCATGCAAATCTCTCCTTTCAGGATTGAGACTTCAGTTCTAAACCAATAAAAGCAGGATACAGACAGGCTCCTAAAAATCAGGGGGAGCTCTACAGGTTCTTCTCTTATAAACACTGCTATGCAGATAAGCTCTTGGGGCAGAAGAAGGAAGAAGCACCAGGCATAGAGAAAGAAGGAAAGATGGGAGATATTTTCTAAAATTCAGGCCATTTGTAACAAGAAAATAAGAGAGCTAAGAGGCATGTTGGTTTTGAATTGTATTAGAGCTGTCCCTTGGCTGGGCCCCATGCCTGTTTTTAAAAGGCCACTGACCTTGGGACAAGCCAGCCCCCTACTGCTACCCCTCTCTGCTGGAAAGGGTCAGATATTGTACAGAGGTGGGCTGCTGAAGTAAATACTCAAGCAGAAGAATTGAAGTAAAGATACTTCTAAAAGCGCTGGTTCAGTATGAGCTGAGGAGCTGTGCGGTTTCACGCTGTGCTTGTATCTGAGTTTTGAGAAATAAAACTGCCTTGAAAGAGACTTGGATGTGTCATGGAGCCTTTTCACAGGCTGAGGAAGCAAGCCTGCTTTCTCACAGGCAGACAAGCAGCTGCACCCCTCGGTGGATAATTTGCTCAATGACTGACGAAGAAGCGCGGTGCACAGCTGAGTGTTAGCATTTCACTGAAGTGTTTCATTTTAAATAGAAAAGCTGCACGATGCAAGTCTGACGTGGGAGAAGTTCTCGGTGGAATAGCTGCTGTGGAAAACCAGGGGAGACTTCATGCGGTAGACTTGGTGCTCAGGCATTTAAGAGCTACAGACTTCTTTTGAATAGTCACTGCTTATTTTAAAAAAGGGATATGGGCTGTTGAATTCTTTGCTGAATTGAGTTTGCATTTTTAGATGGGAAGAAAGAATCCTAATTCACCTGTTCAGCCAACGGCCTTTTATTGAAAGTGAAGCAAAGCCACATGCTGGAAGGTTGTTTAAAGTGTTCAACTGCTTTAGGAGTTAGAAGAAGGGTGTTAAAAGAAGTGGGAGAGCTGTAAGGGAGTAAAGCAGAGACAGGGAACCCGATTTCCTAACAAGATGTCGTGGTTGTGGTATTATTAGGCACACTTTGTGAGAGATAAGGAAGCTATTAAAAGCATGTGACATATGGGGATTTTCGTCAGCAGAAAAGGACACAACAGCCCTTGCTAGGAAGTGAGCAGTGCAGATGTTGGCTACAGGAGAGTCTTCTGAATTAGATACAGATTGAGTACCACATCATAGCATTGAGAGTACAACCCTCGCTTTGCGTAGTGCCCATCTAGCCTAAATTTAACTCCTGTAACATTTTCTCTGCTAATTTCTTAGCTCTTCTATAACCTCTTCATGGGTAACTGTTCTGGCTGCTGCAGAAGGATCATAGAGTCAATCTGATTTTTTCTGTTTATTGTATTTCATAGTCTGGGAGACAGGGGAGTAGGTTTAAGGCAATTTCGTTGTGCTGTCTCCTTTACATACTTCTCTGACCAATCAAAAGTTTTTCTTGTTTTTTCAGTCTGTCTGATAAATGGAAATACGCTTTGTTCAGATGTATAGCTGAATAGAGAACAGGGTAATGAATAAGAGCCCTTGAATATCGCAGATGATTTTTCTTTACTTCTAAGAAAATATGGTATTTACATATTTCTTTATTAAACCACATCTCATTTATCATCTGCTATGGTTATTAATAGCTTTACTAAATAATTCGTTGTTTGAAATTCATTTTCAAGAAAACTACAACTCTAAAAAAGCATCTGTAAACATTGTCTTCAAATATTGTTATTACTGTCACTGCATGAGTAAAAATGTTTTTAAAATCTGGTCCTGTCTTTCAGCTAGGTTGCAAGCTAGTTCCAATACAAGTAGTTGCAGATGCTTGCCTCATTCTCCTTAAGTAGCCTTTAACAATTCTTGCAACTTGTGTTAGGCCTTTGCTGAAGAGCACTGTGACTTTGTGTTGCTAACCACTAATTTCTAGTGCATGAAGTCTCAACTCTAGATATTACTAGGTTGAACCACATGTCCTGTAATTTTCTCCTGAATCTTTCCTTAAGTTAACTTGTATTTTTGTTTCCTTTGCAACGTGAGAGAGCTTAGAAAAGGGCCTGATGATGTTTCCTCTTGACTTCCGTGTATCCTCCTGTGATTTCTCTTAAATGTTTTCTGACCTTCAGAGATGATCATAAAAGGGCTTTCATAATTTTACAGTCATTTCTGATTCTTTTTCCAATTCTGCACTTTGTGTCTAAATGCAGTGATGGTGACTGTCAGCTTCTGATTAATGGTTTCTAAAGCCAGGGATTGTGCTGTCAGACAGGTTGAATCTGATTTATGAAAACTTCAACTACAGAGGGAAGACATAATAATAATTGTCTTTCTGAGCTCCCCATCAATTGCTTCATCACTTAATATTAACTTCTGCAGGAAATCATATCAGCAAAACTGTCTGGCTCTCTTGGTTTTGAGATTTTTATGAGTTTAAATATTTCATCCCATCTGACCACTTCTTTGAGTTGTAAAGTATTGTTATTATCCTCACATTGTGGATACTTTTGATTAAGGAGTCTATAAATGACTTGTATTACACCTACATAAAGGACTGCTTCTCTCTTTTTACAGTCCTGTCATCCTACAATGAGTTGAGCAGGGATGGGAGGACTGAAGAGGCTGCACATTTATGTGCAATCTGTGTGAGAGCATGTGCTGAAAAGGAAATGCAGCAGAGAAAAAGACAGTTTCTCTTGACAGTCTGAAAGGAGGAGGAAATGAAGGAGAAGCAGTAACATGAATATTGCAGGGTAGGGATAATGTTAGGAGGAAAGGATCAACTAAAGAAAGGAATGCTTCCAAGGATGTATTGGAACATCAGTTAAAGTGTGAGTAGCTACTCCAAAAAGATCAGTTGAGAGACTAGAAGAGACAAAGACTTTGATTAAAATGAGTTTTCCAAAGACAAAATACAGTTAATCCCTGTCCACGTTTTTATCCTACAAGACCATGACCTCAGGGCAATCAAAGTCAAGGACAGGACTGCTGTCTGTTCAGTTGGTCTGTGGGCCTAACCAAGCATGACTCCCTCATTGCTGTGCCAATGTATTTTTTACTAATTTTCTGCATGAAATCCCAACCTGAGGCATGGCATCCAGTCTGCTTCTCCTTCTGCAGGCACTATTCCTGCATCTCCTCATCTTCCGTTCCGTCTGTCCTTTCTGTGGTCTTATTTTCCTCACAATTAAACATCTCTCTGTCCTGATTAAGTTATCCTCAGTTACTTCAGTTACATCCTAGTCTGTGTTAAATCCTGATATACGTAGTTTTGCAGCCCTGTTTTAATACTTCTTTTGCTTCTTTAGAAACAGTAAAGTTAATTTATGTCTTATTGACTACTTTTTTTCACCACCAGTGTATTACCCACTCTTGCTGGGTAATAAAGCAGAAAATAGCATTCTACAAATATTCATAACTACCCATTTTTCTAAGAAGAGAGAAAAGTTGTCCATGCAGCAACCTGGACAGAAGTTCCTTCCTTCACATGACAACAGGGAAAAAAAAAATTTAAATTTAGGTGCTTCCTCTTATAATGATCACTCCTTCACTGAGTCATACCTGCAGTGATCACGTTTCAGTCAAAAGATACGCGTTATACCAGAAATGTCCAATAACCAGAGTGGTTCGAGTACATAGATTTTCCTATGCCACTTGCAGTCAAGTGCTGGCACCTAAAACACTTGTTTTAATTCTATTCTGAGACATCTGCAGCAGGATGCTTGTATCCGTGTAGCTGAACAGAAATGTCTCTGCAAGGAGCGGGCTACTGGAAGTGAGTGCTGTTATCACTCAGCATTAGCAATCTTTTGCTCATCCCTTTTTCCTGCCTTTTGAAAGCCTGACCTGACCTGACCAGAAATATGACCTGACTGAAAGCATTTCCTGGAGATGTTCACCGAGTCCCATTGGCACCTCCCTCTGGCCCATACTCACCTTGTGTGCAGCCCAGCAGATGAGTTGTGTCCCAGCTAAGAATAGCTGTGAGCTAAAGGGCAGGGGGTTTGTAACTGAAAAGGTCATGTGGGTGTTTGATCTGGGGTGGTAACTAATATAATAAATGACACTTTTTTTGTGCAGATCTGGACCATTTTGGGTCGTGTCTGCAGCAACATGCTTTCCCTTTCCACTGCTTCTGTGGTAGCCCTGTCTCTGTTGCCTCTAGAGACATGGCTGCATGCAAACAGACACTGACGTCTCTGGGGGAGGTGTATTTTTTTGTATGATATAAGGTACTCAGCATAATCTGCTGGTGTAAATATGCATTTTAACACTGCTTGCTATCTACTCAAAATCAATCATGCTTACCATGACGACTTACTTAGCAACCTTATCAGATCTCTAGTAGCTTACAGTTTTGCTTTTAAGGCATTCATTTTAAATAAAAGATCTGCTTCTTTTAGAACATGCATTGTAATTTTTTTCTGGTCTTCTGTCTTTTTTTGGTAATTCACTGAAATAGATTTGCACAAAAGCAGAATATAAAATATCCTTTTGGAAATATATCTTTGATTACTTGGACATGAGGAATTCTAAATGCTTCATTGTGCAATGCCTTCAAATAATCTTTATTTGAAATAGCTTTAATAACAAATATGCTGAAAAACTCTCAGGTTTTGTAGGTTTCCCATGCCAGGTGTTCCCTGTAAGTCAGAATAACGTGTGTTTCTTGCCACAGACAGTGAATGTTATCTTTGAAAAAATCCCAGAAAATGAGAGTGGAGATGCCTGTCAGACTATCCAAGTTAATGTTCTGGACTGCGACACGATAGGCCAAGCCAAGGAGAAGAGCCTTCAGGCTTTCCTTAATAAGAATGGCTTTCCCTATGGTCTTCAGCTGGATGAGATTGGTCTTGGTAAGAGTGTGTCACTGTGTTATATTTCCATTGGTCTGTCTGTGAAGTTTTCTTTTTTAGGAACTCCTACCTTTGGCTTTGGGGGTTTTTTTAGCATTTAGGCAGAACATAGCTTTTGTAAGGAATCTCTGGGGAAATACTAGACCATTTATGCTACCAGTTAGAACATCGGAACTACATCCTCTTCACTTCTGCAAGGACTTCAGCATGCAGTTAACAAACACATGTTATTTACTGAACACATCTAATTTATATGTTCCTTTTCTGGATTAAGTAAGGTGGCCCGGCCACCTAAGTACAGCCAGTTGATAATTTTTGTCAGCGGGTAAGATGACACGTCATGATTATCAAGTACTTTAGTCCCTACCTATTGTCCCTCCTACTGCCCTTCTTTCCAACAGGCCTGCATTTCCCTTGATCAGCAGAACCCACAAATATAGTTTATTTACAGTCAGATTAGGTGTATATAATAGTTTGCATGTGACTCACAAAGATATGTACAATATCTGCAGATGTAAATATAGCCATTCCGGAGAAGAGTCGAGTCACCTTTTCTTCCTGGGTTTTCAAGAGCCCGAGGTCAGATAAAAACCAGTAGTTACCACTGTACCACTTCCTACATGCTCCAATAGGAAATCCAACAAATTATATTATTGACATTTATCACCTCCCAGACTTGCTTCTTAAGATATTGGTATGTCCTTACCTTCTCAGCTGCTGAGTCGGCAAGTGATGACAGTTTATAGTCATATCCGATGGTTATATCCACCACCAGTGCCTGACTGCCCTTCATAAATACTAGGTCAGTCATATACAGCTCCTTTTGGTGGTTTCAGAAGTGGCTTGTGAAACCTTTCTTCTAGTCCCAACGTGGTCTTAACACCAGGGCTCACTTGTGCAACAGAATAGCTAGATTAGGTGAAAGCACCTCCAAAAACTCTGCCTTGACCAACAGAAAGTGAAGCACCAATACCCTGCAGTAATGGAAGCCACCCAGGCTGTCACCCCAGAAAAGGAATCTGCAGTGTGGGAGTACAAAACCACTTTCATGTGACCTAGCACAATGACAGAGAGAAACAGCTTAGTTGGGAGCCACTGGTCCAGAAATAATTAGGTGGTGTTTTTCTTTACAAACATTGGTACTGTGAGAATGCCATTGGGATGTAATTGTTTTCTGTTGCTGTCATACTGCAGAACTTGTGTCTGAGGAGCAGCAAAGAGAATTGTTGGATATTGATGGTTCCTCAGAAGTGATGGAGGATGGGATAAGGAAGCTAAATACCATCAGCCATTATGAGGTAAGCACAGAAGCCAAACCAATGAATTGAGAAGCAGTTTCTACCCAACTCCCAAATGCTGTCTGCACAGAAATATCTTGATTGACCAGTGGTGAAGAGATAGCTGAGCATCATTGACAGAAGGAAAGAAATATGTGACATGTAACTTTCTTGCCAATGAGTCATATGTTTTCAGTTACTTTTCAGAGGTTTGCGTCTTGCAGGGTTGCTCTGTTCAAGCATACCTGGTAAACTGTTACTTCTGTTGAGCATTTCAGTTAAAAGAACATCTCATTTCCAGCTATGAACATTGCCTTGAATCTTTTCTCATCTCTGCTGCTGAGTTTTTGATGCACCATGAGCAATTGTTTACTTCTACCCACCTCATATTTTGATTCTCTGAACAGATGGTAGTGATACTTCTGAAAGCTCATTGAGGGTCAAAACAAAAAGGGCTGATGAGTTTGGTTCCTCTTCTCATGAGACCTTCTGTGGCAGTCTCCTTGCTTTCTCTGTTCCTGCTTCCACCTTCTGTCACCACCTGTACTGTATGTTTTCCCCTCCACTTCCAATTGCACCTATAAACCAGTTCTTTTCAATGCTGCAATAAACTTTGTGTCATTGCAACAACACACAAGGCTGCAACTGGTGGCAGAGCCCCTGTGGGAAAGCACAGCGAGCAGCATTGCCTGTCTAAGGAGTTTCCACTGATACTAGTCAAAATAGAAGGTGAGAGGCTGGGGGAAAAGGTGCAGCAGGTGATTGGCCTCAGGTGATAGGGTAGCTCACGTTTTGATGCTTCTAGATAGATTTTGGAAATGAGGTAGGTTGAGTGCTTTTAGTGACCTTTCTTAATGCCTCGTTGTTGAATTTGAAAGTCTGACTCTTAACCCGATAACCGATTTTTATTTGTTTAGAAGTTTTGCTGATGGGTGTAAGTCTGTATCATGCAATGCAGTATGGTGCTGAGAAACCTGAGCCAGCCCTGAGCACGTTGCTGTCTGCATGAGCAAGTACAGTGCCATCCACAAAGAGGAACAAGGACTCCTAGCAGGACTCTTCGTAGCTTGGGTGGAGCACAAGGCTGCTCAGATCTGGAGCAAGCTTACTTGGAATCACTTTACAGATTTCTGTAGGTGTTTGTTGCTCTGCTTACCTCCCGGGGAGGCAACAATGAACCCAGATGTCCTGAGACACCATCCACTGCCTTAAATACAGCTTTTCCCGTGCCTCTCTTGAATCTTGTCTGTAGATTAGCACGGGACTTCCCTCCACTCCACTTGTAAAGATTTTGTACAGATTAGGACATTGTAGTGTTGCAGTCAGAGTCTATGCAGCAAAGGTCAATGTAGATTTGAATCTGATTAGATGTTTGAGCTTCTGTCTGATGTGATAGTACCCACCCTCTTTACTGCAGGCAGCTATTTTACCTGGCAGCTTTTTTGCACTTCATGAGCTCATGGCGTGCCATGGCTCACGGGTGCCATATTTCATGGCAAATGAGTCTGCTTCAATTGGTCACTGTCATCCCTGGGCATCTTTGTCCCAGCCCATGTTTTCGTCTGTGGTTTCTGCAGGCAGATGCAAGTTAGGTTGGAGGTTCAGTTGTTTTTGCAAAGCTGTAACTACACTAATTATAGCTTAGCAGCTGCCTTATGGAAATTGTGCTGGGTATTTCTCTTAGATATTTTAGCTCACTTTTTCTGTCACTGACAAAAAAATGTACATTTTAGGCAGAACCTTAGTGACAAGTATCAGCCATTAGTACATCTAGTTTATTTTCTTGTATGCATATTAATGCAAAAAGGAATGTAAAGGTGTCTAGTTAGCAAGAAAAGGGAGCATTGCATACACAGTGTGAGGGTAGTCATGTTGCCTGAAGAATTCCAACTTACATTTCAATAGTGCCTAGAGTTCTGCGGCAAGCCTGGGTTTTTTGGGGGGTTTGTTTGTTTGCCAGCCTTAAATGCTAGAAAGTAACCAGATTTCTGAAACTGGAAAGTACTGACATTTTTTTTTTAAATACTAGAGCATGAGGGTTGTGTTGTAAAGGTCTCAGAATCATTAGTCACTCCTGAAAAAACAGACTTAGTTTGTACATTGATTTTTTAAATGTGAAGTAAGGGATGTTTGCATTTTTGTGTGGTGTTTCTGAAGGGAGAAAAATACACTGTACTCTTATTAGACTTTCATGTGTCTCTAACTTGTGTGCTCCTTCTGCTCTAATTTTTTGCTCCTAGTAGGGCTATTGATGTGATTATTTAAGGTCTGCACTATTCATAGAATGGTTTGGGTTGGAAGGGACCATAAAGATCATTGAGTTCCAACACCTCTGCCATGGGCAGGGACACCTCCCACTAGATCAGGCTGCTATTGTTTGCATGAGAATAACCACAAGCCTTGACAAGAAAGTTCCTGATTATCATGATGTCCTATTTCTCACACAAGGAGAGAGCTAGAGAACCGCTTTCAGCTCTGCTGTCCAGTCATATCTCAAATTTCTCAACCTGTAGCAAATTTCTCAACATTCCAGGAGCGGGCACAGCCCCAGAGAGTGAATCTGAACGTGTGATCTGAATGTGTGACCAGATTATAGGGAGGACAGGAGGCCTGGAGAACAAGGAAGAGGTGTAGAGCCACACTGCTACATCTTCTGTTTTGCAGAGTAGCTGTACTCTGTGTTGTGTGGGTCTCAACAGATCTCCCCTCTCCCTTTTTGCCCCCCACAGTAATGCACGTGACAAAGTAAGGACTTTTTGAGGTGCCCATGGGAACAGCCCACCATGAAAAGTGATTTAGGCAGCAGGACCCAAAAAAGGGGGCTTCTTAAATTATTATTGATCTGAAAGAAACAGCAACTATGGCCAGTGAAGTAATGATAAAGAAGGGAAGGCACATTCCACTCAGTGCTAAAAGCAGTATTTGTCCCAGAAATAAAACCCAAAGTTGGATCGTGCCTGCCCTGCACCAATGCCTCTGGTTCCTGGAAGGAAGCACAGTTGTCCCTCCGAGCATTACCCGACTGCCTCAGGACAGGACCTGACACATTTCAGCACTGAGCTGCTTCTTGGAGAGGGAGTGGAGACAGCGCATTGCTCATGCTGCTCTGGAAGGGAGTGAGCTTCTGGGTAGCCCTGTTCCTGTTTACCTATCCTCAGGGCCGAGTAGGAGGACTCTTGTTCTCTCTGGGTGTTTGTGTCATCTCACAAGCCAGCCTAGAGCATATTCCCACTTGTAGAGTGGTTTTAAAGTGCTCTGTGTTATCTGAAGGAGCTCTGAAACACTGTATGATAAATGGAAACCATGCAAAAAAATCATACATATAAAATAGATTGCATTTACTTTCCAGGAGCAAGTGTAAGCGCAGATTTCTCTGGCGCAAGACACAGCTTTTGATAGAGTATCTTAATGTTTAAACTGGTTTCTCACATCGGGCTGGCTGCCAAGGTTTAAAAAACACTTAAATTATTTTGGCAGAGATCCCTTCCTAGAACTGGCCAGTTGTTTTTGTAATTATAGAGGGAAGTATACTAGCACTTGGCAAGACCCAACATTTGACAGCAGAGCAGTGGTGTAGTTCTCAGTGGGAGCCGTTTTTGAGTTACTCTTTGACAATAAAAGCATGACTTGCCAGTTTCTTGTAAAGATAAGTTACTATCCTGGCAACACTATAAATTCAGGGAAGGAGAGAGTTTCTTCCTAGAAATCCCGAGGTGGCTAGATATGGATCTTGACCTCACAGTCCGCAGGGCGTAAATATTTTGCTCACTTTGGGAACTGAAGTTTGAAAATAGTTCTTGGGAGCACCAGGCTAGATCCTCAACATGGCCCCTCTGTAGGGCATGGGGGGAAAGCTCTGGAATGGATTGAGCTGAAAGAAAGGGGGCCAGAAGAGAAATCATCGGCTGTGTTTCCCTCCCTGCCTCACCTTCCTGTAAGATCCAATTGCATTGGAGCCAGAGAGTTCAGCCCAGGCAATCTGTAGAAAGACGAATGTGAGAAGCAGCACAAAGCAGTACGTGAAAATGAAAGCGTCCAAATAGGGGCTGAACCAGAAAAATCAAAGAAAGGGAAGAGCTTTAAAGGCTAGCTTGTCAGAAGCACTGCCTTCCCACCTTGCCAGGTGAGGCTAACAAACTGCAGCTGCTGCCCATGCCTGAAAGCCCAGCCCTGGCTGCCTGCTGAGAGCCCCGCACACCCTGGTGAGAACAGAGTGGGCTGGCAGAGTCCTGTGTTGCCACGGACTTAAGGACAGAGGAAATGAAACTGAGAGTTTCATGAGTTCTAGACACTTTTGTTTCAGCAAGATACATTTCTTTTTTCTTTCAGATTTCAAATGGAGCAACCATAAAAGTCTTTAAAAAGAAGACAAATACCCGATCAGGTAATGAAGGAACTGCAATCTGTTTAATCTTTCGTGGAGAACAGGCTGGGAATGCAGGGAGCTGAGCTATGACAGGTTGTATCTTTGTCAATAGGAGGTCAGAAAAATTGGCACTTTGGTATAGCTGAGCCCAATGAAGAGCTGTGTTACCCTGGCTCTGGGCCTCTGGCAGGCATAGTGGGCCTAGGATGAGGGAAGAAGGCAAAGGAAAGAAGGACAGAAGGACTTACAGCCCTCAGCAAATGAATGCTTAAAAATACAGACTCATAGGCAGGGAAAGCCCACGCAGCACAAAGTGAGACCACCACAGGGAATATGCCCTGCTCCAGTGCTTGGTACTATGTATCATAGACATAGTGGTGCACTGTCCAGAGACAGGCATAACAAAAACATGCTGTTTTGGAATTTTCCTTGCTCATTTGACTGTGTTTCTGAAAGCTTTGACTCGGCTGTCTCAACAGCAGGTCAGGAGTTAAAGGGTGCTTACAAGGGGCCAGTTCATCTCATCTACTCCTGTGGTGCAGGTTGATCCAGCCCAGCTGATGGCTTGGGGGAGGTGGACTTTCTGTAGCCCCTGAGGGGAAAAAGACACTCGTGGTGCATGATTCACCTTACGGTCAAGGTGAACATCTAAAGTGAGGAGAGATGTGTCCCTGAGGTGCAGGTCACTAGGATGGCATTGCTCTCTCCCTCGGCAAGAGCAGGGTTGTCTGTTCTCAGTCATTGCTTTCAAGCCTGACCTCGGTCCCCCTGTGCTAAGTACTCTTAACAGAGAGACTAAACCAATGCAGTCATCTCTGCTCTCTGTCGGAGCTGCTGTGAGCAGCTTTCAGAGGAGTTGTGATTTGCTGCCAGCTTACCCCAGCAGCAGCAGATGACGATGCTCGAGCATAGTGGTCCGAGCTACAGGTTGGCACTGGGGAGGTGAGCCAGGAACTGTGTGTTTCTCAGAGGCTTCCCCGACACTGCAGGCAGGAAGGTGTGACACCAAGCCTCCTTGCTCGGCATCCTGAGCCACGTGCACTTCTGCAGAGCCCAGAGCTCTGCAGAACTCCCAGGCTTGTAGATGTGTGTTTCATTAATGCCTGTTTGCTTTCTCCTTTGTGTTGTTTAGATGTGGACTACTCGGATGAACACTGTCATTTGGTGAGTTCAGTCATTACACTGTTAAATGGTAGATTTAATACTGAGCTGCATTTGTATCTGTGTAATCTCTCTAATCTCTTCATGACAGATTTTACCAGACTCTGAAGCAAACAAAGATGTGAAAGGAGCGGGTCACAAAGGAAAGCAAAAATTCAAAGTGAAAGAAATGTATCTGACAAAGCTTCTGTCAACCAAGGTAAACTGTAAAGGCCTTATTTTGGGGGAAGGCTGGTGTTAGACATGGCTAGTTTGGCACAGCGGAAGTGGAAGATAAAGCAGAAATTACGCAGGCTTCCTGCACATATATCAAATGTTAAATTACAAAGGTAGCCTATGAAAATCACCGCACTAACTACAGATTATGACCATCTGCAAAGATGGCCACATTTCAGGTTTTCTAATGCTAGAGTTCTAAAATTGTCTGTTGCTCGCAGTCTCTATCTCCTCAGTAAACACAACCTCTTTTGTCAGGTTAAAGAAAGAAGATTGTTGTTGAGCTTATAGAAAGTGAGTTTGCCACTGAGTCCTATAGAGTCCCATCCCTTCTGGAGAGACAGCTTTCAGTCAACGATCTCCTCACTCTCTACTTAGAGACAACTTCCAAGGCCTGAGTTTCACAAAATACTGCCTATGAAATGAAAAAATCTTTTAGGGTCTCAAATTAAGCATCCAAAATAACTAGAATAATTTTAAAAATAAGGTCCTTAAGATTTGTAATACGATTGCCTAATTTATACAATGCTCATTCCTTAGGAATAAGCCCTGCTCCCTCCCTCCGGTAACGTCATCTTGTTTCTGACTTACTCGAAAGGTTTCTAAAACTCTTTGCAACAGCATATTACTCAAAATATTAATCAGTGCCCAACAACACTGAGTGTTGTGTGATACAAAAGGCCTGAAGGAATGAAGATTATGGCCTTCTTGCATTTAAAAATCTATCAATCATTATTTAATTAGATTGTTGATAGCATCTGAAGTAATTTAGGACACTACCCAAAGTGAGAGTGAAGACTAGTCATTTCTCATTAGCTGTGGAAACGAACATAAGCCCTTAGGAATTGCTGGAATAAACCGGTAATATCTTATGGTGGAAGACTGAAATACAGAAGGAAAGATCAGGCTTTTAAGAAACAGTCCTTTAAAGGGCTTTACATTAATCATCTGCTTCTCTAACGTAGGATAATGCTCTGAACAGCAGTGCTGTGATATCCTCCACTGTGAAATTCCACCCGTGATACGCTGTGCACTAAAGGGAACTGCATTGAACCGTGTCTTTCTCCCTCTCTCTCTGTCACCCGCACATGTACACAGACACAACCGCAGAGTTTGCCAGGTGAAATGAACTGGCCGGTAGTGCATCAAGGCCCTGGGATACACTTAAATCCTTCTTGTTGAGAGAAGATTGGGCTGAACTGACCTCCAGAACAGATGTGAAGAAAAGAAGTACAAGACAGTGTTTTGCTTTGCTTGCCTCTACTTATGAATACTCTGTAATGATGTCAGTGAGTCCATCAGCAACTTTGTGAGCCAAATAGCTTCACTTCTGGATCAGAAATACCCAATTTTCAGTTCTTCTTTCTAATATTAGTGTCATTGTATGCCACCCAAAGCTGTTATCCTAGAATTAGATCAAGTGCCACAGTCACGTGGCTGTGAAGTGTTGATGAGCACATGTGTTCAACGTGTCACAGATGGCACCAGTGCCCTAGAAAACTGGTCAAACTCCTTTTGGTCACCTCCCTGTTACTTCCATTCACAAGTTCCAAATGTCTTTAGCAATGGTGCCAACAGTATCTGAAGAGTTGATGTTGTCTTTGTTGGAACGAGTGGTTCCTTCCACCTACGACTTGTCACAAGGTTCACCACAATTCTCCTGTCTGTAAAGTGACAGGACGTGACATTTGAAAGCGGCTCATTATGGTGTATTTGGAGTTTCATTTTTGTTGTTGACTGTCTTGTTTGCCAATAACCTATGCCCTAGGTGTTTGCCACAAGTGCATTGTAGTTTCTGTGTGTGGTTGCTTTGAGGCACACTCAGCTCTCCTGAGGCAAGAAATCATACTCTTTTCTTGCATAATAATACCACTGTTCATTTTCTTACTTTTCAGGTTGCAATTCATTCAGTTGTTGAAAAACTCTTCAGGAGCATTTGGAGTTTACCCAACAATAAAGCGCCTGTTGCCATCAAGTACTTTTTTGACTTTCTGGATGCCCAGGCTGAGAGCAAAAAAATTACTGACCCTGATGTGGTGCATATATGGAAAACCAACAGGTATGTCCTGATGATATATGCAGGAGGGCGTGCACTCTCTGAAAACGTAGTTGCAAAGATGGAGCAGGTGATCGGAAGAATAAGATTTTGGCATGTCTGGGTGAAGATGTGGTTTGGCTTTGTGGATCCCAGTAATTTTAGCATATTGATTGGATACTGACACAAACCACCATAGCTTCCAGGACTGCGTACTGACATCACACTCAGAACGAAGTGTCTGCAGGTTGAGAGCATTATTTGAAAGTTGGAAGGGTGATTGACTGATGTGTTTGCTCTGTAGCCTTTGTTCCTTGATCTCTTTTTTAATATGAATGCGGCTGTAGAAATGTGCTTCTTTCCTTGAGTGCAGTGCATTTAAACTACCATTTTAAAGCAGTTGTGCTACATGAGTGGTTAATTTTAAAGATGCTTGTTCTTTCTCTGTCTAGTCTTCCTCTTCGCTTCTGGGTGAACATACTGAAGAATCCCCAGTTTGTCTTTGATATTAAGAAGACTTCACATATAGATGGCTGTTTGTCTGTAATCGCACAAGCTTTCATGGATGCCTTTTCTCTAGCAGAACAGACACTGGGGAAGGTAAAGCTGCCCTTCCAGTCCTTTGCTAACTCCTCAACCAATGTCTTTTGCAACCGTACAATGATTTGGGGGATGAAGTCCTGGATCTGCTGACATCGGGGGCAAAACTGTCAGTGGACTAATTAAGCTGGGTTTCCATTCCTTGTTGCTCTTTCTCACAAGACTTTGAGGAATTCACTGGAGTAGGCAGATACAGCTACTAGAATGCTGTATTTATACTTAACTGCTGCTTGTCTTCTCTGCAGTCAGTTTCTGCATAGTGTTTTTATAGAACGTGGAAGAGTATGAAAATTGTAAGATTTTAATGAAGTTTTAAGAATTTTTAAACAAAGTTCTTAAAAGCATTAACATTATTTGATAAGTAATCCAAATTTTGTCTGCCACATACCAATGTGCACACATTGTAAGCTATTGTACAGTCACCAGAACTCTGGGGATCAGAAATACTTCATTTTTACCAACGATATTTTCCTTTTCTTTGAACCAAAGTAGGAAGCATTTGTTCAGGCTCATAGTACCTAGAAAAACAGGCTAGACATTTTTTAGCCTAAAAAAAAAAAATTATATAAAAATGAACTCATTTCCTGTGTGATCTGAACCAACTTGCTCATCTGTTAAAGGACAAATAATGCGCTTGTTTGTCTTATTTTAGGAGTGGTGTCATGAATTGAAACTCATCACATCACTTACTTGATGGAGAAACAGCAAATGAGCATGGTCTGTTAGTTTTCCGTGCTTAGCATCCATTGTGAAGTACTGTTGATACAAAAGCTGCTATTAGAAAAGGGATGCTGAAACCCGATAAAGGTTTGCAATGCAGTAAACATCTCCTGGCCTTTGAGTACTAAAATATATTAACTTTCATGATTTTTAGCCTTTTATCTTAAAACATTCTTTAGCCACTTAGTAAACAAACATTCAAATCATTTCATCACACAGTGGAAATGGTAGTGACAAGATATCACATGGTTGTGTCATTTATTCCCCAGAATTTAAACTAGAGCAGTGACAGGAAACTACCAGCCCCCACTTTCACATTCTGAAAACATGGTTTCCAGGTGGGGCTTTGGCTCCTACCACAAACATCAGCATCTATTTCCTCGGATGAGCCTAAAACTGCCTGGTAGGTGAGTCCTGACCTGGGTTGTCAGAGCCCTTGGGGAAAAAAATAAATCTCTTTGGCTGTATATGCCTGGCAGTCAGCTCTCCACGCTCTGGAACCCCTGAGAGAAAGGAGCAGTAGGGACCAAAGACTTCTAGGGGAACCTCTGCCAGGGCAGGGCTCTCTGGCATCTTATCCTGGGGGAGCTTTCCACAGCAGCGCTGTAACCTGTGTGTAAGTAGCGTATCAGCCTCAAGGCCGTTTTGGTTCAGCTTTCACAATCTTTTAGGTCTGGGGAGGGGTGAGGAGGAAGGAAGAAAGAAAAATGTTTCTGAGGCACAAATGTTCATCGCTCATGATGCCAATAGAAATAATTATATGGCAGCTGACATGAAACACAGTGCACCGTTACTGAGGTCCTGCTTCTGTTCTTCATCTTTATTTCATAACCTTGATTCCTTGCACATAAACCACTGCAAAGAGACATGAGTCACACAGAGAACAGACACAATTAGATGCAATTAACTATGTGGAGGTGGAACCTTAGAAAATCTGTGCTGTGAAAATTGACAAGGCTTCAAATATTTTCTTTTAAGGAAGCACCAACAAATAAACTTCTCTACGCTAAGGACATTCCACTCTACAAGAAGGAGGTGAAAGCGTACTACAAAGCCATCAGGGATCTGCCTCCGTTGACCTCTTCAGAGGTTGAAGAATTTCTAACTCAGGAATCTAAGGTATGGTTGAGAAGTGGGAACTTCATTTGCTTTCATGTGAAGTTTTCTTAAAAAGGAGAACTCCCTGACCAGAACTGTTTTCTGTTTTAGAAACATGAAAATGAATTTAATGAGAAAGTGGCCTTGATTGAAATCCACAGATACATAGTGAAATATTATGATGAGGTAAGCACGTCTGCTATTCCTGTTTAACCCCTTAATGTTATTACTTGCTTGTAAGTTGGGCTTGACAAAGTAACCAAGGGCTGGCCTGGGGTGCGCCTTAACTGGGTGCCAGTCCAGCGACAGCCCCTCAGGGATGCAGCCAAGGCTGTTGCTCCCACTGAGCTCTGTGGGGCCAGATCGGTGCTGCCCCCACCCCTCAGAGGGGTCAAGGGCCAATACCATCACCACTGTATTTCACAGAGATAGAAGCAATGAAATGCTCCCTGCAGTTTTAAGGAAGTTCCTATCTAGTCTAGACTTCCTGTTTTACAGTGTTTGCAGAGTGTCTGCTAATGCCTGTCACAACTCCTGTTCGTGCGCTCCATTTCCCCGGAGATTCAGGAATCAGATCAGACTAGCACCAGGGATCTCGGTTTAACAGTCAGTACAAACACCTCAGCGGAGCACACTCAGCCTTACAGCAAGAGGTGTCTGCTCCTTTCCCGTCATAGCCCTCTCATGCTCTGCTCTAACGGTCTTTCTCTTAAAGAAGCTCTAGCTTCCAGTCCCTGCTATTGCTAACAAAATAAATCTTTTCTCAACTGAAAGCACTTAGTCACAGGCTACCTCTAAGCTGCTTTGTAAGAAAATCCCTGCCCTCCTCCGCTTTGCATGATAGGATTCTCCGCTCCGTTTTGCCTCGGCATCCTTAACAGAGGCGGCGTGTGCCTGCGCAGGGAGGCAGATAAGAGCCAGCTGGGGTGTGCTGCCTGAAGGGCTCATTACCACTTCCAGCAGGTTGTCTGGGTCTCCCAGCAACCAGGTCTTTCTCTCTCTCATCCCCAGCAGCACAGCATCGGCGCTGGCTGCAATCATCCTGCTCTCAGTCACCTGTTAGCGAGCTCACCACTTCTGATCTCTAACATCTCAGATTATCCGAGTTTGGCAGTAAATCTTTGCCTCTTAAAAGAAGCTTGGGATGGCACTCGGAATGGCACTACACTTTATTAAGCTCATTAAAATATTGACACAGGAGACTTCAAAATACTTTCTAATCTCAGTGCCCAATTTTGCTTTTTTGAAGCTGGTACTGGCTAAACTTACCCCATCCTTAGTTTTCTTTCTCCCTCTGGCTTTTGACTTGGAGCAGCTAAACCTTATTCATTGCTTGCTGAGACCTCAGTTGCTTTGTAGAGTTGCCAGCAAAGAGTTCTCAGACAGCAGTAATGCTCCCTCCTATCACCTGGGCTGGTGCCAAGTGGGCCAGTTAGAGGAAGAGAGGCAGTTTATTGCCCTCAGTTTATAGGGCAGAGGAAGAGAAATAAAATACCGTTTATGAATCTGCTCTAGAGTAAAGCTAGAGCACTGGCCTCGCCTCACACTTCCAAGAGATGAACGTGTGTTGGATTTGTTTGGGGATTTTTGCTTGGCTCTGTCATTCTTTTGTGGAAGCGTTGCAAATCCTGTAATCATAATGACTTGAAAGGAAAACTACCAAAATAAAGTGTTAAAGTCAGAAAAGAATGTTTACATATAGGCAGGCATTCAGATGGATTTTTCTGCCAGCCGTTGTTGGAATGCAGAAAAGCAGGCTTTAAAAAACAGCAAGAAAAATAAGCACTAAAAAAATTATTCTCTTTTTTTGCTAATTGTTAACAGATTGTCAGCAAACTCGAGCGAGAACGGGGGTTTGAAGAAGTCCAGAAACAGCTCCAACAAGTAAAAGCCTTATTTGATGAAAAGAAAAAATGCAAATGGCTTTGAGCAGAGCACTGGCTCACAGCGTCACTGTGGGGGATTTTAAATAAGCGCTACTGCTCCCAGAACTGTTCTGACTGACTATATGTACAGGGTTTGAAACATTCGGACACTCTTCTCCTCTCTGACCCTTCAAGTAATATCTACATTTGGGAATGAAGTACGGGCAGGGTAACGTATTCAAACATGGGCACATGAAAGCGAAAGTGAGTCTAGTGTTGGCAGGGCCAGCATTTTTTAGGTACTTTGAACACACATACCTTTTGGTTCAAAAACATGGCCTAAGTAAGCTTTCTGCTTGCGTGAAAGCAAGCTCGTAGGAGATGCGCAAAGCACACTGCAAGTTCAGGGGTGCCCGTGTGAACTTGTAAGTTCCTACTTGTAAGTAGCTCTTTTTTTCTGAAGAGAGAAAGCTGATGTTGCGCCACATCCTTTCAGCAGCCTTTGCAAACTGTCTGGATGAGCCCCGGCTTCAGAATACGGGTCAGCTGCAGTTTCCTTCCTTCCAGACAAATGTACACTGGTTCCTGTTCAGAGAAAAGAAAAAAAAAAAAAAAAAAAAAAAAACCAGCACCAAAGTGACACTTAGGACAAGTGTGTTTAAGTAGAAAAAGTGGGTCTGAGTTTTGAAGGCCAAGTGCCACATGGCAGGACTTCTCTTCCTTAGGTTAGAAATTCCACATGCAAAGCGAGGCCGACCACTGAGCATGGGGGAGGGAGGCTTTTGGAGCAAGGCACTAGAGCGCCATCAGTCTGTGTTTACGTTACATTTCTACCTTCCATCCTTCAATAAGCTGTGAAACGCTCGTGAGCAGCTTCACACATGAAGCCTCCGGTGCAGCTGCACCGCGTGGGAACAGCGTTGTGATGTGATGTGATGTGATGGAGCAGCTGACGATGGCTGCCCTTTGGTGCACGAACCCGTGCTCAGGTGCAGGATGGGCCCGTGCCTCAGCGCTGACGGTCCCGGCCAGCCCTGGACGAGGGACCCACAAACCTAAAGCCAGCAGATATTATTTTTCTTTCCAGGTTGTCCACACAAAGGCTTTGTCAAAAGAGGGTAACAGGAGAGCTGGGGTCATCTCTGACTCTGTAGGAGACACTGATACAAAGGTGGTGGCTGGGGTTGGGGCTGGGGAGGGGGTAACTCTCTGCCTTAGTCCTGCTGGGCTGGTTTTTGCGGCTTGGCTGTTTTCAGAGGAGGGCAGCCATGACATTTGCATTGTTGGCTAAAGTTAGCCCAGCTGGAAAGCAGGTGCGTGGCCACGCTGCTGAGAAGAGGCTGGTGCAGTGGCTACTGTGCAAAGCCATGGAGGAGGAGCCGTGGCTCTGGCTCGGCGACCGCACCGGCACCGTCCTACCCTCCACTACCCACCTGAAAGCTTTTGTTGCTGTGGACTCGGTGTCAGTCACACAGAGGCACTTACTGAGGCTCCCTTAGACTTGAGGTAAGATGTCAATGAGATGGCGATACATTTCCAGAGGGACCTATGGCGTAGCACAGTGGCCCACAGGCGAGGGAAGAGCTGTCCCTTGCTGTGGCAGCGGCGAGGGTGCCACGGGCCGTGGATGGCGCAGATGGCCCAAGTTTAGTACGGAAAACCTGTGCTGGGGCTGTGACCAGCCAGAGGCTCCCCGGCAGCGCCCGAGGCTGCAGTACTAAAGCTGGCAGGTCTGGCTGCAGTGGCTACCAGAAGCAGGTACCAGGCACAATCCCACAGCACGTGGCCGGTCAGCACCGGTAAACGCTAACCACGCTTTGGCCACCTGGTCACGTGGGGCCAAGCAAACACAAAAAGATGTTGCCTACTGGTCTGTCCCCCCCTCCCCACCACGTGATTGCACAAGTTGTCCCGCTTGCAGCTTGGTGAGGGCAGCCACCAACCCATACTGTGATGGCTTTTTTTTGTTGTTGTTGTTTTTTTTATTTCAAGTCTTACACTTGCTATTAAGTTTACACTTTATACTTGATGGAATGTATGGCTTTGTTCAGGAAACTGCACTACAGCGTTGCAGTACTTTCAGCAGTTCTATTCTCTGCCTGGCACAATAAATATATTGTGGTAAGTTTAGTTTTAATTAGGGAAAAAAACCCCACCCCAACCCTAACCTGTCTTGCCCTCTGTCCTAAAGGAGTGGACCGTGGTTTGAGTAGCACTTAAGCTTAGAATACCTGTACTTAAGGGCTTGATTTTTATCATTCTTAACCTAACTTTTTAAAGCAGCATCAAATCATAGAGAAAACAAAAAGCACAGTAATTAATGTGAAAGGAGGGGCATGAGCAGATCACTCTTTCCAGTTAGACAGACGTCTCAGCAGCTCCACTCCAGTTCAGGTGTTTGCTGGCAGTGTATTTGAATGAACTGTGATAGTTTGGGTCAACAGTAACCTTCTGTACAGGCAGAAAAAAAACACAACACAAAAAACAAAACCCCAACATTTCTGCTTTATAAAAAAAAAAAAAAAGCTGTAAAATATAATCTGTTTGCGTGGGTCTGATCCTGTGAACTTCACTGTATGTGTTTATATGATGAGGAAATGAAAACCAGTCCTATTCTGTATTTGTACTACTGCTTGTTTGCTACAATAGCTTTAATGATTTCTAGAGACTGAGTATGTGTTGAAGCAGGCCCCGTAGCTTTTTTTAGCCGACGGCCTGGAATAGGATTCTTGCCTTTTATTCAAGCCTCCTCAACAGCGTCACTCTGTTAGTAAACCATTTTGAAGTCATGCTGGGACTTTTGTAACCCGTGGAGTGGATCTCACGAAGTGATGTGACGTATAATGAAGTGATTGTGGCTCTTTTGGTAGGTTTGGGTCAGCACACACACACAAAAACCCAAATCCATTGGCACATCTTCCATATCTGCCATTCGCTGTTAGCGGTACCCGGACAAAAAACAAACAAAAAAAAGAACCACCTCTGACTAAAGCTGTGTTACGGCTTCCCAACAATCCCGGCAGCCTTCTCTGAAACGAGAAGCAAACTTCTCTTTTACCTGATTTTTCACATGTTTACAGGCAAACTACTATGGCAAACAGCGTATTTTCTAACACTAGCTTAACAGAGCATTATTTTGCAGTCATCTAGTTTGAAGTCAACTCTTACTAATGTGTAAAGTAATTCCTGTTGTACAGAAGTGAACCTGTTGTTTAAAAATGAATGGTTTAAAAAAAGTGCAAATGACAAATACATGTTGGTGTTTGTATGGGTTTATCTAGAATAAAATGCATTTGGAGGTTATTTTTGATTAACTCGTGTACTTTAAAGTGGTTAAGAGAGCAAGCACAGGGTGTGGCGCCGCTGAGGTCACGCCGGGAAGGGGATGGAGGACAGGGACTGGTGCCAGCTGAGGTGGCAGGTGACAGCCATGGAGTGGCACAAACCCTGATGTCCTTCTGCAGCTGGGGACAGCACAAGAAGGAAGGTACGGGGCCGTGTTGGGAGGTGCTGGGGGTGCAGGGGTAGGGGCCTGAAACCCAGCACTGCCTGGGGGGAGTCCTGCAGCCTTCCCGCCTCTGGGACACTATTCCTCCACACAGCCCTCGGGAGCCAGGCTGCAGCTTCTTTGCTTTCAGGCCCTGAGGGCGTTGATACTTTTGAAAAGCTAAAAGTGTTAAAAAGGAGGAAAACCCGGTAACCGTTCTCTGAGGAGGGTGCTGCAGGGACAGGAAATTCACTCTGGCGCAAAGAGCCTGACTGGGAAAGGGGAGCCCACGAACCAGCAGATAAGCATCGCTCTTCCTCCCGCTGTTACCCTTTCTCTGCCCTCCCCCTCACCAAGGCTTCCCTCCTTTGTATCACCACCTTCCCTGCCCCCAACATCAGAGCTTGCAGAAGACCCACATAACCAGAGTCGGGGACAGAAACACCAGGCTGCTGAGAACCAGCTCTTTGCAACCATTATATATATATATATATATATACACACACACTGGCAAACCTTAGTGACCCTTACATTGCTTTTTCCAAACGAATCCCGCAGGAGACAGCAGAAATAGCTCGTGGTACTTCTAACAGTTACACTGCTTTCCTCAAGTCTAACAAGTTCCCCAAGGAAGCGCAGTACGATCCTTGCACTGACGTGCGGCCTGGAAAATCAAAAACGCAGCCGCCGGAGAGAGAAGTTGAAAAGTTGAATCAAGGACAACGTCCCCACGTGCAAGGCAGTTACTCCGCTGTCTATTACTGCAGCCTAAAAACAATGCCAAATAAGCTGTTAAACGGAACGGCACCGCCTGTCTCACTCTCTCCTACTTGCACTGCAGTATTTGGAAACAAACAAAACCAACCAACCACAGATTAAATCATTCCTGCACTTCCAGGGAAGTTTTCACTATCGAGTCAAAAAAAATTAATCAACCTTTTACAAGTTTCTGTTGCCAAACTGATAAGGAAGAAAAAAATATTTTTAAATAAATACATTCGACCTTGAATAAATAGTTTTATTCTACTTATGTAAACAAATTACAGCAGCAACAAATACAAACTTACACTTTCATAACATGAAGGCAATTTGTTATACTTCATCTCTACGTTATATTAAAAACCCCTGGTTATTGCTTATTCCCGTTGTAAAAATACAAGAGGCACATTGTCAAGGGTAGGAAATTCAAGTTTGCAGCATTTTTTCCATTTCATTTCATCCTCTCTCTCTGCACGGGAACTTCTAAATAACGATCCAAACGTGGATTACAGCATCATCAACAAGCGGAACAGCAACCCAGCGAAACTCCACGCTGGTGCAGTTACTGCCTCCTACGCTGAAGGAGTAAGAGAATGTTATCAAAGAAGTTTTAAAGGATTTATCAAAAAAATTTGATTTTAATTTCTACCTTAGATGTCAGCACAACCCAAACCTTGATCAATGGATTTTAAAAATTCGTGTGACAAGATTATTTCATGTTTTCACTTCCAAATAATTTTACTTCATTTATATAAAAACACTTCAAAATGTAGTTAATCTTTCAATGCTTTTTTTTTTTTGAACCTTTATATTTGATAATTTCATTGTGAGAGTCTATCAAAAATAAATACAAAACTATGCAGAATATATTTTATGCGATTCAGGCACGCACAAGCATGTTTTTGGCAAAATATTAAAAGCACGTACAAAAGATAAGCCACAGAAAACGATCAGCACATAGAGTTTGCAGATTTTATTTGGAGTCCTCGCTTTGTGCATTGCCCTCTCCAGCGATCCTGTTTCTCGCCAAGTGCCTGTACACGCCCCCCGTTACTCGCTCTCTAGATGGTCCAAGATCTTGCAGCTGTTTTCTCTGCGTGGTTTCTAGTTCTTCCAGCCGCTTGCGAAGGAGGGAAAGCTCTCTTTGATGCTGTTCCTCCTTGAAATTAATAAAAAAAAAAAAAAAAGAGTTATATTACAATTTGCACACCTACGAAGGACAAAAATGAGCAATAATTTAATTTTCATAGAACCATAGAATGGTTTGGGTTGGAAGCGACCTTAAAGATCATCTAGTTCCAACCCCCCAGCCATGGGCAGGGACACCTCCCACTAGAGCAGGTTGCTCAAAGCCCCATCCAGCCTGGCCTTGAACACTTCCAGGGATGGGGCATCCACAACTTCCCTGGGCAACCTGTTCCAGTGTCTCACCACCCTCACAGGAAAGAATTTCCTCCCAATATCCAATCTGAATCTCCCCTCTTTCAGTTTAAAACCGTTACCCCTTGTCCTATCACTACACTCCCTGATAAAGAGTCCCTCCCCATCTCTCCTGTAGGCTCCCTTCAGATATTGGAAGGCCGCTATAAGGTCTCCCCAGAGCCTCCTCTTCTCCAGGCTGAACAACCCCAACTCTCTCAGCCTGCCTTCATATTTTCTTATACTTTCTCTTTCCTTTTCTTTAATTAATTATTTTAAAATAAAAATTGTGAAGTCCAAAACACCATTATTCATTAAATTTTACTCAATGTTTTGTGGGTATTCTTCAGGTTTGTCCTTGCTCATTGCAGGGGGGGGTTGCAGTAGGTGACTTTTAAAGGTCCCTTCCTATTGCAAGGAACCATTCCTCAAAGTTTCCTTCCTCTGTTCCAAGATCAAGTACTCCCTCGTTAAGACTGAAGTCTGTAATGAAGGACTGTTCCAGGACCCTCTTTCATTGTATTATTTTTGCAACTTGTAAATACGTCCCCACCTGAAGAAGGGGGAAGGAGGCTTCAGGCCCAGGAGGCAAGGCAGACATCATACTGACTGGATTGAGCGACGGTATGTTCGGATTCAGGATTAAACTCCGGAATTCATTGTGCCTACGTTGCAAGTCCTTTAGTCTCTTCTGGAGACGTGCATATTCTTCATAGGAAACATTCTGCCTAGGAAATAACAGATTTCTTATTGCTCAAAATCTTTATTACCCCCAACAAAGAAGCGCATCTCTCCCCCAGAGCTCTGCTGTTTACTATCCCTACGGAGGAACACGACATACCAGAAGAACTGGAAGGTGGAAGACCTGTCTATACTCTTCTCCCTAAACGTCTATCCAAAAGTCCCTCTACATATTCAGCTGTCTGCTGTATTACAGATTAGAATTTACATGGAATAAATTAAGCTTTTAATAGCATTCACAGTAGTGAGCCACATTAAATTAATTCTTGGAATCAAGGCTTCCATAGGTGCTCAGTGAAGAAAAAAAACAGGAGTTTGCTTTTCAAAGAAATACTAAGTACGTTTTTCTTGCAATTCTGAAGTCTTTTCCATTTCCTTCTTTCGAAAGGACTCCTGCAACTGTATCTACCAGATATTTTCCCCTCATTTCTCCCCAAAAGAGACAGCCCTACAGGTGTCTCATAAGCTCTCAGCTGCCCATCCTAAACACACTCCGTTCGAAGAATTCTAGTGCTGAAAACGCCATTAGACTGGACTCCAGTTACTAAACCAAGTGTCATGTACCTTCAAAATTCGTATTTATAAGCCAAATCTTGGGCATATATCATTTTTTGAGCTAAGAAAAAGCAAAGTTTATTACCTATTTAGCACCTGGTTTTCTTTTTCCAGCTCTTCTATCTTGGCTTCCAAAAGTTCTAGTTTCTCTTGCATCCTTCTTTGTTTATTATCAGTGAGAGTCTTCCTCTGTCAAACAGATATTTCAAACAGAGCTCAGTAACGCCTTGATAGATTAGATTCTGTAAAAATTAAATCTACACTCTACATGGTTTCAAAGTTGTGGTAGTTTTTTGGATTTTCCTTCCTTAAGAAGAAGTGCTGTGTTGTTTGAAGGTTCTGAATCCCCATGACGGGAAACAGAAGAGATGGGAGATGATCCGTAGCTGCTACTGAAAGATTCCCAGCTGTCAGCTGGTCAGTTGTTCGTTGGTCTTTAAACGACCATGTATAAATAAGTATAAATGTGACCCAAAAAAATTTATGCCTTCTTTTTTTGTCTCGTTGGGTTTTTGCTCATGTTGACCTCAACTTTACACAACCTTAAAAGCTACTGGCAGGTTTCATAACCTGTATATGTCCAATGTATAAAATTGCCAATTAATCTTGAGCTTTTATAAACAATTAATCAGCCTTTCCTTTCAAGTTATTTTATAAAAAGAAAGCTTAGGAGAAGACATAAAACTTTAATATTCCACCAACGAAAAGTAGGACATCATTTGTCTAGTATCTGAAACATCATCCTTACTAATTAAGGAGTCCACCTCTTAAATAGCAGTGTATACACACATGCACGCGCTAAAAAGCCTCACCAAATGTTTGATGGCATTGTAAGAAAGCTGTTGGCTGTAATATTCTTTTGCATATCATGTTCAATCTATTTCTATGCTAATCTTGAAGAACCTGATATATTTTACTACCATACTCAGTAGATTGCAAATAAACTCTTGATAAAAAAAGCAATTCTATCTGGCCAAAGTAAGGCTAAACTTTTCCTAAGCTGGATCATTCATAAAGGAAGAGTCAACGTGCCTTTTTCTGAGCAACAGCAGCCCGACACAGCTTGTTCTTCACTTGGCTGTATTTCTCTTCTGCCTCTGTGATGCGCTGAGTAAGCACATGCTTCTCCTCCAGCCACTCTATACGTTTGTATTCTAAAGTCCTTTGAAAAAAATCAGGTTAAAAAGATTAAGAGGTTATATATACAAAGGCGGTGCGTTGGATTAATGCCTTAAGCCTCTTAACACAGATGCATCTTTTCACAACTCCTGACTTTATATACTTGAAGGATCCGATTTAGATTTGATTGTGCTAACAATCTCACTGGGACTAACAACATTCCAACCTGCGCATTAACATCGTCCTAGGTTTGGTTCAACTGTGAGGCAAATTTAAAAACTGATTCCAATGAGCTAGTTAGTTGTTGGCTGCTTGTTGGCGTGGCCTGTTGCCAAACCATCCGCAGGAAATTTCGGAATTCAGATCAAAGGCTCACAGAGGAAAGGCTCACACTGGAAGACAAGCCTTTGCCAAACACCAGTTGTCAGAAGAGCCAACAGCTGCCTGCTCTGTTTGGTAGGCGAGAGATGTAAGAGAACGGGTTTGCTGCCCTGTGAGGTCTACTACGCCTTTGGAACCGAGAAGGACAGAGGACCAGTGTGTGCTCCCGAGCAGAACAAATACCAACACAACATGAAGCTCCCACCAGTATGGTTCCTAGACAACATTCCAGCTGAGCACGCACCACCAACAGCATATTGCATGGTTAAAACATACTAAAATTAGGCTCGGTTCTCTAGTAGTGGATAGTAAAAGGAGCCAGTTTCTCTCTGCTGCCTTGTTTGTTTGGGCTTTCTGCATTGGGGGTCTAAGTAGACAAGAACAAACTGCACATTTAACGACATCATTATAAAAAGAAAATCAAATCATGAGATCGTGTGCAGCGGTTTTTAAGAAACGCAGCCGGAGGCTGGGTATGAGTGCAGCCACGCCACTCCAGTCCTGGGCCGATACAGTTTCCCTACAGGGACTCTGAATGAATCTCCATAAATTTCTCACCAAACAGCCTTTCCCTTCCCCACAGCAGATGTAGCAGGAATCATCCGCTCTCACATCAGAACCAGGATCCTGGCCCACTTGCTACCTGTCAGAGTTCTTTTAGCAGATGCAGTGTGGTTTGTACCTTGCTGTTGGCTGTAAATAACCACTACTATCCAGGAACGAAACAGCTTTCTCAAAAAGCACTGCTTGACAGTAAAGTAACGTCAATTGAGACGATTGCCACGAGATTTTTATTTTTTTTAATGCCACTAATGCTGTTCCTGAGATGTGTAACAAGTGCCTGTTTGAGCTGATGTCTCATCTGTATCAGTCCTATAGTTTGCCTTCAGCCCTTTTTCTCCTTTCACGTTTTCATTTCCAAGCCTAAGACTGACACAGGCAGGCAGGCAGCTGCTTTGCCTACTTTTGGCTCAACTGGCATTATCTTACTTATCTGAAACTGTATATCTTGGACTTCCTTATCTTTTGGTCCTTATTTCACTTCCTCTTTAAGCCAAGTTGCATTGGTGCAACTTAACTCTTGGAGTTCAAGCTCGTAAGGATTACTGAACAGAGGAAGCAAGTCCTACCCCCCCCGAGTCAGAAAAAGAATGGAAACGTGTCCCAAGGCTCCCCGGGTAACAGAAGGACAGATCTGGACGACTTCCCACGTAGGCTGCAAATCTGCTTAATTGCTGCAGTATCAGCCCCGGTGAATCTCCCATTATCTACATACTTAAACAATGATCTCGGAGGAAAACCTGCTCCAGAGTGGTCTATGGCCCACAAATATGTAAAAGACATTGACAGTCTCACTCAAATAACAGTGACAATCTCACTTAAAATATGAATACACTTTCCTGAAGTAAATATCCAGAGGATTTAACATGCTACTGACAACTAGACATACTCTGCAGTCCCAATGCAAGAATTTCTTCACTTGTTAAACTGAAAAGCAATACTTCAACTAATGACAACAAAGCGATTGCAGTACCAATTCATAGCAAAAGAGAAGTTAAAACAAAAAAAAACACCAAACATTACATCTTGTGGAAGTTTTCTATTTAATCTGGGACACTGACTTTTTTAAAAGCCCACCGCACAATAATCCAGTACAATTTAGACATGTATTTGGTTATTAGGCTGGGAAATACTAAATAGCCATTCCAGACTGTCAAATTAATCTTTAAATTTCAGGAAAGTGTTCATCGCTATATGAAGTCTGAACAAGATTTGGTTTCCTTCAGCATTTATGAGCATATTTTGATGGTGCAAAAAAGCTTGTGCAAAAAAGGAAAGTGATTACTTTTCATTTTGATGAGAGCAACTAGAAGATATCCAATAAGCTTTTATTTGCCTAATAACAGTTAAAAGGATCTAGTGGGACCCGGGGAGGTGACGGGGGTCCCAAAACCTTATCAAAGCATAATACAATGACGAAATGCTTTTTTCACCCTTAATGCTTAAACACTCTTAAAAGACCTGTGTGTGAAACTCTAGATCCACTTAAAGTAATACGTTTGACGTTGCCTTCAGTATAAATAGGATTTGGTTTTATACAGTGTATTTCACTAGTCAATAATTAATTGTAACAGACATGAATGGAAAACCTCCTATTTTTGAAGTTACCACAAGCAAAGCTGCATAACAGGTGTAGCCATTTTTTACAATTATCCAGTATTTCCTATACATTTTTAATTTCTGACTTCATTCAGAACCTACAATGCATAGTTAAGTAACCCATACGAAAGGAGCACAAGCGATACGGAAAGGAAAAGTAAAGCCAAAAGGAAGAAAAACATTACTTCTCTGTTTCCAGTTGAGCTTTTTCTGCCTGAGTCCTTGCATGTTGACATTCTTGTTTTAATCTCTCTATTATTTCTTTCAGCTTCTGATTAGACTCCAGCAAATCATTCTCAGATTGAGAAAGTGAGGCAAGCTGGAGTTGCAGCTCGTGAATTTGCTACAAAAAAATTGAAATTTTTCCATTTGAGAAGTTATGAAATAACAATCAATCAATTTTGAGATTCGGAGATAGAGCAAAACACAGACACCAACTGGCTGCAGTAGCTTTTCATAAGCCTTTCTTATTTGTTCCTTTTTCTCCTTACTCAACAGCTTCTCCAGAAGCTTTGCAATAAATCACTACTGGACAAAGAAGGTTTTCTATTGTAGTAGAAAAAGAAAGGGAGGTAGAAGTCTTCAGTCAGCGATGTGTCCCCAAAACTTAGGAAGAAATTCTTTACTGTGACGGTGGTGAGACACTGGAACAGGCTGCCCAGGGAAGCTGTGGGTGGCCCATCCCTGGAAGTGTTCAAGGCCAGGCCGGATGGGGCTTTGGGCAACCTGGTCTAGTGGGAGGTGTCCCTGTCCAGGGCAGGGGGGTTGGAGCTCAATGATCTTTAAGGGTCCCTTCCAACTCTAACCATTCTATGATTCTATGATTAAATTAAGCCCTGAACAGAACTAGAGCACCACACAACATTAGTAGCAGAGCTGTTGAGCTACCCAGACTCTTCTCTCTCATAATGCACAATGTGTTACCGCCAGCAGTGGCTACACCAACCAGGTCACAAAACCAAGTACAGAGTCTGAAAAGCCCAACCCCTGCAGCCAGCACACAGAAAGGATGATTTCCCTTTCCATCTCCCCTCCCCACATGACCAGTCCGATACCCCAGTTTCTGATTTCTGAAGGAAAAAAAACCCACGTTGTCTTGAACTTCAAGTGCACACAGCTTGCAGACTACTTTAATGCACAGCTACGGTCTTGACTACTACATAACATGATGGGTGAGCAGGAGTTAAAAGAATTAGGTTTTATTTTCAACACTGCCATCAATTCACTCTGCAATAGAAATATACCTCTTTACACGAGTTTATTCATTTATGAAACATCTGTTAAGCACTTGAAGAACCTCAGATGAGAGACTCAGTGTAAATGCAAAGCATTACCTAGAAACAATTTATAAGTCTCCATGGAAACTGAATCTCCAGTTAAATAGTGCATAACCATATTCAATATACCAGTCTATAAACATTCAGCTTTGAAATCCTTGGTACCTACAAAACGCACGAAGCAAAAAGCTGTAATCCATTTATAAAGGTCCAGGAAAGCATGACTGTTTCTGAACACTTCCGCATTTAAGTATCTGTTGTAGGCATTTTGTCCCTCAGGAAAAAAAAAAAGGGCTTAAAAATTCAATCCAATCTTCAAACACTGGACATGGGAACTGCAGGAAAGGCTGTATTTCTCTATAAAACATTACATTGCAATAAAACCTTACCTGTTTCAGATCAGCACTTTCACGTTTCTTTTCTTCCAACTCCTCTGTCTGAATAGCTTGCTGTTGAATTTTTAATCTAAAATTGTATAAGACATACTTATTTTTTATCTAACTAAAATATAGATGTTACAAGTTAGGACAAATCAGTCTGACAATAGAATATATTGCACAATTTGAAAGGCCGATAAATATTTAACTAAGCAATGATTAAAAATATATTTTTATTGATTATTAGAATTCATATAGGAGTAAGAAATGCATTGATTTGTTTGCTTTTGGAGTATGACTTTTGCTCATTTTATCATACTGACCTTCATACAAATACAATAACCAACTCAAAGAGATGCTGTGTTAGGGTCCCAGTTTGCCAGTTGCTGAGATGGTGACATTATGGAAAGAGAAATGGTTTACTTTAACGCTGGGGCTGTGCCAGCAGCCAACATGGACCCAATTTTAACAAACATGAGTATTGCAAAATTACATCTTTAAAATGTTCATTAAAATCATGTAATTTTTAAAGGTTTGGATGAAAAATGCTATTTTTTTTTAAACAGCACATTTTAAATTCTATCCTCTTTTTAAACAATGCAAAAGATAATTTTGTTTAATTTACTATAATGAACATTTGTGTATCTACAAATAGTAAACTTTTATACTGACTACTGTAACGAAATTAGCAGGGGAAAAAAGAGAAGCTTGTGTTAAGGTTAGAAAAGCCACACTACCGCAAACGCTGAAGTTCCTTTTTGCTAGATTCTTCTGCCATCTGTAAAGCACGTAGTTTCTCTTCACACTGATCCTTTTCAGATTGTCTCCAAGCATCTTGTTCCAGTTTCATCTTCTCTAGATCAGCTAATCTGCTCTCGAGTTCTAACCTGAGAGATTATTCAACACGCACACAAGAGTCATGACAAAATGCCAGAAGCGTTTAGTTGCTAAGAATGACATTTTTAAAAGTCACTCAAAACGCTCCTTTTTTAGAAGATGAGCAGTAAATCAACAAACATACTTTTCATCCTGTAAAGCTGCAATTTTTTCAAAAACTTCCTCTTTGGCAGCTTGCACTTTACGAATTAGCTCCCGATCCTTTTCTACTAAAAGCACCTTATGACGTTCAACAGCCGCCTTAAGAATTTCCTTGTCTGACAGCAATCCTGCATTATACATCAAAAAAAATTAAAATGTCATTATTGATATCAACCTGATGAAATGCAGTATTAAAATAACTTTATAAATTGTTAAAAGGGAGCTAAAAATCCCAATTCACATGACAGAATGAACGAATGGGAAAAAAAAAAACCAACAAGAAAACCAGAAGCGACACAGCCTTTCTTAGTAAAACAGCAACATTTCAAAAGCTTTTGAACAGTAACTGTTACACTGGAATCTCTGTCTGCAAGGGTTTATAATTTTAACATACAAAAGTAATTAAACAGTTGATAATATTATAGATTTAAACTCTAAAGCAATTTCTGCTACGCAGTTGTTTCTGGATTAAAAAAAAATATTAAAAAAATTAAAAAAAAAAAACTGTTCCAGAGTAGCTATGAAAAGGTAAGCAAGAAAATGAGTTATTTTCTTTTTACGGAAAAGTTTATGTTAAACAGTAAATGGTTAGCAGTGAAACTGTAGTAACTGGCTACAACAAATCTCACTTTTTAATCCACTCATATTACCAAATGAGGCAATTCTAAAATTATGACTCTATGGGTAGGGACGAAAGATGCAAATTAAAAACTTGTGACCAAGACACCTGTGTTCACTGGCAAAGAAGCCAACATGCAATAACACTGACTCCTGGTTATTTAGCTAATTCAGTGATGCAAACTGGGTTCCACAGCAAGTTCAGGTTAGCTTAAGTCATGCCTGTATTTAGTTTCGTATTTCATAGGGTCCAACATTTGGATGATGCTGTAAAGTGCATTGGCGATACAGAAAACACCACTTTTTAGTTGCTCTTAGAGAGCTTAACATCAAGGCAAGTGAACAGAAATAACGATTCCAGGAAGACAAGGTACTATTTTGGGGTTACGGCAAATTGGTGAGGATAGTCCACTGAAAAGCTGTGCAGTGATTCAAATCATCAACACATAAATAGTACTAGAAAGCTTTGGCTTTTCACTCTGGAAAGCTATTTCAAGTTGCCTACATACTCAGCTGTAATTAAGTAGTTTAGAACATTGCCTATGTTCTTCAAAGAAGGAGCTAGAAATTGTATTTTATTTCACATGGCATCCTTACCCAATTGTTATCAATTTCACAGGACACAGAATCAGAAAACAAAACAACCACTGAAGTACATTAAGGTTTCAAGCAGAGCTAAAAGACAGTAGAATTTGGCAAGAATAGAAAAAATAACCACATGCAGTACATGATTTGAAACAGATTATGCTCAAATTATGTCACAAATTCACTAATTTGGGGTTCTAATTGACAAGCGGCTGAATATGAGCCGGCAGTGTGCCCAGGTGGCCAAGAAAGCCAACGGCATCCTGGCTTGTATTAGAAATAGCATGGCCAGCAGAACTAGGGAGGTGATCGTGCCCCTGTACTCAGCACTGGTGAGGCCACACCTCGAGTATTGTGTCCAGTTTTGGGCACCTCAATACAAGAGAGATATCGAGGTGCTGGAGCGAGTGCAGAGGAGGGCAACGAAGCTGGTGAAGGGCCTGGAAGACAAATCATATGAAGAGCGGTTGAAGGAGCTGGGACTGTTTAGTATGAGGAAGAGAAGGCTGAGGGGAGACCTCATCACTCTCTACAACTACTTGAAAGGACACTGTAGAGAGGTTGGTGCTGGTCTCTTCGCACAGGTAACTAATGACAGAACAAGAGGGAATGGCTTCAAGCTCCAGCAGGGTAGGTTTAGACTGAACATTAGGAAAGAATTTTTCACAGAAAGAGTGGTCGGGCATTGGAATAGGCTGCCCAGGGAGGTGGTTGAGTCACCATCCCTGGATGTGTTTAAGAGACGTTTAGATGTGGTGTTGGGGGATATGATATAGGGAAGAACTTTGTAGTGTAGATGGTTGGACTCGATGATCCCAGGGGTCTCTTCCAACCTGGATGATTCTATGATTCTAATTTACATAAATGCAAAATTGTTATGCAACTGTTCTTCTTAACCTAGTAGACCAAGTGAAACGACACAGTTTTTCAAATATAAAATTAATTGTCAGATCTATCACATAGACCAGAATTAGAAGGTGAAGGCTGCTGGGGAACGTTTGGAGGAAAAATAATTGTAATATTCCAACTAGAAGTTACAAAAGAAATCATGAGAAATTAATTGCACATTTTACCATCCATTTCACTTTGAATCTTGTTTCTCTCTCTTTCTACCTCACTCTTTGTTCGTGCTGCCTCCAGTTTGACATTTGTTACTTCCAATTTATGAGAATGTTTAAGTTCTTCTACCTATGAATTAGGGAAAAAAAAAACCAAATCAACTAAAATAAAAATATATATATTTGCAACTTTACTGTAAGATTTTTCAGATGATATTTTGCTAACAAGAAAATCTGTGAAAGAATCATGGATTATGCTTATTTTAAACATACCTTAGTGATTTGTTTTTCATCTACTGCCTTCCTGAAGCCAATTCAGAATATCCACTCTTGTAGATAATTCTAATAGTGAGTATATAGGTACCATAACACTAAAGCTATTGACACAAAGGGCTAGAAAGACGATCAAGGGACTGGAGCACCTCTCTCATGAGGAAGGGGTGAGAGACCTGGGTCTGTGTAGCCTGAAGAAGACTGAGAGGGGATCTCATCAATGCTTATTGATATCTAAAGGGCAGGTGTCAAGAGGATGGAACCAAACTCTTTTCAGTGGTGCCTGGTGAGGACAAGGGGCAACAGACACAAGCTGTTCCATCGCAACATGAGGAAAAACTTCTTTAAGGGTGGCAGAGGACTGGAACAGGCTGTCCAGAGAGGTTGTGGAGTCTCTTTCTCTGGAGATATTCAAAACCCACCTGGATGTGTTCCTGTGCAACCTTCTCTAGGTGAACCTGCTTTTGCAGGGGGGTTGGACTACATGATCTCTGAAGGTCCCTTCCAACCCCTACCATTCTGTGATTCTGTGACATGACCTGATTCCCCAAATCATAATCAGTGGTATTACAGGTTTTTATCAATTCCTCAGATCACACACTGAAGATTATTGAATGAGTTGTCAGTCATCTTGAAATGCAAGTTTTATATTAAAAAAATTGAAGTGTTCAAACACAACATATCTTCCAGAAACCAGGCTGTCTGATTATTGACATGTATTTCATCTTTAACCAGCCAGTTATTACAAGCTACACGTAGAAAAGTTACTCTTTTAAGAAGCCTTGGTGATATTTGTACGGACGTGCAGGATTGCCTGTGAAAACTTGTTTTTTGAATAAATACTACACATTCTACAAAGCAGCCTCCGAATATTGGGGTATTAAAGACTCCTCATTGGAAATATCTTGCTGTGACACTGATCTAAATTGCCTAAGACCCTGATACCTCACGAACTCAAGCATTAGCATGTCAATGTACACATACTGTACACACACTTCTGAATAAAGATCCCTCAAAGTTAAGCTAAAATAAATTTAATCTCCCTAAATAAAACAAAACAGTGATATGCAAAACCAGATTATCAATTGCTACCCCAAGTAATTTCAATTTGGCAACTACTTATAGTTCCCCTGACCTCCTGGAGGTCACACTACTTTCTCAAAATTCAGGTCTTCATAGTCTTAAGTGCATTTTAAATCCAGTACTTCTCTACAACTGTGACATACGCATCAAATGGCCTCGTAAAAGCAGGAGCTTTAAGAACATCAAATCAAAGACAATTACTGCTTGCATGGAAACTTTCTATAGTTTAGGCATTTGTACGCAGTAATTACACGGTCAATGAGAATTAAATATCTAGGGGAAAGCACTTATAATGAAAATCCGTTCACAATGACAAACGTAATTACAACCTGCTAGCATATACAAGTGGCAAAAGGTTAAGAATGACATAGTAGCTTATTAAGTAACTACATGGTGGATTTGGTTGCTTAAATACTAAGTTGAGAATATTTCAGGGCAACCTGCAAAGATTTAAGGTGGCTTTTTTAAGGCACAAAGTCCGGAAGACAAATGTGTGCACCTGTGCTCAGGAATAAGTTTGAGTGGGTGCAGAAGGGGGTGGAGGTACCCACGCAAAGCACATGTCAGTGTTATTTTGGAAAGTAAGTTCAGAAATGCAGGATAGCTTTAAGTCAACAGAGAGCTTAAAATAATCCTGCATTTCATCTAGATATACAAAACCAAAGTTACGGGCTTTGCAGTTAGTTCAGAACTAACTAAAGCCTCTGCAGAAAGGTAAGAAAACACGGGGGATTAAATTTGCTACCAGAAACTGACAGATGTGATAAAAATTTATTACCCAGTATTCTCTCCAGAAAGGAGGGAATAAGAGACAGCAGAAAGCTAATATTTACCCAAGTAACTATTTCACTAGTTCTAGTATCCTGATTCAAATTTACATAAAGCAATGTAAGTATTCTGCAACATTTGAAGGTAAAAAGGTTTACTAGTGCTTCGGTTTTTCTTGTTTATTCAAATATTCACACATGAAACTGCATAAAGGATCTGTCTTTTTTTAGTTGTGTAGCTGAGGAGTCACTGAGACCAGATAAAGCTCTGAATCTGGCATCCACACTAAGCTAATTATGCTTAAATTCTAAACAGTGATGTCAAGTTTCTTAAGCACTTTCAGGTTTTCCCTAATCTTGAAGCCTTCTGATCTTTTTTTTTCTTAAGTATTTTTCTAGAAATTCCTCTAAGAACCCAAAAAAAAAAAACAATCACCAAAAAATCCTGAACTTCTTAAGATCTGGTGCCAACCCAGCAACTAAGATACTCAAACATGTAGCAAGACAATGATCTAGTTAAAACGACACAATGGAGTGCTGTTCAGAAATGTTTCTGTACAAGCTGTGCTGGCATTAGCCCAAGAAGAACGCTATGCTAATGTGACTATCCTGCTTCCAACATAACCTAAATCTCTGCAGGTGATTCCAATGCAGCTTGCTTCACACGGCCGATTCAGAGGATAGTTTTTAAGATCTCCAGAAACGATAGCTCTATTTACAAAAAAAAAAAAAAAAAAAAAAAAGGAAAAAACTCAATTTAAAGCTCTGTTGTACTTTACACACTTTATGAAAAAGTAATGCTTGTTTTCATCAAATAAGGCTGGCTATTTTCATGAGTACTAAGAACGTGAACATAAAGACACCCCTTTGAGCCCTGTTCTGTTTAGAAAAAAGTTCTAGAAAATAAAATAAAAAGGGCATAACCTCAATCTTTAGAGATACTTTTAGGGATGACATTTTTCCTGTAAAGTCACATATTCTATATCTTCCAACTGAAATCGGGAAAAAAAATTCCAAACCTATTTAAATCACAGCAGAAGACGTTACTTTATTCTTAGTGTAAAATTTAAACTTAAACATAACAGGGTATGGAAAATGTATTTCAGATACCATAAAAGTACTTACTTGAGCAGCTAAGGAATTGACTTCTCGTTCAGATTTGTGAAGTTTGCTAGTTAAGAGGATGTTTTGCTCATGACTCATCTGCAGTTCTTTTTCAATTCGATCAATCTGTAGTTCAGCAGACTTCTTTTCTGCCTTGAATAAAGGAGGCATTGGTAAGATTTTTGGAGCAGGGCTGTCTCTTGCTACTCACTTGAAAGGTTTAATTGATCTGGGCTTTCAGATATTACTGACCCTTTATGTTATATAGTAATATAATACATAAATATCTTTGCTCAACAATATGTCCCAATACAACAAGTGTCTTGAATTCTACTCAAAAGTCACAACTGTTTCTACTAACTCTGCCTGCACAGAATCACACACATTTTCAATCCTACTTCAGAAGAAGCAGAGGTAATCTGACTTGGCTAAGAGGCAGCAGGTATTACTACCAGAAAATCACTGGGCTGTAACACCACCACCAGTAAGTGGTGCTCAAAAAGATGTCATATGTTGGCCAATGCAGTTATACTAACTGAAGAATTAAGAGGAAATAAAATGCAATTACCATATTACAGACTCAAGACCCCAAGCTTTATTAAGTACCAAAAAGGTAATCTAACCTATGATTTCACCTTCCTCTTTCTGAACTGACTTATTTCCAGCATGACTTTTTTTTTTAGTTTTCTAAATTCAGAATATTACAGCACTTTTCTTTTTAAGTCGTGATCAGAGCATTTTGTAAGAAAGGTATACAGCACTGATAACAGTAAAAAGGAAAATGAACCATCTATCTGTATGCTGCAACTGTGTGAGAAATCTACATGGAAAGACTCACTACCTACAGAGATAGCAAGAGCTGACAGGAGGACTGAAGACCACAGATGAGGAATACAGTGGAATCCTGGGAAACATACAACAGGCCAGAAATGCCAGAGGTTCTTTAAGGGAGAGCAACAGCCAAGAACTAAACAATTGCAGTAATGTGTTGGAGAAAGGAGAGACACGGGTAGGCAAGCAAGATGACACATGAGGAAGGGATTAAAGAAATAGGGGAGCATCACATGACATTTTTGAAAAGAATAGAAAATTTACTGTACCAAATTACTAACATATTGTCTTGAGTTTCTAACTCCAGCCAAGTGACAAGTGCTGACACGAGCATCTTACTGCCTGCAGAAATGGATATCACTCACATGTTTAGAAAGGAGATCATTCAACAGAATCTCTCAGTTGAGCTCTCCACCTTTCCAAAGTTGAATTGGCAGTACATGACTCCCAATTCCCAAAGTACTTACAATTTAAATCTGAAATGTACAAATTCAAATTATGGAGTCAATGGAAAAATTATCAGTGACTTCAGCGACAGTTCTATCAGGCCAAGTGTTATTCTCACTACACTCTACAATGAGGCAAAATTTAATTAAAAAAAAAAAAAAAGGAAAGAAAAAAAAAAAGATTCTTACCTCTAGAGACCTTGCCAGAGCCTGCATCTCAGCTAACTGTCGTACTTGTACTCTTTGAACATTTTCTGCTTGCACACCACAGTTGTCTCTTTCTGCTCTTAGCTCTGCTACTTCTGCTTCTAAGCCTTTTAATTTCTGATACAGTTGTGCCTTTTCTCTAGAGAGTGCCTCCACACGTTTACTGTCCCTCGTGGGATCCACACTAAGCAGCTGATTATGGAGTTCTTCTTTATCTTTATCCAGCCTTGCAATCTGATAGTTGTTAATCAGAAAAATAAAAGCTTTTACGTTGGTTAGGTGTCAGGCATCAACAAATACAGCAGTTGACAATTCAGGGAAGAGCAGCAGTGCACATTTAAAAAATTAAGAAATTACATTCACGTTTCTTTTCTTTCTTAAAGTAGGAAAATTAACAGAGCCATTTTTCAATGTCTTTTTTGCTTCAGTTTGCACTGACAAGGCTTCTCCTCAGGCCTCAGATGTCCCTGAGCCTCCTAGCAGCCTGTGGTAGTAAAGCAGTAGCCAGAATAGAGGAAGAAAATGTTAGGGATCATTTAATCCACTGGACACACACAAGTCCTTGGAATGGACCCAAGCATTTTGAAGGACCTGATCGGTATCATCACAAGGCTATTCTCTATCATCTTTGAATGTCATGCGGATCAGAAAAGGTTCCTGATGACTGGAAAGAGGCAGACAGCACACCCATCACCCAAGAAGAGCAAAAAAGTCAAGAAGGATCCAGATAACTACAGGACAGTCAGCTTTACATCAGGTTCTGTGAAGCAAACCCTTTTAAAAGCCATTTCTAAACACATGAAAGACAAGGTGATGGAAAGCAGGGTTTATCAAAGGCAAATCATGCCTCCTACTTCTCTGCTTTCTAGAAAGAGGTGACTGGCACTGCAGACAAGGAGAGGGCAGTGAATCTTGTATACCTTGATTTTAACAAGGCCTTTGATACAGTCTCCCATAATCTTCTGTCTCACCAAATTGGTGCAATATGGGCTAGAAAAGTGGATGATAAAGTGGGTGGAAAACTGGCTGGGCTGACAGGCTCAAAGAGTGATGATTGGTGGTGCAAAGCCCAGCTGACTGCCTGTAACTAGAGGGGGTCTTTCTGAGATCAGTACAGGGTCCAATATTGGTTTATGTCCTCGTTAGTGACCTGGGTAATGGGATGGAGCACGCTTTCAGCAAGCTTACGGGTGACACCAAATTGGGGTAAAATGGTCAACGTGCTGGAAAGCAGAACTGCAATTCAGAGGGATCTGGACAGGCTGAAGGAATGGGCCGACAGTAAGGCCTTCAACAAGAGCAAGTACAAACCATGCATCTGGAATGGAGTAACCCAACACAACAGTACAGGCTGGGGGCAACTGTCTAGGAAGCAGCTCCATGGAAAAGGATCTTGGGGTCCTAGTGGACAACAAGTTGAACATTAACCAGCAGAGTACCCTTGCAGCAAAGATGACAAACTGCATCCTGACAGGTTAACAGAAGGACAGCTAGCAGATCCAGGGAAGTGATCCCTTCCAGTACTTTTAAGACTGCATCTGGAGTTTGTGTCCAGTACATGAAGAAGAATGGCAAACTGGAGCAAGTCCAGTGGACAGCCACCAAGATGGTCAGGGCATTGGAGAACATGACATGTAAAGACACGCTGAGAGAACTGTGCCTCTTCAGCTTGGAAAAGGAGATGCATGGTGATGGGAAGAGAGGCAATGGACACAACTTGGAACATGTGAAATTCCAATCACGTATTAGGAAAAAAATTTACCATAAACACGGTTAAAAAGTGGAATAGTTTGTCCAGAAAGGTTGTGGAATCTCCATCCTCGCAGATGTTCAAGACTCAACTGGACATGGCCCTGAGCAACCTGATCTCATTACACTTAAATATTTTAAGCAGGATGTTGGACCACAAGGAGGTCTCTTCCAATTTATATTATGATTCCACAACAGAACTCAAATCTGCTAGTAACTCAAGACAGACAACATGACTGGGCCCTGTCAGACAGAAAATAAAGCAAAAAGACATGCTACAAGGTAGTACGATAGGTGTAAACTAATCTTGAGACTGTAATTAAGAAACATATTAGAAATATATAGATTCTAGTGTTTCAAAATTAGTTATGTGGACTGAATGCAGTATTGGCAGCAAAAGAGTGAGGAAGTAAGGGATGTAAGAGATTGCTTGATAGCTGGAGATTAGTCCAAATTCTGATCTGAAGCAGTGCTTTTCAGAAGTTGCATCAATGATCTCTATGGAACAAAGCCAATTTCTGCAGTAAAAGCCTTCCAAATCCCTTTTATGAGGAGATTCAAGCATTTATTGCATGACATGCCCAAGCCATCATTTAAGAATTAGGATGTTTTTGTAGCCTCCTTGTGATAAATGGCATGGAAGGTTAAGAGGCTCTAAGAGAAAGAAAGTAGATCACATTGTGCCCTGGGCTCAAGGTAGTTTCATTCTCTATAAGTGTGCTAATTAGCTGCAGGATGAGCACAAACTTAACAAGCCCACAAGAGAGGCAGGCTGTAAAGCAGCATGTGGGTTTAGCTCCGGAAAGGACAACTGTTCTGTTTTTAAGACATTGCATTTCCAAATTTGGATTGATTTTGAAAGCGATGATTGCTTTGATTTGTGTCTCATGTTTGGACTAATACATTCAAATCTGGCATCTTAGGATATATGCTCCCAGACAAATACTTAAATGAATATGCAAATGACATATGCAACACTCATTTACACTCTGCATATATTTAAAACATAAATGAGCTGGCAGTTTATTTAGCAACACTTTTGAAAGTCCAATTCTGAAACAGAAATAATCATGAATGGTTTATTCAAGAGTCAATACAACTGAAATAAAGTTACCAAAGTTTTCAGTACCATTTTGACCACCACTGTCATGATCCAACTTAGCTGCAAAATGCACCCTTGTTAATAATATCTTCTGCTGCCTTCTTGGATTAGTTGCCATATAAGTAACTTAAAATCAAAACTTACATCGGTTGCTCAGATAATTTATTAATTTCAGTTAGCGTAATGTCTCAAATTTCATCACAAATGCAATTTTAAAAAAGCATTAAGCAAAGCTACTGGCTGTCATTTATCAGAAGGCAAGTCTATTTTTACTTATAATAGCACAAATGATATTGCGACACATCACTGAACAAACCTACAGAGACAGCTTTAGGCTAAGTCATAAAAGTGTTTTCAGAATTAACAGAACAGAAACAAACACTACGTTATGAAATGGTGTCAAACTGACAACCCATCAAGCACCAACGTTTTCACAGTGTTTGAGCAGCTTTGTCATCAGATACATTTTAAGCTATTGTAACATTCGATGTACCTCAGCCTCATATTTGATTTTCTTCTCCTCTAAAACACGTGCATGTTCTTCCTTTTGATGTTCAAATTCTGATTTCAGAAAAGTGTGTTCATACCGAAGTTTGTTATATTCTGTTCTGTATTTTTCCACTTCCTAAGTTAGGCCAAAAAAACCCAAAAACATCAATCAGACAAGTTTTCAGATTTATTACCTTCAAATGTCCATGCAACATTCCTATCATTTCACAAGTTATATTTGGTGAACTGAAACCCTCCTTCTCCCTCTTCTAGGGTTTTGACTTTCACTGCCTGGGGCAACAGTACCAGATAAAGAATGTCATACTTTGCTCCCCCTTCAGTTTTAACTTCCTAAGGTTTTAGGGACAACTATAAATTGGTGATCACTACTCTAAAGGAAATAGAATTTTAATACTTACTACTTACATTTTCTAGTTTCCGATAACGTTCTGTCATAGGAGATTCCAATTCCTGCTGTATTTGTGCTTTTAACAGTTCTAATTTTTGAGGAGTTAGCACCTTAAGACAGAAAGGTGTTATAAATAACAAGTCATATTCATTTATTTACACTGTGATAGGACAAATAACCAGGAGTAAAGTATTTCAAATATGATTTTAGTAATCCTGCTTAATTTTCTGTTTTTTTAAAGAATTTTCAATAGTAGTTACAGAAGGAAAAAAAAAAAACATATTAGTGAACTAAAAACTAAAAGTATTCTGGGAAGGTAACAGAAGCATTTAAAATGTCAGTATTTACTGGTAGAAGCAATACAAATGTCAAGCTGAATTGCCAAGAGATTTATCTCCTCTGTGGGGGAGGGGAGGGAGAAAAAGTGGTCTCACATAAAAGATTAAGCTTTTCCAAGTGCTAACTCTTTAACAGTCAGTGAACCAACCTCAAAGAATCAAAATGAGCAACACCAAACCAATTCTCCGTAAAACAAATTAGATACATGTTCTCCAGCAGATACACGGATAGCGGTTTTAAACAAAACCAAGATCAGCCCTAAGCTCAATGCTGTGTGGTATTTTGTTAAGTTTTCTTGGTTATGGTTAATACAACAAACTATCGACCAAGAAAAAACATTAAAAAAAATTTCATCCACAATCTGTGACATATTCTACTTTATTCTACTTTTCTTTCATTTTTCTGTACCCTGAAGTCCCTGAAAACTAATTCTAGTTATAGTACCAAGGTACATCTCCTCCATTCAGAGTCTGGGATCCTTTGTTAGATGCTATATTTGTTTCCTAAGAACTATGTCCTGCATTAGTTTAAGGAAACAAGCAGTTACAGAAAGTGTCATCCAAGTTACCTTAAATGTTGGGGTTTTTTGTTTGGTTGGATTCTTTTAAGTCAGGGAAAGCTGTTATTACAAAGACAAACAAGTACCTATTTTTCCAGTCAGTTATCCCAACAGGTTTAGGCATCTGAGTTATCTTCCAGAGCATCAGATTCCCCCCGTAAGAGGAGAGCACACACAGACAGAGGTTGAGGGTCTTACTATTCACACAGCACATAAAATAGGATTTGAAAGAATCAGTTAAACAAGAAAACAATAATTTCATCCCAGAGTCACTCTAGAGAAGAAACTTTACTCAATTTGGGTGAATTTCAAGATGTCTGAAATATATTCAGCCTTGGTATATACATCTTACATAAACAGAAATATATGCATGGCCCTATTACAGGATTAAAATTAATGTTAAGTCCTGCCAGTAAATTACCTCACCTGCATCTTCATTTTTTCCAGCTCTTGTGTTTTAGCCAGCAACTCCTCTCGATATTCAGCAAGAAGAAACTGAAATTTGTCGTGTAAAGTCTGCTTTTCAACTAACAACCGCTTCAGTTCATCTTGTGATTTTGTATATTCCTCTTGTAATCTGCAAGATAAAATATATATTTATTTTATATTTACACTCTAAAATTAGATCTTTAAGCTCAAAACACTCATGTGCAGAAGCAAACATACAAATATCAAGTTAAAACTAAGCTATTAATACCCTCTTCCTGTAATATACTGAAAAGTTATCCCATATTTACAAGCATAAAAAGTATTTCAGAAACCTAATCTGCAATGTCTTTAGACATTTTGAATTGTTTATTTTCTAATATGAACAACACTCAAATTGTCCTTACATACAGAAATAGCTAACACAGACACACAAATACACATACACACAAATCCTTTTTACCTAACATTTAGCTTCAGCTTTCAACAGCTCAAATGAAGAAACCTGTTTAAATTAGTGTACCTTAGATGTTCTGCCTTTATAGTTTGATAATTTGCTTTATGGTGTTCACATCGCATTTTTTCATCTATCAGAAGTTTTTGTAGTTCCTGTGAATTAGCCGTATCACCATTTCCAACCACGGGAGGAAGAAGAGTGCCCAAAGCATCCATTTTATGATGACTGTTGACGATAAGTACGGAGAGGATAAAATAAAATTTAACTTATAACTAATATACAACACCATCCACTTTTTCTGCTGACATCCCAGAAGATCACGTCACCTGAACAAATACAAGAACATGCAATTAGCAATCAAATACATTCACAGTCCAAAGACGTCACATGCTGCTTTTGCTTTCAGTACAGAAGAATCCTGGCTCTGCTGTAACTCAGGTTAGAAACATCTACGGAAAGGGCAGCTCTTCTCTGCTCATTCTGCCTGCCCCGAAAAGTAATAGCCCTTCCAGGGGCACAGAATAAACTTAAACATGGAGATTATTTGAGTCAATACAAAACAAGCACGAGCACCTCTATCTGACAGATCACATGAAATGTTATTTTTACTTATGCTGCACACTAAAAATCAAACTATGATGCTGGTAATGCCTTAATTATGCCTTGTTAACCAGGGTTCAAGCAGAGGCCACAGACAACAGACACATACAGCTTTCACTACTACTTATCACAGTCACAGTCTGTCACGCTATCCTAACAAGTTGTACTACTCAATACACCATCATTTCAGCTGGAAGAAGAGCAGATAATTCTCACTGTTGAATTCCTATCAAGCCATCTCTGGAGAAGAGTCAACGTTTCATGGACAATCTGGAAGATCTGGAGCTCCCAACATAAGGAGGACATGGACCTGTTGGAGCGAGTCCAGAGGAGGGCCACGAAGAGGATCAGAGGGTTGGAGCACCTCTCCTATGAATACAGGCTGAGAGAGCTGGGATTTTTCAGCCTTGAGAAGAGAAGGCTCTGGGGAGACCTTATAGCAGCCTTCCAATACCTAAAGGGAGCCAACAAGAAAGATGGGGATGGACTCTTTATAAGGGAGTGTAGCAATAGAACAAGGGGTAATGGTTTCAAACTGAAAGAGGGTAGATTTAGATTAGATATTAGGAAGAAATTCTTTACTCTGAGGGTGGTGAGGCACTGGAACAGGTTGCCCAGGGAAGTTGTGGCTGCCCCATCCCTGGAAGTGGCCTTGAAGCCAGGTTGGACGGGGCTTTGAGCAACCTTTGAGCTCCTAGTGGAAGGTGTCCCTGCCCATGGCAGAGTGGTCTAGATGATCTTTAAGGTCCCTTCCAGCCCTAACCATTCTATGATTCTAAGATATCTGCTTAAAGTTCAACCCTGAAATATCATTGATACATGTTACTTCCTCATTTTCAAAGTTTATCTGGTGGTTTCTCGTGACCTTTCCAGAAAGAGTTTTGCTAAATGTGACAATATCAGATTGGTGTGAGAAAGCTGCAAATTGACAGATGCTGAGAAATGAGAAAGTATTCTAATATGTCTCATTAGTTCTTTTCGATATTAGAAGCAAGTTGTATTAATCTGACCATTACTGACACTTCCAGGGGATCTGGGGGAGGAAGGACTGTAACTGAAATTTAGGGAAGTTACAAGGCTTTGAAACCAACTACTCTGCCATTTTAGCTTTTGGCATAACTGGACTGGTGCCTAAGAGATCAATGTTTGCAGTGAACTAAATATACCTGTACAAAGTAAAACTCAAACAGGAAAAATGTTAAATCTCCACCATTACTGCAAATACCTCACCTTCTTTACACATACAGATGAATATGTAAGAGTTTCTACCATTCCACTCTTTAAATTTTTCATGGACCTATCTTAAAAACTTACAATTTGATTTTATAAACCCCTGAACTATAAGCAAGTTGAAAATCTATTTTTCATATAGGAAAATAAACATTGAATGTCAGTGCCTATTCCACTAAAAGACATGTAAAGAAAGCCTTACATTTCCATTCTTTCCCATTTTTCCTTCTGTCACTAAGATGGGGAAAAGTCAGAGGAAGATCTACCACAGTTACAACATTAGTATAGGCAAAGTGACAGTAGCAACTTCGTATTCTGCTTTACCCAAATTTGCTGAGAGGATAAGGGGGGAGAAATCAGAATAAAGAGCGTTCTCCTCAATGACTGCCCTATATGCACAAGCAATTTCAAACAGTAACAGCACAAGTTCTGAAGAACCTTCTAATCAATACAGTATCTATTTTTCATTCTTGAGTTTTGTTGGTTGTTGAGAAACAAAGAAGAGCAGCAATTTCCAAACTCAATATAAATACATTTCCAATTGTTAAACCAACAGCTGTATGAGAAGAACTGGTCAGTGATCCTAAGGACAATAAACCATGTGAGAGGACAGAAAGTTCTGGTACACAGAGAAAACCCAAGGCAGCACATCCTTCATAATTTTTAAACATACCAACAGGGTTGTCATGATCACTGTAAAAAAAAAAAAAAAGCCAAAAACCAAACCAAAAAACACCAAACACAAAGAAACCAACAAGCAGGCTATAGTACTTTTCTCTGTCTCAGATCTTTGCTTTCATAAACTCCAGATACCAAATGTAACTATCAAACTGTAAGCCAAAGCTCAGGATTACGAACACAGGATTTAAAGGGGGGTCCAAGTCCTGCCATTTGCTTGCGTAAGAAGTACTTCTGAAGTGGCATAACAGATACAAAATCAAAGACACCAAAAACCCACAGCATTTTCTGAGAGCATATCAACCAAAAGAAAAAGATAAATGGAATTACAACCTTTCGTACTCTCAGTTCCAAGCTGCTGCAAGTGGGAAATACATTCTCTCCTCACAGCTTTCACTACTATCAAAAAGTGCACAAATTGTAAAGCAAGACACACAACTGGTCATGTATTCATCTGCAAGAAAATTTCATGAAAAGGAAAAAAGGAAAGAGCAGAGGGGAAAAAAATTGTAGCTTATAAACCGATCGTTTCAGACTTCAAGAATCTAAGCAGTACGTATTTAAGGAAGCAAAACTATTTTGGCTTGCAGGGACATCTAGTGGCAAGTTTCATGATTTGCATTCCTGGTGATAACTTTTAACAAACTACAATAACACAGAGATTTCATTACTTCATGAGAGCTCTTTCCTTGAAATCATTAATATCAACTTGTAATATTTAACCTACTCACAATCTTACAAATAAAAAACTTCCCCTCCCCCCAGTCATAAAATAATTCCCGGCAGTGAGCTATACCCATAATTTTAGAGAAATACATTAAAAGAACACTAGTTAAAATGTCTTTCTCTCTTGTAGATCTGTTCAAGTCGAGAGCCATAAAACATACTTTAAAGAAATGAAACCCACATCATATCTAATTCTCCACCTATATATTTGCCAAATTTTATCATGTTACAGAACTGCAAACTTGCCTCAGCTGCCCCGAATTCATACTAGTAAATCTTAACATAATATTGTGCAGGCACACGTATAAAGGGTTAGCGCAGAGTCCTGAAACCTAGGAAATGCAGACTCAGTAGCTTAAATAGCAATATTTATTGTAGAATATCATACATTTCCAAGAATCACCTTTGTTTTGCCTTTCTTCTCCAGTTACTTACTTTCATACAGAAACATTGCTTAAAGACCTACTTCACATCTCTCCTTCATATCTACACAACATGAAAGTATTTTTCTTCTTCTAGAAGATTTTTCAGCTATGCTATTTAAACTTTTTGTTTGCTACAAGCATTTAAAATGGTGAGAATACGTGTATTTAGAGAAAAATACGAAGATATCAATACATTTTTTTAATGTATTTATATTACAATTTTTATTTTCATTCTATGTTGTTTACAATAACAAAGCTTCCTTCTAGCTTACCTGGCATAACCAAATTACGTGATTTCAGCATGTGCTGGTAATTCACCTGGGTGACACATATAACTCACTCCTGGCTCTGCTTTCCATACCAGAGCCACACTTAACACACATAAATTTATCACATTTGAACAGTTTTAAACAGTTAAATGATAAAACGAATGTAATTTTGCAACTATTGATGAAAGAATTAATAGTATTTAGCCTTGTGCCATGATTTGTCCAAGTACTAAAATTCTCAGTAAAATCTGTTGAAAACCAAACAGCTGTTTCATAAAATGTATGGTTTAATCCATTTGCCTGACTGTCAGAATTCTAGACCTCTTTATATGCTTTCTTTTTTTTTTTTTTTCCTAATTGAATCAGCCAAGGTCTTGTGAAACAATACAACTATTTGCCTGAAAGTATAAGCGAGACACTCAAAGGAAGCACAGCCTCATGAAAGTGACTCTTCAAACACTACCCCTTCTCATCCCTACTTAAGAGTCTACAGTAAGACTACATAATGAACTAATGAAAAAGTGCAATCCAATACAGGAGCTCACTGTCACCAGGAATGGGAGGTTCCACTCCTCCTTTCTTCATCCCCATTCCTAGATTTGTCATTCATCAGACCCTTCCATGAACCGATTTAACTCAAAAAGCCAACACACTTAAACAAGCAGAAAACACTCAATAGTTTTCCTATGAGGTCAGTGAGTCACGCTAACTCATGGAAAAATCCAACAAGCTACATCATCAGTGAAAGGACGCAGCTGGTACTGGGTAGGAGAAAGGAACAAAGAGCCAAATAAATAGGCAGGAGGAGGGGCAACGCTTTCTCCTTTCAAGAGCAAAGAGTTGTCACATCATGAGCTCAGATGTTCACAAACTCACAGCCTTGGACTAGATACCTAGCTTTTAGACAAAGTCAAGAGAAACAAATCCTACCTTCAATGACTATGCAACACACTCAAGAGAGATCAGACTTCCCGTGAACATCAGGTGAATAAAAACCAAAATTATATATAATTTGAGAAATATGCTAGCATATCTCTTATTTCTTCAACAGTCTGTATTCTACTAATCCACCATCAGCAACTTGCAATAGCCAAAGCAATCACCTTAAATATATATATACACACACACATACTGCGAGAAAAAAAAAAAAAAAATCAGAGAAACATGAAAACCTTTATTATAGGAAGTTCCATAATCTAGATACTGCTCAGATATCACTGCAGAGAATCCAGTGAAAATAAACACTTAATACCTTTGTGTGCCTAAGTGTAGAAATTTTGGAGAACATCTGTATGACTTCTACATTATAGAATCAAGCTCATTCAAACTACCATCACTTCTTCCACAACACTGTTCAAAGTACAAATTCCAACAACAATTAAGCACACATTACTTCAGTGTCCAACCCTACACATGGCTCACAGTATCACCCTTACAATTTCTGTCTTACACAAGAGATATGGTTAATTTTAGGAGGCGAAAAGCAACAAACAAGGTTTTATCTTAACTCAGGATTAAAATAATTGCTTTAGCGACATACACTACTAAGTCAAACTGACAGCAGTTACTGATCAAACTGAAATTTTGCTTGGGAGCTACGGTTGGCAAATCTAGCTGTACTCGAGAACAGCTAACCTACATATGTCAAGTATGTTTTCCACTGGTTTTTTTCATAGCAATAGACCTTCAAACACACATGAGAAACTTTTGCTTACTAGAACCTCATTCATTTTTACTTGGGCATACAGATGACTGCTTGTCACAAATAGTTCTACAGTCCACAACCAAAACTCTTCTGAAAAATCACATCCTTTCATATTGACTTAAAAATAGAGATGTTCAGACAGGGCATGGGTCTCATGCTAGTCTATGTATCCTACACCTCCTGTAGGCAAAAATATGATTCTATGCACCTTACAGTATGTGGACTAAGAGCATGCAAGGCAAAGTGAGCTGTGTAAGTCACCATGACATTTTTACTTGTGGATATAGGAACTTGGTCAGAGGAACAACACTAATAGGGGTGTCACACACCCAGAAGTGCAGAAAATAATCATTATCCTCAAATTGCACATGCCTGAAGTTCACTGGTGAGAAAAAAAAAAAAAAAAAAACATGCAAACGCAAACATTTGAAAACCTGGCAGTGAGCGGGCTCTTCCTATCCCTTTACTTTGCCGCCCCGGGCTTCTGCTCGGTGATTCCCAAACCACCCCAGCCCACGACCAGCCACAACAGAGGCCGCAGCCGGCTGCTACCACCAGACGGGACACAAGACAAAGACAATCGCGCTCCGGGACGGGCTGACGACCCCTCTCCCCGGCTTTGCAGCGCTCTACTCGGTAACTAAAGGCCTAGTGTAGGAGGAGCAAAGGCCGACGGGCCCCCAGGCCGCAGGCCGCGAGATGAAGCCCCAGGCAGGAAGGCCCGCAGTCCGCCCGACCCGCCCTGCCTCTCCTCAGCCGTGCCCTGTCCCTCACACCCCACCTCGCTCAGCCAGCAGCGGCCGCCACCGCTTCGGGGAATTTAAAAATGGCGCCTCACCTCCCGCCGACGCCTCCGCCCGCCGGGCTGCCGCGGCGGCGCCCAGCATGCTGGGAGCGCCGGGGCAGGCCGCGGCCAACCGGGGCGGGGAGGCGAGGCGGCGTTGCCAGGGCAACGGGCTTTGTGCGGGGGCGGAGCCCGGCGCCGCGCCTGCGCCGGCGGTCCCCCCGCCGGTTTGCCCCGCCCCCGAGGGGCGGTGCCCGGCGCCAACGGCGGCTGGGGCGGTTGGTGAGGGGGAGCGGGAGCGGCCGGCCTCGGGCCGGCGCGGAGCGTTTGAAGTGCGGGTTTTGTGCCGCCGTGTCGCGGTCATGAAGCTTCTGCACCGAACTCCACCAAGTTCTGTGCCCGCCGCTGCAGTTTCGCTTGTGACGGGAGGGGGGGGGAAGGGAAACGAAAGCGCGGCCTTGCAGCTCGCGGCAGTTTGGGCGGTGGCAGGTATCTAAGGCCTTCTAGCTGAGGCCAAAAGCCTGCGTTATGTTTAGCGTTCAGCGGTACTTACGGAGCTGCTGTCCACACCAGGCGGAACCCTCAGGCTTGTGTATGGCCACGTACAAAGGAAAATACGTTCCAGGCGTTCGTGGGCAACGGCCGCGGTTTTCTGACAGAATCCAGCTTGTAAGAGCGGCTGGAATACTGTAATCGTGATCTTCTCGTTAACTTACTCAATTCCTCTAGAATCTCTTCGACTAAAGCGGGAGATCGATCATCCAGACCAGTATTGACACTCCCCGAATAAGATTAACAATCCTTTAATAAGGATTAAAATTGGCTTCGAATAATTTATTAGCAGGTGGGTATTACTGATGACACACGCACATCCCCAAGGTGAAAGAGAGAAAAAAAACCCCAAATGTTAAACTTGCCGGTAGCTTTATAGAGATCTGGAGATGACAATTACAGCCGGCTCCCCTAGAGGTGGTTGTAAGCTCAGCTAACAAGAAGGTGCCTGAAACGTACTACAGTCGCTTCCATAGCTACAGTGGCAAGAGTTTAGTACTTACTTCACTGGCTGTGCAGACTGATGTTGCTGTACAGTATACAAGCGTTGTGCTTGTTACAAGTTTCACAAGCGTTGCGCTTGTGGCCAATACCTTTGCAATATTAGAAGTGAAATGTCAACAGTAGTCAATCTATACCGATGTATATACCTATACTGAAAGATGCAACATTACAACAACTTAAAAGTTGACCTTCCAAAATGAACTAAAATTTAATTTTGATGCAAAACGGTTTATGATAAAAAAAACCCGCATAGTTCTACATGACTTTACAATGCAAAAAGTCTTTTAAAAAGTATTATAAAGTTGCATGCTTGACTGTCATTTTCTGTATCGAATTTGTTCACTTTTAAATGATTTTTTTCACTATCAGCTCTACAAATATTAATGCTAACTAAGGTCAAACAGAAATCTTCCTCTCCTCTGCAGCTTCATTAACAGGAATGGTAGTGTGGCCCAGATTCTTTCCCTGGTTCTATTAGTATCCGTTCACATCAGGATTACACAGCTGTAATCTATTGGAAAACAATTCATTTACATGAGAAACATGACGTCAAGAAACTAGGTCGCTCAGTGTGACCTCTGCAGGGAACATAGCAAAAAAATTACAAAATCTAAAATTATTTAGGTAACTAAAATTGACAAACAGAGTTGGTTGTCTATTCAACAGCTAATCTGTTGAATAATGGTGCAATTTTTGTGCAACCATTTCCAGTGTGGAATCGTGTTCTAAGAGGATGACTCAAGATGGTGGAAATCGTGTTACTTTGGTTTTGCCTTCATGTATTTCACATGGATCAAAAAAAAGGTCCGTGTTTCCCTCTGAGGCCCACTGAGTCACGTAATTGTAGTTAATCACCTGATAGCGTTTTTTGAAGTATGGGTGGTGATGATGCTCCTGTTTGTCACAGTGACCGTCTCTCTCTCTCCATGTCTCTCAGCGATGCAAGAAGCTGTGCTGAAAACCTGCTCCTACCCCTGCTTGCTTTAAAAATAGAGCTGCTGTAGTGACTCAGATGGGCTTGACCTGGGAATCTTGTGGAGTACAAGGAAAGAGAGAGAAAAAGCAAGAGACAAGATGGAGTTCAAGGGCATGAGGAAGAGATGGCTGACAGAAGGAGGAATGGAAAGCAGGTGCTTGGGGCTTATGGACACAGAAGAGAGAGAAGAGGGTCAATCAAGAGATGATCCTAGAGGTCAAGAGGGAGAAATGACTAGAAAATAAAGACTATAAATATTACAAGAAAAATGAAAAAAAAAAAACGAGAGAGAAGTAACTATGAAAAGAAGCTATCCTGTTGAGGAGAGAGGGGAAACACATATTGGCGTTTATTTGTTTGTTTTCTCTTTGTTTAAGTCAGTCATACTCTACTAATTAAGTAAGAACATAAAGGAAGCAGGTATAATACCTTTATAATATGTTGGATTATTCCAACACCTGCAATTTCCCTTTTTTGAAACACCTCCCACAACACAGTTTTTTTGTAGAAATAGAAATTTATGCAGCCACAGATCTCTGTAGTTTATTTCACAAAAAAGTAAGGTTTCTTTAAGGTACACTATTTAAATTCACTGTAGGGCTCAAGTAAAAGTAAAGAGATTTCATTTAGAGACCTCAAGGTTTTTGGTTGACAGTATCAGAGATTTTATGTCTCTTTAAATTACATCTTATATTAGTTTGGGGTAGATCAGCATTTCACAGGGCAGCAAGGTTCATCCTCATACAAAGAAATCAAGACAAAGAGCTTTAAAATATGTAGAGAAGCCCGGGAAAATATTTCGATGCATTTTTCAGATACATTCTTTGGAGGACGATACTGTGTAAGTATGGTCAGAAAACTTCTCGATGAGTTTGAAAGCTCTTTTAGACTTCCTTGCTGCCTCAGTTGAGCAAGCTGAAAATAGTTGCTAGATTAGATAAATCCTCAAGCTCCTGTAGCCCAGTGGCATATTTTTAGAGAAGGGTTTTGCTGTTATGCACACGTGCTGCTGCTCTTACCTGTAGTTTAATCCATGCTTAGTTTGTGTCACCTTGACCTGAATCCAACCTGGCAGGATAGAGGCCGAGTGGGGAATTAGTGTTGGGAATACAAGCTCCGGTCATCCTCTGAGTAAGCAGAGCCTGAAAGTGTCCAAATAGTTTAATTGTCTCACACAGTTGTGGCAGAGATGTCTGTGACTGAGTGACGTGCTATTTGTGGTGGAGAGTTAAAACCATACATTGTTTTAGATTGCCTGAGAAAAAGAATATTTTTGGTATTGCAAAATTAGAAGATGAAATTGCTTTTAAGTGCCACAGTGCTGTGATAAGAGTCTTCCCTGGTTAAACTGAGAGGGGTTTTTACCATTGAGCTCAGTAGGGCCAGAATGTCATTTATAGCACGTAGGACATCAGTAGATGTAAAGCATGAGACAGTTTATGAAGCCATTACTCAGGGAAATGTGCTGTGTGGGACTGCTGATCACACAGGCCTTGTGTTCTCTACTTTTCTATTCAGCATGTACATAGAGTTTCTCCTGCTTATAAATACTGACCTCTGCCTCCTTCCCCTTCAACCATGTGGCCGTGACTGTGGGGAAAAAGGATGTTTTGCAGACTAGTACCAACTTATTAAAATGGTATTTAACAGAAATTACAGAGGGAATTTATTGGGATACAAGGAGGTTTCACAGTTTTGTGTATTGTTCTCATATATTACAGGCTTCAGTCCTGACTGTGCTTTCATTTCATAGAATCATAGAATCATAGAATTGTCTAGGTTGGAAGGGACCTTTAAGATCATCTAGTCCAATCATCAACCGAACTCTGATAAAAAACTATCACTAAACCATGTCCCCCAGCACTATGTCAGCCGGTCTTCTGAATACCTCCAGGGATGGTGCCTCAGCCACTTCCCTGGGCAGCCTGTTCCAATGCTTAATAACCCTTTCCGTGTAAAAATTTTTCCTAATATCCAGTCTGAACCTCCCCTGGTGCAATTTGAGGCCATTTCCTCTTGTCCTATCACCTGTGACTTGGGAGAAGAGACCGACCCCCGCCTCTCTACAGCCGCCTTTCAGGTAGTTGTAGAGAGCGCTAAGGTCTCCCTTCAGCCTCCTTTTCTCCAGGCTGAACAACTTCCATTAGATTGATTCCATTCTAGCCACACTAAAAAGAGTTTTTCCAAATTTATGCACACAGGTGGGTAGAACCCCACACGCACCAACTGAAGGGATCACAACTATGTTAAATGCAAGCTCAGTTCTTAAAGTTTCTGTCAAAAGCATGTTGATGCTGCTTTCAGCAGCTTAGCGTTGGCCAACTTCAAGCCTGTCCTAAGGCAGGGGAGTTCAGCCTCTCTGCTTTACTTCTGTCTGAATCGGGTAGGCTGCACATAAAAGGTAACGTAGCATCGATCCATTAGGTAACTTCACGAAACTAACGAGTTGCCACCTAAGTCCACAGCCCAAACATGAATCGAGGAGGATACAGGGTGGAAATTTCTCCTTTCAATTACATCAGCTGAGTGCTAGTTACCAGGGGAGGCAGAACCGGCCGTTTGATTGCCGTACTCTGCCACATTAGCAGGAGCAGAGCGATGGCACATGCGCATTATCGCTACGTTTAAACTGCACTGCTGGCAGTATCCGAACTAACAAGTTCAAAGCAGCTTTTGGTGTGTCTCAATGAGTTGCAGTGCAGTAACAGATGAAGTCTTGGGTGCCTTCGGATGGTTTCTGGCACATTCGTACAGCTTTGGTTCTCGGAGGTATTGGGGGCACCAACACAAAGTGTTTTCAGCGTACACTGCTGGTAAGGGTTATGTGTCTCATCCAGTGATTCCTGACACCGAATAGTGACCGCTACTTGGCTATGAGTGACACTTCTCTTTCTGCGCTAAGTTAAACAGCACAGTTGTGTATTTTCCTCTCTGCCTTTCTATTTTTGGGTGCTAAAACAGTTCCCAGGCTGTGTTATGCACTCTTCAAAGCCAGAGTTACGAACTGACGAGTGAGATGCCTTTTTTGACGTCTGGTTTGCCAGTGCGTTAGCAGGGGTTATTCAGCCCATGCCAGAAGCGGGCAAAAGTTATTAGCCGTTGTGGGGGAACCTGCTGTTTGGCAATGGAGTTAGCCTTAATACAGACTGAGTTCCAGGCACCCGCAAGAAACTCAGCGTGACAAGGCCTTGGAAAGTCTGCAGGTGACACGGGAGCCGCTGTATGCCATTTCCTCGAATAGGAGGAAATAGGAAGTACGGCATGATTGCAAAGCAACAGGCTGTTACTGCACTGTTTCTACCCTGTTCTTGGTATAAAAATAGTATCTTTCCAAATGGCTGCCGGTGCAATCTGACAAGACCTCCGCTTTGTGAAAAATAAATGCAAATGTTTTCCTTTATGTCAGTTATGTTAACTATTAGGCATGTCAGTATTACATTTTTGGCACACGTAACCGAGATTTCTGACAATGTAAAAATTCAGCTTAGGTTTCTAGTTCAGATTTCCAAAAAAAATAGTAATCCAAAGCAAGTCCAACTGCTTGGCACAATAGCATCACGTTTGCATAGCGTGTTCACACAAGCTCTGGAGAAGAGCTCCACTTGATGTTTGCAGTTTTGCCCTGTTATAGCTGTAAATAAAATACAAATTACCAGTTTTGGTCAAAACTGCAGCAGAGCGGAATGCTCAGTTTCATCAGTATTTTAAAGCTGAGGCTTATGTTCAATTGAATAACTTTGTCCCTATCGATTGAATAACTTTGTTACCAACAAAGAAAAACTGATGGGGGTTTGAGTGATCAGACAGCAAGTTTAAGAAACAACATTCATGGTCAAGTAAATGTAAATATTTTTATTTTAAAAAATGTTAATGGCACCTTAGAGGCAGTCATGACTACACAACAAAATATACAAAAATTACATTTCGTAGATGCATCTTTCCACAGTGCTGCACAAAATGAAAATGGTGTGAGAAATGTGGTAGATCACACACTGAGACAATTAACTTTAGTCAATAAAACCAGACAATTTTTGGTACACCTTGGTACTACCAGACCCAGGTTCCCGGGGTAAAAAAGAAAGGTGGCTTTGTGCAAAACTTTCCAACAACAGTACAACTTAATATGCTAAACATACAGCAAATCAACCGTACAAGATAGTTTGATTAGTCCTCATGCAGTCTTTATATACAGCATCATCTCAGTTTGCTTTTTCAGGGAAATTAAGTAATTCCATTAACTAAAAATTTAGGTTTTTCTATAAAAAAATAACTTTTTTTAGTCTTTCACAGCTGTAATGTTAAATTGTGTGATTCTTTCTGTTGGATTCTACTCAGCATCAGAAAGGCCTTTCAAACTTTATCTGAACACAAGCCTTTGATAATCTCTTGTGCTTTAAAGAAGAGCAATATAATTAATTAAAGGCCATGTTCTGGCATGATGGTAAATGAAAAAAGCAGCTAAATATTTGCTTGATTAAAAAAGAGAATAAACTTGCCTGATTGCTATTCCTAGATGGACTTTCAGAAGTGATTAAATTCTGTTATCCAAATTAAAGTGTTTAATTACATTAATCTGCATTTACCTTCTGTTGTACCATTGAATCCAGACGTTAAATGTCTATATCACAGGAAAGGGCCCTGGTTTCCAAAACTGGTTTCCATACCTCCTAAATGAACCACAAGCTTCTGTGGGTTGGTTTGGGGTTTTTTTTCCAAATAACTTCTTATTCATTGATTTTAACTCCAGAAAGCACTACCTGTGATTATGCAGTTGACTTTGTATCAGACATAAGCCTGAGCTGATTCCTCTTTGAACAGCAGCATTCAGCTTTAACTTCAAACACTGGAGTCAGTCCTCCTTTATGTTATTCAGTAGCTACTCATTAGCTTAACCCTTATGATTACAAAACTGAAGCTTATACTTAGGCTGTCAACTTCCAGTCAGTGGATCATGTATCTTTCCTACAGCAAATGGCCTTCACCTATTGAATTTCTGTTCCCCAGATAAGCAGTCATGATTTGGTCAAAGAAAACCATTGGCTTTTAAATATCCTTCATGTAGGGCAGATATCAGATCTATACGTGATGGTCCTGCAGCAGAGGCACTGCAGAACACAAGCGTTCTGATATTAAAGTAAAAAGCCACCAGATTGGATAACGCTTCTCTATGAATTCAGAACAAGACATCACAAGAGCGCAGCAAAATGAGAAGCTGCACGACCATGTATAATGTAAAGCAGAAAGCAGAAAGAGTTTAAACTGTGTCTCAGTCCATGCTGTCAATGACTTAATTGGGTGTTCAACAATAACGGAGTTATATAGCTGAAGCTAGTGGAAGGATGCATTATACAAGTTTTAGAGGAAACCTAATTTAGACTGAATGCTGAAATGGGAGAGATCAGGAAAATTGTGCTAACCTTCACGAGAAACTAAATCTCCAGCAACCTCTGAGCAAAAAAGCTGCCAAAAGCCTATAGAACAGGTATTAACGAACTAACTGAAGGGATTTTCAGTTGGAGAACTACTGTCAAAGGGAAGTGAAATAATTGACTATCAGGCAGCACCAAGCAGAAAAGACGCTGTCTGGCAACTTTTTGTTGAGTGGGAGTGTTTTAGAGGCTCACGCTGAGCAAGCGTAAGGAGTACACTAAGAATGTCTAATGTGTCATATGAGAACATGAAAGCAAACGGTATCCTGACAGAACACGGTTAATTGATTGAGAAGCTGAACAACGAGAGGTCTTGCAGCCATCTGGGGTGGCCAAAGTATACTTTCACAGCAAGGAGAGCTCTGCAGGTCAGATACGTACACTCACACAATCCCAGCCCAAGCGGTGGAAGCGATGCTGATACCAAAGTTAGTGGCACAGGCACCAGCCTGGGCTGCCATACCCTGCTGCTGTTCTTATCTGTTCCCTGTAGGCAAAAGCTAGGAAGAACCTTCCTACACTGAAGCTGCCCCATCGTTCTGCAGGGAGGCCGCCTAGAGTGCAGTTTTAGGGGCAGCTAACGAGTCACTGCAGCAAGGAAGAAAAAGGCTCATCTCCCTTTTCATCCCTGCTTCGCACTCTCAAGACCTTTCCATCAACCCTCTGAATCTCTAGATGCAGAGAACTGTCCACCTCTTTTGCTGGTTTTTCTTCAGCCTAATGAGCTCACCTGGCATACGGAAAACTGCACCACACACCAGTGTCACCTCAAGGTGAGAAACAGGAGGGTGAAAGCAGGAAGGGACACTTCCCCTTTGGGTGGCCTTCTACTTGGCAGAGCTCCTAGCACCACAGCCTTAACTCTGGGCAAAACTATGGCGTTTCACCCAAAAGCAGGCTTTTGCCCTTTGCATCTTTTTTTAATTTCTTGATGCGTTTCACATCCTTCAGTGATTTCAATCCAGCAGGGAAAATAACCTAGAGAAGTTCTGTGCCCATTTACCAATTAGGGTTGTTTTAATTTGCATGAGTAACATTATGCAGCCTTTACAGCTTTTTGTGTCCTCTGCATTAAGGAAATGCAAGACCCTTCTTGCATCAATTTGGACCCTGTCAGATTTTATCAAGACAGTGAGCAATCTTTCACAGGCCCATTGATCTTATGTTCTACCCTCATTTTGCACTGAGGTTGCCTTCCAGGTCTGTAATAGAGTGCCCTTGGAGCAGAAGCCCTCTCGTCCCCAGCTTGTACCATATGAATTTCCTTTGTTCTAAGAAAAACAACTGATCTTTTTCCTGCCTGACCTTGAGACTACCTGACATTACATTTTCAACTACATGCACTAGCACTGGGAGGATTATCTCTTTAAACACATAAAAACTCCTTTGCCTGTTGCATGGTTATTATGTAAAAATTACTAATGTGGTATTTCTTTCTCGCACATGTACCCCTCTGAACCCATTGAACAAAATGCTAGACAAACAGTGTTTTCTCGAGTGGCCAAACCAGAAGGTGGCTGTGCAAATGGAGTAGAAGAGTAGAGGTTGTAATAAAGATGGCAAGAAAACACCATGAAGCTTTCACAGCTTTCTAAGGATCAGTACCAGGACCCTTGGGTTTTTTATAATGGATTTATAATGTTGTGGTCTATGGAAATGGGGGCGGGAAGTTATATGGTCGATTATTAAAAAGAGTGGTAGAATTTAGGAAAAGACTTCAGAAAGGAAAGGACTCTGAATAGAAGCACGCTCATTGGCTACAGAAATGGAAAGTATGGACTATAAAAAAGACATTATACGCCTTTTCAAAAATGAAGATAAGAACAGATTATATGAAAACAGTGGAAAAGACCAAGGGCATAAAAATAAACCAAGGGAAACCCTTTCTTGTGAGGTAAAGGCCAGGAAAGAGCTACTTCTTTTTTCCTTTTAATCTTTTTAAGACTGTAAAAGAGACTTTCCTGTGAAGATAAGTTTATGAGCTGCATCAGTGGAAGCGATCCCCTCGATTTATGAGCCGGCTGTAAAAGGAGGCTAGGTACTTGGAAGGGGGGGTGAAGGCCTGTTGCAATGCACATGTACAGTGCCAAAATGCGTTAAGAGACATGAGAAGAAAGGTCTCCCTGAACCAAACAGCAGCAGCAGCACATGCAGCAATTAAAACAGAAAAGTTAAATACATAGTATCTCTTTCTTTCTTCAGGGGATACCAGGAATACACCGGTGAAGGCAAAGAGAAAAAAAAAAAAAAGGAAAAGAAGAACGTGTCTATATAATAATTCTTCCTGACACAGCCAGAGATAAACTGATTGGTAAGTCTGGGCTTTATAAAGTCATAACCCTCTCAGCAGGACTTTTTCCTTTCCACTCCACCTTTCCTCCGAAGATGAGGCAGGGCTGGGCTAGGATAACATGGGTGTGCCTGACCTGATCCATTTCCGGTGCCTGTGAGCTGGCACAATCCCTCCTGATTTCTCTGTTCAAAGGTGTAGCACATGTAAAGAATTCTTTAATGACTTTTAAAGTGTTTTAATTGAATTTTCTAAATGCTGAGTCATATCATTATTTATGCAGTTAATTTTGTCTTTCCTTCAGTCCCTGAAGCCACAAAAAGTAACTGTATTCATTGTTCATCCAATTATGGTAAAATGTCAAAGTTCTTCCCCTGCCCCCTCGTGCCCCCTCCCTTTCCTCAGAATAAAGTTTTCTGAATTTCTACACCAACTATTGCACTTGATTGAAATCACAAGCATCCAGTAACCCCTCCCCGCCCCCTACCCCATAAAACCAGCATAGCAAATACAGCAACCGAAAAGAAAATCTGTCGTGAAAATTGTTTTCAAAGTAAGTAATACTGAACATCAAATAACTGGAGACACTCTCTTTTCATTTAACAGAGAGCAGAGAATAATTCTGGTTGTGGTGGTTTGTTTTATTTTGTTTTTATTAGAGATCTTGTTTTACATCATGGCTGAAAGCCAAGCAGATTTCAGGGAAATTTTTTTGCAGTTTTTAAATCAAGCAAAATAAATTCCAGTAAGAAAACAAACCCAACCCTGTGTCCTAGTAGTGGTACTGTATGCTAATACATTATTTTCAGGAATGTTTGTCAAGAGAGTCTGCACAGTGATTGTATATTTACAGTAGTTTAACTCCCTGCTCCCCAAAGAAGCTGTTCCCTCATGTTTCTTCCACATTACTTAACTTGACACAAGAAAGAAATCCACTATACCCAGAGTCCCAGCACCTATCTGCTCTGCATTCAGTTAGAGTACCCCAACAATTCAGTGCTCACAAAGGCTAACCTAAACGTTGCCTTGCTGTGTACTCCTTTCCCCTTGCAGGTTGCAGGGCTTGAGGCAAGGGAGTGCTCTGGTCTGCATGACAACTTACCCGCCAGTTACTTGCTTCTTTACTCCTTTACAAAGTGGCACTGAGATCTTGTCATTCAGTTCAGTTCAGCTTTGGAAGCCTTAGGCCACATTTGTGTGTTTCCCAAGTGTGATAAGGAACAGTGCCAGGACAGAACAACCACTAACTGTGGTCAACAGTCATCACTGGTCTAATTTACAAACAATAAACCCTCTGTGTAAAAGGTTACTAGGAGATGAATCACATTTTCCTGGTCCTGAAAACTAGAAACCCCAAATACAGATATTCATTAATTTAGAATCAAGAACTATTAATACATATGACCGTATAATTTGGCTTATCATTCTAGTTAGATTCAGAGAGAAAATTAACTTATTAGTCTAACAGGGCTGATACACATTATGGTGCACTCCCTCCCGATCACACTCTTTGCACTCCAGTCTCGTAAAAAAAAGCACACCCAACACTTGCAGTTGCTTGGATCTGTCCCAGAGCATCATACCACCTTTTGCGGGTGTGGGTCTGTAAAGTGGAAAACACGTTGGATTAAGGCAGAAGACCAACATAAGCGAGCAGTTCATCACAGACACAGCCAATTAGACACAATCGGCTTGAACAGGCAAGTGACTGCCAACAAATATGCATTTATGTATTTACACCTTAAAGTCCAAGAGTCTTTGTAGCCTTCTCCATCCAGTCCGCATGTTTAAACTGACAAAAAATAATCTGTACACACAGCACTTAAACAGGGAGGCAAAGGAAAAAAAAACTGAAAAAGAAAGCAGGCAGACCAGCAGCTTCATCTTGGTATAATCATCCTTTCTATGGCACAAATGATATGATCCCAGTTTTTACAAAATATTGCCAGCAGTGTCACTGCGAAAAAAGTGCAGATGATATGAAAACGGCTCTTCATCATAGGAGCAATGAACTTTGCAATAGTAGAAACACACACTAAGATGACAGTCATGAAGGCCAGGATAACATTTATACATTTCCCCAGGAGCACTTTGGCATTAACCGTTTCCGACTGCTGCGCTTGCTGTTCTTGCTGATGGAGCTCCAGCTTTGAAACCCGGGTCTGGCATGATTCCAAGGCTTCCTGAAGACAGAAAACAAGAATTAGGGCAATTCTATTTCCATACACCACTTTTCCCATTTTAGCTGTAGAGCCATCCATCAGCTAGATAGAAGTGTAATTTATTATAGACTCCTAAAACTTGAATGAACCACCAACTCACAAATGCACAGATACATCTGCATGTGCGTATCACTGTTTGCTCAGGCATAATCAATTCTGACAACACTGTCCAAAATGCAGTTTTTACATTTTTCATGCTTGAGAAAAAAAAATATAACAACTCTAATGGTCATGACAGATAATGTTTCCTGCATATACTGATGAGATAAAGAACTGGGAAAGCTGTTGCCATGGCAACTTTCACAGCATTAAAACAGCATCAAAGTAAGTTTCTTTGTATACACGGTAGAAAACATTGGGGTAGTACACGCTTGCTGCCATAATAATTAAATCTACTTTGCAACATGGAGCATGTGGTTTACACCATGTCTTCGGTCTACATTACCTTTTTTACTCAAAGCCACTACAGTGCTGAGATTGAGTCCTCAGTAAGAGGTTGTCTTCTCCCCCTGTCAGTGTGAATGAATTAATGAAGGCTCATTAATCCATACCCCAAGCGGGCAGCGTGCACTGGAGAAATCTGTGGTGATGCTTTTATGGGATTCTCTCTCACATGATATATTCCACTTCACATTTTGTTCTACAGAAAGCAGACCTTGCGCTTCTGCTTGAGGGTAGACTAAAAATGGCCTTTGAGTAAAATGGTTCCCAAGTCACTAACCCTATACTTGAGGCCTCTCAAAGTGAAACATGGAAAAATTTCCTACTGCTTCACTTACTTGCCAAAATGCCACTTTTTGCTGGAGCTGCAACTTGGGCACCACAATGTAACATAGTGCAAGGCTATAACTAATGAGATTGATCAACTTGACATAACATTTTACCACTGTGTTAAAAGGGAAAATTATGCTCCAGTTTCCTGACTTTCTTCCCCACTCTCAAACTCCAAACATTTTCCTTGCACTGGCAGGGGTGTTCACCTGATCCCACAGTAAGCTGATTCAACCCAATCCTCCACATAAAAACAAAAAAACAAACAGGACCACTGCACACAGAGTTATTAGCTTTCTTTGGCTGGCTCACTCCTCCCTTGTTTTGGCAAGTTGAACTGGCTTACCATGTGACCAGCCAGGCACTCAAGTCCACACAAAGCACATGGGACAGTACCTGACAAAAGGCTTCTTCCTTTCACTGTTCTAGGAGTTAGCAAGACAGTTCTTAACGGGTGGCATAAAGTCCCTTAAGGTTCATGCATGCTCTCCACTACACACTAAAGAGCCTTCCTGGTCTTTCTTCCACTCTGACCATAAATTATTCTCAAATCATCTTGTGCTGCTTTGGAGAAAGTCCAGCTGTAAAAGTCCAATACCGGCAGTTCTGCATTGAGAGGCTGAGCAAGTGTTTTAAAAACGCTCTGCCCATCCCTTAGGGACAGAGTGCTCTGAAGGTAGGCTGTTACTTAAAATATCCACAACTTACAGGCTTTTACTCTATTTTAGCTTATTTGCCAAACCCCCTAAGACCCAAATGTACAGAGAGAGAAGAAACAAGGCTGTAGCAACGTAGCGCTTCAATTAGTTTTAAAAGTCTCTGACACCCCTCCAGGGTTCTGCTAATGAGTCAGTGAACATTTCACAGCCCTTCCGCTGGAGAACTCGGGTCTCATTCCATTTTTACATCCTCAAGATGCCTTCACAGAAAGGAGTCCTGCATGAGACACCTCTCTTCTTTAAACCTATACAGGAACTTATGATATGCTTAGATTCAGCACTATCTCTTTCCCACTCTGTTCCCAGGGTGTTCCCAACTCTCACATCAACCAGGGAACAGGGTGATCATCCCGCTGCCTGCGCTCTCTGTGTTCAGAAATGCTTAGACTTTGGGTAGAAATATTGTGCATTAATAAAATTATATTATGTTGTATATAACTATTCAAGTATGTAACTACATGCTGTCAGGATGGACTTGTAGAAATTATTATTGGCTTTTGATTGAAGCCAGACATGACTACAACTGATCACTGAGGTGAACACACCCTACAGCTTTAATTATACGGGCCGTTGGAACCATGGATTAAAATTGTTAAATTATAATTGGCAAATCTACAAGTTTATTTATCAATTAGCTTTCTAACTTTTTACCTTAAACTCAATTTATAATAAACCTTGCCAGTGATATGTCTACATATCGTTGAAAGTAAAACCTCTGAGCAAGAGGTTCGTGTTAGGACATTGTCAAAAGTGGCATTTTACACAATACAAGGAGACTAAATCCCTGCCTCCTCTGGTGCAAGAAATTAAAACAGGCCATTCTTGATCCACAAGCCTGCCTGGGCTATATCATCAATTCCAGCACATAAAAATTCCAAATCCCTTGAAACAACTAAGATTTAGACGTGCCGGGTTTTCATCTTAAACCAGACAAAACACAGGCTTAAATCTTTCCCCAGATTCCTTATATACAAAGCTGTAGAAAGATGCAACTATTGTACAGTACGAGATTTCTACAAAGTCTTAGAAGTTTATGAGAAGGAAAAAAAAGTACCTGAACGTCTCGTGATCGCTCATATGCTTGATACGCCACTTTCTCCTCTATGCTGGCCAGCTCTTGTTTCAAGTTTGCTGTCTCATGTTGATGAAGATCAGTGAGGTCATTTAACTGGTCTTCCAATCTTTCATATCTTATTGGGAAAAAAGGTCTAAATTTAGTGCATGCTAGATCATGAAAACAATTACACGTTTTAAAAGGTAACTTCTCAGTGTACTATGGATTCCTCTGACTGGCATTACAGAGCACATAAAGAAATCAGTAAAAACTTTGGAAACCCTCCATAAGCATTTATTCAGCAAACTGAAAGCCTTTTTGAGTGTTCCCTTGCTGGCAGTGGGTGTCAAAGAGCAAATATTTGTACATCATTGGCAAATTATATGAACTATAAACAGTGGCTAAGGGTATCCAACTCACATTTTTCCTTTTCTCACTTTTCATTTAGACAAGAAGATATGGTTTCATAAGTAAGCCTGAGCCAGTTAACAGCTCGCCAATAGTGAAAGGAAAAATATGTTCCCTGGATCCCCTTTCCAACAGAACTGCAAGGTCCTGCCATTCATGTACAGCCTGTTCTGGCATGTCTGTGCACAGTAAACCATTTCAACTAAACCACCAGGAAAATAATTTTTTTTTTTGGTGAGTTTATTACTTGATTTAACACACAAACTGGCAAACACTGCAGTTGGCACAAAAATGATAGAGGCAAAATTATCCAGCTGTGGAAATGGTGGCAGGAGGTTTGAGATCTTAATGGCAGTTAGCAGTCAGAAAAGGCTGTTCTGCCTTCTCCTGAAACCAAGTCCTGAGCACAGTAGGCCATTTGCTCTGTTCTTTCCTCCCCCATGTTACCACCTTATATCCAGCCTTCCCTTGTATTTCAAGAAGTGTAAACAAGGGAAACATTAAATATTGCAATTCATACTGAGTTTTTGCCCATTAGCGTAGTAAAGACTTCAAGAATCAACACTTTAACAAGCAATGTGACAAATGGGCTATCGGTACAGCAGGTGCAAGCCCTCTGTAGAACACATCTCACTTCCCACAGTGATAAATGAAGGATGATAAAGGAATTAATTGCCAAGTAACAAATGCAACAGGAAGTTGTGCTACGGCACTTAAAATTACATTTCACAGTGGTGCGTTACCCCAGGGTACAAAGTGTCATTGCATCCATGAGATAGCAACGTGTCTCAGAAGTATTTGGACAAGGTACTCAGGACTAAAGGGTGTATTTATCAGCTGTATATCAGCTCTGCTACACCATAGGCTGATTAGCATTTTCAAGTCACAATAGATGGGAATTCTTCCACCAGTTACAAAACAATTGGCATCTCCTATTGGCAGTATTACAATGGCAGTAATACAATATGCCAGTTAGATGTCAGAAGCAAGATTTTCTGACACACCTTCAACAAAAGGCAAAGAGCTACCACATCATTTGATAGGAAATCGTAGTGTTCTACATGTATTTTCAGTTATTTGAATGAGTAGCACATTTTAATAACAGATATTGATTGGAATTATTTTTTCCTCTTGCTTCTGAAATATCACACACACAAGCACATACCCACGTTTACACTTTCCAAATAGCTTCTATACCCATTCAAAAGTCATTTCAAGAGAACAGTTAAAAAAATAATACCTATATCTTTCCTCTTGTAACATCTGAGAAATAAAGCCATAGTCTCTTTTAAATTGTGCTTTTAAATTCTCAATGTCATCAGCTAATTGGGACTGTGTCTCCTTGATTTCCCTTAGTTCTTCCAAAATCATGGAAAGTTTTCCTTGGCTATCCAGAGTACCTGCCACAGCAGGACCAAAGGAAGTATTCCCATTGCTATCTGCTGAGCCAGAGGTCCCGCTGGAGCACTCATCATCACTAACATATTTTGGTTTGGCAACAATGGTGGCACTGCCCCCATACGTTCTAGAACTCGATTCTGGCCGAAATTCATCCAAGGTATTTTTGAGATGAGCAATGTTGTCTGCACTACCAAATTTGTTTCGGATCAGGTTTGCAAACTCTCTAGACTTGCTGAAAACAAAGACAGGCGGTGTCAAGGACACACCCGGCACCCCCGACTTGCTGCTCTCTGTTCCATGCCCAGAGGTACGAGACTTTCCATGCTGAATATCTTTCAAGTTATCTTTGGAAGTATCCTTAGTACTTTTGGAAGAGCCATTTTGTTCAATATCCTTGAGCTTTTTGTGATACTGTTCCAATTTCTTCTGCAGCTGGGCAATGGAGTGGGCAGATTTCTGGTTCTTCTTCTCAAAGACTTGCTTAATGCGCCCAGCCTGTTGCTTGTCTGCACTGTTTACCAGTTTCAAATATTCAGCCACGTTTCCATCTCGAGCTGTTTGTTCAACTTTGATTTGTTCCGTAACCTTGAGGATTTTCTGTTTCAAGCTATCTGCACTGAGTTTGACTTTGTGAAACTCTAGGACCCCATCTGGTACGTCAAAGTTCAGGTTGGTGTCAGAGCCTCCACGGCGAATGTTAAGTGGTAAACTCAGAGTATTCATATCATGTCTTTCCACCTGAGGAGAGAGAAAAGAATAAATGAAATTTCAAATTTACTCTTTTAAATCCAACTTTCAGTTTCCTTTTCTGCACGTTGATTATAACAAGTACACAATATAAAGTAGCTTACAGTAGGACAAGAGCAATTTCCTCATATGAAGTCAAAGCCACAGGGGAGGCATGAAACAAGAATGACCTAACCAGAATAGCATCATCTTGTGCTAGCCTCTGGGACAAAGAATGTACATTTCATTAAAGCTACCACAACATCGTATCTGTAGAGACTGCTTAACAAACACCCTAGCCATAACAGGTTTTCAGAGCTTTAAGACCAGAAGGAACTAATACAATTGCTCAGGCAAGACAATTGCAGAGACAAGGCAGAAGCTATATTAAAGTATCTTTTAAAAATGCATCTGTGAAATGCTTTAACTGCTCTTTACTTCAAAATGCCTGACATCCTATGTTAAAAGTTTGATTTCCAATTACAGTATTTATTATTGTCTATAATAATTAACACCTTGCAGCAAGATCTATGTGCACATACATGTCCAGTCATCACCATTCAATCTTCTCCTTCATTAAAAACATAAAAATATCATTAAGCATTGTTGTAAGAACTGTTTTCTCATCCTTCCAGAGTTTTGGTGGCCCTCTTGGAAATTCTCTCCAGAATTCCTGTATTCCCCTTAAAATACAGGCTCAGGAACCAGACATGGTGTCCTGCTGCGTTTATTATATGCATCATGCACATATTGATCAGGAGAACTATTCTCACCCTTTGTCTATCATGATGGGTTACAAACACAGAGGGCGTAATACAGCCATAAAATTGGATCTGTATCTGACCATTTCAGAGACAAGATCATCTCCACTCCTACTTTATATTCTTATCCTTATATTACTTTTTTTTTTTTTTTTTTTTCCTTTTTCTTTTGCTACTGCACTGCTCATGGTGCAAACTACGTAACATAAAAGTTCACACTCACCAGCCTCTAAGAAAAATGGACACTTGAAAAAAGCAAACTGAAGGGCTCTAGAGTTGACAATTTCTTCTGGAGAATATTCGTGACCTTTAAGTCTTGTACTCTATTCCAAGAATTAAATCAGTGCTGTGGCCTAATAGTTCTGCGCTTTACCAGTTCATTAAAAATAATCGATATCAAACCATATGCTTAATTATTAAAAAGAGGTGTAAGTAATTTTTATAAATATGTAAAAATTGTATATTATTTAATGTTATTGCTCATACATGCTTCACAGAAAATCCACTTTATTGATGAGATCTCATTTTAGCATTTGCACATGACACACATGGATGGCATTCTATATTCAGGGTCATATCCAATTTAAAGAGTGACAAAAATCACAAGTGTCAAAACTAACTTCCATTTTTATTGATTTTGTTTTTTATAATTGAACAAGTTTTTAAAATATAACTAATAGAAAAAAACCGGCTTTTACATATCACTTTTTAAAGTGATAACACTCATAATACTGTTGTGGTAGCTAAAATATGCGTTTAATACAGACAAAAATTGTTTGACATGGGATACTTGTATCTTTCCAAAGACTCATACAGCAAAGAAAAACAATCAAGGCAAATAGCTGAAAAGCTTAGATACTAGATCTGTACCCCATATTGCAAATATTTCTTTAAATGCAGTTACTGGGTCTGGACAAATTCAGTAAAGAGGAAAAAAAGCTCAGTATAAACAACAGTTTCCTGAAACAACCTAAGACATTTTTGAATAACCTTTGGCACAAAATTATACTGTAATAAATCACGGAATCGCATATCTGCAATATCTTGCATATCTGCAAGACAGATCCCTCACTGATGTCACTCAGGACAAGCTGTACATACTTCCAAGAATGGGTGGGTCTACCTCTAACCTTTATACAGCATTAAGTGTTTACTTCCTTACTACAAAATAGTCTAAAAATATATTGTAATAATTGGATACAAGCCCAAACCAGAACCCCTTCTCCCTTATGTCCTCTCCCTCACTGGAGTCTCTAGCGGTCAGCAGGGTCTATCATCACCATGCCCTCCCACCTTCCTGGAACTTCAAGGTCACAACATCAATGGAGATAAAAAGAACAATAGTGTCCAGGGAATATATCTGCTGGAAGTTGCATTGCTTTTGGAGCTGTAGGAAATGAATTAGCATGTGGCAAAACTACTTCTGAAATGAGTAAAACTAATCATAGGGTCAGTTTAAATTCAGTGAAGTTTAGAAAAGAACTGTGTCTAAATTCCCAAAACGCTACTATGAGTAGGTTTTTTGCCCACTGGATTGAGAGCTCACAAAGGGTACGGAAGAGTCATATCCAAGACATTCCTCTATCTGATTGTATTTTGCCAAAATGGCAGTTCTCCTCTTGCCATCATGATGCAAGGCTGGGTCAAGCAATATGTGCCCTTGAAATCTTCTCCTGATGTAATACACCCTTTTGTTGGTGGAGTGGGGTTTTGGGGGGTTTTGTGCTGTTGGTTGGTGGTTTTTTTTTTCTTTTTGGTTTGTTGGTTTTGTGTGGGTTTGCAGGAGAGAGTTTTGGGGTTTGTTTGTTCTTTTTTGTTGTTGTTGTGGTTTTTGTTTTAAATCAGAAGCAAGCAGACAATGAAAAGTGGCCTGTCACCCATCTTCTATCTTGACGAGGTAGAACAGTTTGGCAAAGATCCATTTGTGATTGCTTTATAGCTCAACACTAATGTTACACCAGAGGTACAACTTCAAATCCTATCAAGTCCTATCCTAAAGCCTCCTTCCTGCAACAGTCTCATCTTGAGATGTCTTTTTAACTGGGGCTTAAAGAGACCCTTTCATTTTATGGAGCAGTTCACACATACACTCTGCTACAACCCAGTTGAGAACTAATGGTAATCTTTGTGCTGCTCTAGCTTTTAAGAACAGTGATTTAGGACTGCAGCAATTCAGGCTCCTTGCCTGCATCAGAGCCAGACACCAGAGGTGACTAAGATAGGTACCTCTCAGAGGTGAAGCGACTTTCTTCTGCCTCAACTCCCTTTTTTCCAAGGAGCCAAGCTCTTCATGCAGCCTGTCCCAAGCCAAAGTCCAGAGCTTCAAAAGGGGTAACAGAATAACCGCTCTGTGCAATGAACACAAGCGCACTGCTAGGAATCCTTCATCACTCATGAATTGGCAGGTTACCATCCAGTTACCATCTTAAATGGTAACTGGAGGGCTGGGTAAAAGGCGACCTGCAATTCCTACAGAAGCACTCAGAGCACAATAGTGCTTTGAAAACACAAACACAGAAGCAAGGATTAAGGATTTTACTGGCATCGCAATTATCCATGTTTTCTCACTTACAGTCTTCGAAACCGACCCAAAGCTCAGATTTGCAGGCCATGCTAACAATGAGCTCAGAGCACAAAAGGACCCACGTGCCCAAATACCACTGGTAAGACCGTTGGAAAGGGGTTCCATATGGACAGGAACTCCTGAGTGGTTGAGAACATCATGCTTAGCAGCCTGTGTAGATTGGCCATTATATCCTCTGCTTGCAAAATACAAAGCAGACTAGAAGGTTATTTCTTCCCCAAAGGTCTGGGAGGAAGAAATCTGTAGTGAATAGATCATAGAGAGTATGCAGCCCACCCTAATGCATCCCATCCTCAAGCACTCATCTCACGGCTGCTCAGATAAATCACTTCCTCTGTTCCACTGACTGTGTCAATAGCTCTGCACTGACAAATGAGAGCTCAGCCACCTATATTTAGGTGGCAAACCGAATTGTGCTGTTTATTTCATAAATTTCTTTTATAATATTTTAAGAACTGGCTGAAAGAAGCACAGAGAAAAAGCATTTGCAGGACATAATCACTGACTGCACATACGCACCAAGCTCCATAAATTACGCATCTTTGCATTGTCTCACTAACAGAAGCAACACACGAAGACACAGTGATCTACAATAGGCTCACTTTAAAGTTGGTTGTTTTTTTTTCTTTTCCCAAACAGCCTCATTACCATCACCAGTCATAGCTGTGCAAGCGAAACAAAATCTTATGATCACAATTTAAGTCTATCTTGCAAGACTTTTAGAGGGGCAATTGATTAGTGCTTAGAAAAAGAATCCCATAAGAAACATACACAATAGGATTAAGACAGCTCTAAAGCTTTTATGGTTTAGAAATAGCAACAAAAATAATCAGGAGTAATTCTCTTTTTGTCAAGAAATATATATCTACCAGAAGCACAGGGATTCCAATGGGTAAAAAGGCATGCAGAGGAGGTTTTGTCACTTTTTCAGTATATTCCAAAGCAGAAATGTGTTTGGAGAGAGAGTTTTACTATCTTGTTCAAATTCATTGCTCCTTCTAAAACCCACAAGAGAAGAGTCCTTCATGGAAGGTTTAAAACAGTGCTTAATCATCATAAAAGGTTTTAAGCTATATAAAATCAGCCCCCAAAATTACTGTACAGTATGTTACAGCAAAACACATTCTGCTCATACTTTTCTAAAGACTTAATAGTAATACCTAGAAGTACCTACACTGAGAAGATCATACCAATAATGACTCTTGAGTATATAGGAATGGAGGGAGAGAGCAAACCCTGCTTCTACTTTTTACCAAGGAAATCAGAGATCCAGGGTAAATGATTTGTCTGAGGCCACTTCCAATAACACAAAAGGTTGTTCTTTTATCAACAACAGTTCCTCCATCACCTATCAAAAAGACTAACACTAAAGCTGTAAGGCATCTCACTAATACACACATCAGGGGTTTATTCCAGGTGGTAGTCAAAGATAATCCCAGATACCCTTTGGCAGGTACCTGCACTTCAATATTCAAAGGCTAGGGAGCTTCAAGGCCATTTCATGAGTAAGGCATCGTACAGAGGCAGAATAGCCTGTAGAGCTTTGGATACTTCTGAAACTTTTCCCCATTATGCCAACATGGTCTGGTCATTGTAAAAATTCAGTTGTTATACCGAGCAACCTAGGCAAGGCCTCAGACAGTTGAGACTATAAGCACAGGCACCTCAAGAAAGACGTAAATGTGCTTGCAATTCTGGTTTAAGTGGGAAAAAATCCCAGTTTAAAATGCTTTAAAACGAGTTCTGTAGAAAGCAATGCCAAAGAAAGTATATACAATTAAGTTCTGCTGTTTTTAGAAAGACAGCCTTTACTGTCTTGAGTCTAATCTGGTCAATGCCAAATAGCTATGTATAACCTGTGACCCAAACAGCCAAGATCACATCAACGTTTTTTTGCCTCAAATCCTATGGACATGCTCAGTTTAAACTAGGAGTGTCCCAGAAATAACCTTTTATCTAATTTCTAATTAAAGGACTGAACTAAGGCCAAATTAGCTGGGTCACTGCTTGCGTGTAAATAAGTCTTTAGATATGGTACTATTTCAGTTTAAACCAACAATGGGAGAAGAGAACAATGGGGGGAAGAGACAGTTTTCTGCTTCATTGCTATCACCAGCGCCTTCAAAATCCAGCAACATCCACTGAAAATTCTCCCGTGTCTCAATTTGCTCTCGGTCCTGTTCCAGGTTGTTCTGCAGCATAAAACTCACACGAGCAAACCAGTTCCAATACAAACAACTGCTTTGCCAAGACACTGCAAACATCAACAGGCCTTTGTAACACAGTAAGTAACCTACTTTCTATTTACCGTCCAGCAGTCATGTTAAAAAAAAAAAATACCAAAAAATAAATCACTGCCATGGCTAGGGAAAACAATACAGCAATAAACTAATACTCAGATTTACTATGTTAACTTTCTTAAGTGGGCAAGAGGTAGGCTCCACACCCCACAGTTAACTATTTTGTTTCAGCTCAGTCCCATTCTTTAGATAAGCACCATTAATTAAGGAAGGGTCATTAAAATACTCTCTTCTAACTTCTTAAAATAAATGTCATTTTATGTGTATGTTCCTTCTCTCTCAGGTTTCCATAGCAATATATGGAAATACTTGGGAACCCCAAAGCCCCAGGCGCTACACGGATGGTTCCATTGAGAAGCACAAGAAGCCTGCACTCCCGCTGAAGGAGAGTGCCTTTCACCTGACACAAATCCCTCAAAACACAGCCACTATGAATCAGTGTGGGGGTGGCATACTTTTGAAGGGTGATGCAAGACATTCTGTATCCCTTCTAGACTAATTGTTCATCTCACTTCTAGTGGTTCTAATAGGTGCTTTCCCACCCTCCCCACCCTGCTTTTGTGGATTTTCTTCCCCTTTCATTCAATAACAAGCTTTCTTTTTCTAAAGATGTTCACATAGGTGGCAAGAATGAAGTTTTTCAGAATACTATGGAATACTCTATGAAAAGCCAGCTGCTATACATTTTCAATTATTAAATCCTTTTCTATGAATGTGAATTTGATAAATAGCCAGCCACATCCCTGCCATGGCTAACCACTTCTCAGAGTTACAGCATATGCTTCTGATTTCGAGTGTGCTTTCCTTCGTGTCACTCCACTGTCTAACTTCACATCACAAATTATCTATTCCATGTTGATAAAGCTGCAACAGCTCACGCTGCTCCCTCCACCCAATTCTTTCTGTTTCACAGTCAGCTCTTAAAATTTCAGCGCTATTCATATTGGTTTAAGCATTTCCTGAAACCCCATCTCCTAGAACTGTACAATCATACAAGGGACTTTCATGGACTATCACTAGATTTCTTGCCCTCAGTTACAAAGAAATAATTCCCACATCTAACTTAACAGTCAACAACGAACCAAGTCCTCCTTCCCCCAAAATACAGACAAGGTTAAGGACATTATTTAAAATGTGATTTACAGATCTACAAAAATCAAACCCGCAACCCAACACTGATTTTAGAAAGTATAATTCATGACTTTTTACTGCTTAGAGCTGGCAACATTTACATAAAAACCTATTTTCTAACAAGAACATTAAGATTTTACGGTAGCAGGGAATTTTGGAAGTACTACCACTTAGAGATAAAACACTCTTTATCCAGATAGACTGACCATCAATAGGCAAAAGACACAAGACATGAGTCTCCTGTTTGTTTTAACCATTGAAATACTTCCATTTATAAACAAGAGAACAATAGCTCCATCACGCATCAGATCTTTTCATTTGCGTTAATGCTGTGGCAGCACATCCTGAGCATATAAACAATCACATCTTGTCCTGTACATGAACTGAGTCACTTGCTCAAAGGAGCCTGCTTGCTTTTTCCTTTTTTCCCCACCATTCTTTCCACATTGCGCTGATAAGGTAACACCTCAAAAATACGATTCTTTTACACCAGCAGTTCTGCCTATGTACAGGACTTTTAGTTCATTTTTTGATACGAAGGACTAATCAAAAGATAAAGTCTGCTTCACTATATTATGTGATCAACAACCATAGGCTGTTAAGCAGCTTAGATGTCATTTTTCATTATTATGGGAACTACTGGAAGGCCTACAGCCATGGCTTTGATCCCTCTTTAAAACGACTTCACGCACACATGATACTCCTCCTATCTTTCTAACTTTTAGATATTAGGGATTCTAAGCTTTGCTTGTCCATTAAGTTCAATACGTGGTAGCCCTCCTTCCAGGTGTCAGCAGCAAACAAACCAACCTATTTGAACTTGGGAAGTATGTTGAACGCCACAAGGTCTCTCCTTCATCTCTCCTCCTCCCCATCCCTGCCCTTGTACTTCAGGCTGCTTTTCAGGAAAGGATCTCCATTCTGAAGAGTATTTTATTTACCTCTCCATGGTAACTAGTACATCTCCTGACAAGTCAACTTTATTTTTTAAAGCTTGGTTACTTATATACAGAAGCAAACTTTCACTATTTGCCATATTACACATATATGAGTACTTTTCTTTTTTCTTGTTGTTCCACACCTGATATCCAAGGCATGTATTTGTACCCAATACCACAAATAAGCCCAAAGGCAGAGAACTGCAGAGAAACTGAGCCATGAAAAATCAAAAACCTTGGCCATATTTCATGATCTACATATACTGAAAGAAAAAGAGAAACAAGATAACAAGGCCCAGAAAGAAAGAAAAGAAATAAAAGGTTTTATTTTAAAACCTACTTTATAAAAAAAAAGTTTTAAATTATTTTTATTAACAAAACTGTATTTCATTATGCAAGATAAGGACAATTAAAACTGAAATAACACAGGTGGCATTATTATACAGGTCATTTGTTATTCATAAACACTGCTGCAATAATGATATTTTAAGCTACTATGCATAACCGATTAACACTGCTCTGAATAAACTCTGGACAAAACATCTTAATTGCAGTGCAGTAAGTGCCAAAATTCTCTGCAGATTCAATGTATTTAAACCTCTACCTCCTGAAGACCACAACAACAGAACTTTAAAGCATTTTCTTATTCACATTTCTTTTAAAACTAGCAAAAATCTTTTCCTTCTTTGTCACTGAAGGGGCAATATAAAGTACTAGGCAACAGAACCGCAGTTTCCTGCTCAGGCAATATTCTTTGTGAATCTTCTTCCTGGAAGAAAATGAAACATTGTCCCCCAAGTTAATATAAATAACAGTGTTTTGAAAAGTAAAAATATAACTGAACATGGTTTTTGCTGCTGTGATTATGCTACTAAACTGGGTCACAGACGATGCTTTCCATTCATGAATAGAACTAATCAAATCTTCTCCAGAGCAACTATAAGGGTTCTCCTTATTCTGGAGGAAATGTCTTCAAATATTATTTGTGTGTTTACAATCTTCTTATTTATGTACATGTACGCAAATAAAATATGCTTTTATGAATATTTTTTAAAATATACATAAGATTATTATTATAAACAAGTACTAGTCCACAGAAAATCTCATAAGCGTACCAAAGAAAAATAATAAAGCAATGTTTCAGTTGATGTACATCTTCTGGAGAGCCTGCTCGTGGCAAAGTATTTTAAGTTTACACCCTAACAATCAATTCAAATAGTTAAAACTAAATATGAATTCACCAAAAAAAAAGATAACTTTTCCAGAAAAAAGACAAATCACACACATTTGAAGATCAGTGTGTGTCTCTACAAGCAGATCTCCCTGAATCCTCCTTTTTGAAGAGGCTCCGCATGCACATAATAGCAACACAGAGTAAACGACTACTTCAGCTCATGTTTTGTGTGCTCTCCACAAACATGTTTCCTGTATGCATCAATTGCCTATTTGTTAGTTGCAAAAGAAAAAAATTCCTTTTAGAAGTCTACAAAAAATTTTAAATAAACTCTTAGGTTAAGTGTCATGAAGGAATCACCATACATTAAAACACTGCCTATAGCACACAACTTTGAACAATTTCTCACACAATTTCGTAAAATGCTTATGAGTTTGTACTGGCACAAGTCATTCCTATAAGAAGTTGAGGGTCTGTTTTTTAAAAAACATAAACAACTTTACCAGTCTTTTCTCTCTGAACAAAGTTCAGCAAAGACTGTTATATCAATTTTATTAAAGTAAAATAATCCACTATTTGTACTTACTGATGGGTCACTTCCATACTCCATTTTTCCCTTTTCTTTCAAATTTGTGTATACACCATACACGTCAAATACTAATGCACATTACAGAAGATATCTCAACCCATTAAAAAAAAACTGTATTGTAGAGAAGTCTCACAAGTCAATAAGATAACATCAATTAATTAAAAACCCAAAATGCAGAAGGCTTGTCTAACTGAAAAGAAAAATCAAAGAGATTCATACAATTAGAGAGGAACAAAACCCTACGGTAAAATTATTATCTAGTTTTAAAATATTCCTATCCTGAGAACACACTTCCCCAATTAATGAGATTTATTAAACTGAATTACTTTGAGATAGCAATTCAGACAATTTTGAAAGATAAACTAGGTTAAATTATACTTATGTCACCATATTGAACTTAAAAAAAATTGTGATTGAACACTTGTTACAAGTTTTAGGGGTAAAGAAACTATTTTTAAACAACTGCCTTTGATGAGGATTCACAAAGTTTTCAGAGTATGGTACAAAGCCTCTGATGTCATTTTGAAAAAGCTTGAGTAGTAACTGGTATGTATTGCCAGGGCAGTACTGGCAAAAGAAAGACTTTTTCTCTCAGAGATGTTTGCAAACTGAAAATACATCTATCTCTGTTTGGCCAGAACTAAAGTGTCAAGGGTGGAACGAACTCCTGTATATACTAAAGGCTCATTATAAAGCTCACTGCCTTCTCCTCCAACTATAGGGCACATTTGGTGAACATCTCTTTATGTAAGACAAATAACAGGAGAATGTATAGTATGCGCAAAATTTAGGCACAGATTCAGTGTTCATAAGCTAAACAAAAAAACCAAACCAAACTAAAACCAAACAAAAAATCCCCTCCTTTCTTCTCTGCCATCCAACACAAAAACCATTCCCAAATGCAGAACTACAAAATGAGAAACGCAGCCAAGAAACAGCGACGACTTTGTCTAACAGGCTACTGGAAAGGGCTCAGAAACTGTACAGTTGCATAGCACATGAAACTGTGTAGAGCAGAATAGGTTCAGTAGAAAAACTGTGTTCAAGTTGGTCTTTCTTAATCCGCTAAAACCATGTTGCTAATCTAAAAGTCATTTAATACAGTGAAATTAAAAACCCTTATCTTAGATACTGTAATTGAAAGAGGTTGATAAAATATTACTGACCAACTTCTTTGCTATTTTAATACATGTATGCAAAATTGTGCTTCATGTGGCACAAATCTAGTCAAGAACTGTCATAGGAGACAGCAGAGCTAAAATGGCAACACTAATAATGCAACAGCAACAGGAAAAGTCCCATAAGAAAGTGACAAGCAATGACAGTTTTGCAGCCTGTATTCCACTGTCTTTTGTTGCCTTTGGATAAAGCGTTACAGACCCCTGTTCTTCATATTCAAGGCCTCTCAGGTTTTTTATGTTTGTTAAAACTCTGTCTAGAAGGACAGAGGGGACTAAGGCCATTATAATGTTTTTAGAGTCACAATTTAATTTGGATCTCGGCATCATTAAGGATATCTTGGGTGTTTTGTCTTAGCCCTCCAGAGAAAGTGATAATGTCAGAGGGATTATTTATTTAATTGAATAGGGCAATGTTAACAGTGTTTAATTGTTCTGGGATAACATCTCTCAGGTAACGATAAAATTATTCTTCAAATAATATTTATTGAAACAATTAAAGTTCAGAGAGGATTACTTTACCAAGACGATTATATGGTCAGATGCCGTAATAACCATACTTTAGCAACAAAATAGGCAAACTTGTCAATTCATGTCAACGAGGACCACTGGCTAATCAAACTGAGATTTTTTGGGAGAGGAAACCTTAATATTGTCATTGGAATACTGTAGTACAGTAAACTTTACATAAAAGCAAGTATAGCTTGCTACAGAAGTAATATCTACACTGGTAGTTATGTACTTATACTCTAAGTTTGTACATTTTTCTTTTCAGTTATATCTTTCTTCTTATCATCTTCTTTTACTCATCTAATATTTGCAACTTCATCTTTTTATCTGAAATTAGTTTAATCATGTTTTTTATCTGGGATATATTTTACCTGCTACAATACTTGCCAAGATTTGCAAAAATTGCATTAATATTGCTTAAGAGTCTTATAGAAGGAGATACAGGAAATTAAGACTATCCTAGAACTATTTGTCTTTTTAAAATAATAGTGATGATTTATATTACACCACACAAACAACAAGTGATTTTTCTGGATACTGAACAGGATTTTATGGAATACATACATTTCAATTTGAATGGATACTTGACACAACAATTGATAATATTGCTTAATTAGTAAAACACAAAAGAGAATGGATTTTGCTACATCCTCAATAGAGTCCATTATTAAATCCATAGTAATGGGTAAGTCAACTGGTATAAATACATATGATAAAGATGCAATTGTCAAGTTAGGCAGTAGCATTTAATATTCTGCTTTACCCAAGAATCTCTTTTAGCATTGCTGGTAAGCTTTACATGCTATGAAGAGATATAAAGCTATTGTCTAAGCAGAGATGGTAATAGAATTTATTCATATTCTATCTAACAAAAACTTTATTAAGCAAGTAGGTATTTCAAATTCTTATATAGCCATAACCCATGTAAGCTAGACCGGGACAGCACTTCTGAAACAAGAGCACAGGCTATTGCTTTTCTGCTTGATCGAGTGGTCACAAAAACGGTCACCATCCATGACTTACACCTTCCAGAACTGAGTCACAGAGCTCACCAATCAACTTCTCTGCCAAGTGTATGAAAACAATAGAAGATGCTTCAGAACGTTTTTAAGAGTCATTTTTCAGCTTATTGGAAGTCACTGCCTCCCTTACCTAACCACAAATAACTGGGAGAGCCGCTCTCAAGCCACTGCCATAGTCAAACAGTAGCACTCATCTCATTATAACATTCTTGTATGAAGCTACAAGTTGCCCAACTCAGTTAAGTTTCTTCCCCATGTTCTTTGGCCATTACAGCACAACAGAGCCACTTAAAGCAGGACACAGAAGTTTAGTCACGTGCGTCCCTACCTACCTTCCCCCATATAATTTTATTATGCCATAAAATACTGCAATAAACCTAATGGTCTTTTTAAGGCAGTTTGTAATCTTAATTCAGAGCGTTTTAAAATAATTATCAACAGAAAATGCTCTGTGCTCAGCTTACATTCAAGATAAACATAGAGGGTTTCTCAAAAGCACACAAATGCTAGTTGTCAATTTTCTTTCAATGTTAGTTCCTACGTATTAAAAACAGATTTTTCTATTTTTAGAGTTGTGGAGATGTTAGCAGCCTATTTACTGATATGATTTGATTAGAAATGAAGCTGCAATCAATATTCCGTTCCTAGCCTGCCTCTCTCCTTTGAACTTTCTAAACAGACTTTTTTTTCCCCTCAAGTTTCTATTCAGACAGTCTAAAAGGATATGCTTTATCATATGGTTGGCTTTGGTGTAAAAGATTTATAAACATATTACCATATTCAGTCATAGCAACAGCACAGAAAAAAAGGAACAAAGCGAAGCTCAGTGGGAAAGGAAGCAGACAAGAGTCATGCTGCCCTTGGAGTCCGACCATGATTACTGGCACTGCCCCGAGCCAGAGCTCTGTACCTAAGCAGGGAGCTCTGCTTGGCTACAGGCCCCAGCATCCTCTAGTAAACAGCCTAACATTCAGCACAGGAGACCTCACACCTTTGAAAGTGGAAAAGCAAAACAAAACCCAAAACACAGTATTCATTTTAAAAGATCAAGGCATTAGAAAATTGTCTAAAGATTTTTTTCCCTTTATCTCTCATTTGGTCACATCATTAGAGTAATTTAACCAGCATAAACTATCATCTATAAATCAGATATTTAGTGGTCTCAACAGGCAGATGAAGATCTATATCCACTACTAAACCCTCAAAAATATGCCTCCTGTGAGATTAGCCAAATGATGCTAGCCTAATTACAATTTATACACAGTGAGTAAATATTCTGGACTGTATTACATGTTGAAAAAAAAAAACATTCCAGAGACTCTTCCTGGACAGACTGACAAATACACTCACTTTCTGTAGTCAGTTACTTGAATAGTTTGAGAAACGCCTAAATCACACCATAAAACTCTTACACAAGCCAGTGGTGCCAACAGTTCCTCAAGTGAGTCCTGCCCTTCCTTTCAATTACTGCTCTTGGCTCATTCATGAAGTCTATCACACCTCAACTTCCATTCCATTATTTCTGAGAAATGCTTTAACTATTATCTCACTGAAAATTCCACAATGTATGGCCAAGGCCAAAAACTCAGGAGCCACATGGATAGTGGTTATGTTAGATCTTGGACACTCCTTTCCCAGAACAACTTGTATTTGCTGCTGTGTCAAGAAGTTTTTGCTGATACAACTTTGAATTCAGAGAAAGAGAGGGTTGTGCAAGAAATTATAGTGTAAACTTCAATGGAACCTACTTCACCTTATGCCTTCTAGTTCTTGCTATGTTCTTTACAACCAAAGCAGACTGCTGACAGCTAAGCAAGCGGAAGAAACAGGTTAGAGGGGTCACCTTCCTTACACAGGAGTAGTAAGCACCAACCTAGCTGTAGTTTGGATTTTGGTTTCAGAATAGCAATCATTTTCTAAAGCTGAAAAAAGTACTTGCTACCAGCATTAAAGTCTGGACAGAAATATAGTTTAAGAAGTAGCTCATGCAGAATTAACACTGCTTACAATAACACAAAGGTTGGGGGTGGGGGGTGTGTGCGGGCAGGAAAGCAGGTAGTAAACTGAAACCAAGAACACCTCACTTTTCAGCAACTCAAAGTGGCCTGAATGGCTTATATTCTATGTAAACTAGGAAGGGAGCTTGTAGATCTGCAAACATTCATTAAGTGCTTCAGGAGACTTTAATGTGTTGCAGTGATTTGCACAGGCCAAAAGCCTTCCCTGCAAGAGAAACTGAATGCAAGGAACTCCACCCACGCACACACCCCCAAACAAAAGAGCAAATGACGAGTCACTTCTTTATTGATCTGTTCCTCCAAATTCAGATTTAAAAAGTCTGTCTCTACATATGATTATGGTACTAATCAGGCAACACTGCATCATTTTAACTTTATGGAATAAACTGACGCAGTTAATTATTCATCCTATTTGGTCTGTAGGTTTTTTAGTTGCTTTTGATTACCTTTCTTGTTCATTTACTGCTTTAACAAGGGTGTTATAAAAATAAAGGTCAGTACAGAAATAAATACACCAGGTGTTATGTTCCTCTGTGTAATGCAACAATATTTAGACAATAGTCATATAGCCTGAAAGCAAAAGATACAGTAAAAAAATACTGAAAAAGCCTGTTAGGGCTGTCTGCCAGCTGAAAGCCAAAGACTCACCAAAATAAAAGCAGTTGTATGTTCAAACATTTTCAGAATCGCTTATCACAGATACCGGGACCACTACAGTGTAGTATATCCACGTTAACAACTCTTAAGCACATTTAAAGTACTATAAATAGACTAGTAAAAACAACTCTTTGTCATTATTTAGCTTTTTATTGAAAAACTGCTTCTCTCCTCTCAGTGTGATGAAAGTGATGTTTAGTTTCCAGTATTGACTTCACAGTACAAGATTTTTAAAAAGATTCATGCACAATGCTGTGCGTCCATTCTTGTTTAGTGTGCAGAGCTGGGGTTGGGGTTAGCAGGGTGTAAAAAAAATTAAGATATTTATAATGTGGCGTAATAAAAAAAATACCATTTTAACGCTGCTTTTCAACTTCTCTTGATGGCTTCTGAGTCACGTGAGGTAAACAGATAAGAAAAGTTCTTACTATGTCTAAAATATCACAATATTGTGATATTCAATTACCTAAGGTATTAGGGTTGAAACTTGTGTCGGAACTGATCACAAGTTTTCTTACAGTTTTACTATTATCTGTCAGGAAAGGAAAGGACTCTTCCAGGAAGAACGTTGTTCCAGAAGGTGTGTAGTTTCTTTACATGCAGCAACAACACCATAGGCACTATATAAATTTTAACCCAACCAGAGAAAATTTGTTACAGCCTAAAATGCTAAGACCCAACTGCAAGTACTTATCTTGCTGTCAGACAAAATATCAGAGTGCAAGTAAAAGAAAATCTAACGGCTTCAGTAGATGTGCTAACAGGCTGGTCGCATAAGAGACTGCTACATATGAACATACACAAAATCACTACCTACAGACTTGGCAGCCTGCCAACATTGCTTACAGTGAGCAAGTCTAGCAAGGTCAAAATATTTTCAGAGTAAAATTATCAGAGTTGGGGTATTATACCTTTATGATCACCTTCTGAAGAGTTTTCATTTTTTTCTGAAGAGTTTTCATTTTTAATAGTAGAAGTTAAAAGTTATAGCTGGTAGTTCTAGATACCTGTCACTGGCACAACCTGCTGAAATGATTTGAGCTGTACTTCTGACCTGCGAAAATGCAAATCCTAGAAAAACTCCACTAGTTGCATGAGAATCCCCAGTGACAAACTACATCTCAAGGCTTGCATTGAGATAGTCATGCCAGATACAGTCAATGATCTGTTCCATAGGAATTTGCCTTTCCCCCCAAAGCACACAAACACACTGGTGGGCAATACAAGCCAGAGATGAAACGAACAAAAACTAATCACCACATTGTTCTTTCAAACCAATCACGAGTTCCAAGTATTAAAACACGATCTATTTCTTTCCCTTTTGGTCAGCGTTGTCTTCTGAACCTGCTCAGCATGTGTTCATGATATGAAGATTTTGTGATCTCCCACCCACAGAAGATCAAGTGTCACAACTGTTTTCATTGTTGAAACATCCAAGGACTCCTGTTAGGCCAAAAGTAAACAGTGTGTCTTTGACAACCCCAGACACTCGATCAAGTGACTTGACCTGTTACATTCAGACACCACACAGCTCCTGCAGCCACCTCAGGTGAAATTTCATCCTCCATCTGATACCACAGGCATCGGACACCTTGCACATAGTGATTCTGCCACCTGCAAATCATAATCTAAACTCTTTTGTCTTCACTTTATCTCAATGGCATGGCTGGCATCAATGAATGATGATGGTAGCCACTTTGGCACGTAGAAGCTGAACGAGTCACTATTCTGGGTGAAGCAGGAAGGCCAGGAATTTCTCTAAGTGTTAAGCTCAGGGAGGACACTGCAGGACCCGTTCTGCTCCTTCCTGGAGCATGGGAGGATGCCACATACAAGGACTTTGCTTCAAATCACAGCTTACTGGTTAAGCACAAGTCCATGATTTCTATTTGTGTGAGCAGAAGCTCATGTGAATTTCTGCCTCACATGAGCTCAGGCTTTTCCCCTTACTGCTTTCAACCCTTCCTTTATCTCTGTATACTTTTTTTTTGTGAACTCTTCTGTTTTCAGTTCCTTCTCTGTCACTGCTTCCCTTCCACTTTTCTATATACATACCTTGTAATAGTTGGGTACCTTTCCCTCACTCAGAACTTCTGCAGGATCTACCTGGTCCCCAAAATTTCCTGACTCAACTTAGATTTTTCTTATCTCTGAGCCAAGGGGTCTCAAAGCTTTATAACATTTATAATAGAAGCATAGAATTTTTCATTAGTGGTACAACTTCCTGTAAATCACACCAGTATCCACTCACATTAGGAAATTTGAGGAAAATAACCTCACTATCCAAGCACAATCTTTCTAGTAGGTCATTCTCAGTCTCTCAAAAGCTGTCTTATCAAACATACAGATACTCTTCAGTTTAGATAACTCCACAAGGAAAGCAACAGCAGCTTTAGTTCTAGGCATCTAACAGTAAGTTAACACCAACAATAGATGCAGCTGCAGAAATAAGTACCCACTTGAATGCAGAACAAGCAGCTCCGTAAGCCACGTAACAACCTCTGATGCTCAGCCTTCCCCATCAGCCTGCCAGTACCTGGAAGAAACTTTTTCCTCTCTAGCCTCTTGTGTATGTGCCTTCACTTCCCAGAAGCACTTAAAAAGTATGAAAGGGATCACATATAAAAACCCAAACAAACCCAGGCCAATCCTGAAAGCCTAAGTGCTAAGTTACTATTGACCATAATCTACTTGTGAGGCTATCCAAGCTGCCACTTGCCTGTCAAGCAAAAATAACATTTGCAACCTACCATTGCACTGTACTGTAGATACTGTACAAGGGGGAGATGATTGCAATTGCATTATAAAATATAATTCACTATTGTGTTCGCTAACCTTTTTTTTTTTAAAGCTTAAGGCAATTAAAAGAATAAATTAAAGCTCTGTGTTATCTGTATAATGAAAAGATTTGCCAACATCTTTTTGCCTCTCTTTTGTGCCACTCAAATAACAAAGATTGGCAAGATAGTAACACTTTAAAAGTAATTTTACCTGATTGAAACAGAGCCATGATTCTAAATAACCTACAAGAGAACTAACATAGGTAGTCTGAAGACTTTGTACTAAGGCAAATGTCACTGTTTCAAGTGAGATGCACTTCGCCAGTCATTTCCTGAATTCTTTTTCCTGTTATTTCACATCCCTTAAATTCTATTTTCCTGAAAAGTTTATTCTCTCATTCTCCAAGGATTGCTTTTCAGTGACTTCATAGTAGTCCAGAGCACTGATACTACAATCTGTTGCCAAGGGAATCATATCTGAGATGGAAAATGTATCATGACTTCACTGCAGAAATCAATGGGGAAATACTCCCATGATGAGCGTTTAGTCATATGTGTCTTCAGTGACAGACATGGGGAAAGAAATAACCTGTAGACTTGCTGATCAGTTAAGATTGTTCATCAAGGAAGTAACAGTTGGGTTCTAGCCTCTCTTCAGCTTCAGACATGTTCACAATCACAGCTTCAAGGAAGATGCTCCAACCACCAAACTGACAGCTAAGACAATAGCATTCCTTTGTCTCTCTTGAGGAACTCTGGCCACTGGAGACTGAGATTTATGGAGAGATTACAAAAGAGAGTAGGGCAGTGGGGACATGCCCCACAGGCGTGTTTTGAAGAAATGCACTGTCACTGAAAGAGGGCACACCAGTGTCACTGAAAGAGGGCAAGCCAGCTTCTCAGGCTTGCTCTTGTTATTATTCAACAGGGAACTTGTTGCCCTGAGCCCCTACAGCACTGGGGCCAACCTGACTTGGAAGGCACAGAGGTCTTGATCAGACTGCACACCTCAAACACAGGCTCCCAAGCATCAAACAAGAAGGTGGGGAATACACAAGGTGTCCAACACACTCCTTTTCTTAGTTCAGCAGCAGCTTACTCATGCTGCACTATTTCTATGAATCATGTTGAGTCTAATTTTTATCTTATTCCTGTAAGACCATATTTTGGACCATTTTTTCAGTACATTATTAATCAGCAGGGTTTGAGCCACACATCTCTCCCATTAAAAGAGCAATTGCAACGTAATGTTCCCCATCAGACATGACCTGAATGGAGCTTACATCCATCACTACTTAATATTGACAGGAATAACTTGAAAAATGGTATTGTATTCAAGCCAAAATGCTTAAACGGACTGCAAGCATAACCTGAGTTCCATACACTGTTCTTTTCTCTTCAGTAAATTCAAAACACAAATAATGCCATCCAGTTACCTCTAAAATCATGATAGGCTGGAATCGGTTTATATACTTAAATAATTCACCACTGAAGAGAGGTGATTGCAGTCCAGTCTGAAATCAACCCACAAGAGCCTGTCACTGATGAGACGCCTCTGTGCACGTTTCCTGACTTAACCCCAAGCTTTTGGTTACAACAGCTTTAGCTGTTATACCTGAGCACTCCATGTTATTATAAAACTCTTCTGATTTTACTTTTTTTCTATTATACTCATGAAAGATTTTCATCAACTAGACAGAGGACAGCAAGTGCCTGCACCAAATAGCTTACAGGCTTTGGAACATTTTCTTGGGACAATCCTGCTATATATCAGGTATTAGAAAAGGTAATAGGAAAATTCTGAAAAAAAAAAAAATTCTCTATCAACTGAAGCTTCAGTTTTTTAGATTATTAACCTTAACATGGATGTCTAAAATTTGGCAAGCAAAAATTGAACCAGAGCTAAACAGTTACCTGCAATATCCAGCCTTGTATGCAGCAAAGCCCAACACGTATTAAAAGTCAGATTTTATTTTTTTAATGAAAGTGCACTAAGTGTAGACAAACTGTTAAACACTTAACATTTGGTAAGATACTACGCAAAAATCCATTCCAAAAAAAGCAACATTTGTTAATTTTTTATGAAGGTCATGGTTTTCTTGCTTCAGTGCTCATGAAAGTGAAATATTAATGTCATGCACAGGAATGAAGCAGACTGAAAATCCCCAGAGCTCTGTCAAGACACCTAGATCCAGAGTTTCAGAAGCAGCAACCAGAGCTACTGCAGTAAAGACCGTTCTTCCACACTGTGTGGCAGCTAAGCAGTGCAGAAAGGTATTTCAAATATTTGACAAACACCAATTGCTTTTTGTGTTCGCAAGCATGGATGAATCCAGATTCTCAAAAAATTATCAAGAACATCACTGTGCTATGCACCTGAAGACAATGAAACACTGTCAAACAAAATTAAGCATGCCAAAAAAACAAACCACTAAACAGCAATGGACATGTTGTGTTCTTGGAGAGAGAATTCAGAATGTAGATTGACAAGAATTTTCAATTTATCCCCTGCCACATGAAGCGTGTACCCAAATGTAGTCAACTCTAGTCTTCTATGAATCTTAAATTAATTCATGGAGCATGGATGAAAAATAACAAGATCAACAATTGTTTAAAACTAAAAGCTAAGCTTTTATTTTCTAATAACAAATGCAACCATAGAAATGGCCAAAATGGGGGGAAAAAAAAAAAAAAAGGGAACCAGCACCCTTCTAAAATTTTGATGACATGTTCTATATGTATCAACACAAACACTTTCTATGGGACTTGTTCTCAATGAAGACAGCAATGGTGTGGTAGGAAACAGGCACATAAAATGCAGTGGATACAAAAATAACTGTGCACATCAATTATGGCAGGAAGCACTTTGGGTAATACCAAGTACCACACCAGATCAAACGGGTCTGCTGTCAATATCTGCTTCTTCACTTGACATGTTTTGCCTTCCCAAAGGCACATCATCTCATTTTGAATTTGCCTACTTCCCTTCACAGTGCTTTTTCCAGCCACTTACTTGCTGCTAAGAGCACAAGAGTTGGCTGGGATGTTCTGTTCAAATCAAACTTGCCTTCCCAATGCTCCTACAGAGGTCTCTCTGGCAGGCCCATTTTCTCTTTCTACACTCCAACATGACTCCAACATGCTAGAGCGCCTTCATCCAAGCATTTAGGATAGATCACTAATAAAGCTTTCACTATTAACACACTTGTGTCAATTCACCGCTACCCTGCTGATTTGAAAACTTCATTCAAGTTAGAGTATAAAACTGCCTTTCATGGGAGAGTTCTGTGGTAGTCATAGACACTATCAGAGGGCACACGTTACACTTGGTCGGCAGCTGAATAAGCACCAGTTACACATCAAGTAGCTAACTTGATCCCACATTAACTCCATGCTTCTGGTTGTCATGCTTCTGGGTGTCATTATTGTTAGCAACACAATGCAGAGGAGACCACAGATGATTAAAAATTTGTTTCCACAGAGAGAGAGAGAACTCTTTTGCAGGACTGGTTACATGCAAACTGATGGTCAGCCCAAAGACAGCAGCATCAGACTGTTTTCAGAATCAGCAGACAGGCATCTGCTTCTAAGGTTACTAAAGAAGCTAAATAGGAAACCCCACACCTGAGCACAGTCTGTATGTTAAGCAACTTGTCTACAATTCTACAGCTCAAAAGCAAATACCAGTAACTGCTTTAAAGATACCAACAACCCAATTGCCTCGCAACTGACAATTGACAGATGAGCAACAATTACTATGACATATTGTAGGAATTTTCCAAGAAGCATCTCTAAATCACTGCTAGAAACCACAATACCCACAAAGTCTAGCCAATCCATTTTTAAATGATACATTGGATGTCCCGGAACATAAATCTTCTGTTACACTGTGACTTAATGCTTGAACTGGTGAGCACTATGGGCAAGAACATCTACGTGTTAACACATCATTACTATTTTTTAAGCAGTAATTTGTGGTTGGCTTAAATTACCCAGGCTACAAACTCCAGCAACACACTGTCCGTCATGTAACTTTTTTCAATTCACCTGGAGGGTATCAGGACCAGTAGGGTGGGCAGAGGGCTACAGTGAATATGTATTCTAGACTAACACCATTAAGCAAAATTAAGGCTTACCCATTACTCAATGGACTGGATTGTTAGCTAAGCAGTTTAACATAATAATTTAATTTGGACTGAAATACAAGTTTGTCTAAATTCCTGTGCGTGGAAAAGCATGAGATAGGGGATCTGACAGTTCTCTACTACAAACAGAATTTTTGAAAGCATTCCATAATGCAAAATTATCCACTACCTCAAAGATTTGAACCTTAGCTCAGCCTGACTAGCAGAGTGGAACAATTGCTATATTTCTTTGGACACATTCAAACTGATAGAGAAGAAGTGGCAGGGACAGTCTGCTGTATAATCCCCCACAATCCAGCAGAAGCATTAGTTCAGTAAAACCAATGAAACGTAGTACAACATGGACTTTAGACTCATTTCCTACAGCAACAACACCAGCAACATCTTCCCAGATCCCCTGACTCCCCACACCCCAATACTCTCAGATTCTCTTAAGTCCCTAAAATGCTACAGAGTATTTTTTGCTTCTTCCTGTGTCCTTTATTGTCCTTTATGATGGCTCCAACTTCACCAGTGTCCCTTGCATAACCCTTCTTGCCCAGCAGGTGGGCAAGAGAGCATATTCTGTGGATAATCTTATACTATCCGCCTACTGACGGACCAGCAGGCCAGCTGGTGGATAATGGCCAAATTGTGACTGACTTTCACTCACTGCAAGAATGGATAAGTACCTGGTGATGACACATAAAATTATTTTCACAAAATGTCTGGGCTCATTACCTTTGAAGTCACCAGTCTCTTGTCACATTTATTAGACAAAATACGTTCACCTTCAACAGACCTGAAAGATGCCAAAGCCTCAGGAAACACGTAAAATAATTTCCAGGACAGAAACAAAGGGCTTAAAGGAAATTCCTGGCTCCTAACATTAAAGTTACATTCATAAACTTATCAGGCTTCCGAAATTCAGTATCTGAATCTCTTAATAACAACAATTTAAAGGTATCAAAGAGTGATGAAAGCTAGTGAGACAAAAGGACTGAGAATATCTTAGACCAAAGTGAAATAGAGACAGAGAGGAGAGGGGAGGGGAGGGGAAATCTGCATGCTTCAGACTAAGAAAAAAATGCTTAAAGAATCTGAAAAACGATCCAGCAGTTTCATAAAAGCTCTGGACAGGATTTAGAGCTGTAACATGAGGAATCCTTAGGTCTGTTTAGAGGGTCTCTGGGCTTTCTGTAGTGTTACGAAAAACATATGCTGATACAATAGCACTGGTTCTTTGTTACCTGATCTAAGTACTGTCAGCACTACAAGCACCATAGGCAATTCAATTTACGAGACATCTGGCTAAAGTCATGGTGACACATGCAAGAGTAAGAGCAGTTTAGCCACTGAAATACTAATGTTTAAAATAAAAATAATTAATACATGTTGCTACTGTAAGTCATACTGGACATTAAATCCCAAAAGCGGATATGTCCCAAGCCAACAGCAATAAAATTCTCTTGCGGTAGCTTGCAGATGAACAATGCTTAACGGCTACTTCCTAATCTTAATAGCCTTCGCCTCTATTCTCTCAATTTTGTCTTTTCATAATGACTACAGTTTCTATACAAGTTTTCCCAGAGACAGAAAACTGCAGGGACTGGTATGAAATATAGCTTAAAAAAAAATAATAAAGTAATCACATTCCATGCATTTCACATGGTCTAATTTTACAATCTTCTCTCCCCACATCAAAACACTGGAGGCAAAAATCAGCCAGAGTTTCTAACACAAATACAGTATACATCATTCTGTTTGTGTTCATTTTTCTAAAGGGAGAAGAAAGGTTAAATACATAAAATATAGAAAAAATATTTTAAATATTTTATACATGCATATATATATATGTGTACATGTGTATAAAATAAAAGAAAACACACCATGGCATATATTATGGCAATAAAATTACATCCTTGTCCTCTTTTCTTCTCTCCCACAAAACACTGACAACCCCAAGTCTAAAATTGTTACTGCTGAAAATATATACTTGATGCAAACTGGCCGTTTTAAATTAACGTATAGCAATTAGGAAACTTTATTTGGCACCTGCAAGAGTAATATCTAGCATAGCAAGAATATGGAGTTCTGAGTCCACTTAGAAAAAAAAAGTTATTGTGAGAGAGCCATGTTGCATGAAAAACACACCCTGCCAGAAAAGAGCTTTATACAGTAGAGAGAGTCCATTACTTGGGTGGGAACAGGGGTATGACTTCATATAATTCAGAATAAGAAGATTAAAGATACAAGTGTGTCTTCTGGGAAGTTCAAATATCAGAACACTGCAATATTTTCACATTGTCAATTTGTTCACTTCTGAAAAAAACATATACAGAAGTGATGCAGAATATATAACATATACTTACAATTTCAAATAATGCATGAGCATCATCTTTAGTCATTCTTCCTCTTTAAAATGACAAAGGGCTGAATAAACAATGCAAAGCCTGCTCAGGCAGAAGAAAGCTAAGCATAGTGTTAGCCTAAGGAATCCTTCTGAGCATTCAACATTCAAATAAGCAAGCACATCTGCTGTGATAATGCCAAGGGTTTTTTGTGTTTGGAAATGAGCTGTTGAATTGAGGACACTTTGTACCTTTGTTAACATGACTGTCTCCTAAATCTTATTGCTATTGCGAAGATAATGACAACAGATAGACCTGTCTGCCTCAGGAGGAAAAAACATTTCAGAGAATGACGCAACTTTATCACTAAAGTCTCAGAGCATTCAGATCTGAATCCTCCCAGTATGTTAATCACAGCAGTGGATGGTACCAGCCACTGCCCTTCTAAAAGCTTCCCCAAATTTGCAAAGAACAATTACTACAGGAAATAAAGATGTATTCTCTACTAAAACATATGGCAAGTTCATCGCTTCTTACATATAAATCTAAAAATCTCAGCTCAAATACAATACTTCCACGCCAATCCTAAGTCTGCAGCATTGAAACACATTGATACAACAATTCAGTATATTAAGACATGAGACTGTTCAAAATCATCTTGGAACGAGAATTTCTTCCCATTTCCAATTGACTAACCCTACTTTTATTAAAGTATGTATTTATCAGTCCATCAGCCTGTTGGTCACCAAAACAGCAACATCATAAGCAACATATTTGGCCCTACATAAAAACATACAGTGATAAATCTTAAGTATTCAGACACAGCTATTAAAACTTCGTCTCACTAAATCATGAGGAGTTCACACCCCTAAAATTAGCAAGCTACACTGGATGTAACCAGAGACAAAAATTTCTTCTTAAAAATAGAAATTAAAGAATCTATTTCAATGTGCAAGGGACATTTGTAATATGAATTTAATGCTATGTGACATTTTAAAGTTATCTTACTAGGCAGTCTACATATTAATTGTTGCCCTTTATTTTCCTACAATCAGACATAAATGTTATTAAAAAAACTAAACCCAAAACAGTATGAGGGTTCTGTTTTGCACATAAAACTACTGTTTCCACTTTTAAATATGCAAATTCTAACTCAAGTCCTCAGTTTAGATTTCAGTTTCCGTATTAACAACTTCAGTACAAGTTAATTCAATCAGCATCTGGTATAAGGCTGAACAACCTTTGTTTTCCCATTGCTAGAGAAAGACAAAGTGAGGGAAAGTGGCAAGGCAAGCTGTGTGTCTGCAGGAATAGGGACCAGTGCTGCAAATCCCTATGTCACAAGCAGGCAGGCACAAATATGAACTACACAGTTACAATTGAGGAGTGATGAGTCTGAGCAATCAGATCCAAATTTCCTTAACTCAGACACTGATTTGAGCCTGTAGATAAAGGGGAGAAATTTCCTCTTTCCCCTAGCTCCCTCTTTCCCCCTATTCTCTTCAAAATGTCCATTTAGGAATAGCAAAAGCAATTATATACTGAAGATTATGGGGCACATTCCAGAAAGAAGACATTACAGTTTGGGGAATTCACTGACAGCTCATGTTGAAGAAACACTTACAAGGGGAACTAATGCATTCTAACTCTGAGGATTGGACTGGAGGAAATTAGAAGATCATCATAAAGACTAAAACGTTCAAAGAAATTAGGACACAGTATTATCTGTCTCTGGAAGACCAGGATTTATGCAAGTCAAGCTACGTGTTTTCTCAGGCACCCTCTAAGTTTGGACCTCTGACGGAGCCATTGAGTACAAATTCTAGACATGCTTTTTAAATAGAACAGCAGTGCTCCAAGACAACCTTTCCACCTCAAACTTCAGCCCTCTTTGCTCTTCTACCCCTGGCCTACCCTCCTGTGCCATATGGGTTCCTTTTTCAGCCATACCTACTTTACAAAATGAACATGTCAGCACTAATACTTGCCTGTGTCTGGGCATTCAGTAGTCTCATATAAACAACATGTAAGAGTGACATTGAAAACTTACCACACAGCACTTCTTGCCAAGATGTGAAGGCTCACTGTATACACTCAAACACTATACAACTTTACATCCTAGTCTTAGAAAACTAGATTGCTCCTCCTTAGGGAAGATTCATTTTAATTGGCAGAACCTGCCAAAAAGGTTAAGGTAGACTGAGGTCTGACAGACACATGAGGAATAAACAACTGTCTAATATGTCCTATTGTTACATCTTTTGCTGTAGGTCAGGCAACGCCAAGGTGAACTCCCTAAGCCAAAAGAAAATTGCACTGGAAAAAATAGCTTACTTCAAACCCAAAGTAGTACCATATATACACAAAGAAACAAGAACAAGTTCAATCACATTTTCCAATTCCATGTTCTAAAAATTCCTACAGAAATTTCTGCCTTGGGCTTTTTACAAATCAAATTCTGAATTTCTGAACCTTGTGATGTCTACCTTGCCAAAAGAAATTTATTTATTTTTTTTTTCCATCAGCAACGCCTATAATAAGACAATACAAATATTTTACACTGTGGCTGCGTGCTCCTACCTTCTATCACTAAAAGCTTGTCTCTTTCTTACTACTTACCGACATGCTGTAAGTTCCTAAATCCCTGTTTTCATTAATGAAATTACTACAAACAGCATCTGCAGAGTGCCTAATCCTGTACCTCTGAAATCACCCAGTGTTGCTGCTGATTTACCCAAGAGCAGGACACAGCTGATGGGAATGCCCTGGTAGTGGTCTCATCTACCTGCAGCCTCAGGTCTTCCACAAGACAACACATGGAAGTCAGCACCAGTCTAATTCCAATTCAATGCATCACTAACAACGTGCAAAATGCTGCCAAACGTAACATTATCAGATGCACATGCTATTACCAGAAGTAAAAAGAGCCCTACAGATTTACAGAAGCAATCTTTTTACTGTCTTGCAGTAACGATAAGGCAAACTCAAGATTATTCTCCTTTTTTCCAAGTCACACATTGGTATTATTTTCACCTTTCTTCATTTATTTAAAAAAAAAAAAAGCAAACAGCAATCCTTCCACAATTTAATTCTGGCTTAACTACACAGAGAAAAATAATGCATTTCTGTACAGTACTCACAGCAGGAGCACTCTATAATATTCCCAATTGAGCCAAAACAGAGAGAACAGGGGAAAGGAAAGGTAACATCCTGTACCGCCAAATTTCTGATCAACCATAGACCAGTGGTTTCTATGCATAATGGCAAAGCTGGCAAAGACAGAGATTTAAAAAAAATAAAAAGTTTTTGTGTAGCTATGCATAACTGAAATGAAGATTCGGTAATATTAAGAATGCGCAGTGCAAGAGGGAGAGCCAGAAAAGCCTTTTGCTTGTCTGCCTAATAAAAGGAACTCTAAGTCAAGGGTAAAGTTGATTTGGCACAGACACCTAGATATTCAATACATACATCTAGTTCTAAAATACAAATTGCACCATTTTTAATGTATCTTTTCTGCAGTGCCTGCAATGTCCACTGCTACACAGCTATTTAGAGGGGATTGAGTCTCACCCAGTTTCAGATGCTCACCTAGATGTGATTTAGTTTAAGCTTCTACTAAATCAACAGAGATCAGCAGTCACCTGTAAGAGCTGTACCCCTCTCAGCTGCAGAGGATGCCCTACATAACTACTATGAGAGCAGATGCCCAATTTCAAACAGTTGCACATGACTTAGACAATTCTGGAGGGGAGAAGCACCTATGGCAGATACTCTTAAAATCTGTCTGTTATGGAAAGCAGAAACACGTATCCACTGCATATTTTTGAATCTCCACAAAAAAGTCAGGTGGTTGGTTTTTTTGTTTGTTTGTTTTTTAAAGTACATCCAGATGGCTAATGATTCTGAAATATGTATCCTTCACAGCATTTATCCCCTCCCCTGTGCACATTGGGAAAAGTCATGTTCTCTTCAGAGAGGTTAAATGACTCCCATCGTTACACAAGGGCCGAGAGCTGCCACAGTAGCCTAAACTCATGTCACCAGAGCCTTAGGCTAACATTGTCACCACTGCTCTAGACTTCATTTCAAAACACAGCTACTCTTCAAACAAATCACTGAACTTCAACCTTCTCTGACATTAACTGCCACACTGCATAATGACACAGAGCACACCAAGATTATTCTAGTTGACTCTCTCAAGTCCAAACAAGAATAACTGAAATAAGGGCTTGGCTATTTGTTTCAAAACACCACAAGTGGGTGTATCTTCAAAATTAAAGAGCAGTTTGCATATATGCTACAGAGTAATGTACATATTCACTAGTAAATGAGAAATCCCACATAAAGCATGCATGAAAAGTGGTAACATAAGTCAAAACATTTTGTGAAAGAACAATTTTTAAGCTACTGCACTCAAAGCCCAGCTTCCCAAACCGGAAAGACTATTATAGCTTCTGGCATCAACGAACCACAACCAAAAGCTTGACACCAAGTTTTATGAATGTCACTAGAGATTCCACTTGATCACTTTCAGTCTCAGCTTTGTCAGGTCATGTCTTACTCTCCTGAACATTTACCTGTAATCCAAGGCTTCCATGTTCCTTAGTAAAAAGAAAAGAGTTCCTTGGAAGCAAAAAAAACTGCAAAAAAAATCCCAGGTGCTTCTTTTTTCCAAATTTAATCGATGCCCCCCAGATAGGAATCCATAGGAAGACAGTTTCATAAATATCAGAAATAGAAGATTTGCTCAATAGAATCCCTTTGTGCACTAGAGAGAATACCATACGAGTTAACACTGGAAAGACAACGGAATGACCTGATAATTGCAGACCTCCTTTACCAATAGCAGTAAGCATCTAGCTCTTACAGGCAGTAATGCTCCTTGGTGCTTCCCAAGACAAACTATATGGATGTGGTCCTAAGTAATTTATGGCAATAAAAAATGCAAGGGCCAACACAGAACGCCTCAGAATTTCTTTATAGACCTACTGGCAAACAGAGGAGAAACTCTCACTGGTTGTCAGAGATCTTCTCATTGTCTTCACTCCTTTTCTCAAATCTTCCTCAGTTCTTGTTAAGAAATACTTTCACTCCCTCTCATGCCCCAGCCTTCCTGTCCCTCTGATACAAAGGTCTACCAAATCCAATCCACTTGCACAGGACAGAAGGAGTATAATTCTTGTACAGATCACAGGCCCTCCTCAAGGCCAGCAGCACCTGCTTGTGACAGTGCTGTATATCGGAAGAGCCTGAGTGTCAGCCACTGCATGAATTCACATGTGAAGAAAGGGTTCTACTGTAGAGACCTTCACAAAAAGCTGAGCAGGACAACAACATAAGAGTATGGCAAACTCACTGTCAACCTTCCGGACACATTCTAGCACAACAGGAGCCTGGCAGCTACCAAACCAGTCTGCTGCCATTTACTACCTGGCTTTAAAAGAGATTCCCAAGACTATCCCTTTAACTCTGGTCTTAGGAGCAGGCTGTCATCCTTCTTCATCAAAACGGAAATTGTGTAATTTGCTCAAAAAAAGGACTGGTTACATGTGAGAAGATGTAATCAGATTTCTTCCTTAAGATATGGGGGGAGGAGGAATGAACAAAGATGACCACTTTTTCTGGATATAAGAGGGATGGGGGAAGAAATAAATCAGAAATCTGTGTGAAGAGATACTTTGCTGATCTGGCAACAAACACCAGGAGCAACCATGACACAGAATTGTGTTATTCCAAAATTTCTAGTAAAACAAGTATTCCTAACATAGTAAGAACCACACACCCCCATATTATGCACATGCATCAGTAACTGGAGTCATACCAAGTACTGAAGCATTTCATTTTATTTTCAAGTCATCTGTGTGGAGTCAAGAAGGGAAACAAGAAAATTACACCTGACATCTGGCATAAATTTTTAGCCAAATCCAATTTTTCACACTTGCTTCCATACATCACAGATTCTTCTTAGTGGTTTAAGTACAAAGAAAAAATAAGAAAGCCAGATATCTAATTCAGTAAGTGCAGTCAAGTTTATTTTACCAGACTAAAGAGAATCCAAAGGATACATCCTCTTCATAACCCAATGTATCAGAACATTATTGATAAACAGTAGAATTGGGGCAGATATGAGAAGAAAAGGTTCCAGAAGTTGACATTTAACTAAGCTTTCCTTCAACAAAACGCCATAACAAAAAGACATATCATAGGGGGAATGTACATTTCTTGCTTAACATTTTTACTGTATTAGTCACTCTCACACTAACAATATTTTTTTACCTTTTCTTCCTTTGCTTTTTTTAATATGTGCCCTACCCTCAACACCAAGAAGCATTTCTCCTGTCCCTTCCTGGTTACTATAATTTTCAGGTTTGAACTCATGTTTCTTCTAGACTTACGTAAGATAATGGTAGTTTATTATTTTATAATAATAAAATAATTATAATATATTGACACTGGTATGACACTGTTGACACTGATAATCCAGTGTCCACACACAGCACAAATACCTAAGTGTGGATTCAAAGGCTCCAGACCAGTACATTAAAAATTCACAGATTGACAGTACATAAAAATTCACAATTCAAATTCACTGTGAGAAATTGTGTCTCACAGCGTCTACAACATTTAGACAGTTCTCTTAGGAGAAAAAAAAAAAAAAGTGAAAGAGAAAGTGCCCATTGTGGGCAGAGCATGTGAAGTCCCTTGCTATTCCCCCACAGACCTGGGACATGGAGTGAAAAAGCTTGTTACTGGGAGGGGTTCAGAATCTGTAAGCACTGACTACAGTGGGGGTGAAGAAGCTCCATGCTAGGGGTACTGTTAACAGACTTGACACAAGATAGCTCTGAGCAGCTTTGGGAAAGCTGGCAGGGTGAAGGTGACAACCTGCAATGCTGCAGAGATTGGAGGGGAAGCTATGAATAAGTACGCAGTCAAAAGTCTTCTTTGGCCCTCCTTAAGAAAGAAGAGTTCCTCACACCTGATCTAGGCAACTCTCACTTCACAAGATCTGTTCATTTAGTTTTTTTAACACTAAATGTCTCTGAGACTAGTACTGGGTTTAATCCTACTCGGTTGCAAAGCTTCCATCTTTCCTTGCAGCTGTTCGCAGCCTTCAACCAAAGCTTCTTGTCTACTATAATCCAAAACAGTCAATGACCACTAGAGTCAAACAGTCACCTCTCATTTGATTTAAATTTATCTCCTAGTAAGTGAGGGCAAAGCAGTGAATCTTCTGAAGTCCTTCGCACACTTACAGTACAGTATGCTACTAAGCTGTACTGCCCTGAATTACAAAAATGTTAAAAGTCAGTTCTAATTCATCTGTCAGTTTGATCTTTGGGCGTCACACACCTGTACAGACATGCTGGTATGAAGCAGCACATTTTCTGCATATTTACATCATTTTGCATTTGAACAGAGAGCACTAGCTTAATTGTAATTTCTGTATTACATGTACTGGAATAACTTGGAATAAAAGGAGGAGTCAATGCTGTGAAACCAGAGAAACTTGCTACATCAACTTAGCCTAACAAGGCTTCTCTTCCTGTCACAGTAATTCTTGTAGTGTAGCCCAGAAAACCCACTTAGATTTAAAAACTAGTAATCTACAGACCCCAAAGCACTGACTCCTCACATTTCCTGTAATCTGTGTTACTTGCTTTTTTTTTTGTGCTGGTAGGAAACATCAGGTTTTTCTTAAGAATGGAGGACTTAATTTTCCACCAACTCTACACAAGGCTTTTATAAACTGACTCCAGAGCATTGCAGCCTTCTCTACCTTTAAAGCACCAACTTTCACCATAATGCTTCAACTGAAAAGCCTTCCTTTAAACACAGGATTAGCAAGTCAATAGAAAAAAAAAAATTCTTATTTAATGCTTGAGAAGCCAATGGTGTAGTATCTTGTAAATGTGAGTCGCCTTTTTGAAAGCCATAGTCCTATTAAACTTTAACAAAAAACACATGACATAGATAATCAGAGTGTTTAACTGTTGCAATCCTTAGATATACACACACTGGCTGCTCGTTTCCTCCCAACTTTAAATAGGTTTCTATACATTTTTAGCCAAACCAACTACAAGAGCATTTATTTACAAAACAAAAACAAAGATCAACACCCACCTCCACCATCCTGGTTTAAGCTAGATGAGACTATAATACAAACTGGAAGTAGCATCTACCATCCTGTAAAGAACATTTAATACGTAGATGATTTTCCAGAAGGCTGTTCTAATTCACCTTGAATTGGTTCCATAGGCCACTGATGTCAATCAAAAGTTTCCAACGGATTCAGCACTACTTGGATCACATTTAACTCTTTGCACCTGCATGTAACTTCTTCATCTAGAGCTACTGAAACAAAAGTTTACACAGGAAGGTAACTATTACTAAACTGCACACACATCAGTAAACCAATTAAAAGGTGCATATTATAGTAAAGGTTAACAGAGAAGTATTTAGAATTGATGCCAAATATTTTATATCAAAGGTCCATTAAAGTACATGATAGTCTCAGTGTCCAACACAGAGGTAGCTAAGAAAATATTAGTAGCAGTGGTTTCCATAACTTCTGCACTATAGAATTTTATCCAGTTGCAATACCTAAACAGAACAATAATGAAATGAGTCAGTTCTCAATATTATTAAGCTTTTCTGGATTTTTTTCTGGAAAAAAAAAGCACCTCGTTTCAGCTACAAAACAGCATCAAAGCTCACAATTTGTAGATATTCTTTATACCTCAGCCAGTAGAGACCTCTCTCCACTCTCAATCTGGTCCCTAAATAAAAGCTTAGGTTATGTACAAAGATACACAAAAAACTGCCTTAGAGGGGTTCCACTTGCTGAGTGTCTGAAAAAGGTTAGCTGCACAGATACAAAGCATCCCAGTTGCACACCAGGTCCCATATGTCAAGGCTTTAGAACAGCAGGTTTATTTTTTTTCTTTGCATATTAAACCTCCACTCTCAGACTAAGAGAACAGCAGAAAACTTGCAACAGTAAAGATATTTGCAACCCTCATTAATGATAGTGCAAATGCTCTTTAGCAAAGTTTCTCTATCTGGATACATAAATGAAAAGCAAGAATTATGCTCCACAAGAAACTCATCTCCCACACAGGTCTTTCCCAAAACCACACTCACTGTGGGGGTGATGACAAAGGCTGCACATTTGCTAATGGTGCCAAAACAGCTAAAACTGGACAACGGACAGCAGCAATCTTTTTAGCTTGGACAACGTTAGACATCAAATCTAGCCAAACTCTTAAAGGCTTCATCCTCAATGCAGGCATTGTGCCAGGTGGTGCCTAGTTAAAGCCCCACCTATGGAGATGACGACAATAAGCAAGCCAGGGATCTAGAGCTGTTGGCATCCCCCTACATCACCACTGGCAACCTGACAGAAGGACAATTAGATGTTCTTCAAAAAGAAAGCACACCAGAAGGTTGGCGATTTCCCCCAGTGACCATTATTTTTTAATATACCTAACATTTAAAAAGATGATAATAAATGCTGCAGTCCTGCAAGAAATACCATCCACTGCAATAAGGATGCATCAAAAGCACAGCAAAGGAAAGGATACACTGTACAATCTTCAGACACATGAATTTTCCAGGAGGAGACCAAGAACTATGGAAGGTCTAAGTATAAAACTTCCAAACCTAAAAATTAGCTTAAACCTTGAAAGGAACATGCATTCCCACGTCTACATACTGTTTAAAATTGTCTTCTTGGGTTGGAAGGGAGAAGCTGGATTGGGTGAAAATACAACCTTTATGACTTATAACTCTACCAAAGAGGTTCTCCTTGCAGGATCAGGGGAGCACAGCAATACTATACTAAGCTGTACAGCAGTAACTTCCCCCTTTCTTTTCTGTTTGACAACAACAAATTACACCTAATATTGACCTTTAGCTTTTAGATGTATTTAATCCCAACACTCAAAAGTTTACCAAAAAAAGATACCAGCTTTGTAAACTTCCTAACATTCCCTTCTAGCAAAAAAATTAAGAAATTACAGTTCTCCAAACAGTCCTACAATGACAAAATAATCAAAAGATGATTACTGTTTTACATGAACAAACCGCACTTTTCTTCAGTTCTAACCAGCTAATCCATCTTACTGGATTCACATTACAATTGTGGTTTCCCTCTCTTATTCCCAATACTCCTGCATCATGCAGCCTACTCTTTGACAGGTTTCACACGTTTCTAGATACACCATGGATTTAACACCAATGCTTCGAGGTCTTAACAATACTCTGTCTCATCAAATTATCTTCCTCTCATGTCAAAACATGAGGGAACTGTGGGAAAAGTGTGCATAAGTTCTTCGAGCACAAAATATCTGGAGGTTTGGTTACAAGCCACAAAAGCCCAGAACAAGCATTTCTTCTAGAGCAATCTTTGCATTTAAAGGAACATGGGGAGATTTAATCTCCAGTTCTCTGAAAACTCTGGGTGGGGTGGTTTTTTTATCTTGGGTGGGGTTTTCGTTTTTGGTTTGGTTTGTTTGTTTTGGTTTTTTTTTTTGTTTAGATGTTTTGTTTGGGTTTGGGTTTTTTGGGGGTTTTTGGGTTTTTTTACTTTTTTAAGCCTTCTATGTCCCTTTAGGTTATTTCCTCTAAACTACTAAAGATTTTAAGAAATAAAGGGAATCCAAGGACAGATGATGAAAGTGATTAGAGGCTTAGGAAGACTTCCATATGAGGAGAGATTATTAAAAAGACTGCCTCGCTTATAGACAAGATGAATGGGAGGGATCATAAAAGAGACATGGAAAATGAGAAGAGAAGTTCCCAAGAATATTTTTTCATCACTAGAAAGCAAGCAGATTTTTGTATTCTTTTTTAACGTAAACCTTTTTGGTGTGTGTGTGTGATCACGTAAGAATCAGTTCATCTACAAAACACTGATTCTACTGCTATTCTCACTAAGGCTGAAAGCACAAGATGACTGAAATTACGGTTCTCTGTTTGTTAATAAATACACCACATCTGTCCCAGGTAAGGTTTTTTTTGTTTTTAAATAAAGGAAGAATTCTGACCATTTCAAATATGTCTACCACTAATAAGAGAAAGTTCTGAATAGGCTCCAATGTGTGAGAAATTACATAATTAGGACTTCCTACATCTCTCTCCAAAGCATCTGGTTCTTGTTAAAAGCAGGACGTATCACAGCATAGTCTTCTGATGGGATGCAGTAAAGGAACTCACATGTTTTAGTTGTACTAGAAAAGGATTTCTTTTCCTACAGTCATACGTATAAATTTGTAATCCTGATGAAATGTGGAGGATGTTGCACTGTAAGGGGTAAGAGATCAAGAGTGAAGAGCAATGCCCTGATCAGCAGCAAAAAAAACCCATGCACACGGGTTTCTGAGATCTAAATAGGACAACCTGGTGAGCATTCAGAGATCACAGCTTTAATAGAGCCTTAAAAGGCAGTCCTGACACAATGCTCTGTAAGCAAAATGAGGCATAAGTTAGCATAGCCAAGCTAGTTTGAGCATCAGGGATGTCACTATTGCAATTGCATAGCCTTCTGCATGGACTTATTGCTAAGAAGCACTGTGTAGCCAGAATATGAGCACCTCTACATTTCCCACAGTACTCACTTCAAAAACAAGTCCCTTAAGAAAGTACCATGACATTGTAGCTGTTCTGCAAACTACATTCCAGCAAAAACAGTACTTGGTGCAGGACTGCTAAAAATGCAATCCTTGTTCCCAAGTCTTGTCCTACTTCATGGCATAGGTCCCAATTCTGAAAGATTTGGATTAGTTTTTGAAGTGTTGCAGGAATCAACTCGTAGAGGATGTGAAGCACAGTGAAGCTGCAGCAACCGGTATTAGCAGAGGTGAATGGAAGCGTTTTGCACAGCTGTATTGCTCACATCAATTCCACCTGTGCCACCTGAGCAAGCTGCAGTAATCCAGATTATAGTGACCAGATACAGTTGACAAGGAGAGACAGGAAAGCCTCTAAAGTACCCTTCTTAAAGCTGGGGATGGATGATTTACCAGAATCAAGGTAACCACATGACTGTAAATCTATACCCACCAAACAATACCAAAACTGTAAGGCACCAACACCATTACACTATGAGCAATAGTGGTTTTACATCCCACTCTGTGCTGCCATGCACAGCATAGCTTGGCTCTCTTGTGACTCGTCCAAGGAAGAGAACAGGAATTCAGCTTCTCCCTCAAACTACTTGGCCTCCTTAGGCATCAATGACTCCCCCCATGTTAAGAATGACTCAGCTGTTCTTTATTAAAGTGTTTTCTCTCTTTCAGGCACTGGGAACTTTTCACAAAATGCGACATATGGTTCATTGGAGAGTTGTTAGCAGAGCCCAAGATCTCTCATACTTGAACAGGCCTCAAAGAAGAAGGCATTGAAGAGACCTGTTGACTTACACTGAAGGAGCTTTTTAGCTGCATGAGGAATTTTAAAATCCTTTTCCCCTCAGATTCTACTGTTTGCAAACTCCAAAGGCTATATTCACAGTAAATTGTTCCAGCACTTCTGCAACCTGAATTTGGTGATACCTTCCTATCATATATAGAGATGCAATTTTGGAACAGTCTTCTTGCCTGTCCACAGAGAAGGCTTCACTTTCTCCTAAGAAAAATCCTTATCTAAGATTGAAAGCCACAGGCAGTAACCTCCAGGGCTGGAGAAGTCCTTAAAAACTTGCCCACCCAAAAACTGGACTCAGTAGCCTACATTATATAGGCTATGAGATCCAACAACTACTTTGACAGCTCTCTTGCCCCCAAACTTTATTATATGTATCTCACCCTACTTAACTATACACTGTCACTATCTTGCTGACAAAACCAACTTCAAGACTTTATTCACACAAGCAAGTCTCCCTGCTTTGTTCAGGGTCTCTGAGTGTCCTCCCATTAGCTCCACATTGCCGTGTTCATGCTCTGCATTGCTTTTCTCCATGAATGTTTGGGAATGGCAGTTTTAACTCCAGCTGCTCTGATGCTTTTCATTCAGTCTCTAAAAGAAAAACAGCATCCTGCTTTCTTGCTTCTTTCCTCCATAATACCACTAGTTGTTGCTGCTCCAGTGACTGACCATTTCCACCCCCCTGGTTAAAGCGGTAAGAGGAATGTTGAAGTTTCCCAGGCAATTTACCCAGGAAAAACTATTTGTCTGGAATAGGCACAAATGGATTTAATGCAAGCTCTTGCTATCATCTGGAACATACAACCTGCTGCTACCACCTCTAGAAATTATATTACAAGTTCTGTGATATCAGACACAACTTGTAAAGCCCAAACCCTGGAGCAATGCAGTTACATACAACTCTACAAGCTTGTAACAGAGTTATACTTTCAGTTCTCATGGTCCAAGGAAAGGAAGGAGAGGCTAATTCTGATGAAAAGAAACCAAAAATCAGACAAAAGCCCAATGCTTTCATAAGCCTTAAGCATGAGATTTATTTATTTTTTTAATATACAAGTTCTATATGCAACACTGAATGTTAGCCCCAATTTTAAGCAGATCAGCTGGACTACAGAGTAGAGGCTTCAGGTTTAACTAAACATACCAAAAATCATCCTTGAAGGTATGCAACTTTCTTCCATGGCCACAATCAGCTAGGTAGCACATTATTCTTACAGCAAGAAAAATTAAGAAAAACTACTTAGTTCAACTTGCAAAGAGAAAACCAAAAAATTTTTAACGGGGTTATGACTAGCATGTGCTCCTGGCTTACGGTATGAAGATCAATGTAGACTCCAGTAGCAAAGGCACAGTGCACCTTTTTACCTATTTTTAAAACATTTTATTATGCAGCAACAATCTGAAGCACACCATCTCCTTTCCAGCACTGTCAATTGATGGGCTGGAGGGATGGAAAGAACAACTATCATGCAGTACAGGAAAACAAAACACCCCCTCCCCAAAAATCCTCTCCTCCCCCCCCAAAGTCTTCCTTCACAAATAGCTAATCTCTACACTTCAAACTGTAGAGCTCATTTACTGACACATGCACGATCTCATCTTGGCATAGAAAACAGAATTTCTGCTGGTATCTCAAGTCAACTAGACCAACCTTTTTCTTCGCGTCTATCTGCCCTACACAGTAAGAAAGAGCCATTTGTTTTACACCTGTTTGAACTAAGCATTTAGGGAAGAATTTGGAATCTATGCATAAACTGGAGAGCACCAGCATGACATTCACCACAAAGAATACTAAATATATGAAAGGATCACAAGCATTGCCTATACATGATTATCATATATTGTATGAACAAACCATCAAAATAGCAAGATAAAGAAAGATGAACTTGCCAGCAGACCGTAAGAAAAACTACCCCATAAAGACATATGTCATGGATATATAAAGTATATTGTTACTTTATCCCCAGCACGCACACACACCTTTGCTGTCGATCCCCATCCCTGCCACAGCTCTCTTGTAAGTAACTTCAGGAAAGGAACCATAATGATCCTCTGCTGCTAGAAACAATCACCTGATCCACAGTTTATTAAACAGAGACCTTGAGAAACAGGACCAAAACCAGACACCCACCAGCGTGATCTAGACAGAGTCACTTCATTAAATCATCAGCACTGTTGACTTTGGTGAGTAAGTTCTCCGTTACTCTCACTTCCAACTAGTTTCTGTTGTGGACGTATCTTGAACATGAGTTTCTGTGATACCAACAACCGCATTCGTTTTCTTATGCCAAAGAGTAGGAATATGAAAAAAAAAAAAAAAGCACAGATAAAAGAAAACCCTTCCCTTTAGATCGACAACCTAGCAAACGCGGAGACCTCTCGGGGAACACGCTGCAGGTTGGCGGCTGCCTCTCAGAACTCGGCACCCCGGCCCACCACCCTTTCCTCCCCGGGCCTCCTCCTTCCAAGGGTGGCCCCGACACCCCTTCCCGCGCCCTCACACTCCTTACCCGCGTCTTGCGGCGCCGGTGCCGCTCTGGGTCCGAGTACGTTCTGTCCACGGCCAGCGCCGTGTCGCTGCCCGGCATTCTGCCGCCACACCGCCGCCTCCGCCTCCTTCTCCTCAGCGGTGCCCGCCAAAAGCCCGCGCGCAGGTAGGGGGGTCCCGCCAACGGCCGCCCAACCGCCAGCCCAACGGCCACGGCTCTGAGGGGGCTCGGGGCTGCCGCCGCGGTGCGGGAGGGCCGGGCACGCCCGAAGGGGCGGGCCCGGCCCTCCCGCACCGCGGCGGCAGCCGCTCCGCTTCTCCTCAGCCGCCACACCCGGATTAACCCCCTCAACTCCCCGGTTCCCGTCAGCCAGGCGTCGCGGCGCCTGAGGGTCGGGTCGTGAGAGGGTCGGGGCTGTGGTGTTTCCCCTCCCTCCTTCGAAAAAGGGATGACGCCTGAAGGGAGAAGAGGATGGGAGAGGGCTTTAGCCTGAGGGAATGGGCCATAAATCGCTTTCTTTTTTTTTTTTTATTTATTTATTTTATTTTTTTTGAGGCTGCCGGTTCTGAGGGGCAACAGGAGCCAGGGAAGGATGGTCTCCCAGACGTATGGCTAGACAGAGGGGTGACGGTCCCACTCCTCCTGAGGACAACCGCTGCTTTGGTTCAGGCTTTTCGCTAAAGCTCCAGCTCTTGGAGTGAGTTACGGTCCAGATGAACTCAATCGACCACTTCGACTTCTGCCAAAAGAAATCTAGACCCTGTGGCTACAGCTAGACCTCACAAAACATAGCAACTCCTAAAGGTTCAGAAATCCAAAGGGGAAAGAAAGGAAGAAACCAGAAGCATTAAGTATGTTGTTGCTTTGGGGCAGACTCACTTGTAAGGTTTTGACTGCGGTAGCATAAGGCACCCAGTATATGGCTGAGTGCTGCCGCTGGAAAGCCCTCGGTACCCAGAGATTCTCGCAATAAACACATTGTAAAAATTCTGTGAAACCAACTGAATAATCAGGGTCTGCATTTTCCAAAGTGGTCAGTGGAGCACAGCAACCAATTCAGTCCCCATTTCTGTCCATTATACATATGAGAGAAATCTTTCAGTGTCCTAGCACGGGGGAGTTTCAAACTACACTTGTGAACAGCCAAGGAAAATATGTTTTCCAGGGCATCCATACACCAATGTACTTAAATTCCTAAGAGTTAAGCAGAGCTCCTGACTGATTTTTTGCATTTATCTTCAGAATACCTATGCTAAGGAATGCACCTAAATCAGTAACCCCCAACACATTTGAAACCACCGAAAAGCATAAGAAGAATACAATTTTTATTATCGCTCATTAAGTTGTACTGGAGATGTATGTTTTTCTTTGCTGGAATAAGTAGAATTGTTGGGTTACCGCTTCTACCTTGTTACACAAAGTAAATCTGGAGCTCCTTTGGACTGACTCCCTTGCAACAGCAGCAGGACTTCACCTTTTAGGTGCAGTTGTTATGATGCTCATGCATGAGTCACACTGCTTTGCTTCTCTAGCTGGGGACAGCAGCAGTCCCAAGGCATGTGCATATATAAACATATATAAATCAACACAACTATCTGTCCTAGAGGGGGCATGCAGCTTTGTAAAAGTATTCCCCGAAACCATTTACATTTTTATTGGAAACTTGTGTTCCGAGATAACATTCCTATTGGAGGTTAATTATCTGACACAAGGGCCTCCTTGGTGTTTTCATGTGATGAGGTCTTCAAAAACTAAAGGTGTGAAATCCCAAAGTAAAAATAAATCCTAGACCTCACCTTCTTGGCAGGGGTTTCTTCTTCAACTCTAACACCAGTTTTTACAAAGTCATCCCAAACTCATAGATAAATGAAGTAGTGAGTGGGTTCACTAAGGGGCAGGTGATGACTTGCCATCCTTCCTATACATTTTATGCAGCTTCCCATACTTCTTATGCAGCTGAGTGAGATAGGTGAAGTTGGAAAGCTGCTGGGAAAAAGTTTTAAAATGGGAATCAGATTTCTTCAGTCCTTCAGCTCAGACATGAAAGCTAGTTCATGACTCCAACTGTGCCAGAGGGTGGGGAACTCCGGAGGCAAAGGTCAATAAGAAATTAAACAGGAAAATGTTGTGGGTTTGGGGTTTTCACTGAAGTCATAATTGCTCATTTCCAAAGGGGACTGCATGCTTTCAAGCACCTAGGATGAAACATACTTATTTCCTCAGAAACTTTCGGGAGGTTTTTTAAGCCTTGCCAGATGTAGTTGATCAAAGCATAGAGAGGGTAAGTAGCTGGAAAAGGGGCACATAAAAGGCCTCAACTGCTTGGCTCTTTAGTAATACAAGGCTTATTATAGATCATAGTTTATTCAAAAGTTTTAGAATTTTATTTAAATAATATCAGAGCAGACTAGCCACAAAATGATGAAACCTCAAGATGAAAAGAGGCAGGCATGTGCAATATATATTTACAGGTACATCATGCATGGTTAGGCTCAGCAGTATTAACATATATACTAATATATTTATAAAGAAAGCACTTTCTCCTAGTGTAGCATCTAAGAAGAGAGGAAAATATGGTTAGTCTCATAAGAACTCAGTGTTGCATTACTCACACCTTCCAATCAAGCCTGTGGATCCGTTTGCTTGGGCACTGCTCTCAGTGGTGGCTGTTACTGCCATGTGCACCAGCAACAACAGCTCTGGTGTCCTGGCCAGCAGCGAAAGCCCTGGCACTGGGTGGTTCCTGCAGGAGCTGTGAGCACGGGGCAGCGGGCTGGGCAACTAGGAACAACTGCTGCGCAGAGTAGCCAGTTATGGCAGAGCAGAAATAGCTGCTTGGGTAGAGGCAGCTGGCCCATAGGTCAGGACAGCCCTTCCATGCAAGCCAAATGAGGAGCTGTTGCCATCTGGGCAGTCTCTGCAGGTGCCACACTTTGCAAACATCTCAATAGATGGTTCTTTTTGTACGTTGCAATTAAATCGTCTGCATCTTCAGAAGGTAACTTCAGCATATACCAAATCACGGTGCCATGCAGTTCTTTAGCCAAAGGCTGCTCTTTCACCCCCTTTGTCTTTCCCCCTCACACATGCACTGCTAGGTTATCCCTGGGCTGCAGCAGGAGCAGAAAGACTTAACCTATGGCATGTTTGTGGAATACACTTCATTTTATTTGTCTGAGCAAAGAAAACTCCCCCTCCTCTCGCACACACAGTTGGTTTGTACAGCACTCCTTCCCCACTCCAAAACAGGGGGACAATTCCTGGAACGTGGCAGAATACTGCACAGCACAATACCTCTGACAGCCTCACCAGGTACTTCTCTCGCCGTTATCTTCAAAAGCCCACGGAGTTTGAATAAATAATCTTCCCACATGCTGCACCCAGCTGAACCCCTTCAACCCACTAAAGCAAATCCTTCCAGATACTGGAAGGAGCACGAGGCTGGACTCACAGTGACACAGATAGAAGTGGTAGTCCATAGATGAACTCTCTCATCCTTTGTTCTTCTCACAAAGTATTTTTAAAATAAATTTCTATGGTTTAAATTAATGACAAAAGCGCTAAATCACCCCAGACATCCATTGTGCCAATTTTAAAGTTCAAATACCTCAAAATCCCTCACTGACTGCTCAGCTGTCCTTAGAAGCACAGAGTAATTTCATCCTTTTCCAGTACTTTCCCTCACTTCAGCACACTGGCACGACCCACAATGTTTAACTCTTGGTATTGACATTATGCTGCCTGCCTTTTTTAAAAGTGACCTTTTAAAAAATAATGCCAATTAGGAATGGTTAGACTGAAGATCACTGTACAAGGGCGTACATCACTGTATTGGGCTTTCAGAGGGACAGACATCAATAGGCAGGTTTTGCCTGCATTGCCCTGTTTTAGGAAAATCAAATCTCTGGAGGGGCAGCAGAGGCACTTGCCCAAAGTAGGTCTGTCAGGCAGTGCCTGCGCTTTCTACAGACAACTCCTGTCTCATTTTTCCCTGCACAGGCTGTGCCTTTGCCATTCATCTGCTGCTGCATGACCCTGCGCAGCGGACACAGCAGTCCCACCTGTGAGCCATGAATTATCTATTCTGACTCATGCATAGGCCACAGAGGCAGAAGAAGAGGCAGTGGCGACAGTGGGATTACTTAGCAAAACCCAACTCCCACACAACATAATCCCGTAGAAGTGGCTGTGCATACGCACTGGAAATTAAATACCACAAGAAAGGAAACCTTTATGGAGATGGAAAGCATGAAAATCCTATCATTAGGAGGCTGGCTTGAGGTTTGGCCCTGTTCTCTTTCCAGTTTTATCATGAACCTGGATCTTGGCAATTTACTGTATTTCTTTGGACTTCCACTACCACACTGTAAAAGAACATCTTCTCCAGAGAGTTTTGAGCTCTCCAGAATTAAAAATGCTATTATTAAATGTTGTGTTCTGATGTTGTTGGGAGAAATTAAACATACACCGTCAAGTGTATATTGGCAAAGGTACAATCAGGAAGAAGCCGAAGGTCCCTTTTTCTACAATGGCAACATCTGTACTCTAAACAGGATACCGGGGCTTCTTAATGAGAGACGTTTTAACATGCCCTCCAAATCTTTTTCCAAAAGCTTGTAGCAACTAGCCTCTGAGGGAAAGGTCTACGTGATGACAGACGCTCAGTGCCATTTCTAAGTCTGACAGCAAATGGGACAGTGCTGAGTGACGTCTGTCTTGCAGTTTATCTGTGAGTGTACTGTCACAGTTGTCAGTTTATCTGCCAAAGCATGAGCCTCTCACACCCAGAGGAAAGGAGACACTCCGCTTGTCTGTACCCAGCGCAAACCACCAAGGGATAACACTGAGACTTACAGATTGCCAAGCGGTGACATTCATTCATTCAGATGTTGATAAACATTCAGATATCAAATGAAAATTTTAACTCGACTCCTCTCCTCCCCTGTCCTCCCCTCATTAAGAAATTTATGTGCTTTCAGGACGTAAAAGCCTTGCACACTCGATGAGCACCCACTTTTTACACAGGAAAAAAACTCCAAAGCTAGGACTGCCGTTGTGTATTAGTGAGATGCATTGATAGGGGGTGAAGGTTAGAGAAGCAAGTGAAAAATTCCAGTTGAGGTCAATAGAAGATCTCCCTTTTCTTTCTTTCTCCTGTCTACTATCCCGTGTCCCTTGTTGGATGATGAGAGGCAATTTCAGTCCTTTTCCTTGTTCTCGTACAGCGTAGGAAATGTCTGTGAAATAAATCCTCATTGCTGCTGCTGAGTGGCAGCAATAGCGCAAACAGTACCTACAGGATGGTGGCAGTGTTTTGCATTCCAAATGCTGTGAATAAGAGCCACCTTTTTAGCAGACTTGAATGACAGCTACTCTGTATACCCAAGAACTTGCCTGGAGCCCAGCTATTTACATTAAAGATGACCCCTGTTGAAGGGGCAAGTACAGAATTCTCCCTTGGGCAATCTGAATGGCTGCTGCTCATCAGCTTACAAATTTTCTTCTGCCTCACAGTATGTGATTTGAGGCCCTTCTGGGAATAAGTGTACCCAGCCTGTCTGTCCCAAATCAGCCCCTTTGATATTGCTATGAGGTATGCCGGGCTGACAGCTGCAGCCTGTTGGCGCATAAAGGTGTACCCCATTCCAAAACACAAATGTGAACTTGCATCCAAACCATTCAGACAGCAGCCAGAAGACAGACAGCCTGGATCTCCTATTACTGCATATCCCGGTGGTTACATCAGTGAGATCTTTTAACCCAAATTAAAACAAACAAGCCCAAACCTCAAACGAGGCATATAGCCCACGAGCACAAGAATTGCTCTCAGGAGGTGCCACTTCTACCCACTGCTCAGAGAAGGGCACGCAGCCCCCTTGAAGTGGCGCGTAGCTGGATAGGTGACATCTGAGCTCCTAAGGGCTCTGTAAGTGAGTACACCGCAGCTTTCACCCTACTGCTTTATGGCCATAGCTTCGCAGACATCCCTGCTCAGTTTGTGGCTGATGGTTGCACACAGAGATTCTAGGATAGGAACCTGTCAATTTTGTTTGTCTATGAAGTGCATCGCGTGGCTGTGGCTCTGCATAAGTTATGTCATGCTAAATGTGTGACATCAATTATTTCCATATCAAGAGACAATGTCAAATGCAGGATTAGCACTTCTTTGCCAGTCAACCAGAAAACACAGATGGGTTATGAGAGGACAGAAAAATTAACGATTATACAAGTAAGCCTACACCTCTTTGTGGTAAGCGTTGTTATGATGCAGCCCTCTGGGTTTCACTACAGTGACTATCTAGAGATGCAAGTTACAGGGATGTGAAGCTCAAGTACCTCCACCACTATCAAGTCAACCACCTACAGCTCATCTAACTGTGGGTCTGCTATATCTAATTCAATGCAATATGAAAACTTTCCTTTAAAACCAGATGAACAGGGAAGTGGCTTAAGTCACTTATCTGGTGGGTTAACCAGGTATTAATAGAAGCCATTAGATAAATATGCTGAAAAGCCCATTTAAGATGAGTGTAATAAAAACAGAAAGCTCCTTCCAGTTTACTTCTCAATCTGCTAAACATATGACATTCAGCTCTGATTTGGGTGACAGGGACATGAAAGATTAACATCAACTTAACAGAAAAGCCCAAATGCTTCTGTGTTTAATTAGCATAAATTTTCCAAGTGCCTGATTTTCACAACAAATATTTTAAAGGCAGGAAATTGCAAACAAAAAAACCCCACAGCATAGCACAGACACTTGCATTAGGCTAAGAAAATCTGCATCAACCATCATTTATAAGTATCAACCATCATTTATAAGTATCGAGCAACACAGTCCCTTTACTCATCTAAGTATACTAATTTATCAAGGAACAGGTTCTGGGTTATTACTTTGTATTACTCCAAAATTCTACAGGATAGTTTACACTGAATAAAGTATTTGCTCTATTTGCTCCTTGGTTGCATCGCTAACAGGTATTAAATTCATCTTACTTTCATTTTATAAGGCTTTTTATGGATAAAATCCAGGTCCGTTGATTAAACTTTTGCCAACTGCTTCAGTATGCAAGGCCTTTATCACATAGGCCTTCTGCATATTTCACAGCAAATTCACTCACTACTAATTTTCCAAAGATAGGGGCAGAGCTTCATAACTTCCTGCACGTAAGTAGGCATTTTTAACAATACCAAACTGCAGCATCTGTATGTATATGTTCCTGGATCAGAACTATACAATTATGACTACCAGAATCATGATTTAGATTGGAATTTAGATTTAGTCAGTTTAGACTTGCAAATAGATGACCATGGAGGCAAGTTAAAAGATATAACATGATTCCTATTTTTAACTGTTCTTGTGCTGTCAGACAGAATAGTCTGTGAGAGGACACAGATTTTAAGCTGAAAAAGTAAGTCTGAATTTTTAACATATACTCATCTTTTGGGCCTTTTAAAGTCATAAATTCATAACCTATCATTCATTAGGAAATTTGGGGAACAATTTTTGAAAGATTGAAGTCTTCTGCTTTGTTCTCATACAACAAGTGAAATGTATGAGATATCATAGAGTACAATCTTCTTATCCCTGGGACATGAGTTTTAGCAGGAATATATAAGAAGCAGCTTAATTTGTAATGTTTCTGGAAACTGTAGCAACACGAGTTAGAGTCCTAGCATTTAAGTTTCCCCTTGAACTTCCACAAATGGAAAATGTTACAGCATGAGATCACTAGAAAATGGAATGGTAGAGATACAACATCTGCCAATAAAAATTCCTGGTCTGCTATATAGAAATACAATTTTCTGGAACAGAATTAATACCTTTTTCCTCAGCATAATTGTAACTGAGCTTTTCTTACTAAAGTTATATCCATGAAGGGTAGGATTTTCTTTTCTTTACTTTTTTAACCAATACAGCTCTGTTGATAAAGCATTTATATGTAAAGCAATCCTAAGGCAAGAGAAGCTTAGAGCACCTCAGTGTCCATGGATGCCTGATGGCACAAGCAGAAGACACCCTGCAGCAGCCAGACAGCTCTGTGGCTGGAAGAAACTGAGACTCCTCTGCCCTTCCAGCACCCACTATGTACAGAGCTTCAGCCCTACCTGTGGATGGGGTAGCCTCAAGTGTCACTGAAAGATGAAGCTGTCCCTCTTCCTGCCTCAAAAAAACCCCAATTTTGGCAGCAGGGTTTGGGTTGGTCTGATCTGGAAGGTCGGCAAGTAATTGCCTCTGCTCAAGCTATGAGCAGCTCCCCACATCTTTTTTGTAACCACCTCAGGCCGACAATTTTACAGATGTCAGACAGATTTTTCAAGCCCAGTAGAAAGGCATGTCATTATCAACAAGAATCTCACAGACATGCTTACAAATCAAATCAAAGGAAAAAACTCAAATAATTATAGGCTTACTAGTGAAACTATTTTTTTTACAACATTCCCTTAAATTTATTGATGCTTGTATCTCCCACACTTACACAGCCTTATAAATAATTTTATTTAAAGTATTATAAGGGGAGAAATGGAAGGTTCCAGCTTTCCTATTCTGCTAATAAACATTAATTTTATTACATGTTGCTTTTGAAACGCTTGTAATTAGGAGCCTCAGGAGAAAGCATCAGAGCAATATATAAACTCTAATAGCAACGTAAAAACTCTAGTAGCAACATGGTATATATCAGTAGTAATTAAGAGTTCTAGCGACCAGGCATATAAAAGTTAGGACCAAGTAACATAGCTGAGCAGAAACCGTATTATACAAATCAAAACAAACCCTGGGAAACAAGCGATGTCTCAAAGAGATAGGACACGAAGGGAAAGTGCCTACCTCACTACTCATTCTAAACTGGCCAGTTCCGATGACTTTCAGCATCTCAAACACACAGGTCTGATACAATTAGGAAACAACGGAGCATATTCTTCGTTAACACTCATCAAAACCTTGCATTTCTTCCAATGAAAGGTTGTCTTTTTTTCTAAATGATACATTTTATCACATTGTCCATCTTTCAAAACAACACAGCACAAACCTTTCACTGTTTGAAAACTTAAGAGGAAAAAAAAATCGCGAGAGGGTTTTTCTTTTCATTTTCATTTTTCATGTCACTTATTTTTCATTCCTGCCACAAGTTTTCATGAAAATAACCTACCATTTTCCAGCAGTTCCCGTTTGCACCGTTGACACGCTGGGCATCGTTTGAGGATTTGCTTAAGCTGAAAGGCACGGCTCTGCCTTGGCTGGTGAGCGCAGTCGCTCTCGGCACATACCTGCAGCACTGCTGTAACTGCACAGCGAGTAATAGCAAGCAGCTGCAAAAGGGTGTGCTCTATATATGCAATTGTTGTGTAGATAAAGAACAGCCCCAGCTACAGGTGGGGCCTCCTGATAGTACAGCCACTGGCTGACATCAGAGGCCTTGAAACTACGGCACGGGAAGGTATCAGAGGCCCCAGAGCCATAAACAGAAATGGCCAGTTACTGATACCAACCTGGAAGCAACCCACATGAGCTGCCCACAGGCAGAGGAGTATTTATACTACGTACTTAAGCTGCAATAAAAAACACTGGCTGCTGGGATGCCACTGCTTCAGAAGTAGAATTGATGACTGGTACCCTGTCATGCTACATGTGTATGTATTATCAGGGCAGAGAGATGTACCTTTAACGCCTGTGTTTGGTCTAGTGTCTTAACCTTGAGGCTGGGTTGTAATTTGGATGCAACAATGGTGAGCTAATCAGAGAGCTGATCCGGGGTGAAAACTACTCTGTCAAAACAAAATAAATAATTAGATTGCAAAAATACACACGTATGAGTTTTATTAGCTCCCTCATCTGACTGGCTGCGCAGCTCCTCAGGCTGTGGTGTTGGCTCAGGAGAGTGGGCAGGGAATCATGCCTGATGGCAGAAGGACTAAAGCTGACCATGCAATCACATGCTTAGTTGCCAAGGGTTTAATTGTGTCATAGCTCGTTGGGTACGTTTGTATCCAAAGACTCTTAACTTCAATACTTATAAAAGTTAATTATCCTTGTAAAAGATATGGAGTGAGGATAGTCTAATGTTAAGCCACCTAACATTTATGGAAATCTGTAACAGCATGGGCACCCCAAAATGAACTATTTTCTCATTTTCTAACAGAACTTCAATAATAGTGTGATTCAGTCAGGCCTTGGAAAAGTAACAAACAGCTTCATCCAAGCAAAAACCTAGTGGGAAGCTTCAGAGTGAATCTTCTGGTGAAGCTGAGATCAGCAATTATATCTGAGTATCATAATACCAGCTGCTGAAATTATGATGAGGGAAAGATGAAAACTAACAGGGCTGCCTGAAGGACCAAGAATAATGCAAATGTGGCATTAGAACATCTGTGGAGATAAAGCATCTGAAGCATGCAAACAATTATCTGGTTTGCTAGAAAAGCCAAAAAATCTTTCTATATAACTAAAATAAGTGACCCAGCAGGAATATGCTCCTGTTTTCTCTAAGCATGTTTCATCTCCAGGGGATGCTTCACTAAATCTGTACAAACTTTCCCCTTGCTACTAATAATGAAATTCCTTTAGTTATCTGGACTTCATCTAGTCAGTTCTCAAAACCATAATGTATTTATTTTTCTAAGGAATCCAATAGTAAGAAAGAAGTGTGCATCTGTACACAACTCAGCTTCACTGATGCAGAAAAGTAGATAAGCTCAGCTAAATCAGCAGGGAATACTTGCATTTCTCTGTAGTGAATGGACACAGACAGCAGAATAAACCTTTTAAAGTTAAACAAAGTCCCTAAGCATTTAAATAGCTCACAGTGAATCCTCCTCTTAAGATGAGACTAAAAACAAACAAATGTTTAGTAACTGCTCTTAGCAAGACATCTTCAGCCCATCAATCTTAGCAATTTTAAACCAGAAGAGTTTAACAGACCCCAAATCAGCAGGTTCTCCTCCCACAAGACATGTTTTCTATTTATGGATAACTCTTTATTTCCTCTTTGCATGAACAGAGCTTAGAATCATAGAATATTTTGTGTTGGAAGAGATCTTTAAAGGTCGTCTAGTCCAACCTCTCCTGCAACGAGCAAGGACATCTTCACCTAGATCAGGTTGTTCAGTGCTTAACTCCCTGCAACTTGCTTGCATTGAGACAAACCTCTTTTTGACTTGATTCCCCCAAAACTTCTTGTCACAGCCCTCGTTTCCTTTTGTAACTTCTAGAACTACACACATACAAACGTGCATTGGTAAACACATATACACATTAGTATTTCCCCCTCTCCTAGTTTTCCAATATTCCTTAGGAGCTGTGAATGACATTTCCAGCAAATGAATCCCTACTATTTTCAACTATGTCTTTATACTGCCCTGTAATCTCAGAAAATCTCAGAAATAAGAAAAACACTAGACAGAAAACTTTCAGGTTAAAAATACACAGCTCAAGCTACCTTCGCTTTGTTCATTAGCCATTCAACAGACATGTATATGTATAAAAACACATTATTAATTTATACCTCCCCAGTGCTTTACAGCATTCTACAGGCAGAGCGAGCAGTTTACATGTGGCATGGTGTGGTGTGTAGGGGGAACACCCACATCACGCCTTCTTGACTTCAGTCTGCCAGAGGCCTGGACAGTTGTCAGCCGGGCACTGTGTTGGATGGACAGTAAACAGTAAAACAGGGCAGTGGGAAGAAAGTTAAGCTTCTTTGAGAAAGGATGTACCAATCTTGGTACATTTTTACCCCAAGAAGAAAAAAATAAGTGGACTTATTCCGCATGTTACATGTTGATTGGAGGGGTTTCTGAGCTGATTTTTAGTAATTAATTCTTGCAACGGATTTTTAAAATGTCCTGAAATTGGGACAAAGCTTTTGACCTCTGTGAACATTACTGGTTTTCAACAGCTAAGGACTCTCCCAAATCTCTTCTGTTATTGCTGATGGATTTTTGTTCAATAAATTCTGGACAGCCATTAAAGTAGGGAAAAGATCAGTCCTGTAAATGCAATGAGCAAGTTCTTCTCATGTTCTGCAGAACCATTCAAATATGATGCAGCATCAGTGTCTGTAGTTTACTAGAGCCCTGCTGTAGATGTGCAATAAAATCTTGCTTTTGGGCACTAGTAAATTTGAAATTCTTTTCACCATAAATTCTGTGCCACTTGGATACCTTTGAATGTCAGATATGGAGCCCCCAGTCACACTTACTTGAGCATGTCTAGCTATTTCAAGCTAGAATTTATATACATAAACACATATGTTTATAGATAAATATATAAATATATACACAAAAGAAATACTATGCAGTAGCATCATTTCTTGAATCACAAGTATGAGAAACTGTATGAAAAGTTGTGATTTTAATACTGAGCAGCTGCAGTGTTTTCACAGTAAGAGGCGAGCTGCAAGCTAGCAGGAGCATGTCCACCACGACAGTGTCTTAGGAGAAGGGAAGAAACACATAACTTGTTCTAGCTGGCTTTTTCTAATTCCATTTACTAGGATTTAATTGAATGAGTGCAGAAAAGCTATCCAAGAACCATATACATGACAACAGTTTATTGCCCATAAGAAACTTCAGAAATATGTCTCAAGGTTTCTGTATGTATGTTACCTCTCTTATTCAATTCTAACGATAGTAGTTAAACTGATTTTGACCACCAAAGATTTGACCAGCATACAGAGCCGCCGCTTAAACATACAGGGATTCCTACGCGTGAGACATCACAATTTAGTTGGACCTCGTAGTCAGTACATATTAGCATCAGTCTCTGGAGCAGCTGGGGCAGAATTTACCACGTAGGTGAGACACTTGCTGCAATGGATACTCAGGATTAATTCCTTGGACTTTGAATTTCACGTCATTTTGTGAAGACACTGATGTATTTATGCAAGTACTTTGAAGAATATGCTGACCTTGTCAGATCATGTGGCACCTGAGAGAGAACATGGAAACTATTTTCCACATTTTAGAAATGCACAGATACAAGTTATTGACTTAATTTACGACCAATGGCTCTTCCGTAAGGTTATTTGAAAGGCACTCTGATATTTTACAAAATTATCCATCAATCAGAGCTATACATGCATCATTTATTAAAACTTAACTTTCCCTGGATAATCTATTGGTCTTTTCACTCATTTTTAATCTGTCTTTCCTTAGAAGAAATCTGGACAGTATCAAGGTGAGGTGCTAATAAAATAACAGAAAAAAACCCACCCAGAATTAACTTTCAGATATGGCCACGGCACTAACACTGCTAAACAGGGAGTCTGAAAGGCCGCCTGCTGCAACCTTTTATTAATATTCAACCTTGACCTTTCTGCATCCTTTGATTTTGTGGCTTAATTGAAAGACTTGATACATACAGGGATCTTTCAAATACCAGCCTGAATGTTATTTTTTATTTTATATATATATATGTATAAAAATTGTTTATAGTAGTTGCACTTCAATAGCAAATCAGAGATGACACTGTTCCCAGAGCAGAGCCTCTGGAGTTCTCTCTGCATGGGGCTCCATTCCACTGTCAGGGGTATCATGTGAGCAAGGAATGAATTTCACCCCTCAGACAGTTTCCAACTAATCTCATTTCTGTCAGCCTCTCTGAAAGATGGAAGACACTGGATGGATGTGTCAGACACATGAATTTGAAATAAACCGTAAGGAAGATAGATGGTGTTAACCGGGTCTCTTCTTCTGCTGAAGGCTGATGCTTCAGCTATGTACTGATAGAAATTCTTGTCAGCACAGACGGTTTGTTTTGACCACACTATGTCATTTAAATGTTATAATAATAACAGAAATCGGGTTATTTTGTGGCAGCAGCCAGTTTTCAAGGGAAGTTAAAAGCACGTGGGCACTGAGAAAGTTATAACTGATACTAAGCACAGCAACAAAACTCAGCAATCTGCTGCGTAGGTGATACTGCAAGACACATGAAAGCTTGCCTGAAACAATCCACCGCATCTGTTGGCGAGCTGTAATCCAGGGGTATCATGTTTTAAATTTGCCCTGAGGTGGGAAAACTCAATGTAAACAATCTCCTTGTATTTGTCAACACTCATCTTTAAATGTATATGATAACTGGAAGCCTGAAAAAAAATAAAACCAGTGTGCAGTGCACAAGTTTTCACCGCAGCTCTGGCAAAAAGAGTGTTTCCTTGTCCCAGATGGAGAACAGCGGGCACTTTCTTTCAGTCCGACATTGCTCCACTTGCTGTGAAGTTCCACATCGGACCCTTACTCCAGCAAGAGCAGAGGAGGAGGGAGCTGGGGTGGCAGATGTCACCTACCATGTCCTTGAGGAGCTGATGTGCAGGCACACATTCTGCTCTGTCCACTCGTGGGGTGAAGGGAAACTGCCGAGAGATATTGTTGCCTCCGCTGACGTGATATGAGAAATTCTTAAGCTGTTTTTTTTGGTTGGTTGGTTGGTTTTTTCCTGTTAAAATCTGCCTGTGGCCTTATTTACTAATGCTGGCTACCCTGGATAAATGCCCAGCAAGGACTGATTCACACCAGTTCATCTGAGGAGGGAAAGAGGCCGGACCATCGGTAGCTCCGTCTTTCTGTTGCTATGCTTTTCAAATATTTTGTGATGTTACACTGCTGGTACAGGACCCTGGGGACTGTCATGGGGAAATTACTGGGGCACATACATTCTTGTAACCCTTTTCTAGGTGCAGTCTACAAAATGGAGATGAGGATGAGGCCACGGGAACAGGCTCAGCGGCTGAGCCTCACTTGGAGGCCTTTACACAAGAAGCAGAGACAAATCCTACATTAAGAAGCTGACAGATAAACCAGGAGAGCACATGGTACTCGGCCTCTGCTCTTGGGCAGGATGGAACAGGAATGGGAGAAGGTAACTAAAACACTTCAACAAAACTTTCCTTCTCCATGGGCAGCCTCCTGAAACAGCTGCTGCCTTTGCCTTCATCCATACTTCCCAAGAGTCAAAATAAAATGCATAGCAACAGGAAAAGAAATCTGCAATAACCTTTCAAATCCCCAGGAGCAGAAGTACGCAAGAACGCTTTATTACGCCTTATAATTTTTATGAAACTTGAAATGTCTGCGTAGCTTGCAACAGGTCATTTACCTCACAAAAATTTCAAATCCCTTTAAAGCTGAAGACATTAATGAAACTGTGAACCAGAAAACCATTTCTATTGATTTTTGTTTCCCCTGTCTGCTGTTGCTGTAAACATGCTTCTCATTCAAAAGACTTATTTTTAACCCATGCATTGCACCACGATCTGGATGTTATGGGAAGGAGAAAGCAATAGGACATGGAATAGAGCAGGGGAGGAAGTGGCAGCCTGGGAAGAGCAGGAGAGGATACAGGGAAAACTCATGTGGTGTTTTTTTCAGAGCAACAGGCATGTTAGTTTGCTAATATAACATCATCCCTGCTTTAAGTTCCCTGGGGAAGGTGGTAACTGCTGAGAGGAGACATGAGACATGGCAGCACCACCCGGCACACGCAGCATAGGAGCACGCAGCAACACCAAACATGAGTTCTCACTGACCTGCAAAGTCCCCAGCCTCTGGAGGGGAGGATGAGGAGGCTTTCCAAGGCCCCCACTGGCCAACAGAGGGTTAAGGCAGGTTACAGGCTCCCCTAGTTATATACCACCATACTTGGAGAAGGTGTCAGGTAGGGAGATGGGAGCTAAATGACTAGGGGAGAGACTAATTAGCTCTGCCACTGTAAGAGGCCCAGAGGACTGCACATTCCCTCCTGACAGATGTAAAGTCATCCCCTGATGCTTCCCTTTGGTAACCTGGAGCAGGCCAAAAGATAGATGCTTATCATGGAGAGAGCTGGAGGCAATACCTCCAGCTGCACTCCAGCCCTGTGCCCACCATGGCCCAGGACAGACCATCTCTCTGAGGGCTGCTGCAAGACAGGACAAAAATGAGTTGGAAAACAGCATAGCAAACACAGAAGCCTGTAACTTGCTGAAAGATGTTTTGATATCCCCTACGAATCCTGTAGCTTATGCATAGGATCTGCCCATGTTGTAAAACTAAGAAGGTGCAATGTATTTTTAGAACATTAGTACTGGTTTGTAAACCATTTACCTATATTACCTAGGACAATTATCATGGGTTGGGTGGCCCCCAGGTTCTTCAACAGTTGAGCAACCTGTGTAATCAAGTCAGGATTTAAAATCTTTTTAAAACATCATATTAAAAAACCCCACAAACACATAGCACAGATTTGAAGCGCGCACATACACACAAAAAAGTCAACTTCAGCTTCTCTGTAACCCAGTAATTCCTTGCCCAGCGCTTACACAAGGACAGCAAAGGTAGTATTTCTAAGCCTCTCCCTTTTTTATGATCATTATACAACAAGGTAATTAAGGTCAACTGAGGTCATTGTTCTTTAACTAAGTTCCCAGCCCTGACAACAGAAACCTCTGTCTGATCTTTCGTTCACAGAAAGGTTTTTAACCTTGTTTCCACCCACCACTACTGTTATAAAATTCCTCTAATGTGTGTTGGCTGCTCATTTTTCTTAACCTTTGGAGGCTGTAATGTTGTTCCTTCACAAGGCTGAACTCTAAGGCTCCCAGGAAAGCAGGCATATGGCACAAAGTAGTTCAAATAATTCTGGATTAGTAATTAAATACAAGACCTGCACACACCACTTGCAAGCTTAGTCTTAGCTATATTTTTCCTGATATTTGACTGCTGAATTCCTCTACCATAAAAGTTTTCTTGAAGGCCTGGACTGAAGCTGCAGAGCAAACAGAAATGAAAAAAGAGGGACAAAATACTTCAAGGAGAACAGCGTGCTAACCTTCTAGGACAAGTCTAGTCAGGTGTAGTGAATCACAGAGCGAAATTACAGCTGTGCTTGAAACTGCCATCACCAACTTTCCTTTACAAGCATCCGGGTAACAATATCAACAGATGTGGAATTTTGGGTTTCGGCTACCAGGATGACTAATGTCAATAAATCAGTGCCGTAAAGTAGGTCACAGAGTTACCACCTTACCTGCTGCTCCCAGAGTCACAACAGGCTTGTTCTCTTTCGCTTTGATTTCACATGTTAGTTTGGGACTTGCAACTATTTCATTATTTCAAATAACTCTCCAACATTCTACGTGGAGTTTATTTCTCCGACTTGTTCATTTTAGTCAGTGGATTCAGGTGCACAACAAAGCGTTCCTGGTTTTACACTGATAAGCAGAAGACCCTTAATTAAAATGCCAGTTAAAATGGTAGCACAATTACAGGGACAATTTTCTCGCAGCACTGGGCATTCACAGCTGAAGGTAATGATTAAATTTCTGCAAAAAATGTTCTTTATTTTGAACTACTATCAGTCAGCAAAGTACTTGGAACGCATAAATTAGGCTCTCCCAGAAAATAATATTCTGGACAAATAGTTATTCTAGTGGCAACTAGAATTGGAGTGGATGTGTTCCTTCCCCATTTTGTGGAATTTAATAAAAATGCCACCACAGATAATAGGCCATAAATAGAACTTAGATTTTTCTACTCAGTTAGCATTGCCTCGTCTAATACAAACTATTTCTGCCAAAAAAGGATCTTACGTAATTTTCAGTTGGCATGTAAATAACCTACCAAGTAATAATGATGCAGAAGAAATGCCGATATAGACTGTAAATTAAGAACTGTTCATTACTTTGTACCTGTGTGCTTGTTTACAATACTTCTGCAATCCTAGTTGGTCTTTAACCACCGCAGTGATAAATCCAGTGCATCATAGTGCAATGACCAACTGAACTAACAACTTCTGACACTTTAGCTGTGTTTCTACTCAAGAAGTGCATCGCAGAGGGCATTGTGCAACCCACATGAATGCTGCTGGATTCCGGCAGACCTGGTGCCAGTCACACCTCCCAGAGTATTTTGTAGCAATCCTGGGTTACAGCAGCCCACGTACAAGATGTCTGTGGTCTGTCCTGAGTGTAGCTGAAACCCAGCACCAGCCCATCAGCTGCTAACCCTGACAGGGTCCCCTGCTCATGCTCAAGGCAAACCTTCTCCCTTTGCTGCCCTCAAAGCCGCACAGGTACCATCACGCTCCCCAGATATTGCTGTTACCCATCAGCACCACAAATCCATCTTGAAAGAGCAAGCATAAGCTAGAGCTTGGGCCCTCATCCATGCACAATGTTGGTTTTTTTATTTGGGGTACGCATAACTTACTTCTTACCTTTCCAGCTCACCAACAGAATTCTTTAATTTGTGACCATATCATTGTAGCTTCTTGTATTGTGAATTAAAATAATGCTAATGATAAAAATGTCACATTTCTCTCCATGCAGACATTAAAAATCTGTGTTGGCACTCACTGACTGAAAATATACAAATAAATAGATAAAAGTTGAAACAAAATTTCTAAAGCCATCTAGGAATTTACCTAAGCCAAGCAGTGCTGGCAGTGTGGAGAATCTGTCACTTAGATTTGCAGTCAGACATTAGGGATCATGTTGCCCTATTCAGCATCAGTAAAGCAGTTTATTGAATCGGAATTGCAGAAAGCTAACGTGAAAATTAACAACTTGATGGTAACCTACTGATTAAAAAAACCACAACACTATGGCGTGTAGCTACAGCTTCGGTACTATTGCCACCTACAGGTATTCTTCTCTTCCTTCATTTCAAAAAGTAATGTAGTAAACATGTTGTCCTGGCACTATACTCTGGTAAATTCAATTGTTACCATGTAATTCACTGAAGATGTAACATCATCAGCTCTCTGGGTACAAGCTACAACTGAACATCTACTGTAAGATTCAGTGAACTGGTACTCAGTTGAATGAGGAAAAATGTTAAAAAAATCAGTGGCAGAAAGGCTAAAAATATAAATTCCATTCAGTTAGAGAAAAAAAAGACTTGCTGTATATGATCAGACACTATCTCAGTAGTTAAATAGCTTCTGTAGATGGTAAAAGCCTATAGAGGACACGCTTGATGGCACACCCCAGGCACTGAAGCGTGCCAGCGTTCAGGTTCATCTCGGGCAGCAAAAATCCTATAGCCAAAGCAAGCTTGGGTCTCTGCTGAATGAGGAATTAGCAGTTTTGGTAACCCCAAGCTGCAGCTGAGAACACAGAGTGCACAGCAAGAATGTGGTTGTCTGTCTTTGACGCCTTGTCTATGAGGGGGAGCAACAGCCTTCGTTTTTTTAAGGTAACATATGCTTGTGCAGTGCAGAGTGCCTTCTGAGCAACCTCTCTAAACTTGTAACATTTTTTCTCTTTGTTTGGAAATATATATATTTTTAAAAAAGATAGTTTAATCATAATTTATAGCAGTGACTATAATACTTGTTGCTCAGACTGATCATGGCCTATGAATAAGTCAATAGCAAAGGTTTCCAAATGAAGTACTTAAGCTTATTTCAATTCCTATTTCAGTTACCCGCACTGTAATTTCCAGATATGCTCAAGTATCTGCAAATATCCCTGGAAAATAACAGAAGCTGTGAGTGCTAGCCATTCTGAGAAAAAGCTGAAGAAACCAAAATATTAGCAAAACAGTACAGTCACAATAATAAAATAAACTGCCTTTGGCACATTCTGATCTTACCATTAAGCACAGCACTGAAAAGTATCGAGAGCACTGAGACACCAGGGCATGTGAGGATGGGTATGGGACCTGGTACACAAGATCCTGGAAAACTAAAGGATATAACCAGCCTTTTTTGAGAAAGCCATTTAAAAAAATGTTTTCTACTGAAAACAAGGATCTGATTTTAATAGTGCTTCTCAGTTTTACACACATGGATGGGTGCAAGTACTGGCAGAGATGCGTGTTGCTGTTTGAAAAGGTGAACAGCCAGTACAGCCACAGATTCATCTTCTCTATTGCTGCCCCACACCGTATTAATATTCTATATATTCACAACATTACCGGCAGAGCTAAATCACTGTGACTAACACTTCAGCTATAGCTGAGGCTTGTAATTATTTCAGAGTCAGAAACACACAATATATCCACTCTGAAAACAAAATTATTTAGCATATGCATGTATACAGAATACAAATGATGTTGATATATCTTGGTCTTTCATATTAATGAATCATTTCAATCCAAATGCAGATATTTCTTTTAGCATGCCTTTTGTCGTGTTTATGTGCATAAAAAATTATGAGTTGCTAAATGAAACGCAACCACCACTTAAATGCTACATACCAGATAAACCCAATTGATGTGAAGCTACCATGAAATAAGGTACAAAATGGGTATGATTTACTACACTGGACATTTCCAAAACCTTATCCATTCAGGAGAAGCAGGTTCACACTATAGAAAGAGAAATTACAGAAATTTCTTGCTCGAAGTACCTGGTTTTCAGTGTTCTACTTTCAAGGTAAATGGCCAAGTTTGAACTTTACCAGTCGTAGGCCCCTCTACTAGATTTCAAACAGGTAGTGAAAAAACTATTTCCTTTTCTTCATTTTCTCACACTTTCACTCGCCAATATTTTGAGTTCTGACAACACAATTGAGTTCTAGCTGTGTCTCCTCTTTGTATGGAGTCTTTCCACAGCAAAACAAAAACAGGCTGTTTTTCAACAGTAGAATTAGATGGGAAAAAAACACAACAGGAAAAAATTATATATGCAAGCATCATCCTTGAAACAATTACCTCTGCTTTTGTAATTAACTACATTTCAACCTGATGATATCTAATTAATCACAAATTTCAACTGAGTGGTCAGGAAACATATCCAAGCACAGAACATGCAGCGTTTGAACAGACATGAGCAGCATGAAAAGCACCCGTCTGAAATCAGAAGATGCTCACAAACCACCACGAATCCCACAGCTGGGCTGGTACCCCAGCTAACGTGGGGGCAGCGTTGTAGCCAAAACAGGCATTTCCCATTTTATCCCTGGAAAGTAACACTCATTTGAGAAACGACGGTGCATCTTTCTGACCTAATATGAAGCCACTGACCAAGAAATCTACTATGTGTTAGCAGAGATGCAGCTCGCACCCTCTGCCCAAGATGACGGCGAAGGGGACTGGAGCCAAAGGGAGCAAGGGATGGGGGAGAGCAAGGCTGGGAGCTGATGGCTGCTACGCTGACAATGCCACCAGTTTGATAGCTTAAAGAAGATGGCACAGAGAGTCAGGAAAGGCCCAGCGTTTCAAAAACAAGTGAAAAAGACCTTTTGATGTGCCCTCCTAGAGGCCAAGGAAGAAGCTGAAACTTGTATCTAATTGACTGGGAGCCTTAAAGTTCTCCTACGCAGGATCTGACAAAGATTAGTTTTGTCTTTGATATTAATATGAGAAACAGATGAGAAACAACCGATGTATCTTCACACACTAAGTAATCCAAGCAAATAAACCCACATTGTTCAAGCAAGAATGCCTCCAATGGCGTTTAGAGGTTTATGCTAGTACAGTGACTCCTTTTGCTCTCGTATACTTAGGAGATTCTGGTGTTTTATTTTAAGGGAAAGAACAAGGTTTTTATACAAAGAATTAATATATTCTTAAACACACTAGGAGAACTCTAATTTCACTTAAATACATGAGAGTCTTGCCTTTGACTTAAGTTACGCTTTCACTCATCTTCCCTGGTACTGTAATAGGGAAGTTTCTTATCTTTTATGCAGATAAAATCTTGCCAACGTGGTCTGTGTCAACATGAAAGGAAAGTAGAAGTGCTGTTAAAATTTACACTTAAATATAACACAGTTTCACTTCCATGTTTGTCCAAAAATGTAAAGCATTTAACCTTTAAAATAAAACCCTTTAAATTATAAATGTGCACCAGAAACAGTACATTCACTTGGACTGTGCACTGTTTTTTGTTTGAGAATATTTTTTACAGATAGTGTCTGAGTTTTATGAATTTTTAAATGGAATTACAGTATTTTAGATACAACCCTGAAAAGTCTAAGTGATTCAGTAGCTTCAGTCCTACCATCAGTGTAACTTATGGGCTAGATTCTTAAAACTACTCAAGTACAAAACTCTTTCGGAGTTGATCTGTTTAATTTATTGGGAATTACAGCTCTTTAAAGCTCTGACTCATTAGTTGATATAGATGAGCTTAGAAAAGCTTAGAAGAATTTTCTGTCCCAACAATCTGCCCATTTTAGATGTCCCCCTCCTTACAGAACAAGCTCAGCTTCTGGTGAAGTAGATGCTGTACCACTCCGGCATATTAACATAAACTGACATCAATTTTGGTCTTTCCCAGTGCATTCAGCTATGATTTAAGCAGATCTGCAACTGCTTTATGATTAGCTGAGCAATCCCAGCAGCAGGGGCAGAAACCTTTGAAGAGGAGCAGAGTGAAAAGTTTGGGGCCAGAATCACTGCAGCAGACTTAATATAAGCTGTCCCTATTTGTGAGCCAAAATCTTTGAGCACTCAAATGGGAACCTGAGTTCAATTGCAATTAACAGACTCTTCCTAGTATCTATGTCTTTTTTTAAAGATGAGAATTAAGAACAGCTGTAAAAGAAAAAAAAATTATCTGTATCTTGTTGGCAAATGCAGACGTGACCTGTACTTTTAATTCACCTTTGTTTGTCATTATTCTCATTAATTGCTAAGCTGCTGGCAGATTCCTTGACATTTTGGATGAAAGATCAATCTGTATTTAATAAAGTGATCAAGAGGAAAGAGGTTATAACTCTTTTTCTTAAAAGTCTGCCAAATTAATGGCATTGTGCAGACTGACATCATGATAGGCAGTAGCTTGTTGATACAGTAGTCCATTTTTTAATCAGGGTGACATAATACAGCTATTGTCTGGCATGACACATAATTACATAATATGCATGTGACCACATTTCACTACAAATCCAACCCTGTCCTTTCCCAATTCCTCCTCATTAGAAGTCCAAAGTGGGCAAGGTAGGCAGGAGGGGGTGAGAGGATTTACAGAGATACGTTTTCACCTGTGGGAGTTCTTTTCCTGGATTTACATGTACATCTAGCAGGACTAACTACAATACAAGGATATTTACGTTCAGGTGGTTCTAGCTTTCCATTCATCATCATTCAGAACTACTAAGAAAATTGACTAGCATCAGATCTGAACATACAAGTTTTTAACTCTCTGTTTTCCACTAATTGTGAAGTTTTCTTTCCTTTCTCCCTCTCAATCTGACACACGTGCACCATTCCCACTTCCACATCAATACAAACTTCGCACTGCTAAATAAATGACACATTTAGCTTCAGGCACATCTCATTGATTCCTTTTGATTTTCCTGGCCCATCCCCAATTCTGATGGCACAGCAAGCATGCTCTTTTCTGTAGTTTGGAGCACAAGAGCTCCCTTGGCTGGGGTTAACACCGTGTCCTCTACCTTTGCTTTGCTGGCCCTGATGGGGCCATTTCCAGCCATGCTCACTGGGAACTGCTTTTGACACGAGAGCAGAGCACGGGGCTCAGACACACACCTCCAGCTCTGCAATGAGACATATTAACTGGTGCGTTTTAGGGTGACTAAGTGCAATTAGCTTTTTCAAGCAACGACTTTTTTTTTTTAATAGGCAATTTATCTCGGAGAAATTAAAACAAACCTTGTTTACTCTAAAACATACATCCCATGGCAGAAACATCAAACAGCAGACACTCAGGCTGAACTGAAAAAAAAAAACTGGCAGAAGGATGAAAGAAATTATGACAACCTGCTCTGTGCCGGGCTTTGGGCAGGAAAATTTGGGGCAAGGGCTGTGTTGCTTTTGCAACTGATGGGAGTATGCTGTTACCTCAGTATAAAGCCTAATAAGAGTAAATAGAAAGGCTGATTTCAAAGAGCTCTAGGTCAAGCCTCTGCTCTCTTGCTTAGAAGGCAAGCTCAGCCACAACACCTGAAAGGGTATAAATGAGAATACACCATCCACCTGGAGTAGGAATCGAGCTTGTAGAGACAGGATTTCAGCACAGCATAACAAATTCTGAAGTGTGCAAGGAGCAGAAAATAGGAAACCATCAAAAACTACTTCCAAAATAATGTATTCCCACTGTGGTCCCTCAAAAAATAAACTTTTGCTGAACTAAGTAACTGGTTTCCACCAGACTACAGAAGTATCATCAATCATATGTTGCCATATGTCACTTACTTCTTATAGAAAATGAAATTCAAAAGTAAACATAGTAGATCTGTAGTTTCTAAAGCCTAATGGTGTTCATGCCAGAGTGTATCGAATATTTTAAAATTTGGGAACTAAAAAGGATTTTGTGAAAATGACTTCTAAAATTGTACAATTGAAGGTAGCAGCAAGATGCATTAGGAAGTAGTAAGGCATGAAATTACCTCATAAAGGAAATCACTTTTGCGAAGCATGGTAATAAACATCACAGTGAAATTACAGATAACGATTGGCATTTTCTGTGTTGCTTTTCTCAGCCTCCTCTGACACTTGTTCTGAGTAAATGAATAATGAACTTGTCTCCAGCCAGTGAAACCAAGAAGAAAGAAAATCCGGTGTTATCCTAGTTCGTTGCATCTTAGTATATGCAGAGATGAAGCACGTGCTTTTTGGGGGTATATGTGAGCTGACAAAGCAGGTACTGTCTTTGGAGAAAGGCTCTCTGCAGCTTTGTGATACCTGCAACAGGTGAGCTACCGTCTCTGCAGTCAATCTACCACATCCCTTTTCTACCGGTCTAAAAAGCTTCCTGCTGAGCATGGCATATACTGATTTTTCAACCTACGCCCCTACTTACTGAGTAGGGCTTTCACCCCTCAAATGCTTGAAATGGGAGAATTGCTCCATTAAACAAAATGGGGATTTAATGTGTTAACTATGCACAGAGGTTTTCAGGATGAAGTCTAGAAACATCTGAGTGACTGAGACAGATGAGATTGAACTCAATTCGCTGTCAAGAGCTAATAAGTGGATCAGATGAGAGAAAATGGCAAAGTTATGGCTGGAAAAAATTATTCTCTCTGTACAGGTTAGAATAAAAGCTTGATTTGGTTTCATTTGGGACAGTGGAGTTTTAATGGCTGGAAGTACTGTTAAATAATGCTAATTATCCATTTACAAGCACTCTACACCTGCAAAGAGCTCTTCAACAGTTAGATACAGTGAGTTCTTTTACACAATATCCTTGTGTCATATGCATTAGGCTCACTTTTTAGCAATGGAAATTGAGGTCTTTAGATGAGATAACCCAAATTACAGACAATTATCCTATTTGCAGATGGCTTACCAATAGGCATGTGATGAGTCAATGACAAAATTCAGCTGCAAGTCTTTTGAGTCTGTGACTTGGGCTCTTGTCTGGTAAAAAATCCCTCCCAGGGATTAGGAAAGGCAGAAATAAATAGACCAATTTTAGCTGATTTGCAGAAGGCTGGAGTCCCACCACAAGTCTCCAAAGCAGTCCTTTGCAAACAGTGTGCTCATAAAGCTCCTCACTCATATGTGTCCGGACTCACACATAAACAAAGGGGTTTCCTGTACCTGAACTGCCACAAAAAAGGCCAACATAGACGTAAATCTTTGGGGAACTGAAAGATTACCTCAACCACTCCTACCTGATCCACTCTTCAGAAGCATCCAAATGGCTGCCACCAGGGGTCCCACAGCAGCTAAACTTGCTTTGAGCCTCTTCCAGGTCATTTCCTTAGGGATCTCAAATCCACAGATCTACTTGCCACCTCTAGCTACTTTTTTGCCATATGCCTGAGGGTTGATGGTACGAGAGGAAGACTTGCCACCTGAGCTACCCAGTGGCACCTGTGAAAGAAGGCTCTGAGGCATCTCTAAAGCACCGATCACCATGGCACACTTAGACATAAGTTATTCTAGTTATAAGTGGAATCAGCATTGCCAAAACCTCTGTTCTCACCAGCTTACCAAGTGCCTGGGTTCTTTAAATTAGATATGGGGACAGAGAGGAACAGTGTCCTTCACCTGAACATAGTATCCCAGTTTTCTCCAGGCTCTTCATTTGCTGAAGACCATAGATGAGCATCTGTCATTCTAGCAAAATAACCAGTCTCAGGGAGGGCTGGCTTGCATTCCACATAAGCAAATCAAATACACAAGGAGATATTGCTAATTATTATCCCATTTTTCAAGAAAAAGTAACAGTTACACAAATGTCATTGGCTATACCTAATTCTGAGTAAAACTTAGAGAATACAGATTTTGCTAACTAAAGCTCACAAAAGTCAAAGACCTAGCTTATAACAAGTGCATTGGGGAATGCACTAGTTCATTAAAGACAGTTTGACATATCTAAAAATAATCCAGAAAAGAACATTTCTGGGATCCTCAATACTTCAACAAAAGTTAGGTCCTATTCTCCTTACTAGCCTTGGTAGCCAGTGACTAAGATGGACTGAGGTATGAGAACAGAGATAATTTTGCTGGTCACTTTCAAAACAATCCATGTGAGTTATAACATAAAAAACCCCACAACCCAGTTACCTGCATGAGGTTTGGTATGGGCTTCCTGGTTTTACCCAAAGATACCTCATTTTTTTGAGAAAAAGCTGGTTTCCTTCAGCCTGTTAGATCTCTCATTGTTTTGTCCAATTCTCCCATTTTCCCTCTGAGTTTCTTTAGTCTTCTGAAATCAGATTATCTTCTCTAAGGATTCAGACTGCGTTCAATAAGAAGTACAGACAATTCACCACTTAAAATTTCCTCTGAGCATATACTAAATATCATACCTACTGCAAATCTCAGCACAGGTCCAGATCTTCTCAGTTCCTTGGTAATATTAATGCTTTCATTGCTCTACTCCTCAAGTAGCTTTAAAAAAAAAAAAAAAGGCAATTTCTTGCACATCTGAGCAGACACATCTGCAAGAACACAAGCAGGAGAAGACAATGACCCACCTCTCTTCCTCTCAAGCCCTCTTTGCGTGCTGAGAGTGGTCTGTGGGTCCTCTTCTTGACATCCTTCCCTTCAGCCAACCCACTTCCATAAGCACCAGGCAGTAGTTGGCTGTTAGCATGCAGAGCACCGATGGAGAGTCGTCGGAACAGCATACACATAGTGCACAAGCAAGAGAGCTGATACGAAGTGAAAGTGTCATCGGGGGTGGGGAAATCAAGCTTTCTGTACGGTCAACACATCTTGCTCTAAATGCTCATTTCTCAACTTCCACCAGTTCCAGAACAAAGCTTGTGGACTCCACATGCCTGGACAGACCAAAGAGCACATGCTCACCATAACCAAAATGCCTAAACTACCAGGTACTTGGTTGCTGGGGTTTTGTTTTTTAAGGCATGTCACCAAGTCTTAGCTTGGCTGATGGAAAAAGAGTATATTTGAGTTCTGCATGCAAGTTGACACTTTTCACTTGCACACTTCCAAAAAAAGGAAGTGAGACTGTAACACAAATACTGAAAAGAAACCGTTTGATCACACACTTGCTCTTTTGGCCACTGCCTTCACATTTCCCACAGCATGGGAGCACACCGCACAGCATTAGACTACAGAGAAGCAATTCAGCAGTGAGTCAGGCTCAGTAACTCATAAAGTAATACTGTCTGGTTCCTCAAGGACTGGATCTTGACTGTAGTTTATCACCAGAGGCTGTAGCAGAGTTCTCGCACATAATTACATTGCTGAGTTTCCAACATATGCTATTCCTCATCCTTAGTCTAATGGCTTTTCAGCAGAACACAAGCAGGTCCCAAAATGTGTGTCATTCAGATGATGCACAGATCTTCCTTGGGATAAAATAATCAGGTTTTTAAAATCGGAGAAGTACATTCACAACTTATTTAAATCATGTTAGGAAATACCAATTTCAAATGTGATGCAAACATGGAAATTCAGAAAAATAACAACTTTCTACTTTATTTCTGTGAACCACAAGTAATTTATCTCTTGACACTTTCTCCAGTCATTCTCCAATTTGGTCATTGTGTAGGAATTATATAAGGTTAAGAGCGCCCCTTTGTTTTTAATTCCTTACTGGAAGCAGCTAAAAAATCTCAAGGGGGTCAGAATGTGCAACTGCAAACCACGATTGCTTATTTTAGGATTTATTCTTGTGCCCTGGTAGCTCAGACTGCAGTCACTTCGAAAACCAGCTCTGAATGCCATCAGGAGCTCTGTCTTGTAAACACTCTTTTCCTAATGTTCTACAGTTCTCTATGAAGAACAAGTAAACCCCTACGCTCACTACCCAAGAAGAAATTCAGATATTACTTTCTTTTTTTTTTTTTTCTTCAAGGGCAGATAAACACTCCACCACTGTCACAGACAAAGTTTAGGTCAGACCATGACCTTCCCTACACCAAGAGTAAGAATTGTTATGTGTAAGAGTAAGAGTAAGAAAGAGTAAGAAAGTTATGTGTCATGGCACATAACTCAGAAGAAGTATGTGAAGACCGACTGTCTCCACAGTACAGCCGCACATGGGCCAAGTAATCAATTTTTGACAGGGATTCAGTACAGTTGAGAAGGAGGTACGTTGCTCAACTCCTCATCCATACACAGCTAGCCAACATAGAGGATATGGGCAAGCAGCAGCTGGGATCCCACACAATCCTTCCAAGGGGATCACATTTGTGGTGCGTGTCTCCTTAGTGTCATTTACTTGTCAGTCACTCCTGACTTGTGTCCTCCTGGGTTCTTGGGTCAGGAGACCTTGATCCCTTGACCAACTTTAATCTCTTGACATCACTGGAAGAGGTGTGCAAGCCCTCCTGCAGGTTCTCATGCAGCACCGAGGGAGGGCTCTATTGTCCTACTGCAACCCTCAACTCTCATGATTTTATCCACATTTCCTGACATTTAAGAGTTTCTCAAAGCTCCCAGTCCCAGAATGATAGAACTAAGTGAAAGTCTCAGCTTTCATTTTTTTAATAGTGTAAATTTGTGATTACAAAGAAAAGCTAAAAATCTGTCAAGAGTGTCACCTGACGACTCATAAAACAGATGGCAGAGAAGAAAGTCATTGTTTACTTATTACTTTTACACTGTTCATCTTATTACTTTGGAAGGTCTGACTCAGCTGCTAAGTACAAAAGTTGGCAGAGGGGACGTAATACATCTAAATGCTGCCTCAAAGAAGTTGTACATCCTGCCCCCAAACTTTGATGTAGCTAAAAATTAATGAATATTGTGGAGTGTCTTGGCAGAAATAACTCACTCAAGTCACAAACTCCAACTAAGCCAGGAACTGGACTCCATCTGCAGCCACCCAGAGACACCATTGCCTTAGTACTCAATGAAAATGAACAACAGATGATGCCTTTCAAAAGCAAACCTACTTGATTGCTTTCATATTTTCTGACTCTGATTCTGTGAAAAATAAATCACTGAAGCTGATGAAAACTGAGCAATTGGCAAGGCCAAGCCCAAAGAGGCAATTAGTTCCAGACATTATTGCAACTGCTTGTATGGTTCCCCGGCACTCCCCTGCCCCCAGCAATTGGGTAGTAACAACTTGCATAAAAACATATTTAGAAAATTCATTAGTAACAGTCCAAGTTAATTGTGGCATTCGTACAGCTCAATGTTAAGCTTCTAATTAAAAGATGCCAAATCTAACTAGGTCCTTGAAATATCTTTAAATAATATGCATGTGTTTGGGGTATGTATTAGAGACACACTGTTTTGGTTTTGTTGCTCTTCAGTTGTTATTACAAACTGCCTCATTTAAGGCCATTTAAAAGGTAATGGCTTGTTTTAGTAACACCAAAAGGGACACTAGAAAACACCTTTATCAAAGATGGAAATGGTTTCTTGCATATTTAGGAAAATAACTTATTTAAGACATTGTAACCCACAGTTCTATTATAAAATAAGTCTAAAGGGATTCATCCACAAGATGCACCTGGCTGGGAAATAGCACCCATCTCTTCCACTCCATCTGGGGGTAGCAGGTGGAAAGGGAAATATATAGTGTGCCCTAGTTCATTTAACCCAAATTTAACCCAAATTTCATTCATAACCCCCAGTAAGTACTCCTCAATTTCTAATGAATGTCCACTTCACAGATGTCCTGTTTTAACTGATAACACTCAACCTTTCTAATGAAACAGAAAGTCTGACAGATGCACATACTTCTCATGTTTCCAGAGTTGTGCCTCCATGACAGTGATGAGAAACTGATAAAATTCCTCAAAGTTTTATCAATTGATAAAATTTATTTAAAAAAAAACAAACATAGGGAACGTGTATTTTGTCAAGGCATAGCTGGTTTCAACTTGTTGTGAACAGGACACTAGACCAGCACAAAAGACTGGGTCAGTATGTTAACAAACGCTTTATCTGCAGAAAAAGAGTGCAGTTTCAGTCAGTTCAGCAAAAGTTGCAAAGCACCCAAAAGTCACTGAAAAGTTTTGGTTTAAATTAGTAAGTCAGATATTTGTAAATGTATTGTTTAATGTATTTATGTCTGGAAGGGTTCAATCTTCCAGCTAAATTCAGAAGAAACTTCCACAAAACCAATGAGGGGACGGTGGTATCATGTCCCTTTACGGGCAAGTAACTAGTTAGTCTCATAAAAGGATTAAAAGAAAATCCAGAAAATCCAAAATTCACAGAAACCTAAAAACATGTGAAGGAGCTGAAGAGACACAGCTGCCTTGGGGATAAGCTAGCTAAACAGTCCTTGACAGATGTTTGTTGGCAGAGATGCATGTATGCATCCCTCCTCCCCTCCCAAACTGGGGAAAGGCCAAAGGCTGTTGAACCTTGAATGGTGAAGCTCTGCAGAGAATGGCTTTGGTCAGAAATGCGTGTGTGAGTGACAGCTCAGCATGAGAGGCCTGGAGAGATGGCTTGCATCAGAAGAAACCTCGAGCATGGCTGAACAAGTGCAGCAGGAGGTGACTGAAGCAGCCTTCAGAGTGAGCCTCAGGGAGTTAACCGCTGTCACCAGTGTTGGGGATGTGAGCGAGGACACTGCCTCGGGTTACTGGCCGACTCCTCCGGCATTCGACAAAGTGGGATTTTGATGCAATTCTGTTTGTTTACAAGCCATGTACAAAAATACCTGATTCCATTGCATTTGGGTTTTTTTTTTCCCCCTCTCTGGACTAGCTGAAGTGCACAACCTTTACAGTGTGGCCAGCCTCACCTCTTGTAGAGGTGCCTCCTGCGCCAGCACACATTTCAACACATTGCCGTCACCCATTGACATCTGTGCAAACAGAGACCTGATGGATGGAGGAAATGAAGTTCACAACCTCTATGTTTAGCTGTTGAATGGTCTGGATGAGATCAAGCACCTTAAAATCCTGTTAGGCTCACTTGGGCGATGTGAAACGTCAACGCTGTGCTGCGAACACCTGACTCGCAGGTAGCCAGTAATGCAGCCAGGAGTGGCGGGCACAAGCTGGCAAGAAAATGCTCACTAGAGGTTGGCGGATTTCCCACAGAATAATAGGCAGCCAAGGTATTTCCACTCTTCCTGAGACACATCTCACTGTCATCTGACGCAATTATATTCCAAAAACATAAAACTCACAAAGAAGTTTTCCATCCTGCCCAATTTGATGCTCAGCTTCCTTGCTATGCAAGGTTAATTCCTGAATCTATTTATTCCTAGCTTTCCTGCAGGGTTTATTTCAGTCCTAAAGACATTTCCCCTCCCTTCACAGACATCTCTCAGACATCCCCTATCTGTCCTGGTTCCCTGGGGGATCAGCTGCCACCTCAAGTCTGCCTAGATGGTCGGGACCTAACCTGCAGGGTTAGGAAATGGCTTCAGACAGGGGAACAAGCAGGACTCATGGACCCAAACAATTCTGCATGAGAACAACCCAGGAACAATAGTGTGGATTACAAATAAAAAATCTGGAATTAATATTAGAAAATACGTCTTCACAATTGGAGGGGGGGAAGCAGACAGAAGAGATTAAGAAGGTCATTTTTGTGGAGACAAGTTATGAAGTACACTCTACGCTGCATAATATTAGACTTTCCCTTGATGCACTTCTTAGCTATTATCATAACTAGAGTTGGTGAACTACTGGTGTGATCCAAATTGGTAACTCCTATTTGCTTTTAAGTAGTCTGCTTCCACTTCCTTTCATAAGCAATGAAACAGAAAAGAAAAACCCCAAGCAAACCAGAAATACCTGCAGACAGCACCGCTGCTATTTATTGACATGCTGCGCGTGCCTCAGACTGTAATTCAATTCTTTTAAAACAGACCAACCAGCCTAACAAATCAGCATCACGTCGCCTCTTACAAGAGTGTTGACCTGACAAAGTACAAAGGCAAAAGTTTTCTGCTTACTGGAAAGCACACGTAACCACAAGACAGAGCCACCACACTGCCAGTGAATTTTATTCTCTGATTCTGTCATCATAAGGACTCCAGAAAAATGAAATTAGGGAAGAATTAAGCATTTTAAAATAGCTGTTCAGCATAAGCGAGGATATATTTATGTAAAGAGATTTCATATAGTTAAGAATGAATAAATACTCGAAGTCTAAAATATTGCAAAAGCTGGGTTCAGTGGCATAGTTCTGCTTCTGCCAAGTTAAGCTTAGATAAAGAATGTTCACTATCCATTTCTGTACAGAAAGTCCCGTTACTTCCTATCATGTCACTGTGTCCAGTCAGTCAAAACAAACCTACTAAAAGTAACAAGTGTTAATGAGGCATTTTTCTAATCTAGCAATCAGCATGTTATTGAAGCCAGAAGGTGTAAGGCTCTGCAAGGATGATGAGCAGCCTCACTGATAAATACCGTATCTGGGCCCCACCACAGACTGTCCTGCTTCGGCTGCTGCGAACAAACAGTGCAGCAGGTCCAGCCACTTGGCTCTCTTGAAAAAATAATCAAATGTGCTTGAGCACTTTTACATTTAATCTGTGGCAACATGGCCTGAGATAGGCTTTCTCTCCCACCATGCAGATCCCAGTTCACTTAGGGTTAACATCGGTATTTTAAAAGCCTAATGAAAAGTCAAGAAAGAAAGCAAAACATAAACAGAGCATCTTGCTTCAAAACTAAGTGTTGTGCATTGCTTAGTCCACAGTAGAGCAACTAAGAAGCAACTCAGAATATAATTCACTGCAAATATCTCTAATGTTGAAGTAACAGCAAATGGTATACGAATAAATACAAATGAATACAAATAAAACAAGTACCGTAAATGAGCACATGCTGATTCTTTGCCTTTACCTAGGAGTCTAACAGGCCTTCAGCGGCCCATGGGTGCAACTGCTGCCTCAGGGTAAAGGGGGCAGGCATGTTCAGGATATTTTCTGCAAGCCTTTTTTATCTGCACTGAGAATGAATCAGCTCACTCTCCTCTATCTTCCATTCTTGACACAGTACTGACAAACTTGCCCAGCTGCCCATTAGCCAAAAGCAATAGGAAGAAGATATGTGTGACACACCTTTTAATGAAGAAATCAAAAAGAAATGAAAACCCATTTAGCGAGAATTCATATGCACATATATCACACAACACTGTAAGGGAAGGGAAACAATTTCCCAGTCCCCTCCTCAGGATCTCTTCACAGATTAGCAGAGAGGCTGCTTTCAAGAGTCCCATCCATTTCTTATGCTCCACAAGAACGTCAATAACCCCTCAGGAGGGACTGCATGAAAGGCAGATACACACGTTGGAAACAACTATGGGTAATTGATCTCCATGCATCATTAGGAAAGAGAGTATGAGTCAATGCAACTAGCAATACAAGTCTATCACATCCTGGCAGCTAGACAGATGGGCTCCTAGTGAGGAAATTAGAAGCAGCTGGAATTGTCTCCCTGCACTGTATTAATCCCCAAGCTGTATTTTGTCACGGAATAAAGGTTGACTGATTGGCAGTGCCCGGTATTCAATTCTGGAGTCTGGAGCATCCCAAAGGGATTCAGCAGCCTTCCATTTTCTAGGACACTCCAGGAGACTCTCATTCTCCCCATATACCACACTTTCCTGTGGGTTTCCAATGGTCAAGAAAGCCAAGAACTCAAAACGCAAGATCTGGCATAAAATTACTTTGACTCCTCAAGACAGCCACAGCAGGAATGGGGCAGGAGGGTGTCTGCCCTATGCACCTTCTAGAATAGAGGGAAGCAGAAAAAAACAGGAGAGGCTGGGTGAGCCAAGTGTGTGGCAGCCTCCTGAGAACGAAGCCCGGGAAGCCGGGAGCTGGAGCAAAGGACAGGGGGGCAGCGAGAGGAAGGAGGGAATGCACATGTGGTGCCCATGATGTCCTCACAGTCCTCCTGTCCTCCCAAACACACACGTGCAAGGAGGGGCAGGGGAAGAGAGGCAACAACTGACAGTCCCAACCAGCTACAATTCAAGTTGGGGATGAGATAGGATGAGGTACAGAAAAGCCCTGATGGCTGGCTGGGGTACCTGACTTCCAGAAGCTTGGGAAGCTGCTACATTCAGCTCACATAACACAAGTGAGTTGTGCAGTGGGGAAAAATGAGGCGTTATATTAATCACTGAGAAAGTTTGTTGAGGCCTAGAAAATTCACATGTATGCATTTAGAAATGAAATGCTAAAAATAACAGATGGTCTTCAGCAGTATTTCCTGGCAAGGTTAATAAAGATATATCTATTTCCCTAAAGAGAAGAGATATTTCCAGAACTAAAAAAAAAATAAATTTTAAAAAGCCCCTACACTTCAATTTAGTTAGTAGCCAAACTTTTTAGGAGGATTTCTCTTCCGCTTTCCTATGGAGGGCAGAGTAATCAGAGAGAAGAAAACTGGTCTGAGAAATATTTCTGTCCCTGCAGTCCCTTACTGAAGTGAGGCAGCTTTTCATTCTGGTGAACAACCACATTAGCATTTTGATGTCTCTGCATGAGTGTCCACAGGATAGTTTTATCAGTGCTATTAATATCTTGCATTTACCTACAGAGGAGGCTCATGTTCACAGCCAGAGAAACGAGGCCGTGATGGCTGTAGCTGGAGGTGCTCAGGAGTGTCACAATGTTCAGCCACTCCAGTCATGAAGGCTTCTCTCTTCCGACAGCTAGATACAGAGCCTCTACGAAAGGGCAGAAACATCCTCTCTCCATCCGCAGAACTGACTCGTGTCTTCTACAGGGAAAGCTGCTGGCAGCCCTCTGGATGGTGGGGTCACAGGCTTGGACCCATAGCTTGCCACATGCTGTCTGGTCATGGTATGCAGCGGTTTCAGCCCTGGTCAGCCATATCTCAGGATGTATTTCTCTCACTTGAAACGTAAGTAAGGCTTAAAACGCCACTGTATAGAACTGCAGGTTTTGTAACTATCACTAAATTTCCTTCTGAGGCACAGTGTAAAAGACTAGAGCAGTGTACAAATTACTGAAATCTGAAAATGTGCGCATTTTCATAAACGTACATGGGGACACATATTTAAACACATTAATGAATTAAGCTTTATAACACTCCTTAGATTTAAGCAATAATTAGCCAGCCAGTATAGTTAAAACAATGACAGATTCCACAGAAAAAAATTAAATGGTCATTTGTTGTTGATACCTCCAAATGCTATCAAATTATAAAGAATAAATCATATCAATTGCAAAATCATAACTGATTAACTGCATGCTCTCACTCCTGGGATTTTTTATAAAATTAAAGCTTTCAAGTATTTCTCTTTCTATTAAAATTTCTCCCCAGATCTAGCTTTATTTTAGGCTGAATTCCATTTCATTTTCTGACCCCATTTCTGTCTTTCTCTCTGATGAGTTGTTTGGTACGCATGGGCAGTGAACATCCGTGTTGGAGGCAGCCTCCTGGTTTCTGCTTTTCTAGTTCTGTGCTCTGATGCCTTGCTTTCTAATGTAAGTATTTTCTAGGATTCTAGAGTCACAGATGGAGACTGCTTGTTTCTAATTTAGCTTTAATTACCTCTCATTCAGTCTGTGCCTTTAAGTAGACTGGCCTGCTCTCTGGGATATTAAAGTCTTAAAAGTTTCTCCTGCAGAATCAAGGACTGCATCTTCAATAGTTGCATGGGCTTTTTCTTCACCACGCTCAGTGGGTTTTTACATTTAGTACCTCTTGGACTTGGTTTAGAGGTGTAACAGAAAGCAAGTTCTCTCTAACGACAGTGCTGAGAAAGGAAAAGAGAATATAGTTTTATTTGTGAATAAAACCTAAGGGCATCCAAAGAAGATCTCCAAAATATGAAGCTGCCACTTATTTACAAAAGCTGCACAATCTACGATTAATACTAACTGGGACTCGAGGACACGACAGCCACTGGAGGGCTAACGTTTTACTATTCAAAGAGAAGATGCAAGTTGAGAGAACTCAGACATTAGCTGTAGGGTTCAGACACAGCACATGTCCTAGTTTCTACCCAAATTTTCATCAGATCAAGCTTCCTGTTATTAGTCCTCCATAAGGCATAAACTTGGCTCTTTCTCAATAAGATGTTAACATCTTATGTTAACTAAGCTAAGATTTAGCTTCTTGACAAACAATTCACAGTTAGATGTTACCTACACAAGCGGTGTGCATGCTGAGTATCTGATTGTGGGCTGCAGATTAAGTGTAAATCCACTCAACTACCTGGCCCACAGATAAGGCCCATACCTAGTATTTCAAGCCACCAGAAGGGAATATTTACCACAGTTCCCCTCAGCCTGGGACTGGACCACAGTCTCCATCTAAAGATACATTTGTGTAAATACTGGCTAACTGGTATCCACATAAGTCAGCACTAACTGTTCTAAAAACCAGTATTATTTTGTACGCAGCTGCCTGCTGATTCATGATGAGAGAAATAAGCTATGGGAAAAAAAACACCTGAAGAATGTCATATCTAAAAATAGCCAGCAGTTCAGACCAGTGCAGTAATAGCACCGTAATATTGGTCCTAATTACAGGCCAACAATTGCAGACCTTGGAGCTAAGAGCAGATTTCTGAAACAAGCCAGAACAAGATGTACTCATAAAGACAAAACACTGTAGGATGCTATCATGAAGATGGCTGCATCAGATCAGCCTCGTACTGAGAATCAAGGAGAACCTCTTAAACCATTAGTAAAGCTGCAGCATCTCATTATTTTTAACAGCTCTTGATATGAACACTGGTGCCAAAGTACCTACAAATAACCCTACTCAGTAATCTCCAGGGTTCAACACTGGGCTCCACAAGGCTAGACCTTCATTTACAGAATCAGGCAGGATAAAGCAAATGCACCATTAATAACTCACTGTACACCTTCTTCCCCAGTTTCTCCTGCCACACCTGGGAGCAGCCTCCCAGAGCTGCTCATACTACCACTGGAGCTTCAGCAAGCACAGGTGAGCCTGACCCCCATGATTTAAACCAAGCTGCATCACCATCCACTGATTCATGATATAGGCACAAGACAGTGTGCACAGAGGAAAGGTTTAAAAGTACCCATCAGCACTCTTCGCACAGGAGATGAGGGGAAGAGAGCTGGGAGTATCATGGGCAGGCAGAGACTCTGCAAGGGAAGAGTGGGAATGAAAAGGAAGGCTTGAGTGGCCTCATGTTGTGCCAGGGGAGGTTTAGGATGGATATTAGGAAAAATTTCTTCACTGAAAGGGTTATTAAGCGTTGGAACAGACTGCACAGGGAACTGGTTGATTCACCATCCCTGAACGTATTTAAAAGATGGGTAGATGTGGTGCTTGGGGACATGGTTTGGTGGTGGTTTGGCAGCGTTAAGTTAATGGTTGGACTCAATGATCTTAAAGGTCCATTCCCACCTAGACAATTCTATGATTCTAACATGGGAGGGAATGGCAAAGTGCATTTACCAGGAGATTAGGGAGAGAGTGTTCCAAAAACACAAGAGAATCATCAGCCCTCTCAGAAGAAGAGGAAGAGGAGGAAAATCAGAGGCTGGGTAAGAAGCAAGCAAGAAATCATGTCCTGAGACAAGGAAGCTTCTACAGTGCTTGGCTGCCCTCCTGCCTTGTTAATTGAGAGACAGTGCACACCAGCTAGTCACAATAACCATCTCTGCTGAAGGTGGTGCAACTTCACCATGCTGGGGGAGCATGCATGCACTGGCTTCCCAGCAACCCCCCAAGAATAAGCACATCTTAGCACACTTTTATTTTCTGGCTGCCCACACTTCTCATTTCCATCCTCGCTCTCAGGAGCAGCAAGACAAAGCCTGTATTGGAAAGCCACATGCTTACGCCTAGGTGAGGAGGACCTGCCACGCTCTGCCATGCCTCCCAGGACTGCAGAACATGTCCTGGACTTCTGCTTGCTCTTGCAGGGAACTATGTTCAGAGCGTACCACAAGAGCAGTACTTTTGACAGACACCAGAGGATATGGAAAAAAGGATAATGATTAAACAAAAGGATTGCATCATCCACCTGAATGAAGAAAATGGCATTTGCTGTTGTTATCTGTTAAACATTCCAGCTGTATTTTTCTTATTTTATAATGTCACTTCCCAATCCCTGTACCCTGCAGTTCTGCAAGAGTATTACTGTGGGATCATCAGTCTCCCGGAGTTCTCAAACTTTTCTAAAGTTAGCTTAAATGCATTAGAAAATTACAGGGTACAATTTTACAGGAGGGAAAATGAGACACAGAAGTATCAGTGCCATAATATCCACCAATTTTGTTTCATTTTGCACAGAACTTCGCACTTTTACAGCACTTAATACATTCAAAGTGCATCTCTAATTGATATGGTTTCCAGCTGGATTGCTCAGTCCTTCTACACAAATTTTCTAAGGAGACAAAAAGCTCTCTGAGGAGCAGGAGTAAAGTCTGGCTTCCTGAACTCACATGGCTTGGGAAGACTTGGCGCTTGTGAGCTCTGACTTAAGCTCTTCCAAGACTTTTCCCACCTAAGCTTTTCCCAGAATTAAGACTTCCATCCATCTGCCTTTTGGAGCCAAACCTGGTGATGTAGAGCTAACTGCCTGCACAAAACCAGGAAACGTCCTCATCCTCCTCCTTCCAGGAGAGGCACATGAGTTTGCCCTGCTGTGTCCTACACACCTCTTGGGAGTGAGTAATCTTGTGCCTACCTGCCCTCAGAGGAACAGAAATTCATCAGCTCTACCCAGGGACTTTCTTAACCCATAGGCAAGCAAGGTGCAAAGAGTGAACGTATATTGGTGTTTCTGGATTTGTGTTTTGGAGCAGAGGGGAGGCTGAAGGCAAATCTGGAAGCCTGTGAGACAAGCCATATCCTTGTGCCATATCCTTCATTGCTTGCAAGAACCAAACTGCTTTTTGTTGTGTATTACAAAAAGCTTTTGCTCTTTTTCCTCACAAGAGACCAAGTCCTTGCAGCCCACCAGCCTACTCTCAAAGACCAGCAAACAGACAAGACCAAACTAATTTCCTTAATCTTGCCCTCAAAGCAGATAAGCCCTTTTTTCCCTCCTCAAACTCTAGACAAAGAATTCAGACCAAATCAGATACTCATCATTATCATCTCTGCTCAGACACTTAAAGGATTGCAAAGCTACTACCACAAGAATGCAAGCCTTCCAATGCACTATTCCAGCTCTTGTAACTTTATAATGAATCCTACAATGATGCTAAACAACCCAGTATCTGGATCAATATCATCAGATGGACATGCCACCTACCAGTAGGAAAAATAACAATGCCACAGTTCAAAGTTTTTAGCTCTCCTAGAGAAAATGTGACATGATATCTCAGTATATCTAAAGGCTCAGGAATCATAAGATGAATGATGAAAGCAGATTTTTTAGTCAGTCTCAGTTTTTAAACACTTGACGTCAGCAATTCTGCTATTTGCCCCAAAATACCACTTCTACAGAATCTAACTATATTGGCACTCTCAAAAAGTAAAAAAGGAAATAGAGTACAATTAGAGCTAGTCATAAATATTAAAAAGTAGCTAAATAATGAATAAAAGCTAATTTTACCTTCCTTCCTGTGCCCACTAAAGTTTTCCACTACACGAATTTAAAACAGCACATTTGAATTGTGATCATGGAAAATTTTTGTCCCATTATTGAGCACAAAGGCATACATTGAAAACAAAACCAGAAGTTGCCAGTGAAAGTCATGCTTCAATTAAAGACATTTTTGGTTACAAAGTAGGATATTTGCACCTTTTAAATGGGGACAGAGCTATTTTGCTTTTGAGTAATGTCCTGCAAACATTCTTGCACCTGTATGACTTTATTTGCATGAATTTAATGTGGTAATTCTCATAAGTAGAAGTTACTTACATGGTTCAGTTTACTTAGTTTATTTTGAAATCAAAATATATTGGAAAAATACACTGAATCGTCAAAACTTCTTGCAGAGCAAGAGGACCATTTGATGCTGAGGATTACATGGTAATGAGCTATTCTCTGTGTTCCAAGATCAGTAACAAAATTCATAAAAATTTCATTGCGGAGTTTTGCAAACTAAGAGCTTCATTTGGTTTTACTTCATTACACTGCTTTACAAGTTCACATCCCAGGTGACTAAATATTGACTAAACTGTTCCATATCTGCAAACTCCCAAAATAAAGTAAGTTTGATCTGTGAAAGTCTGGCTCAACTGGAGTTCAAGGGACAGTTTCACAACATATGGTAAAACAGGTTTTGGTCCAAAGAAATTTTGGATCTCCTTGATCCTAAAAATTTTCTTTGTTTCATCTCATCACAATGTATTTATTTTAAATTTTTTTTCCAGTGTGGTTTTAGAAGTCCCACTGATGGCACCCAAGCACATGAACTCTGCTTAGCAACAACAGAAGGTGGAAAACACAACAGAAGGTGGAAAACACAACAGAAAGTTCAGCTGCCTTCAGCTCCCCCACAGAATCATAGAATTGCCTAGGTTAGAAGGGACCTTTCAGATCATCTAGTCCAGCCATCAACCTAACGCTGACAAAAAACATCACTAAAACATATCCCTGAGCACTACATCTACACATCTTTTAAATACTCCCATCCTCAGCACTCAGGAGGGTCTCGGCATAAATGATAGTAGTAATTGGTTTCCGGCTGCCACCGCCCCCAGCAGGGTGCTCCAGACACACAAGCAGCTTCTTGGGCTCAGCTGATGAGTAGAGATGACTGGAGAGAAAGCAACTCAATCGCTTCTGGTTTTGTGCTCGTAACCTAACACAGACCATCTTCCTCTGCCTTCCTCCTAGGCTGAAATTAGAGCTACAAACGTATTGGTGATTCTACTGAAATGACATGAAAAAAATGAATGCCATGGTTGTTTTCTTGTGTGCCAGAATCAGTGTTGGAAGACAGTGTGACCTTCCCTCAGCTGGGGACAGGGTTTGGGCCATACCCTGCCTGCACATCACATCAGAACTGCCTGCAGAAATCATCTCCCAGGCACATGAGAGGACTCACAGCTGGCGGGGTAAGAAATGTGATTTACAGAACTCGAACACCATATGGTACAACTTCCTCTCATTTCATATCCACTTCATATCTTGTAGTTGAAAAAAATAATATCCCATGCTATCTAGTTTATTGGAGGGGAGTCAGGTTACAGTAATAGCAGAGACTAACCCATCAAATCAGCATTCACTCACTTCAATTAATAAATGTAAAGAGATACCAATCTGCAACCAGAAGAAAAGATAAAAGCTGAATTGAAAAACATCCTGGAGAAAAGTGGCATTTCTCTGTCAAAGGAGGATTTATTCATAAAGCAAGAAAACAATTTCCAAGCTGTTCAAAATCATCTGTGCAATAAGAAATTAATATAGTGAGATCTGCATACAAGCCCAACAATCCTGTCAGAATCTTTTTATTCATGATGGAAACTCTTGAGAAGTGCATCACTGCAGGCTCAACAGGTCTTTCACCTCCATGAGAGGACATTGGGGTGGATTAAGTGTCATTTTGCAGACGTGAAGCAAATACTTTTTACCAGTAAAGCGCAGAAATGTTCCAAATTCCCTGAAAGAAGATTTATGGGAGGAAACAGGGCAAGGTGGTGGGAAATTAGTGGAAATTAGTATTTCCATGGCTCTTTGGAAACTGGAAGAGAGGCAACTTGTCCCAGGCATCACCAGAAGTGTGTAGCAGAACCAGGAAGGGAATTCCTATTTTCAGACTAGTATTACACCTCTGCTTAACTCTAACTTGCCTCTCTCTGCTCTGAAGCACGATCCTAGCACAAGCAAGGTGGCCTCGGGTGGCCAAGACAGAGAGAACCCAATACATCCCAGGTATGTCCTGACAGGCTGTTTGGAGGGCAGCTGTGTGGCTGCAAGGGCTGACAGGTCAAAGCCAAGCTGTGATGATCACCCTGCCACCCACCCCTTGCCTCCTGCCCCTCCTGTCACCTAGAGACACAGGCTATGACCAGCATGGGAAATCCCTCATTATCTATTTCACTTGCCTGGAGCACTGAGGAGAATCCTAAAACAAGCCATTAAGCATTGAAGTCCAACTTATTTGTCTATTTTCTTATTTCTTTTTTGTATTTATTATGATGATTAATGACTTCAAGCCTCCACCTCAGTACAGGGATGCAGAAAAGCCTGGTACAGTCTCCGTAATGGAAATGCAGAGCTGAACAATGTGTTTGTCAATTAGCAAATCCCCCACTAAAGGACCTGACTCTTAAAGTAATGAAACAATTACTGTCAGATGTTATTATTTATTAGTTATAATACAGTGGCACTTTCAGTCTAGGGAAAGACCCCACTGTGCCTGGCAAAACACAAGCATTGAACAGAATACACGATCCAAGTGGTTTTGTTTGCAGAGCCATGGCCTTATGCCTGATCCTACTGACCCTCTTTAAAACATGCGAGCAAAAACGATTTTTATATTAAAATTAGCAACAGTAACAGCAGTAGTTATTCTGCCTATCAGGAGGAGCACAGGTCACTTGGTTTGGGAGTGCCGTCCCTCCTTCCCTCATCAGTGCTGCAAGGAGCTCACCCTGCCCCAAAGATGGGAATACATGAGGAGAGCATCACAGCTGGTGCACAGATAGTGCTGGAAGAGCAAAGCAGGACTTGTCCCTTCTCCTACCTCCAAGGCAACTGCCTTTTTAAAAGGCAGGGGCAGCCCCTGACTAGTGCTAGCCTGAGAGAGCAAAAAGGACAATAGAAACAAACTTCATGGACAGGCAACAACCCCATGTCCTCAAAGGTCAGCTGAGGTTTTCCAAGTGAAGAGATACTGTCAGCATGGGATGTAACCAAGAGTGAGGGTTTCAATTCAGAGAGGGAGCATGGATTCTGAGTGTTAGGGAAGACAGCTTTACCAAAATGTGGGACACTTTCCTTAGGCAGCTCATGGAGGCTCCATTGCTGAAGCAATTTACAATTAAATGTGAAAAGAATCACACAAATACCAGAAGGAAACTCAGTGGATTCAGAGTGACGAAGAATATGATCCAATAGGCTTTCCTTGTCTTTTAACATGTAAACACTTGCCTTTTAGAACATCAGTGTGATCCAAAGCCTGCTGAGGTCTCTAGAGAGACAAATTCAACTGAGCTTCAAATGAGACCATAAATTTGAGGGAAGGGGCATGGGCTTTTTTTTTTTTTAAATTTGTTTAAACAATGAAAAACTGACTATAGATTTTGCCAGTAGATTTTATAGATCTGTTACAACCATTTATACATTTTGCCATAAATCCCAGCATATTCCTGCAAGCCAGGTGCTGGAAAGCTTTTGATCTTTTCGCCCTGAAGGGTTTTGGAAATATTGATATACAGGCTTGGCAATACCAATTAATGTGTTAGCTGCAGAAAGGTAAGTGTCCTTACTTTTTCCCCATAGCAAAACTAAAACATTCAGTAACTTTGCTTCAAGATATCTAAAAATCTGTCGGTTTGTAAAGGCAAAGGGAACATGGAATGGAATCGTATCTAGAAGCTGTATGAAAAAGAAAGTAAACAAAACATTTTAACTAGTGTCCCATCAATAATGCAATCACACCGCAATATCCCAGTTTTGAAAAACTGTGATTTTTTTTCTCAGAACATGTATGTTAATATTTTCCACCTCAAGTAAATGTGCGCAACTTTCAGCTCAGCTGTGCATGTAAGTAAGGGTGTGAGGCAGAGATCTGTTTTCCAAGGTAATGAAATCCAACTCAGGGCACTACATAGAAACACACCTATAAAAGCAATAGTTATAAGCCTGAGGAAAACAGGAAATAAATCACTTTATATCATTTGTATTTTAAAGTAAAAGAACCAATCAAATTTCTTCAAGGTTTCAGGTACCTTCATGGGCTACCATGGGGAAAAAAACCAACCCAACCCCCCAAAAAATCAAGAATACTCTAGAAACAGGAGAATTAGAATGAAGATGCTATGAAATACAGAATACAGATGCTATGAAGTGTTCAGACTGGAACATTTTAAGTGCAAACAGCTACCGCTACTTTCTGGAAATTGTTTATCTAGAAGACACAAGAGGGTCAAATGACCATGAGGATGGGTGGTTTGGAAGGATCAGAAGTGACTGGTGTTTTTGTTTCCATGCTTTCCACTAAGGAAAACTGCACAGATAAAGTTTTGACAGTGACATGGAACACAAAATCTCTATTACTAGTAACAGCAACTAAATCCTACCACTCCAAAAGGTGGATACTATTTTTTCTTCTGTATTTTTCCTCTTACAAACTTCTCTTTTTCTGCCTCCTGTTTAGTAGGTGCTGGAATTTGTTGGCCAAGTCATCTCAACTACATGCAACTGCCTGAAGCCCGTAAGGGCGCATAACCAGAAAGCAAGAGGAAAACAGTGGTTTTACAGCTCAGGGTTGGTGTAAATTTGCAAGGCCTGAGTGGCAAACACTTTGTGCTATGTTTTTAATTTTCCAGAAGAAGCCTACACATGCAAGTGGGTGTCAGAGGTAGGAACTTCATCATTTCAGTCACCTCCCTCATTTACCTTTTTCCTGTCCTAACGGAAAAAAGAGCAAACTTCAACAGTAGTGCCATATCATTTCATCCAATTCTCTCGGAAAGACAGACACCACCAGCTAGGACACAGTCACATGGAGGGTTTTCCCTGCACACACTCCAGGCAGCCAACATCCAAGGCAGTAAAAAAAGCTGCTGCAGTGAAAGTCCTACTTAAGCCTTTATGTTTATCTGCAAGTGGATTCCTTTCTTTCTCTCGTGTGTTTTCTTACAAGGCTAAAAATACTTTAGCAGTGAAGGCCATTAATAATGGAGATAATTTTGTTGCAGGATTTGGTGTCAAGTTAACTGTTTAAAGAAGTAACAGCAAAACAAGGGTCTGGCTAACGCTGCATCCCCTGTTGAACTCAAAATAGCACCTAATTAACACGACGGGGGGGTAAAATAAGGGTTTGCGGTAAAGAGTGCTGATGTGGACTATAAGCTTTTCTGACAAACAACTGCTCCACTTTTTGATGTTTTCCAGTTCACAGAAGCGCAGATATTTTAGGCCAGCAAAGACAAAACCACAGAGCTGTGATCTCCTGCACCACACAGGACAGAAGTCATCCTGGAATCCTCGCAATGAAGAGATGACTTCTGAGCCTCATGAACAAACACTGACCTCAGGAATGTGTAGATTAAATAAATTCCAGGACTGGTTATGATTTGCATTAAGGTTGCCCTACATCCATTCAAGGCTTTACACTTTTTTTTTTAGACTTGAGATGCAAGAATAAAGTCCTCTCCCTCTTGGGAAGGTATCTCAAACTTTGTGTCTCAACCTCTTACTCTCTTTATCCAACGCAGATTCTCTGAGGTACATATGCAGGAGGAGAAGGTGAAACTTCCAGGATTCTGCTACTTGCAACTTAAAACATTACTTGCGACTTAAAACAGTATGTGAAACTCAACCTTGAGCAGTAGAAGGCTAGAGAATAACCCAGTACACCTCTAGCCCAGGAGTGATATCAATAGATGCACAGTTTTATGGACAAGGCTCCAAAGCCAGAGGGGAGCTGCTGCCTTTCAGATGAAGTGACTGACAAAAACTGAACTGACCTGGATGTAAATGCTACATTCTCAGTTTTCTCAAGAGGAACCATGTTACGTCAGAGGAAGCAAAGAGCAACTGTTCACTGATATTTGCAATGATAATGCTATTACAAAGCTGTGCTATTACTTTTAAGAAGTTCAAAATCCAAGGACAAGTCAGGCTAGTTTCTCTCCAACAGAGACATACGCTGCATTGTCAGTTATTATCGTTAATTATCCCTTTTTGTGGATTTGAGATCCTATTTCTTAAATCTCCTACTACTGAGAAAACTAATGGATGGCATAAGAAAGAATCGAGACCTTACAGTATTCCTTCTTGCAAGGCAGAAGTGGGAGAGCCCTGGCACATGTCATTCACACCACTGGATAAGGACTCCCTGCTACAGGGGCTGTGTGCTGCCTCTACTCTGATCCTGAGAAATCCTGAGATCCTTATACAGGCAGGGAACTACAGATACACATACATCAATGGATGAAACCTTCAGACACTGAGCCTAATATAGAAGGCAAGCCCAAGTCTCACTGTGTGCTGGCGCACGTACACAGATGTGGAGAAAACCTGCATACCTACCCCATACAGCCATCTTCTGGAACAAATGACTTCCCTCGTTATTGCCACCCAATACACAGAATTAGAGGGATAGCGTCCTGAAGAGCAGCTGGCTTAAGACATCTAAGCCCATGCATTTAATCCCTGTGTGCTTATCTGCAAAACAAAGGCATGATGACATATCATTTTGTGGAACCTGAGCTTTCTGCAGTCTTCTGGCAGTACAACCTGGTCCTGTCAGGACACTGTCCTATATGGCCCCTCAAGAGAGTTTCATTCAAAGAAATAAAAGTGTTGGAGTAAGTGTAAAATACCACCACAGTATGCTCAAACAACACATCAGTCATTAAATACTTACGTTCAGTTTATCAAAGAGGATAGATGAACCAACAAAAATGAGTTTATTCTAGGAGCTGTCTTTGAGCCTTTCTACCTTTGGAGCTCCTACTAGAGGTGCATCACTTCCAAATACAGCATTGCACAGTACTGTGTGGACAGATTCTGCCAGCCGCCAAGCTGTATGGACACTACACAATGTCCATACAGCTCCAAACTGTCAGGAGTAAAATCTACTAATTTGCTAGTGTATTTACACACATTAGTTACAGCAACATCTAACAGGAGGCTCCGTGGGGCTCCCACCACAGAGAAAAGAAGAGAAGGCACTGCCTTGCTATTGTTAAAGCAAGAGGCCTCCTTTCACAGTACCTCTGAGGTGCTCGAGGTTTTCGCAACCAAGCTGCAGCCTGATGCTTAGATACTGATAATAAGAAAGAGTTCTTGCAGTCCCAGTTGACATCCAGTCATACACATCCCCTTTACCTCATAATTTGAACCGGTGCATGTTTATCTATACAACTCAGAGGCTGAAAAACATCTGCTTTTAAACAGAGCATAAATTGCCTTATTTACACCATTAGATAGTGGCTTTTGTGTATTTAAAAACCCTTTGAGTACCATTGGCAATTAGATGGCCGACCTGGGATGTTCCTGTCTATGGTTCATCTACCTGAAGTTAGGCAAGGAGCACCCTGAGTAAGGCAGTCAGTCCCAAACTACACTGCAACAGAGCAGGAACTCCCCTGGGCCACCCAACTCCCAACATTTTGCTGCTTTGCATATACACACACAAAAAAAACCACCCTACATTTTTTAAAATAGATTTTGCTTGTCTGTTTGTGTTCTACTTCCGGTGTTCTTTCCCAATTCAGTTTTCCCAGTTCTCACTCATATAATGTCACCTGTTTTCTGTCCTCCGCATGCATGTGTTGCTCACATAAACTATTCCTATTTAGGTTGGCTTATAAAAAAACAGCTTTGCCCTACCCACAAAATGCATTTACCATGCAGTCAGGGGATAATCATGTGAAATAACTTGTTCCGCTTCCAGTTAGTGTCTTCTGTCCCTCACAACACCACCTCCACCCCTGAAATCCCAGGTTATTGCATTGTCAACTGCTATTCAGAATCTAAAAAGTCATTAAATCCAGAAATATGTTCTTATTCTGAAGAAATTTCATGTTGTCTTCTCTTACAGTCAATACAATAAGAGCACATATATGTTGTGGAGTATCATGGCTACCATATCAGAAAGAAAAAACATATGACATCTAAAAGAAGGAAGGTGACAACTCTCAGTGATTTTAATCCACTTTAAAAATGAGTAGTAGATAAAACAGGCTAGGACCTTTGATAAATTTGTTGTTCATTTATACCTCCGCGTTCTGTATGTGAGCATTCAAGTCAGCACCAGTGAAACTGGTCTCCCAGCCAATTTTTTTAAAACCATATGATAATAGATTCATAAACTGAGTCAACTGCTGACTTGAGCAACGAATACTCAAAACTGGCCCTTGCAAAACAAGAGATGAGCGAGGAACATGACAAATATATTTGGAACATTGTAAATGCAAGTCTTTCCCTGTTTTTCAAATTGAAGGAAAATTGTGGAGGTACGTGAAGCAGCAACCACGTTTACCAGTAAGTGCTGCAAACAAGGACTACAGAAATGCTGATTGATCTATTTTCTGATCTTGCATGAACTTCAAAAGTAAAACAACTCCAGTAAATACTGGTATTATCACGTACAGCTCATGTCAACTAATTAATCACTGGTAGTTATTACTGCCAAACTCTTGAGAGTCAGGGTACAAACACAATCCATCCTACGTTAACAGTCACCTCTGCAGGCTGACTACTACTTGTTTAGCACATACACAATACAGCTTGCTGTCGTGGAGGCAAAGAATAAGGTCTCTGTAAGAGGGCAGAAGACACAGTTTAACTAAAAAGTGTTTACTCCTAGACCATGAGCACAGCAGACCACCTAGTCCTGGCTGGAAAAGCAGATGAAAGCAATATCTAAGTACAGGTATGTTCTATTAAGGAAGCCAACGGTGTTCCCTAAGCAGTCAAGAAGAATAACGTTCTCCCAGCAAGGTGAGAAGGGTTAAGTAGGTACCGTTAACTTGGAGAGGTAGATGGTTTCTGCCTGGATGTCGTGTCTGTAGGCGTTATCCCATGGGGAGAAACGAAAGTGTGAGCTGAGCAGCAAGGACGCAAACAGCACTGAAGTCAGGCTACGGGGCTGTTTGTTTCTAGAAGTGCAACCCAGAAGTGGTCTGTCTGCTAAAGATAGCCTGAGAGCCTTCCTCAAAACCAGACTCCTCCTCCTCCTCTTGCGTGAATGGAAAGCCTCTCGTGCCACAGAGCGTGTCCTGCCCAGCACTGAGCCCCGACAGCAGGTCTGCCAGCCATCAGCCCACTCACCCCAGCTGTCCAGGGTGGACAGAACATGAGGGAGGGCATGCAGTGCCTACAGGTTTTTCCGGAGGCTGCTCTTTCACAGCAAAGATGTGTGGGCAACCTTTTCAGGTTTAATTTTGATAGCTCGATATTAATGAGAAGGCTGGAGACCCTGTAGGAAAACACAGGAAGCAGAAACTGGAAGGAGGCTCTTTTTCCAGTTATGCATTTTTTCATTTATAAACTTCATTTAAGTCTATAAAAAGATATAAACTGGTTTGAATTTTCATTGCAAGATTTCTAAGACCAATGAGGGACAGATAAACCCTTTGCTCCTCCTCCCTACAGAGTCACACACAATTAAGTTTAAAGTTCAACAGACATGAGTCCTTACAGACTGTAGATGCCCTAAGCTCTCCCAGGGAGAGACTGGCCATGCCTCATTCTCTTATTATAAATAACAGCAAAAGAATAAACCAAATAATTTGACTAATGCACTTCTTGATCAAACAAAAGAGTAAAGCAACCTTCATTGTTTCTGCACTGCAGAGCAAGCTTCTCTGAAGGACTGCAACCACCACCTTGCCTTTTTTTCCTATATTATAATGTTATTTTTTCCAAAATATTCTAGATCTTTTATTCACAGACAGTTCATTCCTGCTGTCTGCGTTAGCTGCATCCAAGAGGCACACTATGCATAGCCCTGCTACATCCAATTGCAATCATTTCAGCCCTGCAGGTTGTGTTAGCTGTATCTTAGGACACGGCACTTGCTCCCCACCACACTGAGTACAAGACACATACTGACTCCTACCTCACACCCATCTTCAGTCAGGCCTGGGTCATATCATGCACAGACATACCTTTGCCATGCTGGGTGCCCTTGTGCTGTACACAGCTCACTGGTGTGATATATGGTCTCCTTGAGCAACTGAACCCAACACAATGGGACATGGAGCAGGAAAGGGGATGCAGCCCTAAATTCTTGCAGAGGATATTTCAGATGATGACACTGCTCTTTCTCCTCGGTCCCATTACACAACTCACATGTGGCTTAGTGCTGGGGCCCTTCCCTGCTCACATGACCAACAAGTGGCCCATCACATCATCCAACATGTGGTGTCTCCCTGCTGGGAAAAAATTATACCGTGCTTGAACAGGAGGTTTCTGATGGCTTCCCACACTCCCATGTTTAGGTATCTTTTATCGTCTGGAGCCTGCAAGAGACTTACTACTAGGTACAACTTTGTCCCCATCTACCCTGTCCTTCCATGCACCATGATCCAGGTGGTTTCAGAGGAATCTGCTGGGGGAGCCACGCACGGGCAGGAGAGTCTGTTCCCCTCCAGCACCATCTCACAAAAGCAGGTGTGCTGGCGAGGGAGATGCCCAGGCTGGCCTCCAGGGAGTGCAGAGAAGCTTCTTTTGTGGTCACGCTAAAGGGATTAAAAAGCCTGCTCCTCCTGAGGTTACTGGGAGTTCTTGCTCTTGGTTTTCAGTGTCTGGATCTTACCCTGTTTAGGGAGGGTCAACTAGCTATTAGATAGACTGCTCCTTTTCCAACACAAAATGGAAACCCTGGAGCATACATTAAAAAGGCTGCTTTTATTTTTTTAAAATAGTCTCTAACATTCAAAAGGAATTAGATAACAGCTATAATGGCCCCACCTACTCTTGATCCATTCTGCTGCCAGAATGTTTTCTGTAATAAATCATGAGAGCACTATAGTACTCCAAAGCTAAAAATGGAGCCGAGTCAGAAGGTGGCACAGAGCTTTGCATACAGAATACACAGTGTTGTATTTGATAACATCTGCACTCGGTCTGATTTTAAGCTTCCTCAGGTGGGATAATGAACCCAAATGAGGAGGGAAAGGTTCATGGGGTAATTACAGCACAGGTTGGCTTTTAAGCCTTTTTCCTTTCAACTTCACTTTCATCACATGTTGATTTGGGTTGTATTAGCTCCTGGAAAGGGTTCTGCTTAACAGAACACTGAAGGCATCACTTACATTTCCCCAAAGCCAAGATGGTTGTTGAAGGGCGGCAAGAGGGTGCAGCTGAATGGCAGGATACAGTATCATCTTTCCTCAAATCAGAGGGGTAAGATCAAATCGTTTTGGCCAGACCTGGAGAGAGCGCTTTGGAAAAAATGGTCCCACCAGCTGTACAGGGGCTAAAATACTGATTTTGCATTCAAAATGAGTAGCAAGTACTAATCACAGTTGTGGACTTAATAAGGCAGCTCATTCTTGCTGAGAGTTGACACGTCATTCCAGTTGTACCCCAAAGCCCAGTCCCAGGCACCCTCACCGTATGTGATGGCTTTCCATGCTGAAGAAGTAACCTGGCTAAATGTGACACCCACCTGCCTTTGCTATGCTAACCAAATGGGTCAGCTGGTCTTCTGCTAGCCAAACGGTGGAATGAACCTATCTCAAAGGCTTACTCGTAGCAAGAACATTTCACATGGCTGAAAAATGGACCCTGAATACTAGCACTCACCTAAATTGGATAAAGCAGTATGTTTCAGCTGTTGACACCAAAAAAGCTCTTGGGACAGATTCATACCAGGGAATCAAAGATAATAACTCAAGTGAGATTTTTTTTTTTCCTTCAAGTAGCCCTACCATCTAGGAACTGAATTTCAGTGAGAGCTGAAACTCATGGGGAGCTAATGAAAGTACAGCTGCAGGCTGCTAGTCCAGGGAGCTTTAACACCCACAGCTGCTGGAAAGCACATGGACCAGCGCTCAGATTTCTGGCAGGCTTTACTGCTGCACATTTACCATGTAAATAAGCCTGTGTGATGCAAAAACATCTTAAGGGTTCTTTCCATGTCCAGATGGTATTGTTCTTTCTAGGCCGGTCTGCTAGATGTCTGATCTTAAGGCAGCCTGGCAGGCTACTTAATCTTCCCCTCAGATGTCTCCACATTTTCTTATGTGACTGATTTACTGGAAGAAGAAAGAATGAAAAACAAAACTCAAAATCGCTACTCGCAGATGTGCACAAACTGCAATTACATGAAGAAATCAAATGGAGCCATCTCATTAAGAACTAATGTGAGTACCTCTTCTATAAAAAGAAGAGGAATGAGAAGAACAGTTAATGACTGACATGATTTGAATTAATAGATATTAAGGCCAGCAAGACTATTATACTTACCAGCCAGTCTGATCTGCAAAACACCAGCCAAAGAAAACCTCAGGATTCTTCTGTTGCCCTTCTGTTTCCACTGAATTATTTTTAAGTCTATACACAGGCGTTCATTAAGCACATTCATTTAGTCCTTCAATCATCCTGCACTGTATTCCGGCTTTATTATTTATTACAGATAAAACAAAGGAAGGCTATTTCAGTCCTCACACCTAGTACTTTTTGTGCCTTTCTCTGCATGCTGCAAAACTAGCAGGCTTACAAATGACCTGATCTGCTTTCTATGGCACTGCTCAGCACTCTGGCCACAAACCAGCACCAAACCGCAATCCCTACTGAGAAAAATTTGAGGGAAAACTAAAACATACCAGTAGCACTTAGCTCACTAGCACTTTCAGTCTGGTTCCCACTCAATTAAATTTCCCTTTTTAGAAATAATTGTATCTGTGTTTCCTGTATATACATGCTCTGCACTGTTTTCTGTCAGGTATCTTAATCAGATTTTAACTCTACAGTGATATAATGAGTTAAGTGTAGCGTTTACTCTCCACCTAGGGACCATCACGCTACCTACTTTGGTGCAAAGCTTATTAACTCTGCAGAGCATTCTCTCACTTGAACACTTAACACAACTGCCGGTTTAATACTAACACATGGACCATTGGTTATAGCATCACAGACTAGTTTGGTTTATTTATATAGAGATTGGACTGCATATGCATGTCCATCTATTTCCATCCTTAACAAATGTAACTCAAAAAAACCCCCACCCAGACTTAGAAACCATTTTCTACTTCCAAAATGCAATAATTTCCCCATATATCTAGCAAACTAGAATCATTAGATCAATTCTTCTCCTTCAATCACTAATCACCCCAGGAGTTATCTCCTCAGTTTTAGTCCCCCTGGGCTTGAGGCCAGACCCAAAATATACTTTGGACCTGGACGGGCAGAAAACCCCAGGGACAAGGAAAGTTCAGGCATGGGCATTGCCCTGTCTGCTAGGGTGGAAATAGGAGATGCAAAACCAAAATGAGACTCCAGGGGCTGATATTCTGTTCTTACTGTGGTTCCAGGCTGCTGTGCGTGAAACCATGACAGGATGACCCAAGAGAACAAACTCCTTAGCTGATCCCAAGTTTTGCACACAGTTTTCAAGGTAAAAATCAACACAAATGGGTAACTACTTAAGCAAGACTCCAAAAATTGTAAAAAAAACAAAACAACTTACAGTGCTATTACTCTACAGATGGAGGGGAACAAGAGAGAAAAAGAGTCAAAAAAACGGAGTTGGGGGAGGGAGGAGTTCTCTAAGGCTGAAATCTGTCTAGTCATTTGAAAAACAAAACAAAACAAACCTAAAAAACACCATTAATTGAGTTGTGGTGGAGGAAGAACATGCAGAGTCTGTAATAAGGAACTCTGCTAGGGGGGAAGGGTTGCTCCTATTTTTTTTTCCTATCAGGAAGTACTGTTTTTTAATGCGTGTGGGTTTTTGTTTGTTTTGGATTTTTTTTGTTGGTGATGGTTTTTTTTTGTTGGTGATGGGGGTTTTTTGGGGGGAAGGGATGTAAGCATTCATTATAGGACTTTTTAGCTCCTTAAAGCATTGCTTTAATTAAGAGTTAAGCTCTGCAATCTAAGGACCCTGTATCATGCATAACCGCTGGATTAAACAGTGTTGAATCATGAACTCAATCACGTACATAAAATCCAGAGACAACAGCAAGACTAAACACTATCTCCATTAAGACATATTTTGCAAAGCGTCTTCTATTGAGGATGTATTTTGATAAAATATGACTGTTATCTCCATGCTATGGATATCTGGGATGTTATTCCAAAAATAATTGAACTATTTTTCTTCAGTTCAGGAAGTTTAATTTTATTAAGTGACTGCAAAGCAATGTTCAATATTCATAAGCAAGTCATGAAGACTGCAGGCTAATACTGGCAGGGTCAACTTGCACAATAAAAGGAGAGATTAAGCTTATTGTCTTAATTGCACTTGTGTAATCCGTTTATTTTGGATATTGAAGAATTGAACAAAATGGTGCTTTCATTTAATTTAAACACTAACAAAAATTAACATTTGGACTTCTAGCTAAGCAGACAGAAATTACTTCCACTGCTCAGTGCAGTGCTCATACTCTTGCTATAAATAAGTAGCCTAATGACATCCAAAACTATCCAATCAGTCAAAACAGGGACACAAAATGAAAAACTATTCTAATACTCTTGCCATTTTAGCATGCCACAAGTTAATTACTGATATTAACATTTGAGGTTTGAGACCCAAACCGAGGCCGGTTTCAATGACTCTAGACAGGATAAGGCTGCAGAGCAAGGCTGGTCAAAGCAGAATTTCAGTATTTTAAAATACTGACAAGAGTCCTTGAGATTGAAGACCCTGTTTTAAGAGAACAGCCAGGAGGTGTTAGATTGTATACTTTTAAAGTCTTCTGGTTTACAGGTCTCCAAATTCTTATTTTCCCCAAGCTCAAGAAACTAGAAATGGTATTTAAAACATGAGAACTGAGTGTAATCATCCCCAAAAGAAGTCACTCTAAAACAAGCAGAGTGTAGCAGTGTCCCTGTGAGTGCATGCTGCTAGTAATATAAGCAACCTGTTCAGCTAATATTATATCTAATCTTCATACAATGCTTACTGAGGGGAAAAAATTGAAACTTGTAAGAAAGTTATTGCATATCTCCAGGAGGCTGTAAGAGGGAAAAAGCAGCCTCCATCCCTCCAAGTGCTAACCGCAGCATCACTGCCAGACCTTAACAGGGAAGGGAGGAGGAAGCTGCTTGCTGCCACCTTGGCAAAGTGGGGCCCAGCCTCAAGAAATGAGGAGGCTAAATCTTGTAAAAGGCAAGCCCTAGAGTCTGCTGGCTGGGGTTGGCACAAAAGAGAGTCACCTTTAATTCTAGGGCTAGGCCTTACTGCTCCTCTGGGCTTTTCTGGTCCCCTTAAACTGATTTTTGCAGCTCAGCAGGGATGGAGGCCAGCACCACGGCAGACTTTGGTCCCAAGTGTTTGCTGGAAGGCTATCGAAGCTTATGTTCTCCCTCCTGCCTGCATGTAGACAGGCTTTCCCCCAAGTCAATGTCAAACACGCCCTGAGAAAGTGCCACTGTGATTGGGTCAAGGTAAAGGACTCAGCAGCCAGCTCAGACAGCTTCACGTCCACCACAGCCTCCCGGAGATCTCCTCCACCGATCCACAGGATCAACCCTAAATAGCAAGCTCTGTAGCAGCCAAAGAAATGCAGAAAAATTTAATGGGAGATACAGTGGTCAAGCTGAGACTGGATTTTCTCCCTGTTTGAAAAACTCCAAGAAGACTACAGATTGTGTACACACTAGTTACGCACTAACTGAGGCTATAAAAAAAAAACACTAGGATGGAGTATCTATTGCACTTGTCTCTAGGCCCCTCTACAATTATGAATGCCTGCTTGGCTTAGAGGAAACCCAGTATACTTACCCATCCACTGAGATCATGGCAATGCCTTTCAGAGCTCTGTTTTGGACGTCTTCTACTCAACAGAGCTCTGTTTTGGCCAGACCATGGAACAGGCTGCCCAGAAAGGCCATGGAGTTTCCATCCTTGAAGATACTCAAAACTCAACAGGTACATACCCGAGCCACCTGCTCTACTTGGGCCTGCTTTGAGCAAGAGGTGGGAATAGAGACATCTAGAGGTCCTGTACAACCTACCTAATTCTGTGATTCATCTCTCCCGTAAAACTAGCAAGCTGAAACTATGCAAGATGTTAATGTGAAAAATAATGAAGGTAAAAGTCAAAGGAGGTTATATTTGGTACAGTTAAGACATTGGAATAAATCTTAAACTGTAAAATTTGAGGAAAGACAAGAATAGACAAAGATTTCAGTAACTCCTGCTCTGCTATAATCCAGACCAGTCCACCATAGGCAGATACTATTTTAAGAAAGAGGCTTGAAACTTTTAAACGAAATATAACTTTTAAACAGCATGAAAAATATTCTTAAGTGTCTTGTGCTTAGTGAATTCTTTTATCTATTAGGGCTCAATTTAGTTCTCATGAGCTCACAGTCCATCCATTAATTTTAGTGCAATTTGGAGCATGACCTAAATTAGTTGGCTGATCAGCCTGTCTTTTTAGTCTCAGCATTTTGCATAGTCACAATCGTGGCCAAAACTGATTACAAAGAGTCTCTCTCAGGCCATTCCACTTTTAGTGAGGTCTCAATGCTTTTTTCAGGAGGCTAAGTGACTGCATCAATTCATGCAGTAAATCATTGACTGCAAAGTGCATTTACTTGCTCCCTGTTGCTTGAGTTCATCCACCTAACTTGTTTTCTTTAACTGTGGCACCTAAATTGCTATCTGAGCACTCCCTATGTTCTGGGCAAAGAGAAATGAGTTGTCATTTAAAAGCTCCAGATTCTTTAGAGTGAATTTGGGCTGATGTATCTAGATCTCCCAGTAGTAACAGCTACGGACACATCAATGCTTTTTGCATCAGAGATAGGACTCTGCTTTCTGACTCCCACTGTTTTGGAAAGTTTTTTCCACTGCCATAGTAATTAACTAAATAAAGGACACTATATTCAGCAGTGATTACTGAAAGTAAGCTTGACAGAATTTTTTCATCAAAAGTATAGATAACACAGCTTCTATAAAAATGCAGTGAAAATTGAAAAGAAATAGATTATAGTTACCTCCGTATAAGAGAAAAAGTCGACTGTGTTTGGGAACTTCCATTCAGTGGAAAATTTGCCCTCTTTCTGGGCGCAACAAATATACTGACTGATCAGTAATTTCCTGGCCCTGCTGAACTTCAGTTCACAGGAAACACGGAAACAGGAGAGGAAATGAGCTCTCTCTTTTAGAGGTACCCGGAAGGTTACAGAGTGGTAAGGAAAAGCTAGTGTGGATTTATATCAGAGGCAGATCATGTCACTCGCCCTCCCACTACAGGATAAAAGGCCTTTCTGGGCAAGACAGAAGTAGGAGATGCTCCATATCTTCAGTTAACATACAGCTTTTTTTGTGCTCTTTCACAATACAAACCTAGAAAGTGCTTCTCAGTGGTTCGCTGCCAAACAGGAAGGCTGTACCTTCCTGCGTGATACTTGCTTGGGTCTCGACTGAGACAGTGAAAGAGGGAACACACATTTTGTACAGCCAGTACAGCTAGATAGCATCTGGAAGGGGCTGCAAGCACATGGGAGGACAGAATTAGAAGTTAAAAGTATTTGAGAAATAGGTTGGAACAGACTTAAAATAAGATGATGATGATACATTACGAGCAAAAGAAGAAGTAGTTATCAGCTGCACAAACGCAACGTGGAAAATGGGTGGTTGTGGAGATCAGATAGGGTCACAAACATACGTCCATGTCATGCTGTTGCAAAAACACACAGACAAACAGTGATCCTAAAACAAACTTCACCTTGGAATCTATAAATATTTGTTTCATCTATAGGTGTTAATGCTTCAGCAAGAGTAGTGCACCCAGCCCAGGCACCACACTTCTCAGAAAGCATGGACTACCGCAGGGTGCCCAAAGAAGAACACAGATAATTAAATATAATGAGAACAGTAACTGGGGTTGTTGCATTTAGTTCAGAGTTTTTCTACTTCTGTTTTCTGCTACCGCTCAGAATCCCTGACCATATTACATCTTCCACGTGACTCCCATTCCCATTACTCATCCTGCATCACAGACTGGTCAGATATTTTCCATATCGTAGCATGGGAAATTTCGTTCCACACAAATCCCAGTCCCATTAAAAACCCCATAGCACTGTTCTCATACAGAAATGCATCTGCAAGTTAAAAACGGGACAGCCAGCATTGGAACTAGAACTAAGGACCAAGGCAGGGTTCAGATCACCCCACTAAAAGCATGGCTAACTTCCTTCTTGCCTACATCCTTTATTTCAATGTACAGCCAGAGCAAAGGTGGGGCTGTGACCTTCAAGGTGTTCTGTCTGTCCCAGATGACTTGATTGACACAGAAAGGACAGGGAGGCACAGCAGCGGTTCAGTGACATTACATCTTCTACTGCAAAGTGACAGGGAGAAAAAAAATTCAGATAAAAAAAAGAGAAAAGGAGAGAAAATTGGCATATTTAGAGCAAAAAAGCCAGTGACGGGAGAAAGTCCCTGCTGATTGAAGAACTCCCTGCATCTGACAGTCCTAGAGAGTCCAAATGCACTCATGGGCAACTCTAGCACCAAAAAGAGCTCCAAAAGAAATATAAAAGCATCTCTTTTCTTTTTGTGTTAATTAATATCAACCAAGCATATAAAAAATCAAAAGCAACTGATGTCTTAGAAGCAGCATGGGAACTTACAGGGGCCCATGCCTGTTTGTTGTACTTCACAGTACTTAAGAGATTCATCAAATAGCCTTGACGTTTTCCTACTGTGTGATGCCACAGATACCCATGTTTTCAGCTCACTAAACGCTTGGGAAGCACCATACCTTAAGAGGAGACAAGAGTGTTAGTTCAGGAATCTCAGCTCCTCAGGCTGAGGGAATGTTATGGAAGTGTCTGGAGAAGACAAGTTTATCTCTGACCAGACAGCATAAACCATCATCATTTCAATGCCAGTGCCTGTAGGAAGTTAAGGCCACCCTGCACTGCCTCACGAAGTGTATTTTATTTACTGTTTTCTGTAAGACATGAAGTTCTTTTGCCATGGGTAAGATCTCCACAGCAGGGTATGCCTGCTCTTCCACCAGAGCCCAGCAGTGCGGCTGGCTGTGCTCCCAGACCAAGGGCAGGGATGTGGCAAGAAAAAGCTCCACCACCAGCCCAAGAGAGACCTCTGGCCACTCACTTCCCCTGAAGCCCAGCCACTGCTGCCACCCTGCCACTTCACCTGGGTGCCCAAGCTCCCCTGCCCGGTACCAGAGACAGGCAGAGCCTGCTCTGCCCACGCTGCACTGCAGAGCTGGCAGCAGCCTTCCTCCTCCCGCTCTGCCATCACTTCCCTCCTCCAGCTCTGCCATCCCCTCCCTTACATAAGCAAAGGTAACCCAGAGGACACGGCAGTTTCTGGATGAATGCATGTCGTACAAGATATCTGCTGGCTCACAAGCCCTTTTTTGTTTGTTTCGAATACTGCTGCCTGATAAGGACAGCAGAACCACTTTAGCCTTGAGAAAGGACTGTGCTTACAAAGGCATCCTCATCGCCCAGACCTCACTGACGCACGCTTGGGCTGGAGGACAAATGCAAGCCATCTCTCCTGCAGTTTGCCACAGGGGTCAAGGGAAAAGGTTTCAACCTTCATCATAAACCAGCATACTTAATACATAGTTGTCCTCAGTGCATTTCTGGTCAGCTACATTAATTCATTACTGATTTTCTATTCAGAGGTTCATTCTAAAGACAAATGAGGCATGAATCATGAAATAAAAAAGGTAGCATTGGTCAATTTTATAATCAAATCTCTTTCTCATGGTGTTTTGCAGGATAACACACAGCCATATGAAGTTTTCATGGCTACAGGTTGAATATTTGCTCCACAGACATGGGAGAGAGGAGGAGACCACAAGGCTTTTTCTCCTTTTCTCCCCAGCTCTCTCCCCCATCAAAGAGTGGCTGTTCCTGCCGCGTGTGTACCTACGTGAGCAAAGAGCCTTCCTCCCTTTTGGATCTTTTCTCCATCTGCGAGAGCCATTCTGCAACTCTCCAACAGCAAGAAATGAATCAGAGACTAGTCCGCGCCTGCCTAGGTGATACAGGTTTGGGAAGGACAGTTTGATAGAATACAAACCAGAAAAATAGAAGTGTAAAATCTACAGGTATCGAGAAAAACCCAGTAATAACCTGCTGGGAGCACACAGATTCACTGGAATGAGATTATGTGCTGTCATTTTCCATCAGTTCTCTCAACTGATTGCAGCATTTGATACACGCAAGCAAGATTCTCAGGTGATGGCAGATGAACAAAACTCATTTCTTCCATCATTTGAAAGTCATTAGGACTAGAGCACTGCATGCACCAGAAGCATCAAATTAAGCACCCATAACAGGATCAAACCCCATCATCCCCCCGGTCCTTGCAAATTAACACTGCAAATTAAGTATTTTAGTGAAAGACCGTTTAATTTGTTTTCTTTGTTAGCAATGATTTAATTATGCCTACTTTTAAAACACAAGATGATCAAAAGTTCTCTTTTTTACATAGCTAATGAAGCTGTAGCTAACGAAACAGTATTTTACTACTCCATGTAACAATTGCAAAATTATGATGCGAGTGTAGAAACTAAAATTCAAATTAAAACTTGTATCTCGCTTGTTATTAAACCTGTTAATAATACTTGCATTACCAAGGATTAGTAGAAAGAATAGGAAAGTACAGTTCGTAAACAATCAGAAGTAGCAGCAACGTGGGGAAAATGCAGGAGAACCAACTTTCAAATCATTTTGTCCCTCTGTACCATAAATGAAGAAATTCTCTAGCTTCAGGCTCCCAGCCTCCCAAGTGCTACATACATTGCTAGATCAAAGCATTGAGAAGCACAGCATAGGCTAAACAAACTTTTATGATATTTTGATTCGTTGACCGAGGACAGATAATCTAGAACATGGTGGCAGTACAAGTACCACCAAGCATGGAACAAATAGGCTCCGTATGCTTGCCAGTTCCCTTGATTATCATCATCTTTAACATAAAATATAATATTCTGTCTTAGGCTTCCTGATTTATTTACAAACTAAGACAATTAACATTGGGATAATAAATCTGGGGAATACATCTCTTCATTCATTATGCCTCAGAAAGATAGAAATATTTTCAAAGTATTACCTTGTACAAGAAAATATACAGAAAGATAAACAGAGGAAGCAGAAAAACACTCCACAGTGTATGGTTTATGTAAATTGAAACTGAAGTCTGTATATGGAAAATGAGAACAAAATGTAATATTTATTGGATTCTATTCACTTGGAGCATAAAGCTGGAATTATAATAGCAGGTGTTCTCAGATATAGGTTTAAATGCCAGCAAATTACTCCAGTACAACTTTTGTCTACTACAAAGTACATGTTAGTAATTTAGCTCAAAACGCTGTTAGTATCTCTAGGTTTCCCAAGTCTGCTTTTTTTTTTTCCAGGCCAGTTTATCTTCTGCTACAGCTCCATGTACTTTACACACAGCATCTTTTACACAGTATGCTACAAAAAAAGCTGAAAACTGTTAATAGAAAACCTTTTAAAACTGTGATTCTTTCCCTAGTAGTTATTATGGATTAACACAACACAGATGCCCCCCTACAAGTGGAAAAGGAAAGAAGGTAGATATAAAATATATAATAGTAGACCTATGCATTTGCAAAAGGAGACATGAATTGCCACAAAGGATTAAAATATTTTCTCTCTGTGCAAAAGATACACAATCACTACTTAAAACAGAACTATATCTTATTAGCCCCCTCATATTCCAGTCTACACAGGCCACTTTGGAGCAAAGTGTGCCTCCTCTTTCACAGCTGTATAAGATCTCCAAAGTAGCTGGTATGCTGATAGACTCAAAACACAATTTGGGAAGTCCTTTTTGAACCATTATCATACTGTGGAGCGGTTGCAGATCCAATTCAACAAGGCCATTCCGTCTGGAGTTCCAGGGGACCACTGAAACAAGGGAGCCAGTTTATACACTGCATCTTTCAACGAGTTAGAGGTTTAGGAGAAGTTATGATTTCATACAAAAAGTCACCCTCATGGCTCCTCCATAAGCCACACACATTGCCCTAATTACTTCAAGTAACTAAATTCAGTTGTGTAATTCTGAGCCAATTGTTTTTTTTTTTTCCAAGCAGCAATTCAGGACTTTAATGCACAATGCGCAGATGCACATATCCAAGTGTGTGCATTCGCTTATGCTTCATAAACCTTCTGCTAAGGTTTAATTCTCGTTGGATCATAAATATCTGAAGAAGATTGAACTCGGAGGATTTTCACAGAGTAAACACTTTAAACCTCAGAGCTGGATTTTATTTCCTGCTGTTATGCAAGCAGTTTAAAGCACTGAAATACATTCTGGAACTACAAAACACATGGCCCAGGACTTGTCACATAGTGATTGATTTCTCCCCCTTCCCAACCAGATCCCAATACTCATTTCAGCCAAGGACTGCATATTCTTATCATCTACTACAGCCAAGTTGTTTGTGGTTTTTTTTTTCATCTGGGGGCCAGATAGAAATTTGTTCAAACCTGAAATCAGAATTAAAGAGAAATAGTTCCCAGTGAATTGATATTCCCCAACCAAACACCTCTCTCAGAAAAGATTAGGCAACATTTTTGCTGTCTGATCTTCCCAGAGGAGTGAGAACAGCTTTAGTTCTGCTTTGCACTCCTTTAGAGCAAACTGCTGAAAAATTCAGGTAAACATACACCCTGTTGTTCCAGTCTCACCTTTCTCCCAGCCAGAACTGTCTCCCTCAGGTGGTTCTAGCAGAGGAAATTTTCACCTTTATCACCAAATCCTGAAGTTCTGTGACAGGATTTACAACAGAGGCAGCTGCTAATAATCCCGTGATGAACCTCCAATGAATTCAAGCCTAAATCCAATCCAATCCAATCCAATTCTGTAGTCATTTCCTCTGAAGCCATAGGACCACTTGTTAAGTGATCTCTACAAATGTCAGAAAAAAGCTTTAAGCTTGTTTCATTCTAAAAGTACTTTCAGAAAGTTTGTGTCTGTCCATGCGCTGTCCTGGGGAAAAAAAAAACCAAAAACCTCAGAAGCAAAAATAACAAAAGATATATGTTCTTGTTTTGACGGCAAAAGAATAGCCAAATTAATTCCAACCACAAAATCAGACTGGAAAGTAATATAAGAATGTAATTCCAGTAGAAAGCAGGTATCTTGGCTCTGAGAAGTTTGAAGGCAAAAGCACCTCAGATAAGAATCTTGCTTTAACTAAAAGAGTCAATGCTATTTTCCCACACAGTTGTAAATCAGGACCCTATGTATGCAATAAAAAGCTAAAAGCTCATATATTGACTGGCAAAATCAAAAGTTATTCCAAATGAGTAAGAAATTGCTATTATCTCTACAAGCTGATAGGGATATTTGCCTTCTATTTTACACTTCTTAAAATCATGTCTGTCTTTTTTTCCCTTGTTATCTTGTTTCCAAATTATTATTTTTCCCCAGTCTTTTCAAGAGCTACATCTCTGGGCCTAAGTGCAGCCAAGCAAATTCAATCAGAGTTTAAAAAGACCCCAAAGACTTGCTTCTCTGAAAGACACAGGTGAAGACATGTCTTCAGGAAGGGTGCAAATATTTCTGCACTTCCCACCTCTGTAGTACTTACACACTTTGGTGTCAATCTCAGGTAGCTTTCTAGACCTTCATCTGTCATATCATATGTACTACACTGTAATATAGAGCCAGCTCTAAGCTTCTTGCTTGCAGTCAGAGGTGTGAAGTGCAACTCTGTGTGAAGGACAGTGGTGTAGATGCCCCAGGCACTGGACTGAAAGGAAATGAAAGAGCTTTTCAGGAGCCAGGGAAGACATCCAGCAGGGAGCAAGGAAGCTGTGGAAGAAGCACAAAGAAGACCTTCTGGGGACTGTGATCAGCGTCCTCTTTTCTTGGGGTCTAGGGGATATTTCACACCATTAATTTGTGCCCACTACGAGGCCAAAACAGTCCTTGAGGACTGCCATGCTACGTTGGTGGATGCAGCTTGAGGCTGCAGGGTGCCAGAGCAACATCCATGTGAGACAACACATGCTGTTGAGAAAGCATCTCCTCCTCTCCTTTGCCATGGAGCACTGGACACTGCTCATAGTATGTATACACTCAGGTACAAACATGCTCATTCCTGCTCTGAGAGCTTTCCGGACAAAGGTAGAACTCCCCATGCTCAGCAGGTCTTGATGGCACATGCAGAGCCACACAGAGGATCTCATCTCAGGATACAGAAAGAGCTCTTCTCTGCGCAGACACAACAAGTGGGAAAAGTGAGCAATGGATGGAAGGAACAAATGTGACATGACACTGAGAGGCTCTGCAGATCTGTGTGTGAGGACCCCTCAGTAGCTTTTAAATCAGTTCTTCCCAGCAGGCAGAGAACATGCCGTATTAGAACTCCTGACAGCCTAATTTAAGTGCAGGCAGACCTACAGCCTTAGCACCCAACAAAACCAATTTTGCTCCACCACCCACTTCTATCTGTTGCCTGTGACAACTACCCCGACCTGCCTGTTGCATGGCACAATTTTAACTCTGGTAGTTATTGGCAGTAACGTTCTGGAGAAGTATAAATGGGCCAAAATGTGGAAACCTCGGGGGGCTGTGACCGTTAGTAGCTAGTAAGAATGGCAGCTTGGACACAAGCTTTGGCTCAGGACACTCCCCTAGCAACACTGATTATCAGAAGTGGGCTATTGTAGCAATGATCCCTTTCATACATACCTATAGCTACATCCGTATATAGACACCCACACAGCTTGATGCTTAAATTTGTGTTTTAGTGTCTAATACTGATTATCATGGGAGACCTACAGTGTGACCTGGGACAGCCATTATTCTACCAAAGACAGATAATCAATAACACCTCTTCTCATGACTCTTGTGTGCCTCGGGGTGCTGTTGCAGCAGTGGATGCAGGAGATATGTATACCCAGTGGTGTCCCAGAGAAGGGGTAGCTAACGGCCAGCCAGCTGCAGATGCAGCAGCAATGTCCTGAGGTACGCTGCCACCTTGTTGTAGTTTAGAGAGATGACAGTGAGCAGCTTTTACTCCTTCCACTTCATTCACAGCAAGGTTATCTGGCATCCAGACAAGTGTTGCTGTGTTTGTTGTGGAGATTAAGGGTGATGAGGGTGCTGGCTATTTAACAGTACAGCCTGGCAGTCCTGCAGGACACACCAATTCTATTTGGATGCATGGGAAAAAAACACTTTCCTCCTTTCAGCCCTCACACTACAAATGTACTATAAAAACATCTAATTTGATGGGTTCTGGTTTGTCTAGAGCAATATATGCTTGTCTAAGAACAGGAACAATATTCCATAACAAGCAGGATAATGTGTCTAGACTGTCAGTAGGTTTAAGCCAGCCTAAGGACTTTCTGACTTCCTCAAAGCGTGTAGCTGGTGGCACACTTCATCATAAATGAGATATTTTTGCTCACACATATGTATTAAGTGTTGCCAGGGACTAAAGCAGAGTCTTGTCCCATTCTGGAATAAAGGATTAGGGACTGAAAGGATGAGAAAACAAGCCTTGTCCTTGTCCTAACAGTTTAAACAAAAACAGAGGAGAACATTTAGTGGCCTTATAGCTTCTGCTTCAGATCCCTCCTGCCTGGGACATTTTGGTCCTTCTAACTAACACAGTGTTTACTGCCTGAACACGGTGGTGATAGCGGGGGGCTGGGGTGGGATGGGCTGGCAGTCTCCTTGCAGCAGAACAAGCTCAGCTTCCTCTTTACCACCCCTCACCAAAGACTGTATCTTAAACCAGCCTGGAACCTGTGTTGAGGATTACAGTCTGGATGGAAAAAATTACATCATGATCATGAATGTGTTAGCAACAACAGTTATTTCATACAAAAAGGAGGGAACCAGAGTCCTCAAGAAGTTGAAAGATGAAGAAAGCAAGGATCTGCAAACTAACCTTCTGTGTAACTCAAGACTGGCTACAGCAAATTCAGGCAAGCTACACCAGCAGAGAGACTATAAGCAGGATCAGAATCAAGCCCACAGCCCTGCATTTCATCATCTCAGTAATATACATACAAAAAAAAAAAGTCTGAATGCACACATTGAAAAAGAAGTGCAAACATTTTAGAAGCTAAAGGTCCAAAGTTGCAGGACTGGAGGCTTCACGGGCTGTGTGTTGCTCTGGGTAACTTCAGTATGAAGCACTCACTCACTTCTCACAGACATGAAAAGAATCTTATAAGATGCAAAGGAATGAGAAATTCAGTTCTTAGGGTGAACTGTGTCCTGTTGACATATCTGCCTGTTCAGGACATTCTCTGCACACTTCTTGGACCTTGCACACACACACACAAACTTAATGGGTTCAGCTTAAAATTGCCATTTTTAAGAGCTGTATTTTTACTTACATAACCCAGGATGAAAGTGGTTGGAAAGTATACAGTCACATAGCTTTATCTCCACTGATACAGAAACATTCCCTTAACTGGCACTGCTCTATATCATTGGTCAGTCTTTCACAGTGGTCCTCTCCAAGTTACAGGTTGGGGTTTTCTTACTATTTCCTGAGGTGCTTTTACAGTTTGTACCAAGAATCTGGGACCAATTATCATGAGACAGCCAAAGCAAGAGGGTAAGTAAGTTAATTACTTAAAGAACACTAAATTGAAATAAAACAACCTTGTTTCTGTGCCTCAGGATAGGATTTCAGATCTTTTATAAGAAAATGGAAGAAAAGACAAGACAGTAAGAACCTCAGGAAATTCGTCTTAGCACTAATGATTTGAAAGCTCTGTTTTCTGGAACCCAGAATAATAATGTTCAAAAATAAGGCATCTAAAAAAGATTTAGAAAAAGAAAAGGCTACAAGGGAACTAAATTTTTTAGCTTAATTCATTTAAAATACAGAACTTTGAGAATTTTTTTAAGTAGACAATATGATCTGTTCAGACCTTCCTCAATATCTTTTATTTTCTGACTGTCAGCAAGAAGCAAATATTATCTTATGCCATACGGTCTATTGCTGTGAGAGGTGGTGGCGGTGTTCATCACATCCTTTCTTTCCTTCATGTTAATTAGAACTGAAGACCAAAAATTTGTGGCTCTCAACACTCAGGAGATATGGAAACTACAAGAGAAATATAGCTAAGGTCTTGCCTGCGTGTGTTGCACACCAGATAAGGCAACGCTCTTTCCTTCCCCTCTCCTATTTTGGCGTTTCTACTATGGCATATTCAGCTGTACTAAGCTATACAGTACAGCAAAAACTATTTATGAACTCTCACATCTGTGCACACATAGTGGCAATAACACAAGACTGTAGTAACTGTGAACATTTTGATGTGACATTTTTCTAAAGGAAACCTTGTTTCCTTGATTTCTGCAGGAAGGACGAGAGGACCCTGCTCAAAACTCAGACCTGCATTTAAAGCACTGATGGGAGACCAAAGCAGATATTCAAAACTCCACTAAGCTTCACCCTTGAAGATGAAATGCCATTTTGGTTGCTCGTTCAAAATTAGGCTTAATTGATTCAGACATCACTTGCATGACGAAACAGTAGCTTTGAGCAAAGTGCTCACCAAAAGGAAATGATGCCACTAACACAATGTGAAGAGCTGAAAATAAACAAACAGTGATGCAGCTAACACAACTCATGGACACTGCACATTTTGATTTTCTTAGATGGCCTCTGCTTAAGGATGTCAACCAAAGGCTCTTCAGAAATCCAGGGATGATTCTCAAAAAATGCAGCCCTGGTCGCTGATTATGAAGAACTCTCAGACACTTCACCTGTCACAGAATCTCCTAAGATTTGTCTGTTGGGTCTCTGACAAGAGAAGCATGTCCCTGTGCTAGCTTTTGCTGTTGGAGTGAGTGGAGAAAGACTTATCACTCCCATAGCATTTGATGGCATTGGTAAGTCCAAAACTGATTCATATTGCTCATTTTTCCCCCAGAAGATTATTTGGCTCTGTTACAAAGTGAAAACAAGCATTTTCTAAATTTCTAGCTAAAAAAAATAAATCACAGTATTCTCAAGTGTCACAAAATCATTCATTATTTTTTAAAACTTTTAATTTTACTTTAAAAAATGTGGTGATTTTAGACAAGCAATGATACCTTGGCTTTTCAGAATAAAAAAAATCTGACTAATGCCTCATACATATGGAATGTGACAGTGCCACCAAATCTTCTTTTTCTCTTGGGAAAAAAAAAAAAATCTGTTCCACTTTATATCTTTAAAGATTTGATTCACTTAATTAAAAAATTTTTTTTTCCTGAATGAATTAAACTAAAGTGGCACCAGATAACCACAGCACCAACCCTCAACAATACTACTTGGGCTGATGTGCACTCCTGGTCTTATGAGGAAGGATGCCAGTCCACCGCACAGTCCTCTTTCCCTTCTCCTTCCCCCAATGGTATTTTGTATTTGGCCCCATGGTGTGGACTGATAAAGATGTTGCATATCTTGTAAAACTATTTCCTGCACTTGTAAATACAAATAATATTTCATCTAGTATAAAAAACATGCTGCAGTACATACTGCACCTTTATTTTCTTCCTATTTTTTGTGTTGAATACCGTGCTTCCGAATCTTCAGGGGTTTGAGCCTTTACTTCTAGATCATTTGATATAATAAACCTAATAAACAGACCCAAGATAAACACACAAATGGAAGCTAATCCCTTTACTATTAAAAAGGGCTATTTAGGTCATATAGTACAGAGGAATAAAATACTTCAGCTACTCAGCCACCATTTGAGAAAGAAACATCGTGTTAAAGACAGACAAATATCACACTCAGAGTTTGATTTTACTTGCCATAGTTGCAGCAACTCCTAAGTTTATCAGAGCATGAAATGCTAACAAAGAATAGCATGGACTGTCTGGTTTTAAACTTATCTTGTGCCTTTGATAGCACTTTCAGAGCTTCCTCTTTCTCGTCTGCCAAATCACTCTTAGAAATATTGCAACAGGAACAAGTAAGTCCTTTTAAAACCATGCTAAGACCATGACTACAAACCGTATCTTTAAATAAACTGCTGTCCTCTTTAAAAGGAAGTATTTGCTGAGAATTATTCTAATGTGTAAGACAAGAAACGGTATTTTGACTGGCATTTCATAGGGTTTTCCCAATACTAATGAGCGCAGCCTCACAGCCCTCCTCCAAGAATGGAGGCTGTTCCTTCTCCCACACTCCCATGAGTGCCTTGGGGGTCATGGAAGAAGTTTGGGGTAAGGCTCAGCTCAGCTTAGCTCATACCCCCCTCAGCTGCCAGACCCACCTCCTGACCCAAACCCAGCAAACGCTTCTCCTTGGGCAGACAAGTCGCTGCTGCTGCCCATACTGAGATCCTTCAGCCAAAATGAAAAATGGAGGGGAAGGGAGGAAGCTTCCAAACTTTCCTAGACCTTTTGCAGCTCTTCACCTTCTCAAGATGTTAAATTGTTGATTAGCAATGGTAAACAAGGAGATAATCAACCCCTCCCCTTCGCGCCAGCCGGTGGTAAACCAGCAGCACCCAACCGGGCACTGCACCATTGTACCAGCCAATTCTTCTTGTGACTTGCCGAGGCCACCACACAAAAGGAGCTTGATTCGGCAGGATCCTCCTCTTCCCAGATGGTGCAGAAACCTCGCTAGCTGTAGACAATAATAGGCTGAAATGCAAATCACTGCCTACCTGTGACTCAAACAAACAAACAGAAATGAGAAGGCTCAGATCCTGGGCTGGCACTGCTGTCCTGTACTGCCAGAAAAACACATTTAGCAACGTATATATCGCCGAGTTGTTTATTACTGAATCACATCACATCCATACATATCCTGAGCAATCTGTTGCTAGGTGCTGATTTATTTGATAACTTAGCAGACTTTGAACATTTTTCCAGGAAGGAATCCTGGACCTGGAGGTTTTGTGTTATTTTGTTCAAATGAAACAACAGTAGCTGAAAAATCTTGTATGACTCCTCAGCAGACATAGGAAAAAAACCCAACAGTGTTTGCATCGTGGCAGACCTTGAAATCAGATCAAACAGCAACTGCGAAACAGCCTCTTTTGAACTGCAAGAGCAGGTGTAGGGAATTATTTAACCTTATGCTCTTATGGTGAGATTAGATGCCAAACCTGAAGAGACCAGTTCAGAAACAATCCTAATCAACAAATCTTTCACAAGACGCATACTGTTGTTCAAAATAAGATAAATCTTTGAACTGAGTGACCTTGGGAGATTTATTCAATCATACTTTTGGTCCTGCAATTTTGCATCATTAAAGTGAAACTCAAAGGACTAGTTAGGCTTTCCATTTTAGCTAAGCGTAAACAGATTTTCTTCCATTTCTGCAGACTGTTTTATGTTTAAGGATGTCAAAATACACTGCAGAGTCCATTAAATGGCATTCTCTTTTGCAGCAAAGGGAGAGAAAATGATGCACAGGAAACTGCAATGACCCCCCTAAGAAGCTACCAGGCTGCTCTGTGGACTGGAGGCTGTTGTGACTCCAGAGCACCGGTTCTGAAGACAAGACCTGGGGAATGTGTCTCTGTTGATGAACCAAGCTTGTGGCTGGTGAGACTACATGCAAGATAAGGTTTAACACGTGCCTCCCAAAGGCTGTTGACACCGGGTCCTCTCACTGTCCTGGGCAGCCGGTGTCCCCCTGAGGGTGGTAGGACATGGCAGTGGAGGAGCCCATTGGAAACGAATCCAGCCTGTGCACTTTGGCAGGGGACACCCACGCTGGCGGGATGAGCCATGCAGCACGGCAGGCACTGGTGGCATGTGTGGTGGGTGCATGGCACTGTGTACCTGGGGATGGTGGTGATCAGCACAACCACCCACACAGCTTCAGCTTTCTCCATGGTTGGCTGAGCGGCGCAGCCTCAGCGGTGGCAGATCCTAGGTATGGTCTTTGGTGAAGTGAGATCTGAGTATCAGACAAAACCAGGGCTCAAACTTTCCCTAAACACTGGGAAAACCAGAACCAGGCTCAAACCTCACTGCCTCTTGCTGCTGGTAATGAGATGGACCTGAGTTTCATAGTCACACAGCTTTGGTATCAGAAGTCTCGACATGGATCTGAACAGATCAGAGCTAAAATTGCTGTAAGAATACAATAAAATCGCACTGCTAAATGCAGAGAAAGGCACTGCGTTTCCCCATAAGAACCTCTGTTCTATTCTGTGCTACTGGGTAAGTCTTTGAGCAAGAATAAACCAAATGTTTGCTATCTTACCAATTTCAAGGCCAAAGCTATACACAGTTATAGCTCTCTCGCGCTCTAGCTCTTCTGAAAAGGAGATGGTTACAGTGAATGAAGTTACTTTCTAGTGTCCCTTTATAAACATGACATACAGGTTCTTCATTTCGTGCATCCTTATTGTTGTGATTTTATTATTTTTACAAAATTTTAAAAGTATGAGTTTATAAGCTCATGGCATTTTAAAATCAAAATCTTTGAATATTACCATCCATCTCTGATAACTTCCAGAACAGGTGAAGCAGAAGGATTTGTATATTGTACCTTGCATGGAGATCCTGCTGGTTTACCTATTTCAAAACTCCATCTAATCCTTTGGTCCTTTGAAAGGCATCGGTAAAGTTAGGATGTAGGAGTGGCCCCAGAGCCCACTGAAGTCACTGGGTACCTCATGGCTTTCTGTAAGGTTTGGATTCGGAGGACAACATCTGTACAAAACCTAAACCTCAGAAAACTGAGTGCACAGGAAAAAATGGCATTGATTGAATGGGCACATGCGGAGCTTGTGGCAGCTCGAAGACATTTTGTGTACAAATAATTTAGAATACAGAGCAAGATGGGCTCAGTTTCTGCAAGGAGATGGGGCTAAGCTCTCTCTTGCAGGGAGCCTAGCTCCTGGTATGATTTATTTCATAAATAATTCTTTTTCTTTTTCTCTTGCAGGGCTGTGTTAGAAGGATGCAACAGAGCAGGAGGCTGAAAGCTCAACTACCCCAAAGCTCTCCATCCTAATGCACTCCTGCTGAGCACGGCAGGGCCTCTAAGAAAGAGGAAACCAAGTGGAGAGCATACAAGCAGTAGCATTTACTGCAGAGCTCAGAAAAACAAACTGGAAGACAAAGCTTTAGTCCCTGAGCCTGCCACTTCCACTTCGCAGGCTGAGTTCCTCACTCACATTCACACTGACATCACACATTGATCCTGCAGCAGGATCCACGCAAGCATGAAGTCCTAAATAACATTAATTACCCCATGCCCTTCAGCAGCACTACTTTTTCCACCCAGCTTGTTGCATCCATAATAATTTTGCAGGGGATACACCAAGAGGTGCAACTCCAAAACAGCATGCCCTCATATGAGGGCAACACATCATTCTTTGTGTTGCACGCCTAATCGCTTTGCACAAATTCTTGTACATTTGTGCATCTTTGAGGTAAAACAGGTGAGAAAAGCAGCCTGATTCATTTTTATGACACACATAAAGTTTTCCAGAAAACAATTCTCTGTTAAAAATGTGAGAACAACACAAAGGCTTCAAATGCATTAAAAAGTAAACAGCATAAAAATAAGCCATGAGTATTTGCTGGTGGTGCAATTAGGCTAGAAGTAGATCACAGCTGAGGTGTCACAAATTACAATACAATGATGTAAAAATACTAGCAAGACATGGCATAGTTTTCAGTCTCCTCATCTTGCACAAAGCTGTAGAGAAAACAACATTCAGCTACACATACAGCAGTGAGATCTTGTATGCAAGTGTAAGCAAAGCTTCAAAGCTGACAATCTGAGATGCTATAAACCTGCGGATACTGTTGGAGGCAAGTAAAGATCTGCACATCTTTAAATCTGGCCATTAATACTAATGAGACAGTTGGAAAAATAGTGTGTCACCGCTTCATACCTGAAACCATAGTTAGACACCAGGGAACATTAAAACAAACAACAGTGACAAAAGACTACTCTTTCTGAGGTAAGAAAAGTAGGGAGAGTGAGGAAAGAGAGAAGAAAACCACCAGAAGACTATGTAGAACACCACTCACCAGAGATACCTTGCTGACAACATGAGTCTCACTACAACTGTCTACTTGGGAAGTTGTACAGCCTCAGAAACTGCGTCTCCAGAAGCAAACCAAAAACCACTTTCTCTACTCATATAATCCTGAATCCTTTCTAAATGTTTACCTTCATATAGGAAAACCTGGCATTAACGAACCTGGGAGAATCTTTGAAAAGCTTCTTTCTTTGTCTCTCAAATTCAGCAATGTAATGTTAAAGGTAATACTTTATAAAAATAACCTTCTGTCTCCACAAAATGTGTTTATAAAAAAAAAAGTTAAGTCAGTAACTGCTGTCTCAAAAATACATATAACGAAATAAATTTACACAGTTAAAATGCTAACAAGTCAAATGAAACTTTAAAACAAAGCTATAACAATTACTCCATTAATATCACACTTTTAATGAGAATATACTTGGTTTTTCAAAGTCGTCTTTCTTCCTACAAATTAGACCCCTTTCTTACAGAGAAAAGGAGGAGTAAACCCAGCCCATTCATTTAATAATGCAGAGTGACAGTCCGTAAATGTAAACATATGCCTGCTGCTGAACACAATCACAACTACGTACCTGTGAGTCACAGGGTCCTATTTGGCTGAGTAAGGTTCCCATTTATGCCAGGAGAAGCCTGGTGAGCAGGTAGCTCCAACATCTGGCCCTTGCAATCAGGGAGCAGGGAACTCCGACATGTAGCCCTTGCAGTGGGTGTACCAGGTTGTCACAGCCAAATACACATGGTCACAGGCATGTTTAGACATTTCAGAATTTTTGTATGACCTACCATATGTGTCCACAACTCACCTGAATCTGGACTGAAATTACTTACCAGAAACTGCTCAAACACTGCAGTTACTTAATTCCCAAGATACATATCATTTTGATATCCAATAGTTTGCGTGACACTAATAAATCCATCATGCATCAGAATGAGAATACACTCCATGAACAGACGATTCTGTCAAAAGATTATATCAAGGCCACGCAGAAACACGGCAAGTTCCCTGTTGGTGAGTTCTCTCATTTAGGATACATGTCTTTTATAACACGTATCATCACTGTTTGAGAAAAAAGCTTTATTACAATGAAAGGGAAATATCGACTATACAGAAATAATGTCAAGCAAAAGAGTAAATCACAGGCCTGTGAAACCAGTGCCACGTATTAAAGTTGCTACGGATGCCCCGAGGCAGAGCAGCACGGTTCTTTCGAAGTGACACTGGCAATATACAGTTCAAGGTACATTGCAAAATTGTTCCAAAATGCACTCACCCTTGGCTGTTGTTCAGCATGGTGGTGGTGTTGAAACTGTCATCAGCAAAGCTGTAACAGTTTATTCCCAAGAAGAACCTGACCCAAGTCTGTGAATCAAGACATTCAGAAGTAAAGTTTGCAATATCCCCTAAATCGTCAAAGGCAGTGATGCGAAGGGTTTCAGATGCTCTTACAAGGGAGCCAGAGAAGCATGACCTCCATTTCTGGACTGTTTTCTTGTATCTCCATACCCTCATCATCTTCACTTTTTTCATCTTACATTGGTTGCCATTTCCATACTTTTGACTTGGTTTAGTTAGCCTGGTTCCCTATGGAAATCAGATTTCCAGGATCAGTCGATGTATGTGTCTGTAGTAAGCCTTTAATGCTGAGTTCAGACAAATCAGACAGATACTGGAGATCTCAAATATGATGAGCTTTCTATGTATTTTGTAACTCCAAAGTGAGGGAAGGCCAAGGGTTTGATTTGGTTGGCCAAATCAGTCAAATGAGGCAGCCTGCATGTAGCTGTCAAAATATTTAGCAGAAGAAAGGCTGTATGCGAAAGGATGGGAATTTTATAGGCTACATGGTGAGAACAGACAATAATAGTATAATTTAAAAGTCTATGACCAAGCTCAAGACCACAGGAAACTTTCCTGAGTTTCCACAGTATTCTCTGTAGTCACAGGATTTTACAGGCACAGCTTTGTGAACAAGCCAAATTCATACCAGTAGCTATATTTAAGCTAATATTCATTATGAGATTTTCATTATTAAGCTTTACTGTGCTCCACAATAAATGGGCCTGTTGCTGGAATCTGAGGGAATTCAGCAGCCTTGCTGGGCTGGCCATCTCTGCACAACGCCTGGTAAAGCTCTGTGTAGTGTCTGTGTGCCTAAAAGGATGAAGAAAGAGCTGTACAGGAGTAAACTAGTCTAACAGAAAGAGTCAAAGCCTAGCTAATGGCTCCTATTTTGTTTTACTCCCATTGCAACTGGTGGTGGGTCAACACTGAGGATGGGGGTGGTGATGGTCTGGATAAACTGCACTGAGCAGCAGGGCAGTAACAGCTGAACGTTAGTCCCAGCTGCTCCCACCACATCCATCCCTGTGCCACTTCTCATTCCAGCTCAGTTAGCCATTTCCCCGAGAAATGAATTTCCTCTGTATTCAGCAGGGTAGTGAGGAATCCCATCTTCCTTAATCCCACTTCTGGGACTTATGCATTGCAGTTGTTGGGATAAACTGCTAGTTTTAAACCTAGAATTCAATTAAAGTATCCCCAGGATTTTTCTCCTGTAATTCAGTGACCCTTCTCCTACTGACTAACCAGAATTATTTGTAAACTGTAATGGCTATGCAGGCAAAAGAGGTCTCCAAGCTGCACCAGTAGCTGTAATTAACACATGAGCATACGTCAATATGTAATTGACTTCTTAGGGAATTCAGTGCAGCCACACAACCAAGCAGCTCTGACAAGCTCCTGGCATCCAGGCAGCAGCTCGGCCTGCCAAAAACTGGAACAAGAGCAGGAACAGACTGAGAAGACCAGTTGCTTCTGCAAGGATTTTTCTAAGATGATCTTGCTTGGGTGCAGGGTCACATCCAGGCCCATGAAACCCATGCTGCTTTGGGATCGGGGATGTAGGTGAGCACCAGTGCTGCAGAACTTCAAAGCCTTTCCTCCTACTTTCGGCCAGCCAGCGATTATTTACTGTGGCGTGAATGACGGGACAGCAGGAGTAGGTTTGATGAATATGGGCTGCAGCTATCAAAATTATAGATTGTGACACTGGGTGGGAGCACAACGTCTCAGCAGAAACAGGAGCCCTAGACAGTAATCTAGTGCTTTGCATCTCTGCAAACAGTCTGGGAGGGAAGGACTCAGGGCAGGATTTTTTGCCCATGTGAGCAATGGGATGGTTAATTCTGTTCTCTGAGGGAACAGCTCTTCTTTGAAAAGCAGAGTAATAATTGCCTTCGTTTCTCTGCAATTAGTCCTGATAGTGATAGGTATAGGCCATCACTGACATCTGTCATCAGAAGCACAGTAGGTGACCATCTAAGAAAGTTAGAGAGCCCAGACAGACGTTTTGCACGGGTGGGAGGCCACACGTTCCCATTCTAAAATGAACCATAAGGTGGCACTGCTTTGAAACGTTACCTCCAAATATTTCCCCTGACATACTCTGTACACACTCCATACTCTACAAGCACACCAGAAGTTCCCACTGAAATCATGTGAACAAAGTCATCCTACAGAAATCTCAGTGATGTAGTGAGGGTTTAAATTATTGGCATATGGACTTTGAGATACATTATTTACTCTTAAATTGCTAAGATTTGTCCTGAAAAATGAAATGTCTCAAATACTTTTGTTCAAGCACTGCACCTCCTATTTCAAATGTATGGTTGTGTGTGTAACATACCCTCATTTTGTATGATTGATTGTCCTCTGGCGTGTAATACCATAAAGATTCTGCTCTTTTTCTGTGCCACATTAGCAGCCAACAAAGACACTTCTAAGAAGTCATCTTCTGTTTCACATCCAATGTGCAGAATAAGAGCAGCAGAGAGTTTGGGAAAGCAGGCTTTGCAGAGTCACAGGAATGGCAAAATGACCTACAGAAATTCCCTGTGACTATTGATTTGCTGTTGTAAAACAGCACAGTAGAGCAGGCACAGTTATAAATGAATGGCAAAAGGGACCTGAAGCCCAGTATAAGAAGGAAGGAGATGATGACAACCTGGGAGAGAATAGTGCGAGTCTGATTCTTAACAAATATCAAATGCAAAGATAAGGACCCTACTGAACAGTTCATATCTACAAATATCCTGTGCACACACAGAGAACAAGATGCTGGTTGTGTGTTGGTCTACGGTGCCAGTTATTCATAGCACAAGGAAAAGAAATGGGTCAGAAGATAAATGCTCACCAACTGAAGTACCTTCTTCAGGGTTGTCATGTAGGAGCCCAACTGATCAGAAAACAGCAAGGCCATGAGTTCAGGTCCCCCTTCATCTTCTGTATCCAGCTGGTCTCCTGCACTGCAAAGAACTCCTCAGCTTTCAGACAACCCTTTACTATGAACATGCAAGGTCCTGAACCACTGTTATTTTTGCAGTTTCTACCACAAAGTATGGCTTGCCCACCTCCAGCTACCACATGCTATGCAGAATTAGGGAGATATAGCAGAACTACTTGAGCCTAGCCTTAGATATTTTCTTTCTTACAGGTACTTTTGGTCTAGCATTACATTCCAATAGTGACCTTACACTGGCATCCTACTAGCCAATGGCTTAAAGCGTTCAAAAAGCCAGTGAGACGAAGGACAGGCAATGTGCCAGTGAGACGAAGGACAGGCAATGTGCAGTGGAATTACGAAGCCATGTCAGCTACAGACTTACTTCAGGATGTGCAATTGCCAGTGAACTGACCCAGGCTGCATCTCAACCAACAAACAACATCCATTCATTCGTGCATCTGTCTGGATTCATCAATTCAGTCTGCCCATGGAGAAGAAGACACCCTCATACTCAGTCTGGCAGAATGCAAAGCAGTCAAGTACAACAGCTGGAGAGCCACCAAAACAGTCCACCCATATAAACATGAGAAGTCCTCATTTACTATAAACTTACTGGCATTTCAAACAGGAGAATATGATAATTCATATCAAGAATGTAAACATAGATCTCTTCAGTGTGTAGCGACTCAGATGATTTTGAGTTGATCCCTACCACTCTGGTAAGGTAATGTGAAGCTTACTGCTACTGCAGTTCTCTGAAAAATCCTTCATGCATTGAAAAACCAAAAGGCAGCGATAGTGGGAGGTAGGAGGATGGAGGAACTTGTGAACATCAGCATGCAGAGTTAATAAGATTCTATCAGTAAGACTCATATGATGAGTTTTACTCTTTTTTTCCCCCTCTTCTGAGCATCCAAGATTGTCTTTATTTCAAATATCACCATAGGAGCAGTAATGAATTCAAATGAAGTGGGATTTACTCTAAATGAGCAAGAAAAATATTCCAAAACATTCTGAGCTCCAAACCTTAAGAAAAAGGAAAGGATTTCCCTTTAAAACACAACTTCCAGAGAAAATTAAGCCTACCAATTTTTTCTTTTTTTTTTTTTTTTTTTTAGTCAGCAAATACACTAACTGTGTAAAAATGACACATTGTCTTTCTTTGAGAAGCAGGCTGTCAAATTCTCCTTTTCTGTCCCCAATAATAGCTAACTGAAGACTACCAGGGGCAGTGAGAAGCACTTGGACCTACTTGGCTCTTATGGCTCTTTTTGAGTTAGATACTAACAGCAGTTGCAGAACTGCAGCCCAAACATTAAATACTATTATACCCTTAGAATCCAATACAGAAGCAACTCCAATTATCCAAGCCTTGTGTTATCCCAGATGAGGTCATGATTCTTAATGCTTATCCTATTGAATATTCCTGCCATTTTCTGAAAGCTTGATTAACAAAATTATCCTTTCTCCCTTGTGGCGTATGGATAATTGAGGTTTATACATTTCATGCAAAACAGGTTTTGTACTTCATTAAACAGACCCATCTGTATTTCCACAATGTAATTCCCGAACATAATCTGTGCAGTTTATACGCTCATGACCGAAAAGCGTGATTATGCTAACTATAAGGTAAACTGGGCTTTAGGTCTGAAACTGCTAGAAACTCACAAATCAAGTGGCAGGGCTCCAGCTTTGGAAGCAGATTGATTTTCTGCACTCTGAATAGGCATGCAAAATGGCACCATTTGTTACGTTATTCAAGCTGTTTAGCTGAACAGCGTTTTACTCATGTCTAACTTACACTGGCACTGATCACCAGTTGTTTTTAGTAGGAGTGAGAGTCCAGAAGGCAAATCATACACAGCTCAATTAGTTTAAACTAGTACTACAAAATTGTGACATGCAGATACCAATTCTTAGACTGTCGTAGCAGTGCAGGACACTTACACAGAGCGAGATCAGTGTATGAATTCACATTCCCCCTTTTTTACTTCCTGGTGACAGACTACGCAGAACTCCTCAGCATGAATTAATTCCCATGTGTTTACCTCAAAAGCAAAGGTACACAACAGTATCGAGGCATCAGACTCACTAATCACCATTACTAGTATCTGCCTGGCTTTCTTAAAAGGGGAAGCAAAACCCACAAGACACACAATCAAAGTCTAGGGGGAAAAACAACACTTTACTAATCCGAAGTAAGCTCAGCAAAAGGAGGTTCACAACTGCCAAAGCATCACAGGAGCCTAGTTCCCTGGTCACAGCATGTCCCACCAGCTAACAGAAAACTTCTTAAAATACATTATTAGCGAAAACTGGAACATCAGCTTCTGCTCTATTTTCAAGAAGACAGGTTTGCAGGTGATACATGAATCCAGCTCTTTAAGTAAATCATGTGGCTGTTTCATACCTCGTTATCTGAACAGCACCCTAACAATGTAAGATAGTTGAGAGAGACCCATACACAAAGTCCTAGTCACAGGGCCACACTGTGCAAAGGCGCTGGCCCTGAGGCAGCTTTTGGGAAAGAAGTGGGATTTAGAGAAAGGAGAGGGGAAGGAAAATATCTGGCATTCCCCTCAGCTCAGTGATTGCAGAAAAGACGGAGCAGTGCCAAGAGCCAGACAAGGGGACAACAGAATAGCCATGAGGGAACTAGGAAGAGCGACACTAAGGTCATAAAGGAGAAGACAGTGACCCAGGCTCTGGCAAGCCAGAGCTGCAGAGCCTTCCAGGGCAGGACAAGGCAGGCTGAAAGGTGGTGGCACCGGTGGATGGACCCCAAGAAGACAGCAGTGCAATTGAAGGTGGGATGCAGCATATGTGGGAGCACCTCTTTCGAAGGAGGACAGAAAATAAAGGTGTTATCATGAAGCAACCCAAGGTACAAAAATAAAGACAGCCCTTACAGCTTCTGAGACGACGTCATTGCGAGCAAATGAACCTGATCAGCCTTTCTGTGAACAAGTCACGGTGTCAGGCTGTCGCGCTCAGAGCATTAGAATCAGCAGGGACACAGCTGGTGAGCTATATGCCATTTAAAATGCCTCAGAAGGGTTGTTTCATGGATATTTCAGTATGCAGAAACTTAATTTGATCAGTAACATAATTATCTGTGTCCTAGTTCTACTCTATACCTAAGTATTTGTCTTGCAAGATATTAGTCCCAATGCATCTCTAGATTTACTCTATATATATATAAAAAAATCTTGAATGATGTTCAGTGACCACTGACCAGAAAACATCAGTGCAACCTATAAAAGAAATAGTGTTTTAAAATCAATAATACTGAAATAGACTCTCATGTTTACCTTAGCTTCTTACTCGTGAAAGAAGATCCTTCCCCAGGAAAGTGATTTTATACAGCTAGAATTAGTTTACAGCCTTCATTTGAAAGATTTAATCCATCATACTGATTTCTACCCTATAGCGGTTAATGCGCTTCTGCCATAAATCCACCTGTGGGAAGGCAGTCTCAGCTAAGGGTGCCTAGTTAGAGTCGAGTTTAGCTCTTTGCAGGATTAAGCCCTATGAAGCAGAAGTAGTCTGCAACACAGAGGAGGTCAGAGTAGAGTAATTCTCTAAGTGAGGCTGCAGATTATATCTCGTGCGGCAGGTTGCCAAGGAGCTGCTAGGAGCAGGGAACAAATACAGATGGGAGGAGGTGGATGCAGCAAGGGTGGAACTACGCTGAAAAGGCTTTGGCTACAAAAGGATGACAACAACAGGCAGTAGGAGCAGACAAAGCCCAGGACCTACAGAGCCCACCCAAGGATGCTCCAGCAGAACTAGCAGAAGAGCCCCTAAAGGTCCCAGCAATGCCTCCTCCCTTAGCTGGAGTTTCAGGACCACAGCTTTGTCAGGCGTCCTCAGTCCTGAGCCACCTCCTCTCTCCTCCCACCCACTGCCTGGGGACCCAAGCACCACTCCTCACATATTCTGGATGTGCTGTCCCGTTCCCTCTCCTCTATCCTCCTTTTCAAACTGAGGTATGGGGAAGGAGAAATTGCATGAGAAAAGTCTGAAATCGCAAAACAAGCTCTAATCTTAAACGCTATTAGGATAAAAAAAAACCTTAGTAAGCTCAATAACAGATATAAAAACCTGACAGCTCTTCCCTGCAGAATCATTCAGCTATTCAAAAGCTGCACTGGTTTCCCAAGAGCTAGTTTAGGAACATTTCTTTATTCAGGAGAGCACTGATGCATGTGCCTATGCAAGTGTATGCTTTTACAATGCAGTGTCTTAGAAAGACAAATTTTTGTTGTCTTGGATAATACAGTCATTTAAAACTACGGGCTTCCTCCTTGGCTTCTTTGGTGAGCCCTACACAAGAGAATTTTATCTCTTGCCCTCTCATGTACCATAGTGATATCTACATCACTTCATAGTGGTGTCAGGAGGATTCGTTAATGCTTATAAGCACCGCAAAGATGAGAAGTCCTACAAGCATTAAGGTACATCAAGGCAATAGGTTTTTAATGCACACTTAGCCCTGTGGTGAGTATCTCTCCCCTTCTACCACCCCATATTAGCATCTCTAAAGCTGTTTGCCAAAATCTGCCCTGTGGGACAACCAAAGCTGATCACTGTATAGGCCCAGGGGACTGAACCAAACACTCAGACAAGTATCGTTAACAATGCGTATTTCAGGCACAGCAAAAATTTGAGACCACACATGTACTTTCAAAATCCCTACAGCCACAGCGGCAAGGAAGAAAATGTGCTTATGAAATCAAAATGGGCTCCAGAAGCAAGGAACAAATGAACTGATTGTTATTTAGCTTGCGGAAAACATTACTTTTTCCTCATTTGATTCAATGCCATGCTTCCCTCTGATTTAGTGATTTGTGTCTTTCATTTCTAAATTCTATCCAAATTTGGTTACCATAGAGAACAGTAAACCCAGACTGAACACCTGGGCACTTGTTACAGGCAGGCCAGTCTGGAGGTGGCGGTTCAGCACACCAGAACCAGCAATTAAAAATCACCGCCAGTGTGCTCAGCTTTGCTGAGACTCATGACGACAGCACTTGTTCATCAGGCAGCTCTTCTTCCTCTCCCCTGTCCCACCCTATGCATGGAGACCTGGTCCACACACAGTCCCTGGCCCTGAAGCTGGAAATGGTAGCTATCTGTTTGACTGCCCACCCTGCTCAGGTGCAGATGGTCATTTCTCCTCTGTCCCCGCCATGCTGCAGTTTGACAGGGACCCACATTCTCATTCAAATTCACCAGGGAACCACAACTGGGAAACCGGAGCACGCTCCAACAGACTTGAGCGACCAGCTCCCGAAAACATATCGCCACCTGTATGGTCGAGATTCAAACTTCATGTTTGTTCCCTGAGCATAAGGATCTACCCTGGCTCCACCAGCAGTGTACAAAGGAGGCACAAGCACCCTTTGCAAGTGCTAATAACACGTGTTATTCTTCCAGCAGGGTTGTCACAGGAGTGCTTCCTATGCCCAGCTTGTAGGGCATCAGCTTACGCTCCCTTGACTCTAACCTCAGAGGTTCTAGCAAAAGAATGATCTGTAATTCAACATCAAGTAGTGCTAAAGGAGGTCAGGAGGTGTGCTGGTACTTCCCCGAGCCCACCAGGGGGTCAGCACAAGGGCTGGGGAGGGAAAAGGCTCAACCCCACTGCGGCCAGCAGTCACTCTCCCTCTAGGAAGAGGCAGGCAGCAAGCGATACAGCCTGTGTGCTCTCATCCATGCACTGCTGGATAACAGAGCCCAGGAAAAAAGGGGATTTAAGGCAGCAACGAGGAATTTCAAAGCTTTAAAGAAGTGGCGAAGAGAATCCGGCCACTTGTAAGTCTGATACTAGTTTGCCACAGCAGACTTTATATGATTTCTGTGATTCTAGGAAGGTATCTGCCTTTCTTTAATGAAAACATTCTGTCACCACCTGTCAAGAATAAATTCAGGCAAAGAAAACAAGACAATATTGAACTAGAAGACAGGATCTTGCAAAACATCAGAGCTGATTCATCCCTTCCCATCCCTTCCGCCCCATCCTACTCTGGGCACCATGCCGAGAATGCATTAACTTAACCTGCCTGGGGATTTACATTAGATTACTATCCACTACCAGTGATTCAAAATTCCTTTATTCTCCACTATTGCCATATTTATGTAAGAGACTTACTGAATAAAAGTAACTTCATCTTGTTCTTGAATTATTCCAATTTGTGTAGAGTCTGGCAGCAGAGGTGCCAAGTACAAAAGTCTTGACTACTCACTCCCACCTCTAGAACTGGTACACCAGGCTATTAGGATATACATCTGATATTTATTTCCCAATATGTGGGAATTACCGGAGTATTACGTGCATAGATACACATTCTTGCTTGCTCAAGATGCACTCCTACTTTTCAGGGTCTGAAAACAGTAGTTAAATCACCTGTTGTAGGGCTAAGTTAAAAAATCCTCTTGGATAAAAAGCCCTTTTGGATCACACAATAAAAGGAGGAACAATAAATAACTGCTAGGAAACTGTGGCTTCTATTATCACCCAAAGGACATTCTCAACTCATTCTATATAGTTTCTGCAATGACGGCACTAGGAGTTACAGACTAGAAAGCTCTCTGGTTACCCTTCTCCTCAGTAATGAAAAAAATCAAACTTTATTCATGTAATATAACACTTACCACTCTGCAGAAGGACCTTTTTCCTGCTCCCTTCCCTTATCAAGGTAGTCTCTGTACTCAGCTGCCTTCCTGTGGAGGAGCTCTGCAAGCCAGAAAACCGCAGTTTGCTCAGACCGGTAGCTGACCTGGCAGCAGTGAGCGGTGGTGAAAGCAGCCCTCTCTGGAAAGTCTTCTTTGTGTTGCAAAGCAGTTTGGAAAAACAACTTGGTCTACCTGAGCTTTCCCACAGCCTGAACAAGCATCCTCAGCGACTGGCTGCTCCGGTGGGAAGGGAACAGCAGGGGATGGGAACAGGTCAGTCTGTCAGCAGAAGGAAAAAAGCCTCCAAGGCTGGACACAGCTTCTCAGCTGCAAGGCTGGGCACAGTTATACCTTTGCTGAGAGTCGATGCAAAGACCAAAAAAGTTAGAAAAGTTGTCCAAATGCTTTCTTACTAAGGGTCAGAAGAAATCCATTTGCCAAGAAGGCATCCCAAGTCTGTGCAACCAGCCCTGCTTTCAACAACATCAAGCAAAGCAAAGCAAAGCAAACTAGAATAGAATAGAATAGAATAGAATAGAATAGAATAGAAAAATTACCCCTGCAATCTAACTCTCAGGAAGACCTGAATAGACTAAATCTAAATGGTAAAAAGCAATGGAAATAGTATCTCTTCAGGCTTCCTTTATACATCAAAGAGCACGAAAAAGGACAAAAATCTCCCTTTATTTCTGAGCAAGTCAACACAGGTATCACATCCATTTGCACTCATTAATTCAAGTAGGCCAGTACCAAAGGACTGCCACTAGGGGATATATCCTTTTTAAACGGTTAATGGAGTTTTAATTAATTGTGTTACCTGAAAATATATCACCACAAAAAGCAAGATAATTGAAATGCATTAAAAAGTGTGTTTATTCATCTGCCCAGAAATAAGCTGGAAAAGACAAAAAGACAAAGACGACACGTAATAGAGCAGTTTTTAGAGCATCTGAAAAGGATGGAGAACTACTTGGAGATTTGCAAATTCAGCTACTGGTATAAATAATTATACACTAGCTATAATATACTATATATAGTATATATATATAGTATTTCTGAATCAAACTACCAAGCATTAATACTATGTTGCTGTTGGGAAAAAAAATAATACTTTCCCCTTCTGGAAAAGATTTTTGACTTTCCATTGAGATTAAAGAGCTTTAAGCCATTTTTCAACTAGAGGTTAGTTTTTCAGGGAAAAATCAATATTTTCAGCAGAAATATATTTTCTGTGGTGAGTTGTGTTTTTTTTAAAAATCAAAATCCTATTTTCTATTAAAAAAAGCTTTGACAAAAATAATACGGGCCAGTGAAGCATTTCCTTTTATATTGGCTTCTGGCATTCAAGGTCAGGCTCCACTACATTAAATACAAGAGCTTAAGATCAATTGTTCAGAAGCAGGAAACAAGTGACCAAAGAGCCAGTGTCCTCATTTTATAGGTCCTGAAAGCACACGAGATCTGTCAGGGCACACACAGATGTTGTAGTAGGGCAGAAAAGGTGAGCCCTAGCCATTTTTCATCTTACAACGGGAGACTCTCAAAGATTTTTGCAAGTCTTACTCTTCAACAAGAGAAAAAGTTTCTTCACCAACAACATGCCCAAGACAGACCGTAGCAGAAACAGATCAAAAAAATTTGCCTTAAAAAAATCATACATTGGGTCAACAGCCCAGTGAAAAGGGAGTACCTGTTTAACCAAGCCCAAAGCCCAAGCCAATCAGCCACAAGCCCTGTTTCAGGTAAGGAATCACCATACCAAGGACTACAGGTTGGTGCCACTTACCCTCTGATGATGGAAATGACTCCTCAAGCATCAAGGAGGAGTCACATTGAATGCTTGGTGCTTTTCACAAACCATTGCTGAAGCTTCAGAAAATGGTGCACAAATCAGAAATATGTAACAGTTTCCAACTGAAAAACTATTAATACAGTTTTGCAGGGGTTAACAGTTCACAATAATCTCCTGGTCTGAAAAGTGTAGGCTATTGGGCTGAGAAGTCCCACCACAAAGCAGTCAAGATGCTACATCAGTTAGCTGGATATTAAGGAGACCTCAGTTGTCATCAGACTACAGAGAATCTAATATCAAATGATCTGGTCAGTCCAGGAAACTCCCAGATTTGCTCAATCTCAGCTGAGTTATTTGGAAGAGGGGTGTTACTGTCTGGTGTGCTGGGCGGACACACTGGCCGCAGCCTCACCCAAGCAGGACTTGCTGCTTCTCTCAGAGGAAACAGGCAGCCATGGAGACCAAAATAGAAGCCATTGATGTCAATACCTAAATGTACCTCTGCTGCATGGTAAAGCAGCAGACTGAAGAAACCCATTTTTGCACTAATTGCTAACTACTGCAAGAAGGGCTGACAGGAAAAAATAGTCACACATGGCTTACTTACCAGGAATTTATACCAGGGTGAACACATTAACTTATTATTATTTGGCCACTCAGTCCAGCACAGCCATACCCCAAACAATCAAAACAAAAAACCCTTTAGAAATTTTAGTTTTATCACTGGGCAGACTTGAAAACCGTCTTTGTTAAAGGAGGCAAAATTTCCCCCCTCTCCTCGTAACCACAAAGGTCAATCAACACATCTGTCCTTTTTTTCACCATGTCTGTTTGCATATTTTTTTTCATATATACTTTTAAAAGTTATTCTTGTCTTCTTACCAGGACAACATTCCAGCAGCGGGGAACATACAATGGAAAAGATATTAACTGTCCTTTTTTGTGTCTTATGTGCTAAAATCTGCTTCGTCCCCAGCTCACAACATGAAGACAAGAGAACGTTGGTCCTGGCACAGGCAGCCTGTCGAGAAATGTGCAACCAGCCACTCTGACCTACCATTGTCCTATGCAGGAGTCACGAACACAAGAAATGACTTTAAATCCTTCTGATTTTAGTTCAACGTAGCCAACATGCTTAAGAGATCTCAATCTTCCTCCATTTGTTTTCCCACTGCTTCAGTCTTAAGCTATGCATGCATTTTCTAAGATGGCGTAGACCCATAAAACATTTCTCAGCTGACCTGCTTAATCAACAGTATGACCCTAATAGGCTCAGTATCTCACAAGCAACCTCAGGAGAAAAGAAAGCTCAATTCTGTGCTGCTGGACTGTGAGGAGCATGCTGGCTTACAGTAAATCCATGTCTGTATCTTGGCTGAAACAGTGGCCAACAGCAGACGCCTCAGGAAGACTCCCACGACCAGAATAATTGTGTAATGCTGCTCCCCAAAATAATTCCCAGCTGCTGGGGTTCTGCAGGCCAAGGGCTTTCTGAACCAGCAGTGTTACTTCTGTGCTCTGGAGCCTTTGAAATATTCTTCTTGAATTTGCCCCCCTGAATTTTTTGAACCCGTGGAAATTCATGCCCCCCACAATGCCCAATGGCACAGAGCTGCATGTCTAAAGAAGGGGCACGTCTTTCTGCTCTGAACCTGGGGCCTGATGGTTTCATTGGAGGCCCCCAGTTCTTCTCCTGACAGAGACAGTGAACAATCGATCACTCCCTAATTCTTTCTCCCAGGGCCATCTAGGCCTTGCTCCCCTCTCTGCTTACCAACAGAGGTGGCAGGTAAAAATATGACCGGTAAGAATGATGGCTGAACGCACATCAGCCATTTCAATCGCATTTTCCCACAGCAGAAGCAGTGATGGGCAAATAGGAGTGCTTGAGGTAAAGGTAGGAAATCCTCTTATCTTCAGTCCTTCAAAACCAACACTGATGTCCCACCAAAATCCTTCCTCACACATCATGTAATCTTTTAGGCATGTAAACACGTCCAGGCACCTAAATTCACTAAAAATCCACTAAAACCCACTTAAAGCCCCCAGTCACAGCCTGCCCAAGTTCTAGCAGGAATCTCCAACTGTCTGTCTGTCCTGTTTCTCCCGAAGGCCAGAGACCCTCTTCAAACCCTCACTTTGCTGTGTTTGGAGCAAGGATTTATTCAGTGCTCCCTCATGCCAGGGTGGCCTGTGCCTCAGCCAGTTCAATTGCCTGGCCATTTTGTATTCCCCGAGGATAGCCAAAATAGTAGAGCCTCTAAAATAGCTGAATAAGAAAAACCTCATTATTACCTCTACCCTGAAATTTAGTCTTTGACTGACAGTGCTATGTATTATTTGAAGACAATCTCTGAGCAAATAAAAATACCAAAAGGGCAATTTTTTTACCCCAGCAGAGCTACGGTGCCACCCACTCCCACTAGCCCAAATTGTCCCAGTATGTGCAGTTTTGACCCACAGCTTGTAAAGACCAGACAACGACAACTTAGTTAAAAATAAAGCTTTCATTCTGCTCAAACACCTGGCGAATAAAATCTACAGCAAGATGTAGCACTGATCTGTACCTGTCAAGGTATGTATGTCCCTCCTAACTGCCTCATGAATTAAACAGAGCATTACCAAGCAAGGTTGTTCCCTTTCCCTCCTATGAGAGTAGCTACTGATTACTGTCAGAGCCAAAACCACCAAAGAACATTAAATGATATAATAAAAACAGAAGTAGCACACAATTTCATCTTCATTACACACTTTATTTAGCCCTGCCTGGATTTTTGGTATATTCTGCTCATACCAATTTCTTCTTTTTGTTGTCCCTAAATACTAATTTCTTGTTGATGTGTTTGATTTCCATTAATTCCCGAGTGTGGGTACATCTTGCCTGAAGAAATAACTCCAGCAGAATTTGACATGTGATTTTGTTTTCCCTAGCGAAAATGAACAAGATACACAGAGCTGATACTCAAAAAGATAATAAAAGCAGATACAAATGAGAATTTATATTTAATATGTACTTCAGTGATCTGGTGAAGGACTGTCGAGGCTGAATAAATTAGCTCCTAATACAGTCAATTAAGATAGGTAGGTCACCTGGCAAGAGAAGCTGAAAGAGAAAAAAGTCCAAAAAGACAAGAATGCTGAGGTTTGGAGAACTGGGCTTCCATCTGTTGCCTGGAAATGTAGTCTCTCCTCTCTTAACTCTGTTACCACCCTCCTGCAATGTCTATTAGACAGCTTGTCTCTATTAACTTGAATGTCAATCTATTTTATTTCAATGACTGGGAAAGGGGAGGTATGTAAAAACAGGAAAAAAAACTCAGGGTTTTTCTTCCTGCTTATATTTGCATTAGTATTTTCTTACAAATAAGAAACTGAATGAAAAGTGGGGGGCATAGGGAAGGGAAAGAATCAGGTCTTTCACCTGGAATGAAATCAAGTGGACCAACCTCAGCTGGCATCAGCTCTACATCCAGCTGCAGCACCTAGATACTATGCGTGTATTGTGTATGCATTCAAGCAAGAAAGTACTTGGAAATGCCTACGTCATCTTTAACTATTTTGAACAGCTTGAAGAGGGAGGAAAAGCACTGCTGGCCAGGAAACTCTGTACATGCAGCTACCGTGCTTCTCAAGCCTGAAAAGAGAGTGTGTAGAGACAAGAGAGGGGGGGCACACTCTCTGGAAGGACGGAATCCTGTAAAGCATCTCAAATAAGGCGTTAGGATAATTAGGGTCAGCAGAGAGCCCTGAAAGCAGCAGGCTAGCAGTGTCTTGCTACTGCCTGTCCCCAACCCTGTGGTGGTCTCTCTTCCTTACCACACAGCTCATGCATACAGCGCCAGATCTCACCAAGCTGCTCTGCTTTCCTCCATGAACTACAACAGGGACCTGGAGGGTCGTCTGCCTAAGATGTGCCTCTGCCCTGCTGAGCAGAAGCACAGAGGAGGTTGCAGAGCATCACTGTGTCTCTCTTGAAGCAACAACACTGCCGGCACCCGCGTACTACTGCTGGCTTCAGGTCAACACTGCCTGAAGGAATTCACCGTGTTTTGGTGACCGCCACACAGGGAGCAGGCAGGCTCCTTGAGAGATCTGCTCACCTGAGGAGCCAAAGGCTCAGCTTTGGGAACGCCCACCCCACACACACAACAGCAACTCCACTGAGACACTAACATTCCACTAACAGGTCCATTTTCTCCATGTTAGAGTTGAAATTCAGTATACCTCCAAAAGAAAGGGCAAGAACATTATTTTGTTTCATCTGTCTCTGGCAACAAAACCCAGGTTTTTATTATGCTTCTGAGACACCCAAAAGAACTCTTCTACTTATTGCTCCTTTATGAGCACAGAAGGCACTGGAAAACTTGATCCAAATGGAAAGTGTGGATTTAACACTGAGCTGTTGACCCATACTAAACCCTGTGCAAGCATTTCAGCCTTCTATCTCAGTGGCCCAGTCCTCTCCAGCTTAATTTATTTTTGAAGCAATCAATGAAACATCAACTGCATTTAGGGACAGCAAAGTCAGAGAGGTCCCAAATGTTAGGCTTCCTCTTGTTGGCCATAAAATCATGCAACAGGCAGAACAATAGAAAACCGGAGGTTTCTCCCTATTTTATCTTCCCTTCCTGACAGATATAAAAGGGGATGGTAAGTCACAAATGGTAGAAAATCCTCTGGAACAGCAGAGAATAAAGAGGAGACAAATTGACTGAGGTCTCATCCTCCAGCCTAGAGAGCCATGGCATGAAATTAATTTTAAGTAGTTATGTTGCCCACATGTCTACTGCTTTTTCCAAGACATGTTAAAGACCTGATCCATGAACTCAGTGAGGAAGGTTCTCCAATGGGATGCCTAAAGTAGTCTCTGGGCACTCATGATCCAAAGCGGGAGCTGCAATTGTGGGGGTTTTTATTTCTTGTTCCTTTTGCCTAAAAGGAGACTCTCTTTGTCAGATGGTTATTCATGCAGCCTTCATTAGCCCTGGGGCATTGCCTAAGAATTAGAGATTACACATTTTATTATTTTTAAACTAAAGTTAGTTTAGTTTAACTTCTCTTGGTACTGCTCTAGTAGTCATGTACAGCAGAGGAACTCAGCACAGGTGGCCCATAATTCATACAGAGGTCAGTCCACAATGGGTGGCTCATGAACATGTAGCACAGAACGGGCTGCCAGCATAGACCAAACCTCAAGCCCCAATTCACACCTTGGGCAGCTGCAGAATCAGGTATGAAAAAGAAACAAGGCTTGAATACCTTGTATCCACAATCCCCAAAGTCATTTTGATCTTTAATACATGCTCAATTTCAAATCTTGACCATCTCTGCCCTCCCCCTCCTTGCAAGCAAAGGAGTATGACGGGTAGTGAAAGAAGGTAAAATTCAAAGGAAGCATTTGTTCCACATTATTCACAATGCAAGGATAGAATTAATCAGCTTTCTCTTACCCAGCCTGCCTAAACTGTATTATAAGTATATAATAATTAACAGTAACAGTATAAAATACTGCACTGGGAATATTTGTTAAAAGAGATTAGTAATGCCGGGCTTTAGGAGCCTGGCTAAGTAGAGAGTTCCTCGCCAGAACAAAGGGAAATCCTAAATGATCTTGTTTGTTCTGCGTTGCTTGGGCTCTGCCAAACCAAGCGCAGCCGTCAGAGCCCAGATCAGTGGCTCAGAAGTGCTGAAGAGGACCCCAGGCTCCAACCACCTCACTCACCACCCAGCGAGGCTAGAGATTCCCCACACCTTTTATCACAAATTTTGAGGGATGTCTTACTAACTCCAGTTGTCTGAGCTACTGTGCACTTAGGCTAGCGGGTCTAAAGCTGTAACAACAAAATTTGGGAAGATAACACAAAATAAGAGCAAGACAGGAACAACAGCGGGACAAGAAGCCTGAGCAGTTATGTGATTCATTCTTTTGATAATGCGCCTTCTACACTGGCACTTTCCTGTTACTGCCAGCTTCCAGTAATGATGGGAAGCAGCCCAGGTCCACCTAAGAAGGAAAGCTTGCCTTTCAGAAGGAGTGCTGAAAATTGCAATAGGAGCTGGAAGGTCTGTATGCACACCCTTGTATGCCAGGGAAAGGATTCCTACTGACTTTAGTAGCTTTTGGTTGCTTGTGTAGCCACCTTCCCCCCCCAACCCCCGCCTCAAGACCTTCAGGTTATTTTTCTACAGCTTTTAGCAGTCACGAGAGTCTCGCGTTCGCCTTCACACAAAATCAGCAGCCCAGTGCACAAACCAAGAGCTCTTCCATCCGCCGATGTCTCCCCCCGCCCGAGATTTTACACAGAAGGGATGCTCTGCTGCCGTGCAAAGAACAATAGCGGCGGGCGGGCGGGCGGGCGAGCCAGCCCCGGACCGCCGGTCGCCCCGCACGGCTGATGCACACACCGGCGCTTCGCTCCCCGGAGCGGCTCCGGGCGCTCGGCGCTCACCCTGTGCCGGCCGACCGAACCTCCCCCGCCGCCGCCGCCGGGTTCGCAGCCCTCGGCGGCGGCCTGAGGGGAGACCCCGCACCCCGGATCCTGCGCACCCCGGTTCCTCCGCACCCCTCCCTGACCGCCGCAGGCATCCATGGCAACTCCAGCCGGGAGAGCCGCCCGCCGCGGACGCCAAAGTTTGCCCGCCCCGCTGCCCCCCCGCGCCCGCCGCACCATGGACAGCGCCCGGCGGGATCCCGCCGCCGACCCCCGCGCCGGCCCCGGCCGCCGCCACCGGCGCAACCGGCCCCCGCGGGAGCCGCTCCCGGCGGCGCGGCGCCCCCTGGCGGGGCCCCGGCGGACACGCCGCTAACCCCCCACCTTCCCTCCCGCCTCGACTCCCGGCCGCGGCCCCGCGCTCCCGGTCCCCGCTCCGGTGAGCGACGGGGCAGCGGCGGGCTCCTTACCTTCCGCAGCATGCTGCTGGGCAGGCAGCGCCGGGGGCTCCCCGCCACGGCGCCGCGCTCTACCCTCCCCTCACGGCGCGGCCGTGCAGGGCGGGGGGGGCCGCGCGCCCTGGCCCCGGCACGGCCCCGGTACGGCGGCGCGGTGCCCGGAGCCCGCGGGCGCGGCCGCCCTCCGTGCGCGCCGCCCGCCTGCCCACACTGAGCGGCGGCGCGACGGCTGCCGCCCGCCACGAGGCAGCGCGGACGCGGGTGGGAGGAGGGGGGGCCGGGCCCACCCGCCCCCGCGCCCGGCCCTTCCCCGGCTGCGGCCGCCGCCCGGGGCCGGGGCAGCCGTGTTTGGAGGGGTGGCCCGACCCCGGAGGGTCGTGGGGCGAAGCGGGCGGCTGGCTCCGGGCAGCTCGCAGTCACGCTGCGTGGGCGCCCGCGGCACTTCGGGGAGCCGCGGCGGCACCCCGCGGGGTGCGAGGGTCCGTTCCGCCTTCAGCCGCTTACTTGACGGCTGTGCAGCGTCGGCCGGAGCGCAGCAGGGCAGGGCTGAGGGTCCCTTCCCCTCCTGGGGGCGGGGGAGACGCCGGGCTGGGTGGCTTCATCGCCCCGGCCTGGTCCCGCCTGGACCGGGCTGGTCTGGTGCTTAAACACTCTGTACGTGGTCACGGTGCTCGGGTTTCCCATAACGAAGCGAGTCTCACCCAAATCAAATTACACCTATTCCAACAGCAATTTACTTTCCCTGCAAGCTGTAGTACACTGTCAGAGCTACAAGCTGTTCCCAAGTTAAAATAGAATCCGATCTTGAAAGGTATTTAGCGCTAATTATAACGTACTTTCTGTATTAACATTAAATGCAAGAACCCGGGGCTCCTGCTGTCCGGTGTGCGGAGGTGAATCGTTGCTTGGCATGTTCCACCTGCACACACGCACCCCCCAGCTGAGCCTGTGTGCCCAGCAGCCCAACCGGCACGACGGAGCAGCAGGTTGTGACATGTCTTGGGAGGACAGGACCACGGGTTTCAGATTCTACAGGATGTGGCTTATCTCAGGGCAACCTATTATTTCAAGTTTTCCCTGTGCCCTGGTACATTCGCGAGTAACTTTTTGTGAAACTTAAGTCCTGTGAGCATATAGTGACCCGTGGGAAATTCATTTCCAGCCATGCTAGTTAGCAAGTAGAAAGCAGACAAAGGAATTAGAGCAAACTGTCATCACCTTTACACTTGGAATCAGTTTGACAGGAGCGGTTTAGCTGAAGCGACAGAACGTTAGTTGGGAGGTTAATAGGAGAGTTCATAACCTTACATCGTGGAGAGCGGGGAGCCACACCGCAGCACTCGCCCATCAAATCCCCGCCATCGCGTCTGCGATGCTCTGCAGGCTGAGCCAGATGCTGCCACCTCTGATCTTGGGGTGTAAGGTATTAGCGCAATGTTGCATTAAGGTGCTAAAATGGAGGGGGTCACTTGAGTGGAACCTGCATGACCTGTGGGTTTTTTTATACTGGTTATGGTTACCCAGTGGATGTTACATTGTCAGCAACAGCTATCGGGCTCAGATTTGTCAGACTCTTATTAGCATATTAATTTGTGTCTCATGATGCTGGTTGTTACTTCTTCTCTCTCAGGTATGATTATACAGGCTTCAGTTGTGCTTCTATTCACTTGCTCAGGTTGCCTCTTCCTTTTCTCTTGTCTCCTGAAAATGAAGAACTCATTTTGTCAAAATTTCTGTATTACGGGTATGATATGAAGTTTTCATAGTCACTGTAGGTGACTACTCCCAGAAACCTGAGGTGTTTCCAAGAATACTGCCTGCTACAGCCGTTGACTCTACTTGTCCACTGCCCAGTGTAAAATACTACAGGACACATCCCTCTTAACGTATCTGCTGTCACTCCTGGTCGTGACAAACTCACAAACTGCTTTCCTGTCTTCAAGACATTTCTCACTGAAGTGTATGTGTCCTTCTTCCGTGAGGGTTGATTGTGTAAGCTTGATAAGATTACTAGTTTACCTATCAGTGAAATAGAATAACCAAGAGGAATAAAAACATCAGCAATAATCCTGGACCATAACCATTTGGGAATCCGCTCTGGGTATTTGGTTTGTTTTCTCTGTAGTTACACTCATGAAAAGACATGTGCTCTGCAATCACTTCTCTGAAGAAGATCTCTGAGTATGATTGAAAGAGAGTTGGAACCCTAAGACTCAGGTGTTGCAATGTTTAACTTAAAGGTATGGGGTTGTTAGAGTACCCCAAAGCTCCGTGCTTGGTACCTTGGCTTTAGGAGATTTCAAGACCTTGGAACAGGTTTCATAGCAATCTTCCCTTCTGGATGAGTCAGAAACTATGTAAAGTCAGCAGCTGAATGTCTTTTTTCATAGAGCAGCCTCCTCAGGTTCTCTAATGACAGATTCTTGGAAATCTGGCTCCCCAACTCAAGGCCAGAGCTTTTGTCTTCTCAGAATGCAAGGCTGAGCCATTTGCCCCGGAGACAGACTCTGATGTCCATATCTTTCAAAAGCTGAAATAGATAACTTACCTGAGTGCATGTTTTTTATTTGTTTCCTCATAACAGCAGGAATACTGCTGCCTCCTTCTTGCACTATTGACCTCTGCGTTTTTTCTGGAGCTATAAAACTTTCAGTCCATCCCTTTATTTTGAAAACATAAGCATTTTAAGGTAGATGAAAAGCTTGGAATCCAGACCTATCGAGAAATCTGGTGGGCAGGGATTTTTGATACAACTCCAGGGGCATCTGGCCAATCAGCAGCAAATTAACTTTGCTGATTTGTCTTGTCTTGTCGTGAGATAATATCATTTCAAGGCATCAGTATTGCTTGTGTTTCCAGTCTTTCATCCCATCGCTATCCTTTTTTTTGGTGATCTTTATCAGTTGTTATGACTGCATGGCTCTTGGCACCCACCCTTTCTCCTGCCCTTCTGGTGCCATAAGCCCTCTGCACGTTTCTCCTCGGTACATTCACTGTTACATCACCCTGTGTGCCCCTTTTCTCCCACATATCATGCTTGTGCAATACCAGGCATCTTCAGAGGAAGTCTGAGCATGAAGCAGCGCATGATTTGGTGGGACTGATCCATGATCTCCAGGAACAGCCCCTTGATCAGTTTCCCTGTGCACAAACTTACTTCCTCCTCCAAAAAACATCTAATAAAAATTTTGACTGACAAGTATTGTACAATTATTTTCAAGCTTGTTTTGACAACGCCATGTTAGTTTGCTGGTCTTCAAAGAGCTTTACTCACATGCAATAATGCCACTTAATCAGAATATGATGGGTGGGAACTCCAGCCCATGCCGGTCAGCTCAGATGAAGCTTGGATAACTGGAGAGCAACCAGCATTCAGCATGGCCATGCCTGCTTTGTATTTCCTCTGACTTTCACTCATATTTGTTGATGTGAGGTGTATTCCTCCCACAAAACTTCTGAAATCGATCTGCCCATACATCCTTGACCCAAAAAAGCTTTAGGTTACAATTTACTGCCTTGTCATATTTGGGCCATTTTACAATTCTATGTTACCGGCTGAGAGGTGCCACATTACAACAATGCTCTCTCAACTTGTTCCCACTGATATATTTGCCAATAACACCAACTTTTTTTTGTTGTTCTTAATGTCATTACTTTGCTTATCAGTGCCCAAAAGCAAACACAGAGAGAAGGCAACTCATTTTTCCCAATAAAGTATCACTGTATATTAATATAATATATAATTCCTAAAATACTATAACATTGACTCTATGTGCACATTTTTTTTTTTTTCAGTTTTGTCCTCCTGGGTGACTTGTCATCATTCTTTCCTGGACCAAACCACTGTGCTTCTGACACTTGTGTACTGTGCCACTGAGCTGTGTGCCTCCCAAAGTGAAATCCTGGATAAACATGCGGAATCTTCCAGTTCTGCCTGAATAAGATTTGTGCTGAGTGAGAGGGTATGTCCGGTGAAACACAGACAGATGGCATCCAAAGAGGAAGGGCCAGTTTATGTCATCTCCTTTAAGGACTACTACCAATTTCTTCTGCTCTGTCCTTCTTTCCCATTATTTCACAAATGAAGCAAAAGTCCTGAAGTGAAATATGTTCCTTGTCTGGTCCCTCTGTCATCATTGAAGTCTAATTCCTTCATTTTTAGCCACAAAAATTACCCCTGCTACTGCATGATCAGCCTTTGCAGTGTGAAGTTGCAAAAACCAGAACCTAAATTGCTTTTGTCCACCATTCTTTCTCCAGTGGTGTCTTCCTCCAGCACCTCATTCTATTGGGAAAGAGTTTTTTTTCTTCATCCTATCTGCCACTTTTGCAAGAATTCAAGAGCCCCTCCCCTACTGCTGCCCCGTAGCTCTGGGACACAACCTCCTGCGTGGGTTTGACTCTTCCTCAGCCTCTTAGCCAGTTCCCTCCAAACTCAGTGGTGTTATCTCCACCAAAGGTAGGAGAAGAACTCTTACAAAAGTGACATCTGAGCTTTGGACCCATTTTTACCGAAAGTTGTGGTGTCTGTTCAGACAACTGATAGTAAGGCGGTCGGGTTGCTTCACGGTGCACGTTTTACAAGAGCAGTTCAAGCGATGCTCTGTAGCGTGCCTCGTTGCAGAAACTGTAGCAAGCTCCAGTCTCACCTATGGGGATGAACAGATTTTCCTTTTTGTTTCTCCGGTGTTTACTAAATAATTCCCTCAGATGCAAAAACGAAAACACATTATAGAGCACAACCTGCTCTTTAAATGCAGCGTGTTTGAAGTGCCTCTAGCCAGCCTCATTTTTGCAGGCTCGAATGCAAAATGTTGCTATGGGAACAAAACCTTCTCTCCACCCAATCAGCTGAAGCAAGAGGTGGGGTTTTTTTAAAATAACAAGATTGGCTATATCTGCACTTCAGCTAATCAGTCAACACGAGACAGAGAACAATCATTTTCACTGCCAAACAGTGGAAAAATATGACTCGTTCAATGCCAAAAAAAACTCTATACACTTTTTAGGGATGGGAGATCGCTATCTTAACGTGAACAGACAGTAAGATAAACTGACAAATCAATCCCATTTGGCAATGGAATCAAGGAAAAAAATGGGTGTGAAACCACTCAGATCTAACTAAATCTTGTTTTGGGAGAGAAAGCCTGAAGAGGTCCTCAAATAATTTGGAAGAGGAATAGCTGTAGCAGAGGACAAGACTTAACATGATTGTGTGATTGTCTCCTTTACCCTGCATGCACATTGAGACTGGTTTTATGTGGTGACTTTCTTTTCCATGAGCTGATACCATGTACCCTGAGACAGCAGCTCCGCTGCCCATCCCACCACAGGGATGTCCTGGCTGCTCTCACACAAGATACAGCCTGGTAGCCTGCAGAAGCTGAGGTCAACATTGGCTTGCCTCTGTGACAGGTGTGTACTGCTGCTCCGCAGGAGCATGGACCAGCCCATCATTGAGCATCAGCTCCTCCAGGAAAAGGTTTTGTGTAGAGAACTGCTCTGTGAGACAAGGTTTGTACCCTGCTCTGCCAAGTCCTTCACAGTGGACTCTGTCATTAATCTCTGTCATTAATGTTTTAATTCAGTGAATGTGAGTTGGAGACCTCTGTCCACAGCAAATTAAAAGCAACATAACCTAGCTTGATCCTCTCTTGTCTGGAATGATGTATTAGTCCTTCGGCTCTGCTGAGGTTTAGCAACCTGTTAAACTACAGTAGGTCCTGCCTTTTATCAGTTCCTAAGCAGAAAAAATATTTCCCAAAATTAAAAAAAAAAAAAAAAGGAAAAAGATCAGTAATTTTGGGGTAGTTTTCAGACTAATTAAAATTCTGTTTATTGATAGAGATTTTTCTACACTGTCATATGAGGGAAAAGTACTAAAGCAAACTTTAATAATAATAATATCCTTTGAAAAATGTTTTAGAATTTGACTAACACTTTCATGAATGGGAATACAGTAAGTCTTTATTAATGAGTGATTGAACTGTCAATCTTCACTCCTTCTCAGTCATTATAATGAATGAAAGCATACCCTTATCAATCTTGGCTTCTGTACACATGTCACATGCCATCTCTTTCCTCCAGGAGCTGTCAACTTAAAGCTGTGAGGCAGTCCATAGATGAAAGGAAGTAGCTGTCTGCTCGTAAGGCCCATAATAAAAATAAAATAATACTATGTGCACAAACACGAAATAAAATGTGAGCATCATCCTAGTGATTTTCTTCATACCAAATGTAGATGAATGATCTGTGCTTTGTGGTTCTTTCAGGTATATAGGAAATTATAGTGATTTAATTTCAGATCAGCCTACATTCAGGTCTAATATAAGCATTATTTAACTAAACTTTTTGAAAGCAGCTGAACCTGATTCAACAGTAAGATTTAAAGCAGGAAAATTGTGATGGTCTATGTTATGATAAGACCCCAGTGTTTCTCATGAGAGTCAACGTGTTGTCAGATGTGGTGCTAACTCCAATTGAGAGGGCAAGTTCTAGGCTCAGTCCATTCTGCAGAGATATTAAGACCTTCTGTCACTGTAGAAAGTGCAAATCCTAGGATGGGCAACACAGGAGAGATGCACAGCTTTGTTCATGCGTACAACATAAATAGCCAGAGAAGTGGATGAACTCCCGAGCAGACTTCAGCCCAAAACATTGGGATATCACCAAGTCTGTGTGAGCGGATATTAAGAGACCTAGCTTGAGAAGGGCTTTGATCACTGGAGATCCCAGCATGCAGTGGACCAAACAGGGCTGCTGCCTCACCTGTGTTCCACATTGATCTGAGGAGAAGCCCAGTACTGCAGTGCATGAATTGGAACACCTTAGAAAGGAGAAGAGAGATATTTCCAAATACGCATGGAAGGGCTTTTCTACACACCACATTTTGCTTGCTCAGTTATTCAATCAGGATTATGAGCACTTGCTGTTGCAGCTATCCTAGCTTAAAAGATATGGGTACAATAAGGAAGCTATTTGGTAGAAGACAATCATAGCAGGACAGTGAATATTGGTTTCAGGGACAAGTACTTCCAATGTAAACACTTCCATTACCAGCATAACAGGTTGTTGCCACTGTGTCTAACCTTGGAGTGTTTTGTCAGTTCAGCTCTTATGCTGAACTTGTTCAACAGCTGTAATACCTGCAGCCTAACTGAAGGGAAAACCATGTGGGGTGCAGGAGAGTTGGGGAGGAAGCGGGAGCACATCTTTAAAGCAGTTTCACTACTGCTCACAGTAAATGCTCATGTACAAGATGCTCATGTGGTGGACACACAACCACAGTTCCTGCTGATGCATACTGGTTGCCTGGTCTCACCTGCAGAGGTGCCTTGATAACAATGGCAAATGACGCTTCAGTAATTTGAATTTGTTATGGGGTTTTATTTTATCATTTGCAATATTGTATCTTACTGTAATATTTTCCACGCTCTTGCTATTCACACTTTTCAAGCTGCAGTAAGCAACCTGAGTTAATCCTCTGTTCAGAACTGTCCTTGTCACTATTTTCCTGGAAGACATCATTCAGGAAAAAAAGATACAATTACAAAATATGTATTTATTTACAGTGTCCTTTGTTCCTAGAAATCTGTACATGACGTTGATCATGTAACTGTTCCTGTTCCTGCCTGTATGAATACTTCCATATATATTTACACCAGGAATTTTATTATAAGAGTAAAAATTTAGTATTATTCCTCTTTCACAAAGCAAAAGAATTAGCTTGTCCTTGCTACACAGTGCGCTACCACAATTATGGTATAACTTTGAACTCATCGTGAATTTAGCTGTCATGTTCAGGATCATTAGAGAGCACTTCATGTTCTCGCTTTTCAGACAGCTACTCAGTTGGTTTTGCGGCTCCTCCTGATTTGGTTAATAATTTTACATACACAAAACCAAATCCTGCTATTATTTATGTACACACATAGCCACTGAAGGCAATCCAAAGATTCATAACACAAAGACATTATGCTGATAGCATTGGTTGAGGTAGATACAAAGTTTCTCATGTTGGGAGTCAGTTTAGGACCTTGTTAGATCCTAAACCATCTCAAGTCAGAATAAAATTGCCATATTTTAAACAGAAACTTAATAGATTTTGCCTTTTCTCTGCCTGAAGAACAGGGAAATACTACAATATATTCTTCCCAGCTTCTGTACCTAAGGACATGGCTCCCTAACAGATGCCTCATGCATTCCTTAGTCATCATAAAGCAGATCATCTATCCAAAAATATATGTTTGTGTTCGTTCACCTATGAACTCGGAGCAAATGGCCATCAGCAAGCAGTAGGGAAAGCAGAGAAGTCCCAGGAGCGCGAGCCAGACTGACTTAGCTAATGAAGTGCACGTAAACAGCAAACATCCATCATCATAAATTATCCTCAAACTCCCCTTTCACATGCAGTCATCTCCCTGCATCTAATGCTTCTCAGACAACCTGTGACATGCGTGGCCTGGGTCCTGTAAATAGCTAGACTGAGTAGGAAATGTGCTCCATAAACACAGAGCTGCTCATTATAGCTATTTTACCTACTGCCAGATGGATTGGTTTGAGATGGTTTATTGCCTACTCACCCTTTTGCGTATTTGAATTAGATGAGTTAGCAAACTGCCTAGTAGTCAGGAATCAAGTGCTTCAGGCCAGCAAAAGAGTTTTTTTCTTTTCTGCTTCCATAGGCAGTTGCACGGGAGTTGAAAATTTACATGGGAATATTTTCATTTGAGCTAATGCAAGATGAAAGACATCAACTTTGTTAAATAAGCATCACATTTAAAATAGAACTTGTACTTCAAGCATAGGAGAAGCAAGTATGAAAAGGTTGTAGCACAATAACTGGTTAAGGTATTGAACAACAGAGAGCCAGAGATATCTAGATAGATAAATCTTAGTGGAAGAGCTCAACTAGAATGTAAGAGTTGATACTAAAAAGATAACAGAAGAGGAAAAAGGGAAAAAAGGGAAAAAAAGGGAAAGGAAATAAAGTATCAAACATATATTCATTCAGTATCACTATTTCAACATTGTTATCCAGGCATAAGATCAAAATTATTACAATGATGGCATTAGTACCAATATCCAGCAGTTATTATTAAAGCAAATATAGACCTCACAAACCACATAAGCATATATTTTGAAGTACATCAGTAAACTCAAGGACTAAAAACCTATTGAAAGGAATAAAATATTCCAGTCAGGTAGAACAGACCAGAATTAATGGAAATACATTATCCTGTGGCTAAAGAAACAAGCTCAACCAGAATTTATGCTCTCCTCCAGTGCTTTCATAGTGGCTACCCTGCTACTTAGGAGATTATCTAAATGTAACTTTGCTGAACTGAGAACACTGCATTTGTAGCAATTTCAGTAACTGCCATCTAGATTTTCTAAAAGATACAAAAATAGTTCTGCATTTGGCTTTACCTGCTGTATAGACAAAGTAATTCTCTCCCCAGCTACTGCAAAAATGAGCCCAGCCTTTCCCAGGGTTGGCTAACTCAGACATGGTGCTGGTGCATCCAGGAAATACTTTGCATCTCTGAACTGCACTGACATTTGAGAGTGCCTGCCCTCTGGAAGGCTCCCCGGGCTGCAGATCTTTTCTCAAACTGGCTTTTTACTTCAGTTTTGCATTCTAGCTAAGCTTACAGAATTCTTAATTTTATTTAAATTATCAGATATTAGTCTTGACTCAGGAAAGCATTTAATAATGTCCTTAAGTCCCTTAAGCACTTGCAGTTTACTACGTGTTGAAATGATTTCTTGCACTTACTCCGTACAGTACTAGACTGTCCTGAAATGACTTGTTGTCTGTCTTAGCATTGCTATCCACCCTCTCTGTAGAAGAAATGCAGTTTAAGAATGTTCCTTTGCTGTCTTCCTTCACAATCCACTACCAATATCTTCTCCACATGAAGGGTTTTCTGAGGAGCAGATCCTCTGTTGGTACAAATTACCATACAGGGCATAGATCTCAACAGTCCCATCAGGTGTGTGTATCCACATAAGATTATGAACCCAGCATAACTTGGGGCATGTAAAGCACCACAGCCCACTTAAAAATCCTAACCATTACCTACTTTTGATAACAGCAAAGACTTGGAAACATGGCAATCCAGAACAAATGGAGAAGTAGTATTGCTCTGCTTTTCCCAGTTTGTGTACCTTTCGGTGCGTATTCACACATCAGCTGCTCAGTGCCTAGCTCAGCTGCTGGCAAGTTGTTTACCTCTACCTTATAGAGAGGCTCCTTATATGACAAATGAGGTAAATTTACTTCAAATAGGTAGCGTGAATAACCCCTGCACTCAATACCACCACCACCACCCCCCAAGCCAAGAATTGGAACCAGTCCCCTTCCTACAGAACAGGGAAAAGACTATTTTAAACAATAGGATTAGTAAGAGTAAAAAGTAAAAATTTGGCAAAGAAAATGTAACATTTTCCAGAGCTATTTGGACATCAAATCAGGCCCCTTAATTACCAAGTACAAATAAAACTGCCAGGCCTCTACTGACAGTTTTTTTAAATTGATCTTTAGCACACAGCATGGAAAAAAATATGACTTCAGCATGTGTCAGATCAAACAGGTTGTCCGCTGTCGATTAGAATGAAAGAACATATTAAATCTGGGATGACATCTGCTATTTGAATACAGAATTGGAATCTCTTAGACTTTGAAAGGCTTTCGTCAAGATAATCTACATTTAAAGCTTGGTGATGTAAACTGTGACCAGATCGAAGACTGCAAACAGTAGTGCAGTCAAAATCGAGACACTGAAAAGGCGACTTTTATGTAGTTGGCATTTTCCTATCTTTTAACTCACTGCAGTATGCTGCGAGTGGTATATGGGCTGTGCAGAGCAAAATGGAAAGCCATGGGTGGCTGCGTTGAATTAGCCAAGCACTGCAATGTTTACTACTTCATTGAACCCATCATATGAAAATCAATTCCCATCACAGAGGTGGTTGTTACATATTCTGGCTGCTGAATGGTAAACCAAATGCTAGAACCATAAGTTGAATATATAATGTGTCTTGACAGGATTTTTTATTTTTGTTTTTAGCAGTTACTCTACATAACAGACTATGACTTCTTGTTTTGAACAAATGTAAATAAATTGTCTGTGGCAGCATGTATTTAACTGATTCAACTCTTGTAGGCTGGCAGGAGAAGGGAAGGGAAAGGCCACGTGCCTACTGTAGTGGGATTCAGTCAAGACAAAGAAGGCTGTTACTTTCTGATTAGAAAAATTAGGTGGAATCTTGGACAGCACAGAGAACTGGTGATGAGGAGTCAACCTTTCACCTAATGGTTTGGTTTATTATTTTCAATAGGTCAGCTGTGAAACGCAGGCAAATACAAACACTGTCGCACAAGTGCTGGAACTTAGGGAAGCCCCCAGGGCCTCATGCACCCACCAAAATAGCTCTGGCTTTTTCCTCCCTAGGTGACCCCATCTCACGCCCTGTTTCTTCCACACACCCTAAATTCCCCTCTGCTTTCAGTGTTCCCTGCCTGCCCTCAGACTGCGTCACACCCCACGCTTTCTGGCCAGCTGGGGCATGCAGGCTGGTGTGCAGGGGCAAGCCAGGCAGCACATGAGCAGCCCATCTCCTGGTGAGGTATTAACTCATTCTTCCTCCTTTACCCAGGCATCAATATTTACAAAACTTGCAGGAACTTGATATCCCTGGTACCTGCACCTCTCACCTTCTGCCTGACACCTTACCCTTGTTCTCTGTTAAAAGGTTAGCAGTAGATCGACTACCTTCAAAGCAAAAAACAGCATTACGGTGGTGACAAATTCTTTGTGGGGCTCACACGTTAGGAGGCCAATGATTCAGGAAGCACTAATATTGATAAAAAATCCTAATGTATAGCAGCTATCACAGTCAGAAATAGAATAGTGTAATTTGGTTTCCTTTAGAAATTTCTGAATGACAGGGTGAATCAACAGTAACAGGATCAAAATAAAGCTTGTGTGACTAAAGAAGGAAGGTGCAACACATCAGGTAAGATGCACAGAACATGATTTTTTAATGTAGTTTGGGATTTTTACAAGCAACTGTAAAGTACTACGTTTTTAGGGCCACCAAATGCTAAATAAAGAGTACAGCTACAGCTGGTGTGAAGCCACCCTGTCAGTTTTATGATGGCACCATGTATGGCTCACTCGGCAGCTGCCTGGAGCTGCCTTACTGGGGTTTTCAGCCCTGGTTCAGTCTGTGAAACAAGCACACACGCTCCCCTATCAGGCAGCAAAGCCTTCTGCAGGGTAATTTTTCACTAAATATATAAACAAAGTGTAATTTTAGCATTAGCTGCTTCCTACATTCTGGCTTTGCTACAGCTTTGCAATGCAGAAGAAAATAGACCTGCAATCCCCTGATGCCAATCAGAAGTAAATACAATAAAAGAATTAGCACAAAACATACGCAAGAGGAAAATCCTCTTCTTTTTAAATGAAAGCTAACATCACAGGAAAAGTTACAGGCAGCAGAATCTAATGAGATTCCTGGCTTTGATTTCTTTGTTTCATTTTAATTTCCCGTTTGTCTGTATGATTTTAAACTGATGGTGATCAGGGTGATGGTGAGCATCCCTGACGATCAAGGAACGCAGTCCCAGAATTGCTCTTGTGTCTGTAGAAATGAAGAAAAGGGAACAGTAGGAAACTAAAGCATAGTAGGAGTTTCCATCGTTCCCTAACAGCCCCCTGCTCTGAATATACCTACCCCAATAAAAAGCACTTATTCTTATCAGATAGAACGGTGCGAGTCATTAATCATTTTAAAACCTGTATTAGCCTGTGAGCAGGTTATCATCAACTGAAATGATTAACAGTCATCAGAGAGGGGTGACGAACAAATGCTGCTCCTTTTTGTCCCCACAGCTGTCGTTAGCCTTGTTGCACCTCTGAAAGAGCGAATTGCCCAGTCCTTAGATTCCCCTGAGAGGAAAAATGAGATATGCAAGCACTTATCTTCTCACCATGGCTTCTAAAGGTCAGACAGTTCCTACTGAGGAGGTTTGCATGCCAGGTGCGAGGCTAAGGTCAATACAGAAGTACACAAAGAGCCAAACATCTCAGGAGAGAAGATGGTTCAGAATTGGACGGTGAAAGTGCTAATAATACAGAACAACTTAATATTTTTATTTTGTATCTGGGAAAAATAGGGTTCATATCAATTAGAGAGAACTTGTTCTTTGATCGCCAGGAACTGAGGAGGACATGTAGGATGAATGTTACTAACTTGGCATGTTTAGATGTCAGGGAAATCCAGGAGTGGTAGAAAAGTTCGCTGAGGATCCTTCTTTTTCACTGTCCTTGAGTTTGAAGGTACTGGGGAAATTCCATGGAACTGGAAGAATACTCATGCTGTGCTAGTATATAAAATATTGAAGTGACTTGATTAAGATAAATATGCCCTAGCATGACCAGGAGAGTGGAAAAAAACAGACTGGTAGAGGCAACAGGGGGTGACAGCACTCCAGGAACTAATGCTAGGCACAGAGCGTCAATAGTTGTGATTTTTCTGAGACTTGCCAAGGAAATCTTGTTTCATCATTTCAGATTACAGGTTTGTGCAGGCAAACATGGAGATGTAACACACCTAGATGATTGCAAGGGGTTTAATTTGGTACTGCATAAAACCTGATGAAACACTGGCAATGTACTGTGTCAGAAAAGCACTTGCTGAGTGGTTTCAGAACTAGCTAATTCAGCAGTTCCTATGAACCCAGCGAGACATGGGTGAGATGGGATAAAGGGTGGATCTGGAGCACAAAGGTGAGCAGTACTCAGCACTGGAGCTGGAGGAGCCCAAGGCTGCCGCAAAGTACCAAATCACAGCCAAGTTTGTCAGATGGGATCTGCTCACCAATGCCATGCCTTCAGGGCAACCTAAAGCGAGCTCCCTGTGCCATCCTGCAGCAAACAAACAAAAAAAGCCTAGCACATCCTTGACTCCTTGCTGCAGGTGTGAGGGGAATAAACTAAGCAGGAGAAAGATGATTTTTACGCTTTGTGTACAGGATTGGTATGGTAGGTAATCCTCACTCTGAAAAGGCTGATGAAAAATCGCGGAAGGTAGAGAACCACAACAATTACAAGGGAAAAGTGCTTTTCATGGAAAGATGGAGGGTTCCGTCTGTTTAGCTTGTCAACAAGAAAAGTGAGAGGTGACTTGATTACAGTGTACAAGTGCTTTCCCAGGCAGAAAATACTGGGTAGTCATCACTTCTCTCAGCTTGCAGAGAAAGACAACAAAGGACCCAGTGGCTGAAAGCTGGAGCCAGACAAATTGAATTAGAAAATAGGCCCAGCTTTATAACCATGGAGGCAACTGCTCATTACGGCATGTGACCAAGGAGAGGTGATTCCACAGAGCAAGACCAGATGCTGTGCAAGAAGATATGCTTTAGCCAAACCTAAGATGTTTCACCCAACTCTGAGAAATATAAATGCAAGTTAGTAATTTCTAAGAGGTGACATTAAGTGGTCAAACACCTCCTTAAAAATAAACAAAAACCCCCAACCCCTCTTTAGTCTATTTTGCTCAATTCATGGATATCTGTCAGATTAGGAGAACAAGGGGAGATCTTTCCAGTCTCTGGGGGCTAAATAACGAGCCACTCATATTTAAAAGGAAAATGGCTAAGAATGACGTTTGTGCTAGCAGGACAAAATGGAAATCTCACATCTCTTGCTCAGTTCCTTCATACTGGTAAGTAATCGTGCAGCTTTCCTGTTAGTTAGGGTGTCGGGGAAAAGAAAATGAGAGACCAACTTTAATTAGATTGGAGATTGGATTGATGCCATTGCATTAAGCACTCAGCTCCATGGGTGATGAGCTCGGGATTAACATCCAGAAGGGCACCCTTGCAGGATTAGCCAGGGAAGGGGAGAGGCAGGCAGCTACGGGCATGAGAAGGGAGAACAGTCTGATGCAGGAACTCAGGGCTGGCACAAACCCCCTTGGCTGTGGGTGAGGGGCGATGGACAGGAGGCAGCACACAGACCTGCAATGAGGGAGGACAGCGGGGGAGTTGCCTTGAACAGGGGGGCAGGTGGCCAACAACGTGCAGGAAAACTGCAGGGAAGCTGGAAAGATGCACAGATGGACCTCCGAGCAGTAATGCATGAGCCCATCGACTGGGTGAAGAGAAGCAAAACTACTACCTGCAGAGAGTTTCCCCCCGCCGTCCTTTCAGAAGGGATTACAACTACAAAATCTGTTTGCGGTACCAGCCTCCCACTGCCGTCGCTGTAAAAGCAGTATGTCCCGCTGTGGAGAAGCCAAGCTGCAGGGAGGAGGTTGCACCTGGATCTCACCGGCTATTGCCACAGTGCTCCAGACAGCGTGGGGCTTCCCAGCAAAAACTGAATAATCCAGCACAGCGAGTGAAAAGCTTTTCAGTGCTCTTAACGGCTTCACTAAAACGTGAAGACAAAACACTTAACGCACCCCACCGGCTTGGACTTTCTTGACCCACTGTGGCATGGCTTTTGGGGAATAAATGAAGAGAAGTGGGAGTTTCAGGCAATGCTGGAGGTGAAAATAGGTTCCCTACTGACTAAACGTATGCCAAAGCTAAAGAGCTGCCAAAAGACAATGAAAGGCTCAAGCAACTCGAGTGATAAGCACAATTATTCCCTGTATACCACATGTATGTATAAAGGTACATGTGTTTATTAACTCTATTTAGGAGGTTAGTGTCTCTCTTAGGAGAGGTTGTTATTTTAACTGATAATTCCTTTTTTAATGTTATTTTAATTGACGCACAGAGGAAGGACAGAAAGGGAGCAACAGAAAGGAAGACAAGACAGTCCTACAAATTCACCCACAGCTCCTTGTTAACACTGGCAAGCTGCTCAGGAAAGATACTGTCTAGATGCCTGCAAAATGTCTTCTTCTCCAAAAGACCTGTATGAACTCTAATGCACAACTGCCAATCTACAGCAACTTTTGAACGCTTGATTCTAGGCAGCATCTGGTGGATGATAAAAGTTTGTTTCCTTGGTATCTTTCTGTATCAAGATACTATTTTGTTAATTGCAGAGCATGAAGTTAATTATAATGTAGAATTATGCACTGTGACATGAGGGCATTCATTTTGCCCAGAGTGGTGTTATACAAATGGGCAAGAGATTTGCTGCCGCAATCAGGCCTGGACGGTCAGTTATGGCTTGTGTTTTCCCACCACTGAGTAACAACAGTAATTACAATCCTGACTAATAGGAGCTACAAGTACAGATAAGAACCCACTTGGGCTTTAGAAGAAACAAAAATTTACTCAATGTAATCTGACAAGTGTTATAGCACAGATTAATTACTGCTTACTGCTTTTCTTTTGCAGGTACATAATTGCACTTCACAGGCTAGGTTTGGAGCATCCGATGTGTGCTTGGCCACCATGGAGATGGTCATTCTTTTGGTGTTTGCTTTCTGGAAACCAGTTTGTGCTTTTCTTCAGCTGCCAGCAGCAGGCCTGCAGCCACAGCACCGGCAGGTGACAGGGCCACTGCCAGCCCCCTGGCAAGGTTATGGCTGCAAGGTGGTCGTTACAGTGTGGGTGACACAGCGATTACTGCCCTTTCTTTGGGCAGATGTTGTGGCAAGTAGCAAGCAGCAGAGATGATCATGCTTCAGAGAAGTTTTCCACCTCTGGGGATGAAGGCCGTTACTAGCACAGAGTCGATAGATGCTCTAATGATCTTCTGGATCCAAGTGAGGGGCTGGTGCCTTGCCAGGGGGACAGATTTGCAGGGGGTGAAGGGTAAGCGGAGCCAGGTAGCCACCTCCCAGCGATGTGTGCGCTGCAGGGGAGTTTTTTCCGCAGATGTGTGTGGGCACAGCAGGGACGGCACCCACAGATCCAAGTCCAGTGGGTAATACTGTTCCCCAGTCACCAGGTGGGGCTGGATGTTACATAAGGGATTAATCTCTGTGCCTCGGTTGTGTTTCTTACAGATGTAAATAACCATAAATTACTGGGGTACAGAGGAGCACCCAGCCACGGTGCTGAGGAGAGGCCAACGCTGATGTCTCCTGAGCAGCCCCTTCCCGGTGCTCGCACAGAGCTGCCTGGAGCTGGCTCAAGGTCCCCAGCCCTGTGCTGCAGGTACCTACCTATCGAGCGACCACAAGGTTTGCATCCCACTTTGATGGGATGCAAAAAAGAAGCCATGCTTAGCTTAATTCTTCATTCAGCTCTAATAATTGGCTACAGCAAGTAATAGTTGGGCGCTGAATTAATTTTTTGCTGTCTCAAGCGCTGTACTTTCAAACATGTCACAAGACACATTGCTATTTACTGCAGGATTTGAAGTAGTTCTGCCAGGACACGTTGGCTTCTGTTGCTGCTTTTCAAAACCTAGACTTTATTGGCCAAATCAAGCTTTAAAAGCCCAAAGACTAACAGATGTGTAACAGATGTGGGTTTTTTCTTCAAAAAAAAAAAAATCCATCAGAAACTATTTGAAGTCCATCATTTGAAGCCCATTAGAAATCATTTGAAGTTGATAAACACAAATTAACATTTCCTATTAGTATTTACAGCAACAGCACCGAAACTGAAAAAGCTTATTTATAAAAATGAAACCAGATCCCACTGGAGGGGAATGCAAATTAAATAGCAGGAGTTAAAAGAAAGGTGGATTTTAATCTGCTAGTTAAATAATAATTAAAAAAAAATTAAAAAGCATTAATACCTTTGGACTGAGTTCTTTCAGATAGTGTAAGATTGTGTCCTGGCCTGCAGCCTATGACTTTCATCTCAACCCTGTGTCTGAGTCGGTGTCAGCTCCATAAGTCTCCCATGGGCTTTAACTCTTACAGCTGATACTGAGTTAGTTGAAGAAAGCTTTTTCTAAGGCAAAAGAAATAAAGCCAGGTATTTCTCTCACTCTTCCTTTTTCAAGTGAGTAAAAAATTTGAATTTTTACACTTTAATATAAGAAATCCAAATCTTGCTTTACTCTTTGTGATTTGATTTCTTGCTTGTTAAATATATGAATGCAAGTTGATCACTCAAAGTATATCGTCCCTCTCTGTGACCTGAAACAGGCTCATTTTAGTGGCAGGGTTTTTATCCCTCCATTTTCAGTTATTCACGGAAAGTTGCAAATTCTTGAATGGAGACAGTGTGTTCTGACTGCCTGGCCAGACTCCAGCTCAAGAGACCTCTGAAGCCAACATGACTTCCAGGTGCCAGGCAGAGCTCTTGGTGTCACCTGCATCTCCTCCTGTGCATGAAACAGAGGAGAGACAGCACAACTCCCTCGTCGGCTTCTGTTTCTAGTTTCAGACTTGCTCTTCTGCATAGATTCACATTATTAATGGGCTCTCTGGGGCACAGGCATCCAGAAATTAAGCTTTGATATACCCAGAAAGCCAAGAGTGCTGCCAGGAGTCGACACCCGATTCAGACCCCCAGTGACAAGGCTCAGTTTGAGATTTGGAGGTGATCCTCTGAGGTGGAGACGTCTCCGTCCCAGGGCGGCTTTGTGCTGAGTGGCCCAAGCCACCCTTAGGCTGGGTCCCAGAGAGACGTGAAGGTCAAACTGGAGATGTTGAAGGTCAAGTTGAGATGTGCAAAATAACAAAACCATCTAATTTGTGCCAACAACGGTCTTGGTCTTGCTGCTGCGTTGTGGGCAAGCGAGGTGTACCTGAGACTTATGCTGTAAAAACCTTGCACTCAACTTTTTTTTTTCCTTTGGAAAGTAAAGCAGGTTCATGAACTTCCCCAACAGCCAAGGTAAATAAACCCTTTTCTTTTTTAACACAGCTGCCTCAAATTAAAACATGCTACGGTTTTCTTGCTTCCTCTGGCCATTGTTTCACTGCGAGACACGAGGGAAGCGCCACACAGACAGATATTGCTGAATTTGGTTTTGCCTCATTGAATTTTTACGGATGGTTACCCTCAAAAAACAAACTATTAATAGGCCTGCGTCTGAATGCTCAACCACATGAGACTTCATCTGTTACATTCAGGCTGTGTTTTGATGGATTGCTATTCCATCAACTGAAAATCCTTTGGGCTATGAAGGATATAAAACAGTCCTACAACCACTTGCCCTAAAACTAGTATTTAAAATATATATCACAGGGGAAAACTGATTAGTCCATTAGAGGAGTGGGAAAGAAATTACACCATAGACAAAGAGAAAGAAATAGATACAATATTCTAGCAATATAAATCAATGTAAAACAGAAAACTCTTGAGATGCAATTTGCTGAGGTGATGCCAACAGTAGTACAGATTATTTTAATAGATTTTGTAACCACTGTTGTTATTACAGAGTTTAAATTACACTAAGCTATTAATGTAGTTTTTTGGGGGTAATTTACATAAAGAATGAGATAGGCTCCTAAAATTTTAGTTTGCTGCATATGCTTCTGAATGGGAACAAATTCCAAAGCAATTTAGATTTTAGAAGAAATTAGTGAAGCTGTCCTGTAATTATTGCTCCTGCTGTACATACCCATGTAAAAATTAGCCAGTAATGCTTATTTTCGCTCTTGTGCACAAACACACAAATTTTTGATTACAACATCAAAATCAATCTCTTCTGCCTTATCAGGTTTGTAGCACAGGATAAACTGATCTAAATGAAGTGACTCGTGATTTTAATTAGCAAGTAAGATTTGAATATCAGTTTTAAACTTGTATTACATATGTCCATAATTTAACAAAGAATGTTTAGCACTGTTTGTTGGAAAATTTGTAATGCAATTTTTCAACTAAATATAGTCTTTATGCTAAATTTGGTATTTCATATTCCCACTAAAAATGTATCTATGCACATTTCTGTATATGCATATTGCTAAGCACACATGTATTCATGTTCTATTTTTTTTCCTCTTTTGATACTTAATAGGAAAAAATTGTGAATCAAAACCTCTAAGAAAAAAGTAGAGAAAATTACAAATGTAAGTTTTAAAATGCTTTTTCAAAAAAAACCCATCTTACAGGTGATTATTACATATATAAATTTTGAAAACACATCTTTTTTTTTTCCTCAAAACCCTGCTTTGAATCTGCCCTTTGTGTTTGGCACTTGTGAAGAAAGCTAAGAGCGCCTGCAAAATTCATCAGTCTGGGAAATGACGTTATGAGGGTTCAAGTGACTCAAACACATAAGGAAAGGAAATGGCCAGACCTGGTTTTGGCTCTTCAGCAAAGGGAAGGCTCCAGGGGTTCCGAGATCCTCTGTGGGCTGAACGTGGTCTTGCTCCTGCTGGCAGCTGGGAATGGCGCCCACAGCAAAGAGCTCCCCTTTCCTGGACTCCACGTTGAAATCTGGCTGGAAGCAAGAGCCCCCATTAGCTCCGGTGCGTGGGCCCTGCTCTGTTTGGGAACCAGAGGGCGGTGTTCAAAGCTCAGCAGGTCTCCAAGAGGAAATCCCTGCTGGGCATTTCCCCGCTGACACGTGTTGCTCTGACCTCTTCCACTGAGATAGGCCTCCCCCTGGCGTAACACAGCATTTGCTGTGGGATTTGCATGAGGAACCTGAAGTGCCATTTACAGGCTGCCATGTTCCTCCCCACCTCGAACTTCCTGCTTTTGTACACCCCTTGCAAACGCCACACGAAGGGAGAGCCTTCAGACTTGCAGTCCTTTTAACCTCTTAGCAAAGCAAGGATCTATTCCTCCTCTCCCCCTGGGTTGCCAGCAGAATAATAAGCCCCACAGAACTAGTAACTCAAAGGTTTCGCTCTGAGTGAACCACAGCTGTGGAAAAATATATACCCCGGCTTGTTGGGCTGATGACTTCCACCTGCGTCCAAAACAATCATCCCTGTAATTCCCACTCAAGACTGCTTCCCAGCACCAACCTTAGCAGGAAACATCCCCAGAATTGAAGCCTGAGCTTGTCTGACATAGAAATGTGAGGTGGTAAGTATCCGAGTGTTCTCAGCCTGCCCTCAAGGAGGCAGGCAGGCACAGCGTGCAGTCTGAAGTACAGCACAGGTTGGGCAGAGAAGGACAAGGCCTCCTCCCCTCTCCTTCCAGCTTTCTTAAATGGTCTAGGATGTCCTGGCCTGTCGAAGATTTCTCTTCTTGCTGTAGCTAGAAATGGTTATGAAATGTTAACTCTTTGCTGCAAGTTCTTCAGTGCGGTGCTGGTGCTGCCTCTCCCCTCCACCTCTCTCATCTGGTGAAGTTATGTTTTGCCAAACAGAGCTGCAGTGGATTCATTAGCTGCTTCCAACGTCACAGCCAATATGAAGTCTCGAGAGCACTGAACAGTGTTGTTTGTACTCACTGACAGCACAGGTCTTCTGTCAGCAAGGCAACCCCCAGACCTGCTCAGCCAGGGCAACTTTTGGGTCTTAAGGTCAAAATCTGGAGGCTTAGTGAGCAGCGGCTGCCAATGGATCCTGTTGATGGAGCCCTCTCTTGTTATTTTAACACTGTGTCGTGCTGACCTGGGCTGTTGGACTAACAGGGTCTTGATAAACTCTCTGCTGGCAAAGACCCACCCCTGGTGATGGGGACAGGGTAGTGTATCCTGCTGTGCAATGCTACCCGGCTTGGCAGGGGGGTTGAAGGCAGCACACAGGAGGTGGGCATGGCCGGTGGTGCAGCTGCTGTAGGGCCTGTGTTACAGACCCATGTTGCACAGCCCAGTATTGACCTATCGCTACTGGGGTCTTCACACAGGGAGATGGTCTCCTGAAGCTGCTTTCATAGAACCATAGAATCATAGAATGGTTAGAGTTGGAAGGGACCTTAAAGATCATCGAGTTCTAACCCACCTGCCCTGGGCAGGGACACCTCCCACTAGACCAGGTTGCTCAAAGCCCCATCCAGCCTGGCCTTGAGCACTTCCAGGGATGGGGCATCCACAGCTTCCCTGGGCAGCCTGTTCCAGTGTCTCACCACCCACACAGTAAAGAATTTCTTCCTGATATCTAATCTAAATCTACCCTTTTTCTGTTTAAAACCATTACTACTTGACCTATCGTTCCACTCCCTGATAGAGTCCCTCCCCATATCTCCTGTAGGCCCCCTTGAGGTACTGGAAGGCTGCTCTAAGTCCTCTCTGGAGCCTTCTCTTCTCCAGGCTGAACAACCTCAACTGTCTCAGCCTGTCTTCATAGGAGAGGTGCTCCAGCCCTCTGACTGTTTTTGTGGCCCTCCTCTGGACCCACTCCAACAGGTCCATGTCCTTCTTATGTTGGGGGCCCCAGAGCTGGATGCATTACTCCAGGTGGGGTCTCACCAGAGCGGAGCAGAGAGTCAGAATCAACTCCCTCCATCATTTCTCAATCACCTTCCTCCATCATTTTGCACCCTGTCTCACGGCCAGTTTCAGCTCTATTGGGCAGAGAAGGGCAGCAGCGAGGGAGGATGCAGTGCCCCATTGAGGGAAGGGCTCCACGCCAATGTACGGGGCTGAGCCGAGCGTGCTGTCAGCACAGCAACAGCCCGGGGGCAGCTACAGCAAAGGGCTGCCCTGGACCATGGGGATGCAGAAAGCTGCTGGTAAAGGCACAATTTTAAAATTAAAGTGAGTTTCATCACTTCGCTGCTCCTGGAAGAGGTACTTGTCTTCTTAATGAGACGGTTCCCATGTCAGAAAGTCGCCTCTTTTAAAGTCACATTTAGTGCAAGGGGAATATTCCTGTCAGTGCTTCAGTTGCACTTGGTTGAAGACACCATCTGCTGCGACACTGGGCCAGATTGGCATTTAAAATGTCATTTAGACCGGAAAGCAACTGAGCTTGGATACTGAGGCAGATGTCATCAGCAAAGGTGAACGTCCATAAGTAAATGAGGTTGCTGATAAATGGAGTGAATTGCAAAAGCATTTACAGAGCACTCTGTGGAAGACTGCTGATTCCTCTGCATATGCTGTACATGCCTTATTCAATCTACCTTGGAAAAGCGACGTTACAAGAGATGTCAGCGAAATTCTGCATTTAAAATCCAGCATCTGTGGTTCCCGCTGATTAAAGCGGGATGAGTGGGTTTCTGTCCTCTCCAGAAGTGAGCTTGATGATACTTTCCAAACCAAGCTGCTGAGTCCTAGGCTTGCTTCTGCCCAGCCGGACAGGAGGACGAGCCCATTTTCCTGCATTTCTGTGGAGCATTGCTGCACACAAAGTTGTTCAAAACCGTTTGCTCCCTTAAATGATTCTGTTCTAGGTGACAAAGAAAGGACAAACCAGCTCTGAGGCCTCTTTCTTCAGCACATGAAGAGTTACTGCATCCCTCTCTGTCCCCGGAATACAGAGGCTCGTTCCCAACTGCACCTCCTGACGTGTTTAGGCTGCAATCCAAAAAATCCGCAGGACAAAGAAGGAAGAGGAATGAAATAGGTAGAAAACGCATTAAAAAAGAAGTAGAGGCTAAAACTAATAGAGTTAATTGCTCTACCCAGGTTTGTGCTCGTAGGGCATGGATAGACTAGTGTTAGTAATGAAGCTCTTCAGCAGCGCTGGGGGGAAACTTGGTTCTTAAGGTCAAATAATCCATCAAGATGGAAATGTTGAAAGAGTCCTTTCTACCTACGCTGCTCAATATGGCTCAAATTGCTTTTCAGCTGTGCTCGGTGCTTTTGTTGACTTAAAGTAAATTAAACATTATCCCTTCTTAATTAGATAGGTTAGGAGATCTCAGTAAGTGCTACTTCCTACTAATTTGAAGACTAGAACTAGTTTAAGGCAATTAAAGCTAAACCCCCACACACCTTTAAATAATGAATTAATACAGAAATTGATTTAATAAGGAACCAACTGGGGTTGAAGTGACCCAGTCAGGTGGGGACGGAAAGGAAAAGGAGCCAGCACAGAGCCAGCAGTGCAGCCACTGGAGTGCCTGTTAGGGAGCAAAGTAGGTTTTTTTTCTTCTGGAGAGGTTAACTGCAACCGTGTAACATATTCAAAACCCTTCCTAATTGTCTTTGACAATGATTTTTATAAGTCAGTGGATTGGGTGTAAACATCAAGGTGCTGGTAGTGGGGGCTGCGGGGGAAAGTGTATTTAAGATGGGGCAAAAACATTGCACGGGCAGAGGAAGAGGGGAAAAGAAGCGAGCAGCAGCCATGAGGACACCAAGGTGAGAGCAGGAGGGTGAGGAGACCCTCCAGCCCCCAGAGAAGAGGTCCTCCCCCAGCCCTGAGAGAAGCCCACACCAGCGCAGGTAGGTATTTCCCAACAGGAACTGCAGCCCGTGGAGAGCCCACACTGGAGCAGGTTTATCCCGAAGGACTGCAGCCTGTGGAGAGGACCCACGCTGGAGCCAGGCATGAGGAATGAGCAGTAGAGAGAAGCTGTTCCAGATCAATAAACCATAAACCCTGTTCTCCAGCACTGCTGTTGGGGGAGGTAGAGGAGTTGGGAATGAAGGTGTGAAGTTGAGCCTGGGAAGAAGCAGGGAGGGGAAGGAAGGTGGTGTTTAACATTAATTAATTGCCAATTAAAAGGAAAAAAAAAAAAAAAAGTCAAGTCCCTTTTGCCCATGATGGCAACTGGCAAGCAGTCTCCCTGTCTTGACCTCAACCCATGAGCAGTCTGTTTTCTCCCCCATCCAGTTGAGGTGGTGGAGTGAGTGAGGGGCTGGATGGGCATCCCACCACCACCAGTTATCTACAGACTAGACCATCAGATAGAGGAAGCCTTGCAGAGAGGGCAGCTCTGCTAAAAAAATGTTAGCAGGCTGGAATAACAATCAACCAACTGCAAGATACAGGAAAAAGCCACAGCCCCAATCAACTTTTTCAAATGTGAAATTGCAAACTTCATATTTTTGAGAATAGGTTCTAGTACATTTTACTTCTCTATCTCCCCAAAAAAGTGTGCATTCTCAAGCTTCCAAAGACCTTTAAAGTCTTGTCACAATAGCACAAACAGCCCATCCCAAACTCTTGTGAGAACATCTTCTAACGAACCTCAGTAGCACCGAAGCAACAAAAAAGATTTTCGTGACAGGGGTCACTCTGCTTCTGGCTGAGTTCCTTTAGGGGGTGAGATGTGCTTTGATTACTGCGGCCTTACAAGTTTTATATTATGTATTATTCCACACTGTAACACAGCAGTGCATGCATACTCATGCACAATGAATTTATGAATAAAAACTATAATCCTTGATTGGCCTTATTATTCTAACTTATAAATATTTAAAGAGATGGCTTCCTAAAATAGTACGAGAATAGTACATTATTTGCCATGCAGAAACTATAATAGGATAATGTTGAAGATAAGAATCCTGTATTTCAAATTTACATTTGTATTCCTTTGAATGGTACAAATGTGAGAAGTGACTGCGCCAGGAACGGTTATCATGCTAAAAAGAGTTTGAGAGCTGCTTACTTGAAGAGAAGAGCCACTGACAATACGACAAAAAGCCCAATATCTTGATGAGATTAAGACTTGTCGTGTATTCTGTCCTCTCCCTCTTCCCAATGTTTTCTCACTTGTTTGCCCCCCAATTCAATAAACAAAACCACAGCTGTTATAGGAGGCTTTTATTTTGAACAAAACCAGTGAAAATAAAATTTACACTGATAGCCAAAGCTGAGGCAAGTCACATTTGTTGTTGTTATTTGCTAGCTGTTGTAGGTGGGACCCACTCTTGTATCTTCTTGCGAGTAGTGGAGTAAGGTACGTACTGTCCGGGAGTGCCACTCAGATTGAATTTATGGTTCTCCCAGATAAACTTACGAGCAACTGGTGGATGAATAGTTGGAGGGTCATCTGTCATTGAGTGAAGCCAGCGATGCCTTAGGAGGAAAAAAGAGACATTGTTATTAACTAACATTATATGATCTATAACAAGCCTTCCTCCTGACTCCCAAGGGTTCTCCTCTGAAGAGTCATTAAGTAATTATTTTGAGAGGGAGGAAAAAACCAATTTCTATCCACTATGACTTTGAATGAGACTGCAGGATACTGATTTAAAGTAATTACACAAACATAACTGAAAAATAACAGTTTTGCTTCCAAGGAACTGAAAGCACACCTGAGTTTGACTTTCCTGTTTCTTTGTACATTTAGTATTTGTGCAAAGAGTATTTAATTGTCACACATTTGTATGGCCTGAAACAGCCAGCCAGGTCAAGGCAGGTGCTACAGATGACAAAATCACAAGGTTTTGTTTTGTCGTCTGGAGTTTTTTTGTTGGGTTTGGGGGTTTGGTTTTATTTTTAATTTCCAGAAAACTGCACTGCACAATTTCAATACCACCTCCAAAGCATTCATGAGGCTACCACTTGGGATACGGGTAAATGATGCAGATTCACGTAAAACAATCACGTAAATGTTTACTGACTGCACAATAAAATGATTAATACCCATCAGTAATGGCGTAATTACCAAGTGATTATAGTGATTATCCTTTACCTATGAACTAAATGTCAATTCTCCCCTGTGCAAACAACATTAACGATCAAGCAAATTATTTTCCATACCAATTTACTGAAACACTACAGCAGGGATCAAGTGAATTGATTTCATCCCTTTTCTATTTCAGTGCCCAAAGCAACTTTCAACCCTGAATAACATTTGAATTATCTGCCAGTGTACATGTATTCAATACTGCATGCACAGTTATGACAGAAGTGAGGTTATGACATTTTTTGCAAGCTTACGTATTTTTACTGAGGTAGGATAAAGAGGCTTCTGCTAATCAGCTTTGCCAAAAACTTGACCTAAAAATAAGAAGTCTTCTATTCCAGTTGTTATTAGAAAGCCTAAAAGTTGCATCTTCAGCCTTTAGCAACAAATCCAGCACACTTCATTGATATAGCAAAACAAAACCACAATAACAGCAGTGAGAAATAGACTGACAAGTATATTCTAAATCTGAAGAGCTCTACAGAAGGTTGATTATTTTTTCAGTCAAATAGCTTCCAGACATTTATTTCAGAAAAAAGAAAAGACCTCACAACTTTGGATATAACTTTAGTATAAAAATCTCACTTCAAAAAAAACCATGTCAGCCATATGTTCATTTTTTATCAGGAAAAAAACAAACAAAAACCCCAAATGAAAGCCACACGTTGTAGGACTAAGGACTGCCAGGAAACTGGCTTGAATACCAATCTGAATGGAACCATAAAATCCTTTAAAAGTAAGAAGAAAAACCTTGTTTAAAGATAAAGAATGGCCTCCTATGGGAAAAATCACCCACTCCGGAGTTTGAAAGTTATACATACGTTCAGATCAAGTGACCCAATGCAACGTGGATGGGAGAAGGATCCATCTCTTCCTTCCCTCACTCTCCTTTGTAAAGCTGGTAAAATTTGAAGTATACATTTCCCACTACTTCTATTAAAAAAGAAGATTTTGGGTAATGACTTCTGTCTGGAAGAAAGTGGCCCCACAGCACTACTAATCACATTGTGGTCTGAGGATACAAGAACAGGTCTTGCTTGATTTTAAACCTGGTATTACCAGGTTATTATTTCAGAAAATGCCCTGGCCACATTACACAAGAACTTGCTCTCCCAATTCATGCCCGTTAGAAGAATTCTGTGTACTACTAGTGGGCTTCACACTACCAAGATACCACACATCCTATGATGGCTAGTATCAAAGTTGGCAGAAAACTGTAAAACAGCTAACTTGACAGAGGTGGGATCGCATGCTCATAGCAATGGAGAGCCAGCTTTTTGGGTAACGCAAAGAAACACAGTTTGTGGCATGGGAGAAAGGGGAAAGAACAGTCCCTGTGTCCATATGTACATTCTGCCAACACTGACTTAAATACTGTGTTTCAAAATGCTTTGTAGTATCACTCCAGAGCAGCCTCAGTTTGTCAAACCCACTTACCATAACATACGGAGGGAACTTAAACACGCACATCTTCAGCTAGTGATGCTTCTGGTAATAATGGATAGGGATCCTGCAAACAAACCCCTATTTATGCACCTATCACTGCGCCTCATCATCCTCCAGCTCCCCCGAGAGTCAGGCACACCAAGAGGACAAACAAAAAAATTGTTTTCTTAGACAGAAAAGTAGTTACAAAGGTCCTGAAAGACAGGCTGGAGCAGGTGAAGAAAAAGAACTCTATTAAAGTTCAGTTAAAATCAAATAGATTTCAAGCTTGCATGATGTCTGGCACCTCTTTGGTTACAAGCACACTGACATTGTACACTCCTTGAAATGTAAGGAAAAATATCACAATATTAACTTACTCATTTAACTCAGAAGACAGAAAACAATAGTTTCATTCTGTCATTTAAACTATTGTTTTGCAGCTTTTCTAAATCTAAATATTCTAAATCTGTGAAGTCTTTTAAAATACAGTATTTTGAAGCAATTAATATATTTGCTCTCAGGATTGTCTGAGGTTTTATAACATCAATATAAAATCCGGCTCCAACTTAAATAGATCAGCAAAACCGATCCTTAAATCCCATTTTTACCCTGAAAAGTAGAAATAAAATTGCTCAGCTACAAGACATATCAGTACAGTCACAGATACCAAAATAGCTGAAGAGATTTAAAAAGTTTGTTTAGAACTCCATCCACTATTAAGTACACTTTGACTTAAGAGTTTCAGGGCTTAAGCCTGGTCACAACAGATTCCCCTTAGGAGCCCAACATGGGACTTATAAAAGCATTTTGATTTGCAAAGAGCGTTCTCTCAAACAAAAGCTCCCACTCTCCACTTAAGCAAAATATGTAAGGACGGAAAACTTTATTTTGGGAAGACTTTTCCCTTGACAATCTCCCTCAAAGAGTCCTTTGAAGCCCTGATGTCTCATAGACTGTACTCCCAGATGCTCAAGAAAAGCTTTTCATGCACTAGATTGAACAGCATGAATAAAGAGATTTGACATCTTGCAGATGGCCAGATTTCTATACGAACTGCCTATGAATCCATGGATGGAAAAACAGGATTCAAAAGCAATTAATGACTTAAAACCTACAAAGAAGCAGACAATTTACGCAGAGCAAAGAAAATAAGGAGGATAGCAGAAGCTCTAAAGAGACTGAAGCAGCTTCCTGAATCGCAGAGCAGAGTCACTACCAAGCAGACTGAGGACAGTAAAGCCTCCGGGCTTTTCCTTGGGTAAACAGATGAAAGACACCTCAAAACATCTTCAAACGCTCTCAAGACTACTAAGAATTTTCTTCCAAGTCTTAGACAAATATTTAAAAGCAAATAGATTTCAAACTGAAGCTACAAGGGACAGGAGCCAATTATATGATGTACAAGCTGTCAAACAAGAACCGATGCTACACAAACTCCGTAGCTACTACCATATGTGCATCTGCAAGGTTCAGGCACCATCTATGTAAGTTCAGGATGTTTGCCAACTTGGTAGCATCCGCTTTTTTCAACAGGTTAACCATGCCACAGTAAGACAAAAGAGAAGTGAAGATGTGTGTCATGGTCAAAGGGCAGAGAAGAATGGGAAGAGAAGGAAAAAAGGGACAAGAAACATGTGTTTATTTGTTTACACATGGGAGGTAACTCTGATTTCCCACGCAAGGTACGATAAGATATCATTGCATAGTAATGAAACAGCATCCCACTTACCTAAAAACACAACACTAGCATTTAATTTAGTCATAAAACCCACAAATTTACTGTGAAGATACTGAAAGGATGGAAATTTTACCCCCCCTTTTCTGTTCATTTTGTTTTGTTTTCCTTGGAGGCAGATTTGAAAAGCAGCAGTTTTATAGAATAGCAGCACATTTCTTTAAATTTTTAGTATGTTAGCACTTTAAGTCTGAGATGCTACATTGCTCCCTCCTTCAGCTGTCAGATCAACTAACAAAGAGGATACAGATTATTAAACTGAAGTTAAATTTGAAATATTTCATTGTATGAAGCTAGAACTCCTGAAGCTCCTTCCAAAGATGTCAGATTTGCACCACATGGAAATAAATATCAAAAGTACAGGGCAGACATTACACATAGGTAGGACAGTGCTGGTAAAAGGAAGTGGCCTTGCAAATGGCGAAAACTATTATCAGATGGCAGTTCCTCTTTCTCCACAAGACGTTAACATATTGAAAGAGCAAAATGACTTTTAACTAGTTTGTATACATAAACACCAGTTGTCAATTTGTTTTTGCAAAGTATTTGGCCAAAACACAAACCAAATTACATTAAACTAGACAAATGGTAAACAAACAGTGTGTGGACAGTCACAAAAGGCTTTGAGTGATGCAAGAGAAGCACACCTAGCATCTAAGACATCAGGCCTTGACTTGCATATGTACTCTCAAAGGGAAGCCTTACTCCACAGCATAGCCCTGCTGAAAGTGGAAAATTGGGTTCCAAGTTGCCCCGTGCTCAGTGGGCTCAAGCTGACCTCCCGAAAATCCTCCAGATGCAAACTTGTGCTCTTTGAAATTTCAGCTACAAGAGTATCCTGAATAGCAAATAAAAGCCTATGGCAGAAATAAGCAGATACATAGGGAACTTTTGCATGAGATGTGAACATAACCTGAAAATCAAGGCTGATATAAAAAAACATAGGGGGAGAAAATGCTACACTCTCCTCTGATCCCAAACAGATGAAGCACAGTAAGATACTCAGTTACTTACTCCCCTGACTTGGTTTCAGTGGAAATAACCGACAAACCCTTAATTGTGAGGGCCAAAGAACCTAGAATACAAGTCTGGAAGGGATTTAGACACAGCATATGCTTTAGACCCAGAGAAGTATCAGCTACATCCATGTCACTCCCAGCAGATGCCTCCTTAATTTGTTATGGAGTAGCTTTAATACTGGCTTGCTCATCTTCCCAAACCAAGTTATGCCAGTGAAGATGAGTAGCATTTTTTAGTGGCAATGATAGTAATGTCCAATCTGTAACACTTCCTCCGTAACTTAAACGTACTGCTTCCTATTCTACCCATCTACCTGTGGCAGATGGACTATGCCTTTCCCTTCTACAAGAGATTAAATGCTTCAAGATTACATCCATGGTCATTTCCTCTCCTTTTTAAGCAACACCAATTCTTTCCAACTGTCCTCAGAGGTCTAGTTGTTCTCGCTGCTCTTCCCTGGGCTTCTTCCACTGGTCTATGTGTCTGTGTTTGGTTTTTTTTAAGAGCATGGTACCAGAACGGAGTGCTATACTCTATATAAATCTTCCTGGTAATAAGCAGAAAGGAAGAGTCACTTTGCATAACTGCAGGCAGTAATTCTTTCTACTTCTCAAGACGGCACACTTCTTTCTCAGCACTATGATAAAGTGGACTTACTCAGCCTGCCATCCCCATAACACTTAGATCATCCTGCAGCATGGCCCGTTGCTCTCCTCCTGCGCACCATAAAGTAAGAGGCTGTAGGTGCCAGAAGAGCAGAGTCCTGCTCTCTGTCTCTGCACTCAGCCATATAATTTCACTCCTTTTCCTCTTGTGATCATGATGTGAGACAATGCAACTTGCTACATTGCTAAATTTACGAGTGCAGATAACCTGCAGCTGGTAATAACATTAATGGAAAAAGCAGCACTGAGCTGTTTGATTCATCTATCTATATTTTACAGCCCTAACATTTCTCTTCCCTGGGCAGCCTTTGATTAAGGGGGAAAAAAAGCTAACTCTGCTTTAAGCACACTTCCATACTAACAAACCTGCCTTAGAACATTTCACCTAGGCTTCAGCTTGCCTGTGATCCAAGCTTGCTTCTACTGAGCAGGTGAGAGAGTGGATGGAGAGAACTATAACCCATAGAGACCTCGACATAGAAAGAGAGCAGACCACGTTATTATCAAGAAGGATATATTCAAGATAGCCAGTTTTTACTATGAAAACTCTTTGCCTGCGAAAATACTTTTGGTACCCTGACTAGTACTTACAAACTGCCCAGGGATTCCCAAGGAGTCACATGTTCCTCTTAATCTTAGTGCTCACATTTTCTTCCCTGAAACCTTTCAAAAGCTTTTCTACAGAGCCAAAAGTATAAAACATTAAACCTGCAAGTCATTTACTTCTGTCACCTTCCTGCTTGGTTTTTGGTTATTTTTGAGCAAACAGAAAAACGTTTTGCCTGTAACGTGTGCATCTGCACATAAGTTGTGATGACGTGATTGTGCAGCGTATGCCAGTTGTATAAAACAGTATCTGTCACCTGGGGCTCCTGGAGGCGATTTGCTAACTGTAGTATTTTTAGGTTGAGAGATAAATGAATGAGGAACAAAAGGTGATACTGGGCCTTCTAACATAACAGTAAAATGGAAATGAGCTCAACAGCCCAACGATTAGAGCAATTCTGTAATGCAGACTTCTATGAAAGTGCTAAATAGAGTGCACACAGACATTGGGACAAACGGATTTACCTTTTATCATTTCTATGTTCACAGAGCACAACCCCATCAATGTGTTCAAAAATGAAAGCACTGAGTCCCTGCAACCAACCTGCTCTGAACAGCAGATGAAACAAGTATTTTGGCTTTCGTAACTGTCTAACAGTGTAAAAGATGTCTTTGTGGAGGAAAAAAAATGTGCCAAATATCTTGTATAGCATTACAAGAAGATTAATGCTAATCATTCCCAATGCAAGTATTGAGGGAGTTTAAAAAAAAAAAAAAAATCTAATTAACTTGTCTCCAAAGTAGATATCAATGTCTTAATTTTGAAGATAAGAAAAGAAAACCCAGAGTAACAAAGAGGTTAAATAACACAACCAAATCAGAATAAACCACAAGCCTACACATTCTGGTATGGCAACATTTTAAAAAAGCAACAGTCTCAATTCCCTGTATAGCAGACATGTCAAAACAACTCTCTTGATTTCCTTCAGGCTGTGATTTCAGTACATCCGTTGTCAAAAGACATTACACCAATTATTTCAGAATACTGAAAATATTCAGTAGTTCCTAAAAACGGTACTACAATGTGTTATTACATATGAGATGTCTTTTCTTGCTGCTTTTTCCTTTTCTCCAGTATCTGATAGAAGGTAAAGGGTAACTAAATGAATTAGCTTTTTTTTTTTCCAGATAGTTGTCTTCAGAACTTTTCAATATACCAAAATGCTTTTTCCCAATTAATCATGCATGAAATGCAAGGTTGACCTAATGGTATTTCAAAAATCATTCATATTCCACAATTCTGAAGGCACACGACTGCATGCATCTTAGTGTATGCACCAAGATACACAGTGTATTTAACAACCAGAAACAGGGAAAAAAACAACTTCTAGTATGACTTATACTGAAGAAAAAAAAAAAAAAAAGGAAGAAAGTTTCTCCTGCACATCTGCTAGTGTTCTCCATAATTTCCACGAAAACAGGGTAACTATACATACAGTAGGATTTTTATGAGTACTACAAAAACATTGCAAACTAGTTAGCATTACTATTTAAAAAAAATGGAAAATCTGAAGTCTCTAGGTTAGCCCTGGTCTTAAAACTTGATTTTCTTAGAAGTGTCATCTTTAGGCATGACAGCTGCAAAATCTTTTCTGAAAATAACACCAGCATAAACAATGTAGTAAAACCTGCTTCCACCTGCAGAGGGTATAACAACATATCCCAAAATGCTCTACTGAGCTGAATTAACTAAAACGTAGAGTTGAAAATCAGTGTTTAGAGGAACTATTCAGATCACAACTCAGCTGTTACAATGGTACTTTATATGCTTCCTAGTTGACTCAAGGATGACAAACTTGTCTCAAAGTTACATCTGTTGAAGGGAAGGATAGTACTTTATTAATTTATTTATTTATTTATTTACACCTGACAGGACAGATACAGGACCAAATGAATCTTTGTTATCAGAAATAATTTCACAGAATCTAATTTATTTCCAACAAGTTTCTGGACTAAAAATACCCAGTCGTTTCCTGCATAGCTGCACAAACCCTGTGTTAAAATGACAGCAACTTGTACAATATATTAAGTCTCAATTCACAAGTCTATACCACGTTAAAAATTTAAGACTGTATGTCATCAGAAGAAGAAAACCCCAAAAAGCAGAGCCTTAAAAAACAGCATTTATTCCCAGTCAAAATACTTCTATTTTTAAAGATGTATCTAAACAGTCCAGAATTACAGGTCAGTGATTTAGATGTGTCACAAAGCTCGGATTCCTACATAAGAATAAATATCTACGGTTGCCATGGGATATACAAATTTATTAGCAATTAAAAAACCCCAACCAAACAAACAACACAAACCCACCCTGAAGAGTATTGCACAACTATGTTTCCTGACAAAAGTAACTTAGAACACAGGACTGTTTATCCTTTCATGTCCCATTGCACTGACCAGTCTTGAAAACAATGAAACATTTACAGTTTCTTCTAGGGCAATTTTTTCCACATTGATAGGAAACCAAGTTTTTCTACCTCACTAATTTGTATGGTCTAAACAAGCTACTTAATCCTAGAAACACGACTTTAATACTCAGGAAGAAACCCTTTATCATGGTTTGCCAGGTCACAATAAACAACACATAAGCACGAGCAAAGAAAAAAAAAAACAACAAAACCTGTGCCTCAAAATAAGGAAAATCTTGAAAGCTGCCACAGTCTAATAGTAAAAGGATAAAAACTAGAAGCAAACAACAGTTACTACGCAGATAACAAGGAACAGCCCTGCACTGGCAGGAATGTGCTAGTTTTAGAGACTCCGTCGTCACTTCTAAAAAACAATACCATTAAGCTCTTACTGGAGAAGACAGAAGAAAAGGCACTAACTGCATTAAACGCAATTTTACAGCTGGGAAAATCTGAAACAAAATTGACTACCTAGACAGTCTACCCACGCGTTTCTCAAATGTTCTAATGAGAGCCACAATTTAGGAGTTTAGATAATCAATCTCAGCCTTGGCACAGAACATCTATCACAGGAAGAATAAAAGCCAGCATTCATCAATGTTCGGTATACCCAAGCACCTCTTATTTCATATCACCTTTCATTGCTTTGTGTCTGAAGTGCTATTCATATTCCTCAAGATTCAGGTAGAAATTGTTTTTGCTAGCATACACTGTTATTTTATTTGGTGTGTGTTTTTCCTGAGTTATTTAGGAAGACAAAAAAAGTATTAACAGCTGTGTGGCCAAGCCCTCTGAAACTCAAGGTTGTACAGAATTATTACTGAAGTGCATGAACAGAAAATAAAACCTTAAGAAAAATTATAGTCAAGTAGCAGTCAACATATAGAGCATCCTGGCCCTTTGCTGTTCATCTTGTGGAGTATCAATGCATATCAATTGAAACAATTATACTGCTAATGGCTGTGGATTAAGGAATGTTGTTCCATCGTTGCCTTACGTTCTTTAGGCTTTTGTCTAGAACGGATAATGAAAATAATTTTTCTACCTCTGGCTGCTCAATGCTATCATAGACCTTGTCAAAACATTAGGATGGAATCACAACTAATAAGGAAAACTGGAATACTGGCTTGACCTGATCAAGCTGGCTGGCAAAAGGCTTTTCTTACTCCAGGAAGCAGTGAGTGCGACTGTCAGGACGGTGAGCAATATAATGTTATGAATGCAGTTCAAAATTAAAAGTAACAAGTCTGAAATCTTCTGCTCATATATATGATAGCTGTGTCCAAGAAAACTTAACTACCGTAAAATAGTTGTTGTTTTTTTCCTAATCTTCTGCTTTGTAATACAAGAAAATATACAGGCAATAACAGAATTGGTATTATTAAACTAAATGGTTTACCATTCAGGAGGCACCATACTTCCATCGACTTCCCAAAATGTATTTTTGCCATTCATTTCATCAGTATAGACTACCCATCTGTGTCGACCTTAAAAAACAAACAGAAATAGTGTATTAGCTCAAAATAATAAATGATTTTCATATAAAGTAGAGAATTCCTAAAAACACAAGGAAAAGTATTTTGAATAAAAGTATCTACCATTATGGGCACTTATTTCAAAGTCAGTACAGTTTTTATTTTTCTAAGTCTTCTGTATCTCCACTGTTACTGTATTTTTACATAGCTAAATCTAACACTCTCATGAGGAAGCAAGTATTAGCTATTGTGTAAACAATGGGAAACATGAACTTACAAAATTTTCAGACAGAAAAAGAGCTTTGGGGATTTTTCCCCCCTTTTAGGAGTCATCTTTTCCAAAAGGACACTGCCATCAGTAACCTAAGATTAAACTAAGTTTCAGCCATGGAAAACTACCACACAATGTTTACCAGCAACTGCTTTCCTCAGGTACCCTACAAGTTAACTTACAGTAAGCAGAGCTTGACCTAATCAGTGTGTCAATTGCTTACGTGTCACCTTCATTGTTTTATGTGCTACCTTTTTAAGTACACTACAATTATTTAAAATCCCATTACTTAAGGTAATAGGAAACTTAAGCTAACCTGTGTTTCTTTGCCCTGAAGTGATCATATAAATAAGTACAGCTGTGAGGCATTTTTAAAGACAGTTCTTTCTCCCCCCCACCTGTTAAGCTACCAGCTTTTAGGTCAAGGACCAAACTCAGCTCTCAATCCCATTACCATATAGGCACACCTACATAGAAAGCACCTGACTGGCTTAGATTTATCCCATATTTATTATGTCAGATTGAATATGTTTGCAAATGAGTTGAGGGAAGCAGTAGAGAGACAGAATATGTCAAACCATTTCTATAAGCCCCCTCTCTTAGACTCACACAAGTCAAGTGCAAGGAAGTTGGGCAGACAACAAGTTCTATTTCACCAGCAGAAACTACACAATCCATAGGAAGTTGGCCAGTCAGTCAAGAGGAGTTCACATTAGCACACATACCAAAGAAGTTTCTTTTGTCTTCATAGTACTTGTTTCCATATTTGTCAGTTCCTATCAGCGTACCAGTCTTCAAATCATTAACCCTGTGAATTCCCAAAACAACAGTTTCAGTTGACATCATCTTAGAATGAAGTTGTGATAGATGTTTCTTAGAGGTTGGTAAAAATATGTAATGAAAACTCTTAAACAGATATATGTAAAGCTATTTAAAAAAAACCACTCAAGCTTAAGGATTGCAAAACATAATCACCATTTCCTACAACTAACGTCAGCATGACTTTACTGTGCGCCCCACTGACAGGATAATAAAAGTCATACAAAAGGGCTTTGGGGGTCTATTATTTATTTAAAAGCTCTTTATAGTGGAAGATAAAGCAACTCTGCAATATAGCACAATTTAACACCCACAGATCCGTAAATACTGTGGAAGGGAGTCCCAGAGACACGTTAATTCACTTAACTGAAGATGTTACCATCCATCTCAACTATTTGTTACTACTATTTCAGCTTGAATTGCTGTGGAAAGTGGTCAGCACTGAAGCAGCTCAAAACATCTCACAGGTCTGTGTGGGCACTAACCTCCAGGAGAGGAATAGTAACATTTGTAAGGTATACACCAGTTTCAACTCTTTAAACAAAACATATTTTAACATCGCTGTACATATCAATAATTAAACTGAACCTATGATTTACATTCTGTTCATAAAACCTTAAAATAACTGACGTGCTCTCTTCCCTCTATATCTGCATCTTTGCTTTCCTTTTTACTGACATTGATCGCAGCCAGAATTACATATGGAAAAGTTTACTCTCAAAGATTTCAGTTGTTTATAGTATAATTACACACACTCTCAACTCAGTCCCAGGTGACAGAAGAGATGTGCACATGCATGCTTCCTTAGCTAGGAACTGACAGATAAAGTTTTTTTGTTGTTTTTTTTTTTCTTCCCACAGTCCACAAAAGCAATAAGGACTCCACCAAGTACTCATTTTAAACCTCTGTGGTCACAGGTGGAAAAATCCTCTGATGCAGCTCTCCTCTGTCAAGGAAATGCTCAAAGATCCCTGGGTCAGCTATTCAAGCCTGAGCTCCCAGCTGCAGAAAAAGAAGAGCCATTTCACTGCTGCTCTCCCTTCTTTCTTCCCCTCCCTTTCTTGTAAGGGTTCTTATGCCCTTGTCCTGACTTCATAACCTGAGTACTGCTATCAAACACTAAGATGTATTTATAGCTTCCAGACTACATTTTCCAGCCGTTTTTACTGAGTCTTGACTAAAGAAGGATGTTTCCAGGCACATACGTTCTTAATAATTTGACTTCTACTGCATAAAACCTGTTCCAGCCTCCTTAGTGGGGAGCACATAGAGAAAAGCAGGGAAATTCTGAATAAAACCCTTACAGAGGAAGAGGCTCCTGACTTGGCAAAATCATTTTTCTAAGTTAACAGTAGTTACTTCTTACACACACCAATTGTTGCAAGAAAGGTACATCTTGAATACTCTTCCTGTAAGCGCCAAGTCTATTCCTTCAGCTGGGACACAGGATTCAACAGCTCTAGAAGCGGATGAAGGGCAGCAGCTGTTTGTTGCTTGTACATTTAGGAGAATCAGGTGCAATTCTCCACCTAGCACATCTCTCTTCTAACTTTCGTCTTCTGGAAGGAAAAGGAGAGTGCTGCCCCCAACCTTGCTCCCTTTTTCTGCGTAGCAGAAAGGTGTCAACACAGTCTGAGCCTGTGACCTTTGATTCGCAAAAGCTCCCTGAGAAGACCTTCATTAAGATGTGCTTAGGAAGAGGTACTCAGGTGAAACTTAATTCTCAAACTCTTCCACGCTTTTATTTCCCCAGCTCCATTTCTTCTTGAGAACTGCCAGTGTAACAGGTACAGCCTCAGAAGGGAAACAAAGTGGAGAAATCAACTTGGGGGGGATGAGAGGAAGTAGTAATAATAGTAAAATACTAGCCGGGGAAATCATATATGTCTTAATTTACACTGCTTAACAGCTTCAAATTTCCCTCTGCAAAATTTTACAAGAAGGTCTATCTGAGCTGCTTTCTACAGTGGAGGCAGGAAAGCCAGAAGTTGCCTGTCACCACAGCTAGGAATAATATAAAGACAAAGTCAAATCTGAGACCTCTCAAAAGTCAAGCTGGCTTCAGAAAAGCATAGAATATTGTGCCACAAAACAAATGAGAAAATAATTTAAAATGGATAATAACTGTAAAGGGAGCGATACATTGACTGGCAGGAAGATGACAACGTGCTCAGCTGAAAGAAGAGCTAATCACAGAATCACAGAATCTTCTTGGTTGGAAGGGACCTTTGAGATTATCGAGTGATTGAAGGTTACTAGTGAAGTTCCAGTGAAAGAATGTTGTTGTCAGTAGCCTTATTTAACACTTTACAGGGTTCCTAGCCAAAACAAAACAGAAAACCCACCCCCAAAAAGCACAGGGGTCTGACAGATTATGACATTACCATACAGAGGAAGGTCACAGTAGTACAGGACATTCTGTACTGTCCTCAGGGCTGGAGTGATACCACCAGAATGAAGTTCAATGGCATGAAGGTCATAGCACAAGGTGATGCACCTGGAGACTAATAAGATCTGAAGCACTGTGTGCATAATCACAAGAAAAACATCTGGATGTCACAAGGCAATAAGGAGCTGTCAATGAAGTGATGTGTGGGAGAAAAAGACAAGCTGATCCTAGGATGTCCCAGGTGAACTGAGCTGTCTTCAGTGAACAAAGCAAGTACTAAAGCCACTGTACGGAAATAGTGATGAAGCCCAATCAGCAGCTCTCCAAAATATTATGTTTAACTGTTCAAAACAAATCAGTTTAAACCACAAGAAGTAACAGACAAAGGGCCATTACGATGACTGGAAAAAAAAGTCTTCAAGAAGGCTCAGAAAGCTTGGCTTGTTTATTCTAGTGTAAGAGAGCCCTTGATATTTAGCAGGGAACTCCACTTTTGCAAATCCTCCCTATCCCATGCTCCTTCCCACTATTAATTAACAAAAAGCTTTTTGTCTGTGTGGTCAAGACAACATTCACTGTACCCTGAAGAAATGTTCCGTTACTTTTCCAAGACCAGCTACAAAGATAACACAGGTTACTGACACTGTTGAATTTGGATCACGTACCACTCAGACCTCCACCCTTTGTTTCATCAAGGATCTGAATTAAAACAAGAGTACCTTAGGAAATCTGCAGCTCCTCCTATTTGGGAGGAGCTTCAAGTACACTGTGTCACAATTCAAAACACTCTTCGCAAGGTAGAGATGAGATGTGAGTGGGGAAAAAAAAAATAGGAGAAAGTTTAATGTGGATGAGTGCAAGCTTCTGTGCTTGGGGAACCAAGTACACAGGCACCGCTGGAAATAAAGGCTGAGACTAATTCTGCCAAAAATGCCACTGGTGCTAGAGGGCACCCAGAGCTGAGCACAGGTCAACAGTGACAACCCGCTGCCGAAGAGAGGCGGACGTATGGCTTGAAGTGTTAAAGAATTACAGCCGGTGAGGCAGATGAATTAATTCTCAGCTTTACACGACAGGATCCCAGCAGAAGGACGGCTTTCAGATCTGCACACTGGGCAGCCCAAACAAGCCGCTGCCAACCTGAGGTGGTCCAGAGCCAACAGCCCTCGGGCCAGCACCATGGCAGCCGGCCGAAGCGCAGGAGGTGGCAGAGCCGTCCGTCACCACGGCGGACACGGCCTGTGACAACCGGGCCAAGAAGAAGGGCTGAGGTCGGACATCGGGAGCCGCACCGCCCCAGCGCAGCGCACGGAGGGCTGCGCCCAGCGGCCTCCTCCTGAGGCCTGGCCCAGCACCGCAGCCAGAGGCCTCATCCCGAGGCCTGTGGCCCCCGTGAGGCACAGGCCACCCACCGCCCCGGCGCTGCGGTGAGCGGCGGAGACCGCCCCGTCTCGTCCCGTCCCCTCAGCCCCGCGCCGTGAGGGGCAGGGCGCCCGCCGCCCGGCCGCCACCCGCCAAGGTGACCCCGCGGGGTAGAGAAGGGGGAGTGAGGAGCCCCCCCACCGCCTGCTCCGGGAGCGCCGGGCGCCCCGTTACCTCAGCAGCTGCCACAGGGCGCCGCGAACGCCGCCGTGGCCGCCGAGATGCTTCATGGCCCGCTTCAGCACCTGCACGTACTCCGCCATCTTGCGGCGGTACCGCCCGCTCCCGGCGCCGCCGCCTTCCCGGACCGCGGCCGCCCCGCCTCCCGCCTCCCGCCCCTCGCCGGGGCAGCGCCGCCTCGTCCGCCCAGCGCCCGAGGGCGGGGGGCAGGGTTGAGGCGGTGTGTTACCGCCCGCCATTTGCTTGCTGGTTGCCCAAACACGACCCCGGCGGGACCGGACGCGGCTTCGGGTGGCTGCCTGGGCCGCGGAGGCTGGGCCGGTTGGACGCGGCCTCTGGGGCCGTCCAGGCCCGCGTCCGGCTTGGATCAGCGCCACCGTGGCTCTCCCTGGCCTGCCACTGAGAAGGGGTAAGGAAGGGGATTTACAGCCCTCCGGGCAGCCCCGGTGCCGCCCTGCCCAGCTGCCGAGGACGTTACTCCTGATCCTGCAAGCGGCTCTTCAGCCATCCCCTCCTGCTCTGTGACCCGCTCCGGTGGGGAATGTGGCTCCATCGTCCATGTTAACTCTCCTGCAAAGAGTCGTAGGCTGCAGTTAGATGCCCCCAGCCACCTTCTCATAAGGCTGTAGGTGCAGTTGGCCATTGCAACAACCTTCTGCTGGGGCAGCATGGATGGGACCCTGATACCTCAGGTAGCGCCTCACCAGCCGAGGGGTTGATAGTTTCCCTGGACTGGCAGAGCACCTTTCTCCCACTTTGTGGTAACAGAGCAACTGTTCACAAGTATACCCAGCAGTGAGATCCTTCTTCTGGCCTTTGTTAAGGTTGCTGACGGGTGTTTTCTGATGAAGGCTTCGACTTCCAATCTGCGTAGTCTAGAGCCATAAAAAGAGCATTTGCCTAGTGCTTACATGTGAAGGTAAGCAAGAGACAGGAAACTTAAGGATGGCAAAAACCCCCCCTTTTTAATAGAAATGTCTATTGTCTGTCCTTTATTTCACGCAGGTCAAAAGGCCTGTGATGAGAAAAGAGTTACCAAGACTGGCAGTGGGGAGTCCAAGATTGCCTACATCAAAAATTAGGAGAGGGGAGGTGATATGTCACTCCATGCCCACCACCCACATCATGTGATGGTCAGAGTCTTAACAGTCTTGCTTCTCCCTGGCTTTTCCCAACTCTGGCAGGCCATTAATGAACGTGTATTTCTTACTTCATTCACCTCTCCACCCCACCATCTCCATCCCGTCCCACTGCCTTCTGGTTCTGAACCATCAGAAATAAATATTTTTGATTGCCCTACTGTGGATGTTGGGAGTACTTTAATGCTGTCCCTGCAAGGCTGGTCTGGCATGGTGCAGAAACTACTTCATTGACCTTCACAAGGCTGGGACTACACAGGCCAGCCAAAAATAGATCCATGGTACCTTGTCAGAGCAGGCAGGACTCAGAAAAGCACCTGGTAAACACATAATCAGGTCTGCAACCAGCACTGGCTGATCAGTGGAGCCAAGCTGTCAGTACCAAGATGCCAAGCTGCAGGTGGGAGTTGACACCATTGGAAGCAGGGATTTAGGAAGGGACAAAGCAGGAGCCAAAGTGAAAAATGAAGTAGGTGGTGTTAAACCGGAAGGAAAATGAGGCTGGGAAAAAGGTCTGTCAGCCAAGTTCACAGTGTGGAAATATAATACCCATTTCAATGTAAAGTCTAGTGGTCCCATTTTGAACACAAGTGATTTTGTGTTCAAACGCAAAACACGAGCCCTGCTGATTCAGTGCTCTGCCCTCTAACCACAGCATCTGTTTTGTGGTAAGTCTCAGGCTTCAATACACTTGTGGCAGGTTATTTGCCTTTTCAAAATCAAATCTTTTAGAAAATTTATTAAATATATTAAAATATGCTCAAGTAATTGTACATTAGCAGGCAGAAAACCAGGGAGGAACATGTACAGGCAAAATTCATTTGTTGTCTGTAACTTCATACACAGAAACCATTTTGATATAAACTACTGACGATGGAGTGTAAAATATGAAAGAAATGTAGTTTAAATTAGGTCAGCCAACTTTTGAAGCATTGAATAGGTTCAACTCTTGAACGAATTTCTAAGCCTATTCCTGATTCATGTAACTTGGATAATTTTCATTGACTGAGAGTATAATTCCATGAGCATTTTCTCTGCTGGCAGTGAAATAACATTACTTTTTTCCCAAGGGTTAGAATTATCTGGATCACTTCACTGATCCATGTGGCACCATTGTTCTTAGACTGAGACCACTGTGGAGGATAGGGCATTGTGAAGCAAAACTGGAAAAAGGAGTCAACTTATTAATGTGGCTTTGATCCTACAGAAGATTTTGTGGAAATACATTCTTAGTAGCAGGACCATTTTACAGCACCTGTGAATTACATTTTGATCTTTCTTTGTATTATTTTTTTTGCCATTAATTGGGTCAAGTGAGAATTTGATTAGCTCGTAACTGCTCAAGTCCCATCACATCTACTTACACTGCTTTTGTTAATGCATTTGGTCACCGAGCATGAGAAAAGAATCCTACTACTGTGTTCAGAATTCTCCCTGAACTCGGTGCAAATGTCACGGTCAAATACAGTGGACTGCAAGTGCAAGTATAGGGTCTTCCTAAGAATTTATTGGGGCATCTTTGGGAGACGGCATCAAAATGCTGTCTTGTCACTCAAGTAACTTATAAATAACTCGTGCACCCATAAGAAATTTCTAATTCCCATTTCTTAAAATTAACACTCTGTGTTGTTGCTTTTGTTCCCCAGGGGAAGTTAGTACACTGAGCCTCACTGCCTCAAGAACTCTTGCTAAACACATTTAATGCTGCCTTGTTTTTCTCCTGTGGTCCAAGTAAATGGCAGTAAATTACTGGCAGAACGCTTTTTCAGGCCTAAAAAACCCCCTCTCAAGTCTGAACACATGAGTTGGTTGCTTCTTTTCTAATACAGATTCAGAATGTAAAAAACAAGAACATATTTTTCAAAGATAAATCCATTTCCTGATGACTCAAAGGATGACATGCAACTACTCTTGACTCACAACAGTCTCACTGAATCCTACATATTTTAGTTTCTCTTTAAAGAGCTTTATTCAGTGGTACAGTTGATCTTGAAAAACCTAAGTTCATGTGTTCTAAGAAAGTGCAAAAATCAACCTATCTATAGAATGATTTAGTATTTATATTTTACCTTAGAAGAATTATTTTTATTATGTTTGTCTACTGCCATTCGCTCTTAGTAGGGAAAGTCACATAAATTTATTCTGCAATGGTTCACAACGGTGGAACATATACTTGCAACATTAATTAGAATTCATTTTCTTAATTAAACTAAGAAGCAAATCCAACAGAAGAGACTAACAAAGAAGACCAAACTATGTAGATTTTGAAAATGTTACCACTTCCTGCTCCATCCTGCTAAAATTGCAAAGTTCCAGAAGTCCAATCTACAACGTGAGTCTCCACAATTCAGTGTCCCATAATACTCAAGTCCAGTCTCTAACCATAGTTCCTCTCCCTCTAGTCTAAAAAAAGCAATCCCTAATGCTTTCACTAATGGATTTTTTAGCCAGTCCTATAATACATATTACTTCCCAAAAGCACAATGAAAAAGTTTTTGTCACTAGGGTTCAATTGCCCTAAAAGGTTAAAAGGTAACTCATAGCCTGGAACTAAAGTGTAATGTTACTTAAAAACGTACGTATTTTATAATTTTCAGAAAACGTTCAAATATCTGCCTCTGCAACAAGAGTAAAACACTTAAAACTCCCAGAATAATACCTTTACTGGCACTTCTAGAAAATACCTGCCACTTTGTGGGGGCTGTTCAGGTTATGTCTCAGCAGTAACTCTACCACCTTCTTCCATTTCCCAATGGCAAATTTCCACTGGTTACTGAGTGAAAGAAAAACTCCTTTTAGAGTTGTTCCTCAGCTAGCCTTCATTAGCCAAAGTATGTGGCTGTTCAGTTTGCTCCCTAGTGAAACTCTTACGATGAAGTCATAAAGGAGCTTAGAGACCTCATGAACGGCTTCTTAGAAGGGATTAGGCTGCAGGTCTGCAGAGCACCAGAAATCTGCAGGATCAAAGCCCCAGGGTTGGTTTCTCGTAAGTCTCTTGCCAACCAACTTTCTTGTTTAGGAAGTTGGTGTTACCAGGAGGTTCAGAGCATGGCAGTTTGGCTCTCTGGATGTCCAGCAGACAGTCCTGCTGAGCGAAATGTGCTGTATTAATTCAGAAGAACCCACGGTGGAGCGGTTCCATCTAGTTTCTCTGCTCTTGCAGGCAACTCCGCCACAGTTTAGTTAAAATCATCCCCAAGGACATCGCTTCTGTGCTATCCCTCTTTCCCCCTACCACTCCACACAAGCCACAAATGATCTTCCCTCCTTATTAGCACCCCACCCACCTCCCCCTAATCCAAGCACTGTTAACTTGAAAATATATTTGAGCAAGCATTACAAGAACCAGTTACTAAAAAATAATCAGGAAATGCATTAGTTCAGCCTGTATCGACAGCCACAAAAAAACCCTTAAGTGTCTAGCTGTTGACACTTGAAGATGGTGATACTCTAGTGGTCCAAATGACTTGCTTTCATCTCCAGTGCAGTGGCTCAGAGGACACGCTCGGTTTCTGCACTCAAGCCAAACGCACAACCCTGACTTCTTCTGATAGAGATTCATGTAGGAAAAAAATGTATATTGGAGCGAGGGTAGGGCTTTACACTAGGGAGCTCAGAGGGTTAAGGACGACTGAGGTGGCTGAGCAGGGCTGTTCACAGAAATGTATTAACACAAGAATTTTTACGCATATGAAGAAAAACAGGAGTTCACAAGAGATGGATTCATGTGATGAAGCACAAATCTTCTTTGGGGTTATTTGACAGAGGTATGAGGAGGAAAGGCAAGTCTGGGTGCTAGGGATGTTTGTTGAGTAGAGGGCAAAAGCGAGATGCCACAGGGAAATAAAATTGGAGAGTTCCCAGTCAAGTTTTTGCTATTCACCAGGAGAGCACTTTTTTCTAGAGAGCTCTTCCTCTTCCCTTCAGAGGTGACCAAAAGGCTGTGGAAAGTTACTGGTATGAGAGAGTAATCAATTAGCAGCCTGACTGGGGAACAGGGCTCTGTAGAATTTACAGTGGGTCCAGAGAAGGGCTACAAAAATGGTCAGAGGGCTGGAGCACCTCTCCTATGAGGACAGGCTGAGAGAGTTGAGGTTGTTCAGCCTGGAGAAGAGAAGGCTGCAAAGAGACCTTATTGTGGCCTTTCAGTATATAAAGGGGGCTTTTAAGAAAAATGGAGAACGACTTCCTATGAGGGCCTGTAGTGACAGGACAAGGGGCAATGGTTTTAATCTGCAAGAGGGTACATTTAGATTGGACAGAATGAAGAAATTCTATATGATGAGGGTGGTGAGACACTGGAACAGGTTGCCCAGGGAAGCTGGGCATGCTCCATCCCTGGAAGTGTTCAAGGCCAGGCTGGATGGGGCTTTGAGCAACCTGGTCTAGTGGGAGGTGTCCCTGCCCATGGCAGGGGGTTGGATTAGATGGTCTTGGAAGATCCTTTCCAACCCGAAACCTTCTGTGATACTGTGATTCTAAGTCCTGAGAAAGGTAAGTTTTTTAAAAAAGAGGCAAGACAGAGCCTGGAGTAAGTTTTGGTGGGGAAGAGACTCTAAATGCTTATTTCCAGATCTTATAATTAGTAAGCTCATTGCATCATCCAAACTTTTACCAGTGCACCTTACAAACATTTTCTCTGCAGTGTTTCAGTTGGTAATTAATTTACTTCATGTCCTGGTTTCAGCTGGGATAGAGTTAATTTTCTTCCTAGTAGCGGGTATAGTGCTGTGGTTTGGATTTAGTATGAGAATAATAGTGATAACACATGGTGTTTCAGCTGTTGCTAAGTAGTGCTTATACTTAAGTCAAGGACTTTTCAGCTTCCCATGCTCTGCCAGCCAGGAGGTGCACAAGAAGCTGGGAGGGAGCACGGCCAGGACAACTGACCCAAACTGGCCAAAGAGATATTCCACCACATATGATGTCATGCTCGGTATATAAACTGGGGGGAATTGGCCAGGGGGCTGGGATCACTGCTCGGGAACAGACTGGACATCAGTCAGCAGGTGGTGAGCAATCACACTGCATCACGTTTTGCATATTATTATTTTCTCTTCCTTTGTTGTCCTATTAAACTGTCTTTATTTCAAATCAAGAGTTTTATTTCTTTTCCCAATTCTACTCCCTATCCCCCTGGGCAGCAGGGAAGGAGTGAATGAGCAGCTGCACCATGTTTAGATGCCGGCTGGGGTTAAACCACAACACTTCATGACAAAAACATTTCAGAATTTAAACATGAAAGAATGGTAGCTCATTTCTCATTTGGGATGCTGTCCTGGGTTATCTGCACATTCATGCAAAGGCCACATTCATTTATAGAAGACTAAAAAAAATTACACTTTTTCAATTATCATTGAGCAATCAATTCTGGAATAGACCAAAACTTGTGATAATTTCACAATTTTAAACATGAACAAATTCATTATTTATCTGGTAATATTTTAAACTGAGATAATTAATTCTGAACATCTGAAATCTGTATTTCTTTCAAAAGAAAAAAAACCCTGTGTTCAACCATACTCTTCCAACCTAAAACTGATCTGTAATAAATCAAATAATCATTTCTACGTATACATTATTGCATTATATGAAATGAAGATCTGTGATGAGGGTTCATTACAACACATACTTCTATGTAGTGTTTTAAAAAGCAAAAAAATTGGTAACTTAAATTTTATAATGAGTTATTACATTTTCAAATTCATAGGCCAGAAAGTAGTAAGCATGGAAACAAACGGTTAGTAGCAACAAAGGTTAGCAAACAGCAAGGTACTGCAGCTATCACAAATCCCAGAGACTGAATATAATTGACAATACTACATTGTGTAATAAAAGTGCGAAAGATCCACAAACTCTTTGTAATCATATACACTGCTTTAGGTCTGTAAGTCAATCCATATAAAACACTAACAAAGTGATAGGTTATTGCAATTGTTTTCTGTAATAGAAAGTTACAATTTATTTTAAAAAATACAGCCAAAATAGAATTTACCAATTTAGCCAGGTTTCAAGACATTTACAGTGATTTCTTTTTTTTATATGACAGCAAAACAACTACAGTGACATTGAAATGCTTACACTGAAACCGAGGTACTAGCAAACTGCGAAGGCTGAACAAAATGAACAGACCAGTTTCAAAATGAACAGATTGACTTTCACTGACACTGAAGATCCCATAGATGTATGGACAGGTGAGTTTCCAACGGCATAAAGTATTGCAATGTATTTTGGAAACCAGTTAAAAGAGAACAATTATTTGCACCAGGAACTTTACCAGTATGAAACAAGCAACCTAAACCCATGTATCTACAATATACTTTCATGAAAAATGTTTGAACTAGTAAGCTTATTATGTGTAACATTGCTCCCATCTTTAAATGGCAGGATTCTAAAATGTGTAAAATTCTTTTTCCTTTCATGTGATTTATATTAAAATGATTTTTCTTGCTCTTAAGATTGAATATTTTAAAGCTGTTGAAATGAAACTTGTCCTTTCATTGGCAAAGAGACTTCTTATTTTTTTGGCTAGTAAATGCCACAGTTTGGTTAAATCCTGATTTGGTATAAAAACTGTCAGACTGCTGAAGATCAAAAAGTTGAAAAATAAATTAAAGGAGAAAGGAAGAGGTCAGAAAAATAATGAGATATTTTAATATCCCTGGTGGAGTGAGCTTCAAGATTCACATTTTTGTTAGCTGATTAACAGTGTTACTGAACAGCATGAAAGAAACCAGTAATATTAGCCAGCCTTTCATTCAGTAGCAAAGAACATTTATTCACAAGATTATAAATGACAATAAATCACACAGGTGCTAACGTGAGATCATGTCTTCATAAAAAATAGCTGTTAGAAATGCTAAGGGCCTGAGTTGAAGGTAACTTAATATGCTCCATTTAACTGAGCAGCAATTATCTTAAAAAAAAACCAAAACAACAAAACCAGAACTTCACTGTTTAGCCTTTCCATGAGCTGTTGCATTATTCTCAGATGACTGCACTGGTTAACATCCAGAAATACAGAAAAAACATGTTCATCCCCATAGTAGTTTACCTGTTTTAAAGCTCCCATTCCTGAGAAAACACAGTTATGCCTCATTCCTTATCAAAAGCATGAATTTATAGTTTAAGAATGGTTAAAGAAATTATTTTAAAATGATTAATGAAAAATCTTGATGAGCAAAGTGAATAACACTGAAGCAACACCCTGTAGTATGGGATCCAGCTTATATGATTCTATGATTCTATGAAGACCAGAGAGATGACACTAGCCAGGCAGCATAGACCAGCTGCACCCTACCTTTACATCATTACTGAACTTAAGATGAAAATTTATTATTATGAAAAAATGTGAGAAAATGAGAAAACTTCAGGGAAAAAAGGTTACTTACCAGTAGCCAGAGCTCTTTGCAATGCGTTGTGTGTATGCACATTTGCTTTATAGAAGTCCAAACATCAGAAGTGCCCAAGATCAAAAAATGGGGTTTTTCTGGCCCTCACAATACTGTGGGTGTGTACTCATCTCTCCCTTTTCCTTGACTTGACAGCAAGCATAGAGTTATAGTAATGTCAGCCACAAGGGAGAAGGGTGTATGGTTATCACCATTCTAACACACAAGTAGCTAGAATCTCTTTGAGATAAGCAACTTTCCTTTATGTGCATATCCATCTAGATGGCCACGCCACAGATAATTAAGTGTCCTGGTATCCTCAGAAAAAGGTGGCTGGCACCATCTTCTTGGTTCTTTGGTTGAAGATTTCTTGAACTAGTTGTCCAGTTTACAAAGATAGGAAACAGAGATATTATTGAGCAAAACCTCAAATGTGGTCTGAGAACTTTTAGAGTATATACCGATTACTGATGCTGACTCGACCATACTGTTCAAGAGGTGATACAGTCTGTTACCTAGTCTGGAGATGGTCATCCTGTTTGATTTCTCAGCTGGTCAAGAGAATTAGATTAAAAATAATCTGTAAATCTCTGTCCCATGCAAATAAGAAGACAATATTCTCTTGCTACCCAACATGTAGAGGGAAATCTCAGGCCTGAAAATACATGATTTAAAAAGAAAAACATGGATGGGTAGATTTCCTGATTTGGCGATTTGGCAGAAATCCCAGATGAAGTCCAAGGGATTTGCCAGTAAAAGAACATTAAAAGGTATGGGAGGGGAGAAAGTCAGCCATTGGGATTTGGACCTTCTGCCCAGCAGAGGCGATGGGCATCAAAAAGAACAGCAAGGACATGTTTCAAACACCTGAATTTAAACAACCTGATATGAAACATGACCAAGGTTCTTGTGCTTTTCAGTTGACACACCCTAAGAAAGTAGTCTTGTCCCAACAGTCAGTGGTAACGGCATTCCACACATTACTGAAGCAGGCTAACATATTCAAACAGACTAGGGTAAGAGGAAGCAAGAAGAGGAATCCAGAGAAAGCAAGGTTCTAAGGCCATCTCCTCAAAAACAGTGCTCTGAAAAAAAAGCAAAAAAAAAAAAAAAATATGGAAAGGCAGCTAAATACTCATCAAGGACTACAAGAACCTTGCTAGAGCATGCAGAGATGCAGTCAGGAAGGCTAAGGCTCAGCTAGAACTGAAATTGGCCAAAGCTGTCAAGAACAAGAAAGGGTTCTTTAGGTATGTGAGCAGGAAGCAGAAGCACAGGGAAGACATAGACCCATTGCCTAACAGGGCAGGGAAACTACTCACTAACCATGCTGACAAGGCAGAGGTTCTTGACATCATCTTTGCCTCTGTCTTTACCAGCACAGCTGGACCACAGGGCACAGGATCGAGTAGCTACGACAATGCATGTGTCAACCTACCAGTAGTGGAGGAATGGCTGGTCTGCAGCCTCTTGCCACGGCTCAGCCCACATAAATCCATGGGCCCAGAGGAAACCTACCCTGGGGTATGAAGAGAAGTAGCTGTCATTGTGCAAGGCCACTGTCTATAATCTTTGAGAAGTCTTAGAGATCTCGACGTAAGAAAGAAAGCTTTTATGCTGAGAACAATCAATCACTGCAACTACCTCCCCAGGGATGTGGTGGAGTCCCCATCACTAGAAGTTTTCAAGATGTCATTGGACAGGGTGCTAGATAATCGTACCTAGGCTCCCTTTCCCACAAAAGGTTGGACTGGATAATCTTTTACGGTGCCTTCAGACCTGGGCTGTTCTATGATAAAAATGGATGAGCTTATGGATTCAATCACTAAAGATTTACAGCTGTAGAAACAGTGGTATTTTCTCAGCTGTTTCTGAAGACAGAACTGTTTCCGGACAGTACCATTCGAGAGGCTGCATCAGCTGAATCTTTTGGCCAGCTGTAAACAAAGAACTGCCTATCACACCTGAAGGTCAAGCTATGGAGTGAAAGATTTCTGCAAGGATGTGAGAGATTTGCACCATATACTGCAATTAGAAGTAAAAAAAAGCTTTTATTTCCATCTTACTGTTATCTGGGTTACATGAATCTGGAGAATGTTGGAGTAAATCTCTTCCAAGAGTATTGGAACGCCTGGGAAACAAACCACCTCCAAAATATTCAGAAGTAATGTGCTGTTGGCTTCCTTAAAAGGTTTAACACAGAGGAGTGTAAATCTCCCATGCCTGTCAGGGCCAGAAGTGGTTAGGGATAGCATGGGGCTAGAAAGCAGGGTCAGAATTTCTAAGGAGAGCTGAAATGAAAATTATATACCCTGCCATCTGCAACTCGCTCCTACAGACAGCAAGATGGGCCTTTATTCCCTGGGGAGAGAATAAGCATATTGGCAGTAACTGTCTCTCATATTTCCATAAACCCTGCTGAGGAGATGCATACATTCCGAGATGCAGAGAAGTAGTCCTCATACTGCTCTCCTGGGAACACATGAAAAGCTTGAATCCTGTGCCCTTCTAAAGGTGGAATGTGGGAAGAGCTCAGCTGCCACAGCCACCTGCAACACTGAAGGCTGTCCTTCAGCAAGTCAGTTAAGTGCGAAGGCAGAGCAGGGGCCATGGTTCCATCCCATCAGGGGTCCTCAGCACTGAGTGCTTGGGTCTGACTGATCCTGTAGTACAACCTCAGATTACAGAGCTTGGACGGAGGAAGATCCAAGCAGCTCAGTTAGTGGAATTGAAAAGAACACAGAAATTCAGTGTCAGAGGCAATTCTCAGATTCTTCTTGGCTGGCTGAGATCCTCAGGGGCTGAGAAAAGCTACAGAACTCACCCAAGCCTCCTCTAGTAGTCTCTCAGTGGTAGAGGGCCCGTGGAGCTGCTACTGCAGAGTGGGCAACGGCCTGTGTTTAAGCTGATATTTTGGTTAAGCAAATTCTAGTGAAACCATGAGTTTCTTCAATGGGCGAGGCTCTTCCTCACCCAATGTTGCCAGAGAAGGTTCATGACAAATAGAACTTGGCCTTGATCCAAGATTTAGGTAATCCTAAATGCTACTGTCAGAGCTAGACCACCACTTTTACTAGGATACTTCTCTCATTTTAAGCAACAGGTATTAAATGTGCTGGGGATGTATAACGTCCTGTTGCAAGGGAAGCAAGAAGCAACTGTGTGTCAGTGCCACTTGTCAGTGAGGCACACGCCTCAAGATAGGAAAACATTTAAACCCATCCTTAGATGGAGCTATGGAGTATGATTCAGGAAACATATATGAAGTATCTAGACCCATTTCTAATAAGGAAAGGAAAAGCAGCAGAGACCATGCTCCCATAGGGAGGGGCACTGGATTTGACAAACTCAAATTTAAAAAATAATCATACAAGACTGGTTGGAAAAGAGGACTACGTAACCAAAGGCTAACAATAATAAAAAAAATAAAGACATGAACACAAGAGGCATCTAGAATGCCTCCATCATTGTGCACTGAGTATGAAAGAGGGAGGGGTAGTGTGAAAAAGCTTTAACTTCTGAGACCAGAAAAAATAGGAGGATGCTGTCTTTGAATACCTGCAGTATACACTTCTCTGTTAGTTTTTCATACTGTAAAATAGCTGATGTCTAGCGAGACGCAATACTACAACACAGTATTCCTTTGCATCCACAAAACAGTCAGTACTGACCCTTTGCTGCTTTACTTTTGATCAATTCCATCAACATATCATCAGAATATTTTAAAATGTGAACTTCCTCTACTTTCCCGGCACTTGTAATGGTGTCCAGTGTTTCACTCAACAAGAAACAAATCTCTCTTCAAAACAACACGACAAAGTTTGATTATAATGGTCTTGTTTCCACGGAAACACTGGCCTTTTCAGGATGTTTGATCATGTATTTTCCATTTGATCAGTGAGAAAGAACTAGTAGCAAAACACTGAAAACACAACTCAGAGAGGAAAGTTAATTTATTTGTCTAAAACATCAAACTAGGTTGAGATACCTTAGTTCAGTCAAAGCTTCTTCAGTTTCTTCACAAGCCTGGACTTTATAAACAAATATTCCAAGTTCATCTATCTACAAAAATAGGATGGACAATTCTTGACTTTCTTCAGATACCAAGTTAATTTACAAGTCCTTGAAGGTCAGATGAAAAATAGGAAGCGATCCTATACTCCTTAATACACTCCACCACGTTTCCCAAGTGTACTGGAAAGGAGGAATATTAGCCTTCTTTGGAAAGGTGCATGGGAAGGCTTATTGCCATCTCTTGGAGACAGAGTATGCATTTACATCACCATGACTGCCATGGTACAGAATCCTTGACTGCTACTTTTATACGGCGTGACCAATTATCTGAGAGTTGTAGTCCGCTGTCTCCATTCGCAGAATATATGGGATGATGCTATCAATCTGAACGTTTCCAATTAGTCCTGCAAAGAATAGCTCTTCGGTGATGGCAGCGCTCATCAGCCTTAGAGCAGGCAATCGGAGAAGAAGTCTAGACAGTCTGGAAAATGAGTTTGGTAAAAAGTGTTACTTGTGGTCACAGGTTTTAGTGCTATTCACAATCATGTTATCAGTAAGAGAAGAGAAGAGAAAAAATTAATAAGGGGCAATACTAGTCAAAATTCGCTATACCTAGTTAATGAAAGGCTTAAATATTTAAATCAGTAGAGTATTAAATTTATGTCCAGTCATGTCTTCAACAATACAAAAAAAGTGGGTAAGCCTGTCAATTACATGGACTATACAATGTTTGGACTTAGACTAAATAAGGAAAAATTCCAAGTATGTGTAATTCAAAATGAAAACATTAAAAATATTTATTTTATTTCCAATATTTCATTTTGCAAAAATTAATAATAAATGGGTAGATAAATAATACTCACAATATGTATGAGTACATGCATAGTATTTGAAATAATCTAAAGGTAATTTCTTACCTTTAAGGAGGTGAGAAGAAAATGTACATACTTATTACAAGAAATACTATACAAATCAGTATCACTGATGCTCTGAAAACAGAATCAATCAAGTAAGCATGTAAGTTTACAGACCTGTAAGTATCATCTGGATATGCTTTTGTTACATAGTCTTGGAACTCCATGTAAGCCTTTTCTTGAAATTTCTCAATCTGTACCACATTTTCTAGACCTGGGTGATCTGAAAAAAAAAAAACCACCACTCCACATTGTTATACCTGTTATATATATGATGCACTAAAATCCATACAGATTATCTAATTGTAAGCATACTGAAATCATTATTTGGTAGCTGTAGCAACTTCATAGTTTCAGTGGAGGACTCTGCTTTACCTCCCTATATTTCTTTTCTTCTATGGTTACATTTTACTTGTTTTTTTATAAATACAACCAGACATTTTGAAGAGTTCAAATAAATGCAGTGCTTGCAATGTTTACATCTATCTTTACATCTATCTTGATACAGCTCTGTTCTCTGTGTAGCAGTAGAACAGCATTGTTTCAATACACTGACATTTATTGGAATATTGTCAAATTAAGATCAGTGGAAAAAGCAGAATAAAAGGCTATGAACCATTTGTTTCCTAGAACTGTAGAAGATACATAGCAGAGAATTCTTTTTCAACTGTTGGGTGCAAAATTTTCAAATGCGATAAATGTAATTTTTAGCAGTGATTTAAACACTCGAAATTTAAATTTTACTAAAACGAAAGGATATTAACCTAGCTGCCAAGACACATTTGGAAATTATTATCTGGTAATTCTGAACACTTTACATGGTCTGTAATTTTTATTATCCGTCTATCTAAATGTAAATATTTTACTGTCATAGTAGCATGACAAATCACGTAGATTTTATTTTTCAGAAATGGGATCATAAATGAGCTGCCAAATTATTATGTCAGATAAAAGATTATTTCTAGCAGTCACTCCTCCTCTCCAAATATATGACCTTCTGTTAACAAAACCTGGAGCTCTGCAGATACAGAAGCTTTCAGAGCAGTTCAGCAGTTCTGTGATACACTGGGCTCCCCTGAACACATCATTTCACAGGGGAATATTTTGTCCTATATAGCAATATAGCAATTCAGTCTTCAAATTTATGACTTCATGACTTCAAATTTATGCAGAGGACAAGAGGTTAACAAGTTCATAAAGAGCAACACATTTTGAAGAGTTGTTGTTGACATGAATATGCATCACTTTACGATGCTGCTTTTAGAGCAATGTCAGAAACAGCTACAAGTCAACTTCCAAAACCAGTAGTTTGAACACCACTGCTAGTACAGTAGCAGCCATTTACAAAGATTCAAAGTCTTCTAGGCACTCCCTTTACATTCTTTACACTCTTTGCCCAGGGCTATCTTGTAACAGTCAAACAGCTGGCTTGGCACAGAAGCTTTTCAGTAATCTTCAAGTCTTCAGCTACGGAAGACGGCAAATCAGCAGGGTCTACTAACGTAGATGTTCTTACCTTAGGGCTCTGCTGTGTGTGCAGCCCAGCCCCATCCTGTAGCAGAGCATTGAAATCCCTGAAATTGTAATTTCTGGGCTGTCAGTCATTGACAGAACATCCCTTCTGTTCAAGGTACTGAACAAGACTTTCAGGTATATGAAGATTTTGTCATATGGCTCATAGGTTTAAGAATATTGACAACACATTCCCCTTAAAGCATCTACACATCATTAGGAATGTGATCCTGAGAACAGGTGAGCTAAAGAAAAGTAATCTCAATCGTGACTGGATTTAGTCTTTTCCCAAGATATTTTTCCTTCTACCTTTTCTGTTGTCAAGTCCAATCAGAAGGAGACAAATTACCTTCAGACTAAGCAAATAAGTAAATACTGCTTTGCAAGTGTAAGGTTCCTAGAGAAATATCTTCTGGTGTCAATGAAAACCTGCTTAAAATTTGCATTTTGGAAATGTGCAAGTTCCAGAAGATTTTCTCAACTGATTCTTCTGGGAAAGGGTGAGCTGCAACTGAATGGAAAAAGAAAGTTCTTCTCAGATGTAATAAATCTACAGAACTGACAAGGACCAAATATCCAGTTCTCTTCCACTACTGATGGGGGGCAGGTCACTAAGATATAGGCACATTTTTAAAATTTGCTCTGATCTTTTCAGCATCTAAAAAAGGCAGGGCGACGAGGATTACGGCAGTTGTTGATGCTTTTGAAACTTTCTAATGCAAAATGGAATGACTGAGTATTTCCTTTCTAAATGTGACTGAAAAATTCCCGGAGACACAGAAAGTACTTGAGGTTTATGCGTTTTTCTTTTATAGAAAGAATTGGTTTTGGTTTTATATTAAATCCCTAAATTCTGAATGATGAATCTAAGACCTGCAGTATACTGATGTAATATCTGAATGCCTTTAGTGAAAAGTTAATTCCATAATTTTCAAATAAGAAAATTATTTGTGTAATTTTCTACAGTCCAGGCATATGTGTTACATAATCTAACTACTCAGTCCCTATCTATCATAACCAGAGGCCTCTTCTTCCTCCATATTGTAGACTAATCTCCCAGAAGGAAAAAATAATCATTATTTTATTTTATCTTCACTAATGTATGTCCATTAACTTTACTTGGAGTACATTAGGCAAATACTGTTCAGAAGACAGAAATAATAATGTAAGGGAATGTTTGTGGCATTCATTCTCCAGAAATGCTATATTTATTTTCAAACTACCTATGTGAAGTGAGGTGACATGTTTTTGTAATTTTTCATGTGAGAATCGATGCCGAGAGAGATAGTCTTTCATACATTAGATACCCAACATCAGTCCACCTCAGCTGGATGTGCAAGAGCAACACTTCTGAAAATTAAACTGACAGTCCTCAGAAAAAGTACCCCAGAAAGGAGGCACAGAATTAAAAGTAATAAATAAAGAAATGAAAATAATATAAAAAAATAAATCAATGGCAGAGGTAAGAGTAAAGCTTATGTCTCCAAACTAGTACTCAACTATTTACATTAAAAGATTAACCCTCCTCTCCCTATAGTCCTCATTACACACCTTCCAAGAGTCCTCAACAAGCGAGGCAGTAACTCTACAGGTGACAGTAACTGAATATATTGACACAGGCAGAACTTACGTGGCAAAAAGTAGCATAGTTTAAAGTTTTACGTTTGGAATAATTACATACCAGGACTGAAGAGGACGATTGCTTTCAAATATGCATATTCGTATCCATCTAGACAAAGTTTAACCATGCTGTTACAGAACTCTTGCAATTTGAAGATATGCTCCATCACTAGTTTTCCTCTGTCTGTTGGCAGCTTATCTAAGACAACACACACATAAAATATAAAACCCCCGAGTCAACACACATGCAAAAAATGTGGTCACACTGGATTTCTAAGAATAATGATTTGTATTAGATTCAAACAGTGGGAAATCTAAGCCATCTATATATAAACTCACATGCTAGGTCTGAATAATCTTGACACCAACAGTTTTACTATAACAATCTTTTTTTTTTCCTTTTTTTTTACCCCCCTCACATTGTACAATTTGGTCTCTTCCTGCCACTAAAGCTTCTGTAATCAGGGTGGGACAAGAGCTTGAAATGATCAATGAAGGGAAAGACTACTTATAAGCAAAGAAAACACTGCTACTGCAGATCTTTGCTCTATATCTAAGGCTCAGGTGCCATGAGATAGGTTAGCGTACAGTTTCATGGGTTATTTTAGTCAGTCAAAGACCACGCCGCTGCTGAAAAAGAAGGTGCACTATACACCTTTCCTGATTTGCTTCTAGGGGAATGTGGTTGGTACAGAGCTGTTCCCTTTGGGTCAGCACTAGCTAAGTGGCCTCAAAATCCTGTTCCCTCCATGATCCATCAAACTACGGGTCCCTGGCCCACACAAACTTGTTATCTCTTGGAGACGCTGCAGCTGGCAGACTACACAACTGGAAGACATTGTTTATAAATTTCTGATTTTTGCATTCAAACTGAATTGCCAAATTAAATGGCAAAAATATCTATTTGTAGTAATAATAAAACCGTTATTAATTACTACAATATCCTTTTTGGCGAACATGCTTAAAAATTATGTAGACCAAAGTTCGTTCCCAAATTCCATTTGTATCCCCCCTAAAGACAATTACAGATTTGTTAGTATGTTTAGCTGATCCATTACATTTAGTGGTTTAATCAATTTGTTTGAATTATAAAACATTGTGATTTATAGGAGGATCTTGTGGATATTTTTACATCATGAAAACCTCTCAGAAATAATTCTTTAATTCCCTCATCATAAAAGGGGAGAGAAAATTTATATTCTTGTGGGCTGTTTTTCCACCACTTACCAATCTGTTCTTGCATAGCATAAACAGTGAATTTTCATCCACATAACAGCAAATAACCCTAAAATGTAGTTAAACTTGAAAATGCTAAGGTTTTTGTATGTACATCTGCCTTATTAAAAATGTGTTAAGACTACTATTTTTGACTGGTTAGCTTTTAGCACCGAAAACCTTGTGCGAGTTCACAAGCACATAAAGAAGATTAGCTAAAAGACTCCCCTACCACTCAGAAGAACATTTCCTTCACTGCAGATGAAAGAGGAGGCCAAATGACATCTCCTTCATTTGAATGAAAAAAATGCAAAAGATGCAGAACGTAGGATTAATAAGAAATGAAGTGTACTTAGTGAAGATATGTTGAAGACTTGCATTAGTCTAAAACTAGTATATAGACAAGCTATGTAAAGGAAGTGTATCACCAAGTTGGCATTTGGCTGCTCTGACAGGTATGAACAGCAAGGACAGATGGGTCAGTCTTTATACCCTTGATACAGAGGAATCATATTCACAGTACATTTGTGTTCTTAATGTTGATGCTGCCTGAAATATTCCCAGTTTGAGCTGACGTAGACTAACAAAACAACAGAATACTATTAGACATTACACAGACACACAATAAACCCCCCCCAGTAAATGCTAACCTACATTAGAAAGATGGGTGGGTTTTTATTATTTTTTAAATTTGGAGGGAAGGAAGTATTAGCATAGCTGACTTTTGCAAAATTGCTAAAAAAATTCCATCTTGTGAACTGTTTTTTCTAGTATTATTTTGTTTCAATGCTAACTGCTAAACTCTTTACAAACAATATTTTTTTATTAACAGCTGAATGATAATTAAAAAGCTTTTGCACAGTTCAAAACTTAAAAAACATGAAGTAATTCTCCAAGTCTGGCAACGCACCCAGTATACACCTTACCTTGCTGTAAACTGCCGTGAAGGTGATTGACAAATGCAGTTAATATAGTCGCCACATTCATAACTTGTGAACATTGCGCAAGACCAAGCGTAAAAAGTTCGTTCCAGCAGGCTTTTACTAATGATATGCTGTTATCCTGTCTATTAAAAAACACAATAATTTCATTTAATAAAATCCGCCATTTGCATTCACAGGTTTTTTAATTTGAAGAACACTTCATAAAACATTAATTTAATTCAACCATTGCAACCAGTACCAAAATGAAGCCCTGCATCAAAAGTATTTTTATTTGCATGCTAGGATTAAAATACCTGTTTTAGAGTGACATTTGTAAGGAAGTAATTTTTGTTTTAATCATCAAATGAAAGAGATCTCCATCACAAAAGCAAGCTGAACTTACACTAAATGACAACTGTCTACATATTTGCCATGCTAATTTTTTTAGGATTTACACTAACTTTTGTATAACATTTACCTGCATGGACAAAAAAAGTTTGCATTGCTCCTGTATTGTGGATGTAGAACAGACTCAAAAGTCTATTTTTTTTCCTACTTGAAATCTGGCAGGTTGGTATAATTTCTTAATTAAAAATACACATGAAATGGAACATGTGAGATCAAGTTCCTGAGCTTCCTGACTGCTATTTTCTGTATCCTTTTCATGTTTGGAATTGGGATTGAAATACAGACTTTGAAGTATAAATAGAATTCACAAGGATTTGCTAGCCAGAAGAATTAGTCCTGAAATTAAGTTTCATTTTTTTTCAAATGCTGAAGCTTAAAATTAGGTGTATCAATCCATATTCAGGAACTTCCATATTAGTGATCTTACTTTTATTATTGCCAAGCATCTCTAATTCGTAGAGCTTAACAAGAGCTCAGTACCTTAAAAAGGAAATCCTACCAGTGAGGAGTCAAATCCAGGTACCACGTTTCACAGTTTTAGCCAGTAAATATAAATAATGGAAAATTAAAAGAAGCACAAGGCCTATCAAAGAAGAAAAGCACATTAAAGCTACGATTTCAACTACAAAAATACAATGGAGTGGATTTTTGTAAGAATATTGGTGAAATCTTCAAGAACATTTCTGATGATTTACTGCAATACTAATATGCCAAATGACTTATCCTGTACTGGATTACAGAGAGCTTTCCTAGGGCAGTATTTTTTACTACAATCCAGTTCTTGTTATGGGAGACGTGATACTGTACATGCAGCTTCTACACATATCTGTCACATCCCTATTCACCTCCTCTCAAAGGGACTATGCTGAGGAACAGTGAAAATAGGGTGCACCGGCTACTTAGCTGGTATGTGTGGCAATAAATGTATCATCTATAGACCCTTTGTGGCTGATTAAACTTAACCAGCCTCAAAAAACTAAGAGGCTGTCACCAGCTTGATGAACGTTTCAGTAGGAATCTCTCTTGCCTACAAAGGTCCTCGTGCAGGAAGATGAACTAAGCAATAACTTAGTATCATTAAATAAATGAGTATGCCGAAGCCAACTATCCCTCCAGAACTAAGGAAAACACTGCCTGAGGAGGGAACCACCTGGATACAATTATCTATCTTCCCTACAAAAGCATTACTATGGTTTTGTTTCGGCTTGTCATCTCCTCTCAATTACTAGTAAATTCTCTTTATTTTAAAAGTGAAATGAGTCACCCTTCTGAAAGTCAAAATTATAGTACGTAACGTGCTCAAACCGAAAAAGCTGCATTAATTTCAAATAAATCTCCACCTGAAAAAAAGTTAGTATTTCCTTCAAAAGGAAGACTTTATGTTAAATGGTTTTTAAATATACTGTTGGCCATGATCTTGACTGCGACTGTAAATGGTAGCACAGGTACATATTAACACTATTAAGACAGCCTACTCCTCCGCTTTTTAATTCAAACAGAAAAACATACTGGGAAGTAACATATTCAAAAAACATGCAGATTTTCTATAGGCATTTCTTGTTAATTTTTTTGGAGAGAAAGCTCTTCTGTACAACATTTTTTTTTAAAAAAGCAATTCCCATTTGTTGTTTTAACACTAATTTGCAGTGTCCTTCTGTTACAAAAAACGTTTAAAACATATAATAATGTAATGTACTATGTTAATTTGCTATGTATTTTGAAATTATGCAGGGCAACAGTTTCTACTAAAATAAAACATCACATTTACCTGATTTTTTTATCCTTGCTATTGTTTAAATTTATAGAATTTCACTTTTTCCTTCTCCAAAACACAGGCTTCAATTACACACAATATAGTATCTTTCCTTAAACAATGTGGAATAATTTGGCTTAAACATCTGCGCAAACACAAATGGTAATCACAGGTCATCCTGGGTTTGACAGCTTTCCTGGAAAACGGGACAATCCCTCACTTTAAAAAGGAATTCTCTTTGCTGCTGCAGTCATACACTATTTTGACTGAATTAAAGAAAAACACTGTAGATGAGAAGAGACAAATATGATTTATGCTCCATTTGTGTCAGAGCTGATATAGTATTTTTATTTGTTTGATGTGTCTTCATAAAATTACCTCTGAAAATAACATAAATCACTTTTCCCCTTGCTGTTTTTAGATGCTTTCTCATGATGATCGGCAATGTACTACTATATTTGGCTTAAGAATTTTAAGCGATACACTGAATTCTGCTAGAAAAGCAGGATGGTACACAAACTGTAAAAAGAATAATAAGAATTACTTTCTGGTTACAGCAACCATTTGTTTTTGGAAAATCCCCTGAAGTTCAACAACTTCATCCTGAATGCTTGCTGCATCGAGCTAACCATTTTCTTCATATAGGTTATTAAAAGCAAAATTATTACCACTAATTCACCTATAAAGATAACAATATTTGGGGATCCAGAGAAGAGGTTTGTTGTGGTGACTGCCTGTTAAGCCTCTAATTTGGCATGTAGCTATTAAAAAATAATAGGAAGTCCTATTTACTAAAAATTTATTAATAAAGTAGCAGCGTGCAGGCATTTGGTTGGTATAAATCAACTCCTTTTTCCTTCAAAACCCAACCAAAGTACCTGAATTGGACTGAAGTCGGGAGTAGTTTTGATTAAGAAAGCCTATGTTCATGATGAAGATCTATAAAACAGTTTTAATAAGTAGATTTATATTTTAAAATGCCCCTGAAGAAGACAGTGAAAAAAATATTTAAAAGTGTGTATTCACAACATGAATGAACAGAGGAACTGAACACTTACCCTAAAGCTTGGAAAGATGGAATGGAACGTGCCCAGTGCATGGACAAGAAAAGCAACCTGGAGGCAGACTCACAGATATAGTGAACGTTAAGATATTCAGGCATCGGAGAAGGCATGGTGAGCTGGCAACCAAAAAACAGGAAAAAAAAAAAAGTGCAAGTCAGTTATTTTATTTTCTTCATAAAAAAACATGGTAAGAAAAAAATCAGTCTTAGAGTTTCCTTTAAGTGAAAAGGTAAAATTGTTTTTTAAATAGACGTGAGATAATCCTGAAATAAAATTAAATGACTGCCTTTTTCATTAGCCTCACTATTACACGCTATAATAACTACAAAGCAACGAAAAAGGCAAACAGTTTGAATCTTTATCTTAGATAAATATTCATGTCTGGGACAGCTGGAGATAAAAAATCCCAAATAAAACTCAACTTTTGAGACGGTCTCAAAAAATAAAAGTTTTAGAAGAATCATTGTAATTTGAATGGAAGTTCTTACATTTCTATACAGATAAATATATAAAAAATACACAAAGGCATCATTACTTTCTAAAGCTCCTCCCAGAAGAGTAGAATAAGTGGTCTGAAAAATTAGAGGAGTTACCACAATTCCTGGGGAGGTGGTGTGTTTGTGTTTCACAGAACATCTTTTTTTGTACTTTTAATTAATATTTTACAAATAAATACATCAAAAATCTTTTGATGTGTGAGTAAAATATAATATACAGCTGCTCCGAAGTCCTAAAAATCTAATCAAATATACATCAGAAAGGACCAGCTCTACCTTTCTTAATGTACATGAGTAAAAGCAGTGGCGTGGTATAATGGTTTGTCTAACACAATTTTAAAGAAAACCTGAAATTTGTATTAGAGAGATGTTTACTTGAGTCATCAAAATGTGCTGAAGAGAGGTGTTTTGGTTTAACCCCAGCTGGCAACTAAGCACCACAGAGCTGCCCGCTCATTCCCACTCAACGGGGTGGGGGACAAGTATTGGAAGGGTAAAAGTGAGAAAACTTGTGTGTTGAGATAAAGCCAGTTTAATAATGGAAATAAAATATAATAATAATAACAACTGACAATAATAATAATGAAGAAAAGGAAAATAAAAAGAATAAAAAATTAAAAATAACAAAGAGAGAGAAATAAAGCAAGAAAGACAAGCGATGAAAGCAATTTCTCACCACCCACCGACTGATGCCTGAGCAGCAGCCCCCCCTGCCGACCTCCCCTCTAGTTTATACGTTGAGCATGACGTCATATGGCATGGAATATCCCTTTGGTCAGCTGTCCCAGCTGTCCCATCTGTGTCCCCACCCCTGCTCGCTGCTGGGGTGGTGTGAGAAGCAGAAAAGGCCTTGACTCTGTGAGTGCTGCTCAGCAGTAACTAAACCATCCCTGTGCTACCAACACTGTTTTCAGCACAAATTCAAAGCATGGCCCCTTACCAGCAACTGTGAAGAAAATTAACTCTATCCCAGCTAAAATTAGCACAGAGCAGCAAAGTTTAATAAAATGCCTGGTACTGAAGTAGTTTTCAGATGAGCAAGCTTTTTGATTTGTCCACGAATAATAAGATGAAAAAAAATTGATAGCATTTCTGCAGGCTTGTAAAATGATAAATAAAGCCTGAAAATATATGGCTCACTAAAAAAGAAACCATATTTTCCCTTATTAATTAATTAATACCATACTAAAATAGGGCATATACACAAGGGAGAAATTGACACTTAAGAGTCTCAAAATCTAGTTGCAGATTGCACCATATCCTCTTGTTAACAAGAGAGAATGTGGATGCTGACTCTCTGCCCTGTGCGACTCTTGTTTATCTAAATCCTTTTGCATGTATTACCTAGTATTTTAAGGTAAGAAGCCATAAAATAAACAGTGCAGCTAAACCACTGAAGAGACGTACATTTTCCCAAATAAACCGTTAACCAGTGAACAAAAGCGGTGTATTCATCAGAAATGAATGCCAATAACTGAACAAATAGTTACTCTCCTAAGAAATTCAAAAGTAAGATTTAATCAGTTCTTTTCTATTACTATGTTAAAATGGTTTATTTAAATAGTCAACAGTAAAAAAGTATGAAGTACCCTGAATGCTACATGTGCATCACTGAGTAGTGGCCCCTCTATTTCAACGATATTCATGCTTGTTTCTCCACCAATCAGCTGTACGCCGCCTTCAATACTGTCGGAATTCTGGCACGCTGCACTCTCTCCTGGATTTAATGCTTTTGCAAGAGTATCAAATGCCCTGCAAGATCACAATAAAAAAAAAAGCAAACAAATTCAAAAAACAATTAGAAAAAAAAGAAAAGAAAATTTTAGAGACCGTTTCAATTTAGGAGGAAGCTGCACATGTCTGAAACCTGTATCCAGATGCCTGTTTCAAAGAACCAGATTTGGAAAATAGCAGTCAGTAGCATGCTTTTCCTGCCACTCCACCAAACAAAATCCCTGAAAACCCCAACTTACAGTGGCTCTGCAACAAAAATTAGCAGCAGATTCCGTTCACACTAGTTGCCAACAAATTCACAGTTTTGACATACTGATTGTGTTGCTGAATCACAGTTTGCCTTTCAAGATCTCTTTAGTGATGTTTACTGAGAGTGCTGGCATGAGCATTTTGAGGACATCAGAGTGCTGTTAAAGCAACTTAATGCACAAGTAAATTTTACAGACTTTTGCTGCTATGAAGCACAAATGGAACAAGTGTGGGTTTTTTTAAGTAATGAGTTGTGGTTAAGTTATTCAGCTTAATTTGAAAAGACTGTTTCAAACTACGTAAGAGAAAGCACTCTCATGCTTCCAGTATTATCCTTACCATCCTTTGATGTGAGTCAGTGACTCCTGCTAAGATGAAGTCACAGGCACAAACGTTACAGGGGAGATGACAGGAAGAGCACAGATATAGTCATTATTTTGATAACATTATTTCATTTGATGACAAATACATTGTTTTTCTGTGCATGAATACACCTGAGAACCAAAACTGATATATCTTCAATCAAAAATCAACAGATTTGATGACTGCCTACAGAGAGATGACATATCCGGAGAGCGATATCATTTGCATACAGCATTGTGTGAAAAACTTATGCGCAGAGGTCTGAAAACGTTACAAAAGCTGAGTAACAGCTTGTATGTAGAACTGATTCTGAATTTATAGAGACGTTTGTTACCACAGAATCTAAAATCACTGATTGAATGCCAAAGTCTGCAGCAGAATTTTGCAACCTTCTCTTCCCCCACACTCCCTAGCTATCTAAATTCATTAACATGCTAGAATAGTCTAAATGTTTACTATATTTGACATAACCAGTTACCACCAAATGAAACCTCCCAATAAAAGAGCTGCTGACACTGCCTCAGGCTTGAGATGGTAAATGAACTGGTTTTTGGTCCTACACTAGCCTGCATGCCTTGATGTGTACACATGAGGCTGACTGGGGCATGCACGAGTGGATTAAACAGATATAGGTGGACTACGCAGATATGCCTGGGACGTTTTCTGTCTCAGGTATATGGAAAGTAGGCACAAAGGGAATGCATTCATGGGTAAGCTCTGGAAGTTTTACTATTGGACTCCTACTAGGAGATCTGAATTTCAGGTCCTGCATGGCTCACTCTTGGCAGCCTTATGTAGAAGAGGCAAACTCAGCAGCTCAGTGGCAGATGTTTCTTAGGAAAAATAGGATCTCTACAGGGCTTTTCATGTAGCAGGGACAGAAATGTAAGAGAGGAACAAGATCTCTGCTTTCCCCAAAAGGTAAATGTCATATCCATCTGCCACGATCCTGTATTTATTCCAGTAAAGGCTGAAAAGTCTTTTTAAATATGGTGGACAGGTACACTGGTTAACCATGTCTGCCTGCGATATTCCAACTTATTATTGAATGTTTGCTTTCAAAGAAATCTTCTCCCTCCTATCCCATAAACTGGTAGCAGTAAGCCAGCAGACACAAACAGAAGCATTGCTCCCTCATGGCTCCGCACTGTGGATCCTTTTAATACATGACCAATGATTTCAAGGTAAAACACCAACGAAAAGAGAATCCAGAACAAAGCTTGCCTGGACACTGTGAAAACTGAGCCCACAAACTGAGAAAAAAAGGTATAATCAACATTAAAATACATGGTATTGATATCCTTTGCTAGACACAACTTCGGTTCTATTTTTGTTGGTCCCAGTCACTAGGAGATATATAGGACTGCTGATAAACTGTAAAAAAGGACCACAGATAATGAGGCCATTAGAGGACAAGGCATATAACATTACAGTATAAAAGAGTGGAATGCTAGCAGCGAAGTTGTACACTAAATTTGTGTCATCAGAAGTGAAAATTTAACTACTGTAGCTGCAAGCAACAGACTATAATAAAATACATAAAACCCATGGATGGATAAAACTTGCTTCCTGAAATCCCTTAACCTGTTTTTCTTCAGTAAACATCTGTGTCTGTTAGATCAAGCTGGCATAGAGCCTGGCAAAGAAATCAAAGATTTAGATAAAAATTTAATTTCTGCTTGGGTAACAACTTGCCTTTCATAGGAATATTTAACTTGAACCTCCCCACTGGAAATCTATTACTTAACCTACTAGACAAGAGTACGCATAAGCTGAGTCAGAGCTCTTTGAAGCTCTCTGGCTGAGAGAACTTGGTGCCTTGTCATAGTCAGATTTTTAAAAATGAACACTTCTGTTGTTGAAGTTGGCAAAAGCAAGCATCTGAAAGTGCCAGGAAATAAAGAACTGAAAGATTATCCTGCAACCTTATTACTACGTCTTTTTGAACAGCTATAGTATTGAATGTAGTTTATCAGCACATATAACGATACTACTTACACAGTATATTCTTATAGTCTTTACCCAGGACACAGCAAAGGTCCAGATCAGCACCTATATAAAGTCACATTGACTTTCTAAGCAGCATATAAAGAAAGGAACAGAACAATGCATTCTGCTTGCAATTACACAAAGCAGTAGAGACTACAGGGGAAATCATGTATTTCAGTCAGTACAAACTACTTCGATATATATATCAGTCTTTTTTTCCTTGGTGGATTTACTCCACATACAAATTTTCAAAACTATGTGTACAATGTAGATGGTGTGTAAAGGAGTATCGCTGGGACAGCTCTCAGAAGGTTCAACAAAGCCAAGTGCAAGGTCCTGCACCTGGGTTGCAGCAACCCCCGATATCAACACAGACTGGGGAATGAAGAGATTGAGAGCAGCCCTGCAGAGAAGGACTTGATGTTCTGGTAGATGAAAAGCTGGACATGAGCCGACGATGTGCGCTTGCAGCCCAGAAAGCCAGAAGTAACCAGGGCTGCACCAGAACAAGAGTGGCTAGCAGGTCAAGGGAGGTGATTCTGCGTCCAGCTCTGGAGCCCTCAGCACAGGAAAGACATGGACCTCTTGGAGTGGATCCAGAGGAGAGCCACAAAAATAATCAGAGGGATGGAACACCTCTCCTACGAGGACAGGCTGAGAGAGCTGGGGTTGTTCAGCCTGGAGAAGAGAAGGTTCCAGGGAGACCTTATTGTGCCCTTTCAGTACTTAAAGGGGGCCTACAGGAAAGACGGGGACAAACTTTTTAGCAGGGCCTGCTGTGACAGGACAAGGGCTAATGCTTTTAAACTAAAAGAGGGTAGATTTAGCCTAGATGTAAGGAAGAAATTTGTTTACAATGAGGGTGGTGAAACACTGGAACAGGTTGCCCAGAGAGGTTTGAGATGCCCCAAACATTCAAGGTCAGGTTGGACAGGGCTCTGAGCAACCTGATCTAGTTGAAGATGTCCCTGCTCATTGCAGTGGGGTTGGACTAGATGGGACCTTTAAAGGTCCTTTCCAACCCAAACTATTCTATGGTTCTATGATACTCAGTGAATGTATTTGTACTGATGGTGAGAATTCTGTGAGTTCTCCTGTGTAGAAAGAAAATGCGTTTCAAGCTTTTAAGACGATTAATAGTTACAGGCATTAAACTACTTACACAGGTGAGATCTCTAAGAAACAGTTTTATAGAATGATAAAAAATACTTAGACCCTAGTACGAGATCTAGACGCTTTAAGGACAACCAAAAGGTAAGAAAATCAGCTATGAGATTTACATTGAAATTCATTTCAAGTACAAACAACTGAAAGTATTTATTTCTCAAATGGAATTTCCTTATGATTTCACTTGGAAGAATCTTACAAGATTTATCTTCTACATGAGCTCAGGCTGTTATTTTTAATGCAGTTAAATTACCTACATTTTTAAGCGTAACATGCCTTACCTTGTAACATCACTACTAGCTTGTTCTTCTTGCTGGAGTTCAGATAATGATGCATCTCCATTACTTAAGCTCTCAATCATAGATAGCTCTGTACTGCTTTGTGACATGTCTTTGCATTTACTGAGATTTGCTAATGAAGTCACCACATTTGCCAGTGTACTTAAATCTCCCTGACATGCTTCAACCTAAGGGAAAAGGAGAGTTTTTAATTCTCTCATATCAGCAGCAGTTAAGTTGCAGTAGAAGAATCTAACTTTTACATAAATGAAGAGTTGAGCATGTGAATAGACCTGTAGGAAAATTATTGTTTTCAGTAAATGGGTAATCATAATGGAGCAATTAGACACTGCACTGTTTCTAAAATATGAAATATTTAGACATTTACAAGTAATAGCTATCTATTTCTTTCAGAAAGAATGCTACAGATGGTAAGCAACTGCGGAAAGAGAATTTATCATCTCCACTCACTAGTCAGTCACCAGGACTATAAGACTGCACTACATTCTATTTTTAGCATCTTCCTTCCTTCCTCGTGTAAATGAGTCAGTAGCAATAGCGTAGGAGAATGTTTGAAAAGAAGGAATGGATAAAAAGTCACCTTTAAAAGCAAGCAGAAAAAGAATTCTGCTGCAGCCTTTTTGGTTTTTATGTCTTTAACTGCAAGGGAACAAGTGACTCAGTAGTGACCAGCAACTCAGAGAGGCAGTAAAACAGGCTTCCCTCCCTGCCCCACAAAAAAAATTAATATGGAAAGCACATGATTACAGACAAGTACACTGCTGCTAACACCAGTATGCTACATGTCATTTAGCTCGCATTGTCATACAGACAGAGCCAGAAAAGTGAAATGGAATAAACAAGTTCTGATGGGGCCCTTTGCAGACAGAGCAAGCGAGGGAAAGTGCATGAAAACAGTATGAGGTAATTTATATCAGCTAGAAAAATACAAAAGCTTCCTACTGTGCATGTGTACGGAAGTTATCACATGGCTTTAGTGGATCAGTAAGTGTAACAAAATGGAAAAAAAGAAAAATCAGCTCAGAAGTAAGATTGTTGCTGAGATAGCTCTTATTAGCTTTGCAAAAAGAATGAGCGATTCGGGGGAAAAAAACCTAACAGTATTTATGAAATGTACTGTGATAATGCCATGTGAGGTTTTGCAAACACCTCACTTTATTGGTACAAAAGAAATATCCAAGTGTCAGGATTGCCTAATACAAAGAAAAATAATGCAGCCCTTAAGGCGCTCTAAAAATGTGGAGGAAGGCATCTACTTTATAGAGCTTTTAGCATTTTTATTATGCAAGGCTGAAAGTATTCTTGTGAAGAGAAGGCATTTGCAACGCTAGCTAATGTTGTAACGGAGTGTTTTAAAAATGAATTTAACAAAACAGAAGTACAGCAAAACAGAACACCTTTCCCTCTCTACATACACAATTACAGCAAACAACTAATTAATATATCAGTCATATCATCATATACCTTATCTGGAGTCATCAGCACAGTAGGCTCACTTTTTATTGCAGACTGATGAATGTTAACAAACATTCCTGATTCCAGCAGACCTGTTGATCTGACACAAAACAGCACACATTTTAATTTTGATTAATGTTAAAATTAATTTTTCAATTCATTTTTCCTATTTCAGGAACCAGAGACGGCTGCTTCTGAGTAGAATTTACATACCTTGCTGTTTCATTGTCTGTTACAAAAGTCGGAGTTGCAGCTAATGGGCTACGAAGATCTTTCCGAATGTAGATCTTTTCTGTAGACGCTGCACAGTTTGAAGATTTTTCTCTTGACACTTCAATAGGTTTCCTCTCACACTGCACAGCTAACAAAGCAATATGCAACTATTAAGTCACATCCCAAATTACAGGCTAAGAAATAATCCTTTTTTTTTCCTCTCGTTATTTAATGTGCAATTTTAATAATGACTCTGAAAATAACTAAAAAAAATTTCCCATGACCAATAAGCTAACAACTTGGGTAAAAAACCAACACACCAATGTGATTTGTTTTTAATGAAATGATGTAGTAGTCAAAGTCTGAGACCAAACATATAAGGACTAAATTTTTCAAGTTACAATTAAGGGAGAAATCCCCTTATACCTTATTTTTAATTTGGATCTTTAAGTGGAGGCTCCCAGCTTCTCTCAGTTTCACTATCCCACACTCAAGAGTTCGTTTGTAAAGAACCCACTGTACCCTGTTCCATGGATTGTCTGGGTTGCACCTACATAACTTTATGCACTTGAAGAAGCTTCTCAAGTTAGGATCTTAGGATCTTAATTTAAAATCTGAGTGACATCCTTACCCACAATCACTGACTTCATAGATGAAGCACATTTTTAATTTGAATAGCTCGGTGAAACTAGGTGAAATGAGTCTGGACTTTAGCCTAGAGATAAATCACATTGCTTTGGACGGATTAGGGAACACTAAAGTGAAACTTACAGTATTATACCCCTATGGGGAACTCTCTAGCTCTACGTAATAAAGCCAAAGGAAACCAGTTTACAGTTTGATTTTAAAGGTTTAAAAGAAAAATTAATTTCTGGAAAAATAACGTAACTAACATAACAGTTACTGTAAAACTTAATTAATAAAAGGTATTTACAAAATAGAAAATCTTTTTAAATACGCAATAAGTTGCTCTTCCACAATTTTAAAGTGGTGCAAGTCATTTTATAAATTGAAATAATATCCTGAAAGAGAGTGACAAACCAGGCCTATATGTAATTTAAAATATGCATCAATTCACCAGCCTCATAAGCAATGGCTACTGGTTAGCAGAACCTCTTTAATACTGTACTGCACATAGAAACTGTTTAAGCCTATACAGAGAATCCTGCATGTTCATTATTTTAAAACACAAAGGCAAATGGGAAAACAACCTAACTATTTTTTTCTTCAATTACACAGTTTTGGAAAAAGTGTAACTAAAGAAAAAAATTAAAAAGCTCTCAAGTTAGTAGTAGACTGTGATGCAATTAGAATTTTCACACTGACAAGTATCATAAAACCAAATGTCATAATACCATCAAGTATTGGCAACGCCATTAAAGCTAGCCCATAGCCCACAAATGGTGTTTTGAAAGGGTGGGAAATGGAGGCAAAAAAGTCTTTTATTATCCTTTGCTAATCCTGTAATCACTAGCTGGATTTGAGTTTGCTGAGGAAGGGCCAAGACTTCTTCAAGGGACAAATAACCCCAGGGAGGGAGCTACAGTACAAGATGGTGCTGAGTTTTCCTTCCTCTCCCCACTCCACTGAGGAATGAGACTTCCTAACCCAAAACAATCCTCTCCTCCGCTCAGTATTCCCCCACGACCCACAGATCCTTTTCCTGCCTTCTGACCCCCAACCCCAGAGATTTCGTTCTGCTTGAAAAGTCTTCCGTGGAGGGGCAAAGTACTGCCAGCTGAATGAGCGGGAAAGGGATAAAGATCCACTTTCATCGCCCCAGTTTCTCCTCCCTTTCTGAATTTCCTCTGTGCTGGAAAAGTGTTACTGGTTTCTGCTGACAGAAGCAGGGCTGTAAGGAGGGAAACGTCCACAGAGGTTCAAGAGGGTCAGCAAAACAGAGCTGGATGGCAGAGAGCCGAGCACAAGACTAATACTGTGCGTATAGCAACAGCGTGACAGTATCTGAGCCGAAGAATTCATATTGCTTGATTTTCTGTGTATTTAGTATTCTGGTAACTGCTGTGGTATTGCAGTATCACTATATCCAATGTATGGAAATCTAAAAAGGAATTTGAAATCTGCAGGAATCGGTTAAGAACCAAATTCTAGATCACAATGGATGTCTGCCTTGTGAATAACTGTCTCTGCAGAGCTTTGCCGAAAGTGAACAGCAACTGCCATTTATCTCTGTTGTGAAAAAAGTGGCAAGGAGGTAGAAGGATTCAAAACGTTCAGAAGTTTAATTTACGCATAGAAAAATTGAACTGCATATATTAAAAACGAAGATGGAGACATGCTTGACATTTGCCACCCAGGAATAACAATTCATTAACTGTTACCACATGCAATAGCCTTATTAAGTTTGTCCAGCAATATGTATGCTTGAAAACATTTCAGGCTTCTCTTACACCAAACTTGTACAATTCTTTAAAGGAAAAAGAGATAATGATTTAAATACATAAAAGCAAGAAAACAATTTGTATTAATAGAAAGCACATATTTTGTAGCACAAACTTTAACATAGCTGCCAGCTAAAATAAGTCACACTAATTCAGACTTACAGTCTTGTTTCATCCCAAACGCGATGCATCTCTGCAGCCTACAGTACTGACACCGATTCCGGTGGTGTTTGTTAATGACACAGTCTTTTGTTCCTCGGCACGAATAAACTAAATTCTTCCGTATACTCCTTTTAAAGAATCCTTTGCATCCCTCACAAGTTACTGCTCCATAGTGACGCCCTAGTTACAGAACAGCATAAATCACGACATTAATTTTACATTGTAATAATATTTTTTAAAATTTATATTTATTAAAAACAAAGTATTTGCTATTTTACCCAGAAAAAGAACACTTTTTTTCCCCACAGGTTACAGATCTTAACATATATCGTGGCTATGAAACAAAATAAAAATGCAAGTGAACCATTTTTCTAGTTCAAAACACTTAAACAATTTTTACAAACAGGCAAGTTGCTTCTTAAAGTCTTGCTGAATCTCTTGACAGCAGTGTTAAAAAAAGCTAAGAAAACAGGTTAGCAAGAACACAGAAGAAACTCCTTTAATTTAAACATTCTTTAGCAATTTTTTTACCATGTCCCTACAGTCAAGCCCTGCTACTGCTCATTACAAATTCAGTTGTTGAAATTGTATGCATTAAATCTAACGGAACCACGGAAAGCGCAAACATGACATTTGACAGCAGTAGGTAATCACTTCAAAGCTTTACTTTCACCTTTCATTTTCCTAACAGGGTAATGGTACATCCTTAGTTCTTTCAGTGAAAATTCAATGAAAGAATAATCTAAAACAGCTAAATAACTTTTTTTTTTTAAATCAGTTCTTCTCTGAATTTTCTAGTATACAGTACTAACATAAAAATTTCTAGGATATACTACACAAAAAAGTCGAGTTTAAAAATTATTTTTCAGAAGTAAACTGTTTTGATTCTGCTGTAGCACAAAATACAAATATTACTAAAAAGTACTGGTTCTGTTAAGGCATGCTTGGCAACTCCAACAATTTTAATTCTATGATCCTGAAGAAAAAAAAATTCTAAACACGAAGACCACTGACAAACACTCAAAATACATACTGCAGAGGCACTACGGCTGCTCTTTGAACTAAGTAAGGCACACTACAGAAATAAATCTTAAATCTGTACTAATTTAAGGGAAAAGGTATTTTTAGATTCTTTCCTCACTCCTCACAAACTTTTTTTTAGCTACATCAATCTCAGCTGTCTGAAGTTTCTAGAAATTCTAATAGGTTTTCTAGATTCCTTTATCATAACCATATTACCACACTATTATAATGTGAAATTTATAAAGCATCATATATATTAAAAGAATATTACTAAGTGAAATATTTTCACAGCAGCTGTATTGTGAATACCTAATATCCACCCTGCAGAGCACCAGGGGAGCTTCTTCACCTGCTCTTTGATGTGGCTTTGTGGACTCCAGCTTGGAGGTGTCTGCGAAGCACTGCTTGTCACAGAGGAGGCTCCCCAGAACTTGCAGCTGCTCAGGGAAACACAGCACTGTCCCCAAATTCACTACCACTGCTCAATATCCCCAGGCCAGGACAGGAGGAATAGCTCTTGGGATCTCCAGCCTCTCAAGCAATACTCCAGCCCTCCACTGGGGAGCCAGAGGAGTCTTCTCAATTGGAGCAGATGAACCAAATCTTTGCCTTATGTTTGGCAGAAATTTCCTTTGAGATGGGTGAAGTCTGACATGTATTTAAGAGCTCCAGGAAGTATTTTTTTAATGTTAAACTTTGCCGCAGTCAAAAAATTTGAATTGGGTTTCCCCTGATCCCCCATTTTTATACACTTTATTCCCATCACTTCCCAAAAGGAGCATTTAACGGCAGCTGTCATATTTTGATATTACTGGAGGTCCATCATACAGACTTCACTGACAAACCATAAGAATCTTCTAATGGAGCAACCATTTCCCTACTTAAGACTAATTTTAGCTAAGTAAGTAAAGAGCCAAGTTAAATGTCTCATCTCTCTTACACTCCATTATCTTCTGTAACAAAGAAAGTGAAAAGAAAAAGGAGCTTTCAGCTAAACTATGCTGAGGAACAGCCCTTGTAGTTATCTCTATTTTTTTTAAATAAAAAAGAAAAGACATCCTCTCAGTAATTCCACTCTGACAGATCTGGAACATCTGCTGACAGGAGCACATGCAAAGGGAAAGTGGGAGACAGAGTTCTCCAGTGCACTGCTCCCACTGTATTTCTTTCCAGTCTCTTTATAAGATTGCACAAAATTTAGGGCATGAAACATTTTTCTTTTCTTACCTTAGCACTCTACTTTGGCAATATACAAATATACCTTTCTTAAGCTTACTTTGACTGGAATTGTAATGCATTTTTACCATTTTAATAATTGTTCTTCAAATAACCAACTGTCCTGCGCAGATCCCATATTAGCAATTTTTTCAAATACTTGCAGTCTTCCTTGCCTACTGGTTTCATATTTAAAATAATGAACAGGTTTCTCATATATTTTAAGAGAACCTGTCAACAATAACAAAGTTTACCACATGACCTTATTTTAAGGAAGAAAAAACTCTCAACGTTGCTGCTTAAGTAATTTTATCAGCCGAATTTTTATAATGGAAAAAAAAAAAAGTATCAGCCTAAGAAAAAAAGGCAAAAATTATCTGGTAGAAAATGTTAAATTCATGATGAAAAACAATAATAAATCCCACGCATGGACACCAGAGTACCATTTAGTGTAATTCCCCACTGAAAGAGTATTCTTTCTGTTTGTGCATGTATAGAGATATATATATATGTATACGCATGCAAATTGTTATATAGCTTCAGAAGAATTTTAAACTGCTTTTGTGAAATGGCACCACCTTAAAAAAAAAGAAAGAAAGAAAAAAGTAAATACCTGATGCCTTGTCTCCACATACAACACACAGATCAAACACTTTATTTAGGCCCTGTTCATTGGGGGAGTTGTCTGTTAAAATCTGGAAAAAAGTGTGAAAGAATTTCATTTTTCTTTTTCTTACCATCAAGAAAGATTAAAGTACATCTCATGCTTGTGGTTTTTCTCTAAGATAGGGAACCAAATATACAAAGTATAAGGTTTTCTTGACTATGTTTTACACTCTTCACAGACACAAAGGAGCTACCTGCCATGCCACTGTCCTCCTTTTAAGGATGGAACAAAAGTTTTACTCGTTATACTTCTGAAAAGAATTCAAGATTTCATTTATCTAAATACTATTTCTGCAAAACGGACCAACATTTTTGATAAACATCTAGCATCTGCATACTCTTACCCTATGTTCAATTTTGAATTTATATCATACTGACTTCTTCATAGTACAAATGAGACCGAAGCATTAGACAGATGGAACAAAAAAATCCCTTTTAAAGGCTACTATCTCTACATTCAGGTTTATTAACTCCTTTTTTTATAATACACATAAATGGACCAACAGAAAATGTACTCAGGACACCACTGTTAACTACCAAGTCGTATATCGTTTGGCTTTCACTAACAGTTTGACATTATTATTATTATTATTATTATCTTGTCTTGTCTCATTCATTTATCTCTGGTACTTGTAAAGCTTCATTAAGCACATAATATTAGAACCCCAGCACTACAGGGGAGGTGCAATAGCCTTCCAGTCGATCTTTAAAAACTCTATCCTACTGTGACATAAATAAAGCACAGCAAAAATTCGATTTAAAAAAGGAACACACATATCACAAGTAACAACCAAACATCATCTGGACAGTTATGTAAAGCAGGAAAGAAAAAATTATTCTTCTGTTTAAAAAGAGATTATAGTTAGAAGTTTTAAGAGTTTCTAACTTCTACTGTGTCTTAATGGGAAGTCAGACTCTCTCATTTTTGATTTGCATATTCAAAACAGGACCTCTGATAGAAAGAAAGATAACTTACCGAAAGAGAAAGTACCCTACCTTCTATAGAGAAAATCAAGAAATCACTTTTTTCAGAAAGTTTGGAAGATAGTATAGACGATATATATGGGAACATTTAACAAGCATACTTGTTTCTAGCTAGCTTTCGCTAACAATACTGTCACAGAGATTCTTCTATTAAGTTTTCTTTTAATATAACACCTTTTCAAGAAAAATAATATTGGTGAGTTAAAAGAATATTAACATTTCAGTCCTTCCTAATTTCCATTACTCATGTTATGTATTTTCATGATATTATATAAAATATATATAAATAAATTCTAAGTCCTTCCCTAAATGAAACCTGCACTGAAATGTGGAGTTCCACATAAGGAAGGACTACAGAACTGGGCCCATGAGGAAATAAAAATCCCAGACTCAGAGAACTCATCAACTGACCTTGAACATGAAGAATAAAAATTGATTATGAAGATGAAGAGCCACTGAATGTAAAACAGATGATGGGAGAACGAGCCTTGCCAAATGAGTCAATGTAAAGATAAGATGCAATAAAGGAAAGTTTTTTTTGCCAATTAATGGGCATTTCAAATGAAGGCTACAGAACAACAACATAAAAGGTGAAACTGCAGATGAAAGGATCATTTAGGGGAGAAAATATGAAAGATCCCAAAGAGGATGTAGTTGAACAACAAATGAACAGTACTCTGTATTTCACGAACTTTAAGTGGAAAAAAGAAATCTCTATATATACTTATTAGCTGACCATAGAACAATCTAACTAAAGTGACAGAATACTCTATTGCCTCTCAAACCTACCTATTTTGCCTGAACTGTACAATCAGAACTAGAGCTTTCAATTTTTTGTCCAGACTTCCTCTATTCCTGGATTTTGTCTTTTAAACCAGTGTGGCTGGTTTCAAAGCCATCTCTTCAGTTGTCTTTGAAAATAGTATTTTATATGGATTACTTCAAACCATATCCCACTAGTTTATATTTTTGTTGAGGTTTACCTAAAATACAAAGTGTATGATACCACTAAACATACTTCAATGCCTCTCAATAGGATTGGTTTTTGCTACTGCTCCCCTATTCATAACAATCAAATTCTTTGGAGCAAGGACCTTGGATGTCCATTTGCAAAGACTTGTGAGTTTCAAAAAAAATATGTAATGTATAATACAGAAATATGTTTCAGACTTACACAATATGTGGGTAGTGAATCAGAGTAGTGGACTGGCTCCCAGATGAGCGCAAACTCAAAAGATCAGCAGTCTTCAGTTGAAAAGAGATTACTTGAAAGAGGCTATAACAGTGATTTATAAAAACAATAGGATCCTTTATAGCTGTTACAGTGCAAGAGACGCCTAATTAAATACTTCTCTCAGATCAAATCAACTAAAGTGTTCTTTGCACAACATACAATTATACTATAGGATATTATGCAGACCAAAGCATAGATGGTCTGTACAAATAACAAAAAAGGTTGTTAAACATCAGTGGCAACTATCAAATATGATGGTCTCACTGCAGTCTCCAAAGCAGGAGGTTGCTCTAAATCATCAGCTAATGGAAGTGAAAGGATATGCTCAGAAGGATCGTTATTTACTTGTCCAGTTTTTAATGTTTTTTCTTAAGCAACTACTTCTGGCCATCATATAAGTGTGTTACTGGGCTAAATGGACTGTAGCTATCCTAATGTCATAGAATCACAGAATCACAGAATGGTTCGGATTGGAAACGACTTTAAAGACCATCTAGTTTCAACCCCCCTGCCATGGGCAGGGACACCTCCCACTAGACCAGGTTGCCCAAAGCCCCATCCAGCCTGGCCTTGAACACTTCCAGGGGTGGGCCACCCACAGCTTCTCTGGGCAACCTGTTCCAGTGTCTCACCACCCTCACAGTAAAGAATTTCTTCCTGATATCTAATCTAAATCTACCCTCTTTCAGTTTAAAACCACTACCCCAAATACGACCCCCAATGTTGCCTGGCCTAACACACTGATGTATTTTAACAGCAGCGTAACTGTACACGGGTAAACAATATGCAATAACTATGCTTCAGCTGTCGTGCAGTAATCTACTTCATGCTGAAGGAGCTCACATCTCCAAGTCTTATGTGCATGTTCTCATCAGTGCCATCCCATCCTTGCCAGGTGAGGACATGGGGCAGAAAGCCTGGAAGTGGGGCAACGAGGACTAAGGAAGCAGCACATAGAACGTGCATGGGAGCAAAGTGCACTGGGGATCAGTTTGGGGAGTTACAACCCTGACTAGTTACAATCTCACAGTAGTAAACCCAAAATGTTTAGTGTTATTTTTCCACCCCCACTGAGTAATGCACTTCTCTACTAAATAGCCTCTCTGACAAACTACCTTGGAGTACAGTTCACAGAGCTGAACAATAGTTACAACAGCGTAGGAAAAGGAAAACAAGCAGAAGGAAATGTTAAGTGATAAAGACAATGGAGGAAAGAGTATGTTTTTCAACGATACATGAAAACAGATGGAGACTCAATGAAGCAGAAATAAAGCACTGTTGGTATGGCAGGAGCTGGAAACGACAATAAAAATAACAGTATTTTTTCTAATGTCATAAGCCAGGGTATTAATTTTCAAAGCAATAAATTTACCAAAAAAACAAAAGAAAAGTTTTCCTCATAATTTCTAAATACCCATGTCGAATCCTAGTGCAAGGAAAAGTATACCATTACAAAAAAAAACTCAAAAAAGGAGAACCCAGACAGACATATTTGGAAATAAAACATCTCTTCTCATCCCATTTGAATCAAAACGATGAAATAAAGTGGATTATCTACCTGGATGTGTTGTGTAGATATATCAGGGGATGCAAAAAACAGTTGGTTGACACCTGCAGCATCTGGAGTTGCTAGGATAACTTTTCCTGGAGTGGAATCTTGTCTGGCAAGGATCACCTTGCTTGGGGTAGAGCCATCATGATTTGTTAAGATGAACTGCTTGCCTGCTGAGCTCTGATCAAGTGCTGTAACAATCTGAATCTTCTGGCCCGTCTGCTGATCTGTGACAATCTAATAATACATTTATCTCAAATTGTTATGGTAATTTAAGTTCACCTTTGGGGCCCAATCTGGGCACTTAAAGAAAACGGTAATTTTGCCTTTGACATTTGTGAAGCAGGATCGTCTTCCCCTCTGTCACACAAGAGTGAAGTAAGCTCAGGCAAAACCTTGGATTTCCACTGCATTTGAAACACACTTCAATCAAGGGTGTTTGAAGTCAAAACCTGAATTCATTCTCAAGTTTTAAAACTGGCCCGTGCTTTTACAACACTACTGACACCATTGACAATTCTAGCACCCAGAATTCCAGGTAGGTCTGTAGCTCAGCCCTGGGACCTGTCAGGTTATGAGAAATCTTAACTCTTGAACTCACTGCATCCCACATGCAGTGCTTAGCACCTCCCAGATCTGGCTGCTTAACAAGAAGCTTCCGAAAACCACAAATGTAGACTTCCAAAGGAAAAAAGTAAGCATCAAACAGCAAGAAAAGCAATAATCTTGTTGCATCTGTATATACACATTTTAGGCTTCATTTCTGTGGAGCTTTTTTCTTTACATATATATTCCTAAATAAAACAATAAAACAGAATCTCTCTCCTTGCCACTTTTTCTTTTTTTTTAAAAGGAAAAACTTATTTTCATGTTTCATTTCATAATCAAGAACAGACCTACAGACTGTTTTTTCCATTTTATCCCTATTTTCAAGCACAAATACAGCAGAACTTTATTCAATAATCCTCCACTAAACGCCACTTTTTGCCAACTTTGTCAGGAGACTATAATCCTCAGAGAAAATAATCAAGATTCCACGTATCTTCCATTACAAATCTCACTTTCAGTCAGTTCCTGCCTTTCTCCATCAAAATGCTTATACAGAAAACTGCCTGGTTTATTCTGGACACTAAGGAGAATCATCCTACAAAGACTGTTTCCTGCAAACTGTTTTTGAATTACAGAACAATAAAATAGCTCCAATGAATTTTTTTTGTAACTATAACCAAACATTTATGTCCACATACCCATCCCTAACATTTATATGGTCCTTATTACTGATGAAATTATTTATTTCACCAGTATAATGTTGAATGTAGAGTGTTATGTTAAAATCGCTACAAAGCTATTCAGTCTGCACAAATGGTTTCTGCAGCTGTCCAGCATTTGACAGAGGCATTAGAGAAAGTAGTTTAAACAATTAAGCCCAGTTTGTCTGCAGCTGACCTCTTAACGGCCATATACCTGCAAAAACTTCACCTAAATCGCAATGGGACTCAATGGGACACCAAAGTAAAATAGCCTGCCATACCTAAATGTTGAGACAAGAGAATAAAATTATGAGAAAGAAAAAGAAAACTACTTATTTTCTCAAGGGAATCCATCAGGGCTCAGTGATAACATATTATATTTCTTTAATATTTCATATTAAATATCTAAAACTAAATGTTGCTAAAGGGATCATGCTATAAAACAGGACTATATTAATTCAGGATTGTCTGCTTAAAAAATACACCTCCCCCATGTATTTCATTGAAGCACTCCGATGATACTGGAGGACAGTTCTACTTTAGTGCTTTTAAGCCTTGTGCACTAACAAGTTTTGACTTCCATTTGAACATCATTTCAATAAATTAAATACTTCAATAACTCTTTGTTCCTATTCTAGGAAAAAAAAAAAAAGGTCTAAACACAGAGGACTAATCCATCTGTTTATAACAGAGCTGGTTTTGAGCCCAAATGTCTGTATAACAACAAATGTGACATTCAACTTTTGTCTTAGAGAAGCAAAATGTTAGTATTCCCTACAAAGGGCGACTAATGAAACACGTTTTAAAGAACATTTTACTGAGGATTTTGCATTTCAGGATTTCGGATAATTATTTATGTGCATTTAAAATAATAAAGGAAAAACATTGATTAAAAATATAAACTCAAAAGGAATCAATTTAACATTTATTCTGAACGTTTCACTGAGATGTATTTGTTCCTACAAACTATTTTACTCTTCACATAAAATCTGCTTTAAGGAAAGTTTTCATTACTAAGTTCTATCTCACATCTAATTTATTATTATTATTTATTATTATTATCAATTTAGTATTATTATTTATACTGATGACATGTTGGTAGGTGCCTGTTGCAGAAAGGATGGCATTCGACTGAGTGCTGTCCCACACATATCAACCCCTGCCCCAAAGTGCTTACCATCCACTTTGAAGACAGAATCAATGAGCACGGCAAAAAAAGACAATGAACAAAGTAGCTGTGTTACAAACAAGCGATCTTCCAGCTACATGAGATGATGAAAAACTATATTAAGGTCCCTGTCCCTAGAAATATAGTTCTTCTATGTTCATCACATTTTCAGCAATGCCTAACCAAAAGTAATTCTTCCCCTGCCCCGCAAAAAAGGCGACCCACAGGGGTTAGAAGTCTGCCACTGGCTTTGAACCAACAGTACTGTCCTGCTGTTCAACAACAAAGGCTCATGGGTTTATATATCATCATCCCACAGTCAGACCCTGATGCTGAAATTACATTAAATGGCTTCACACTACAGCGACACTATAGCATACAGGTGTTGGCAAGGAAAACAGAGGATAAAGAGATGGCGGTTAATTGATTAACATATATAAGTTAATAAAAGGTACAGCTGTACACAGAGTGTAGAAAAGGAGTGGAGGCAGCTGAAAGAATAAAGATCTATTGGATAGATAAGACTGGTACCATGACTAGAGCACAGGCAGGAGGTGATAAAACAAAACAAAAGATCATGTATGTGGGGTGGTTGTGAAGAGTCTCGGAGGGCTGAAAGCTTGGATGCAGCGCACCGAAACAGGAAAAAACAGTGGAAAATATTGAAGAGTGAAGCCAGCAGAAGAGAAAGCAGCCAAGATTATACTAGCAGCTGGCTCGCTTAAATGAGAGTGTTTTTGTATGCAACAACATATATCTGAGAATATTTTTAAAATTTATTCTGCAGTTCATATTTTTCTCTTGGATAAAATTTAAAACTAAAATGTTTGCAAAGACTTGCACTGAATTCTAAGGTATAAAATATAAAGTTCCATTCCCCAAATCCTCTTAATCTCCATATAAACATATCTATGTTGATATAACTACCCACATTGCCAAAAACTTCCTACTCTCACTCAAATTGGAGATTATTAACTGGCCAGGCCACAAATTAGCATACCAGGACATATAACATCAGTTGGGACAACCAAAAACCAGTATCTTTCTCAGACACTAGGTTGCCTTGCACTTTTTCATTACTTGTATCAATGATACAATGCCGTATTTCCCTTCCTCCCTGCTCCAAAATGTAGAAATGTTCCAGCAACTCAACTGAATTACCAAATCTAAAAATCATTCCGTTCTTAAAGAGCAATATCATTATAGTATTGGGAAAAGTCTTTTTCTGTTCAGTGGTTATAATTTTTTGTAAATCTAAAAATTCTTAGGAGAAAAAAAAAAAGAAAAAAAAAAAGGGGGAAGCATTGGAATGATCTTTTATTCCGGTTTATACAGAAATGGTCTCTGACATCCAGGGCTGAATATTTACATTCAAGCAAATAATATGATGCAAATAAAAAAGAACCATATGTGAAAACTGGCAGAAATAACAGTCCATCTCTGCTTTTAAAATATATCAGATAAAGCATACCTGTATACGTTGTGGTAAAGAGAGGCCTGAATCTGCAGGGACGATCTGTATTCGTTGTGCTGTCCCATCCATTAGTGTTTGTGTAGCAGCTCCCTGGGAATGGGTAATCTAGAAAAAAAACCAAAACAAATGTAATGGATTGACAATGGATATCCTTAGGGATGAATACACTACTTTAATGGACAAAACCCTAGGGTTTCACCAACTTCTGATTTCTCTGCACAAGGCAATAGAAAGTCTGACATTCTTACTGTATAAGGAATGCAAGTGCTTGTAATCTAATTTAATAGCTTAATTTTGATAGTTAGAAAATTCTATTTGTTTCACTGTTTTAAACCCATTTTGAAACACCTTCCAATTTGAAATTCAGAAACACATCAAGTAAAACAATTCACTGTTGACAAGTTCATGTAAGTCAATCAGACTGAATATTTATTGCTGTTGATGTTCCTGAGACACATACTAAACACAATACCTTTCATCATAGCTGTGCTACATTTACACTAAAATATTTTTACCTTAATGTCTTACAGTGACAAAACAATTTTTGGTGTGGAAACACAGCAATTGGCCTTTTCTGTTCTTCTGCTAAAGCAGCAAAACCAGAACAACAGAATTCTATACTGGAGAACTATCAAGAAAGTTAGAGAAAATTAATGAAATGCATGAAATTGGCAAGAAGTGTATCTTAAAACAAATATAAATATCTATGTGAATGCTCTCGGACACAATTTGTGGAAGTGCTTTAACAATTATCAGTATTTTAAAAATTCTTCACATGCTATAGCCACAGGTATATGGGGGAAACTGTTATTCATTAAACTATCTGCCAATAAAAATTAAGAGGTACAGCTGCTGTGTGCAGAGGCTTGATCAGAAAGGCTGGACTGTTTGTACTACAAAAGAAGTTTGTCTTCATAGCGTTTACAAATACCTTCAAACTGAAATCTTTGTCTTAAATTCCTGAACTTTTTGCAGTTCAAAATCTCCGGAACATCCTGCAATTCTGTATAAATAATAATTCTCAGTATTTACACCATCATAAAAATGCTCCTCTTCAACTGCTGCCCTTCCGCCCGCCCCCCCTCCAGGAATTCATACAGAGAATATATTTCTACATCTGCAGTAAAGGTACTGATTCGTTGAGAGCTTTTTTGTTCCTTCTGGATCCTGATTTGTCAACCACCCCACCATGTAATTGTTAGTACCAGCAGGAGAAAGGAGGCAAGAACACACAGCGGGAGGTGAGGATGAGAAGGGGAAGGAGGGGTGCTAAGACTTCCCCTTACAGCAGAAATACAAGCTCGTATCAGCCTAATAGCCAATTTTGAAATTTTACCTGAAAATGCATTACTTTGGTACCAGTCTCAGCTCTTATAACCTACTTGTTCCCATCTCTTCAGCTTGGTAGGTAAAACTGGTCGGTTAGTCATTCAGTGATACGGAAGGGGACACTGATGCGGGTTACAAAGCAGCCCAGCAAAGAGACAGACAAACAAAGGCTATTCTTAGCACAGATCAAACCTTCAATCCAGATCTCCCCAGTGCTCAGAAGCAGACGCATCAGAGCAAATGAGAGAGTGGGATTAAACTGCTGGGGAGATTGCTTAAGGTGCCAGCAGCATCAGAAGAAATGCTTGTCAAACTACTGCCCAAGCCATTTTGGAACACTGCTTTCTAAAAATACCAGATCTTTCATGAGTATGAGTATTTTCCATACTCAAACAATTCATCCACTTCTTTGCTTAAGGACAAAGAAGAGTTTATTATACAGCAACATTCAGAGTTTGAAAGAGATACTTTCAAGCACTAAAATTCTGCATCAGCCTTTCAAGTGACATGTACACGTGGTGATTTACAGGCAATTGGAGTTTTATGTGCATTTATCTTTGCTTTACATAGCCACATATTCTATACATATTTTATGCTTGCTCCCTTAAAACGTCATGATCTACATGTTGTGTAAGGTAAAACTGCTCTTCAACTGTCAGCTTGACAGTTTTACTTCTATACAAATAGAGTTTTTTTATTGCAGTAAAAAAAAATACTGATAAGAATAACCGCAGTATTTGTTAAAAATTGTATTTTTTATGTATATGATAGACTCTGTTTTGACAAATACGTAGCTTTCCTCTACTACTGTTATCTTGCAGGACTGTGGAACCAAACCACCATATACTTAGTGTACCCAAGCACAGATTAAAGGAAAAAGATTGCTGTGGGCTCTTGACAGACAACCTCCCTACATGAGTCAAGAAATGTGATCTTGATGTAAAAATATGAATTATCTTACACTCAGCAAAAGATGATTAGCAGTTGGCAGAATTTGAGAAAAGATAAACATTGTGCAATCCTCCATATAGGCAAGGCTATAAATTTTTATTTTAACAAGTTTTTCTTTTATGCAAAAAAGCCCTAAATTAACAAAAACACATTTGTGAACATCATCATAAAATCTTTGTGATAACTTTTGTGTTTTAAAATGCTTCATGAACAAGAATTAATATTATAACGAAATCAAAATCTGTCACAGAAAACTTCTAACCATTATTTCAATGATTCACAGGAGCACTTTCCATTCTCCTCACAACGGGAACCGTTGTCTTTTTCCTTTCATGTAAAACTTTCTTGTAAATTCAATTAAAACTATTTCAACGTTCAAGAGAATTAAAAATGCTAGCAAAAATACCACTTAAGTTCCACAGACCTTTAACTATGGTTTTCAAGGCTTACATCGAATACGAACAACACGATGCAACTATAGCCGGTAGGTCACAGGTAGGTAGGAATGCATGATACTACATGAAGGCAACTTTCCTTGCTGACTCCACATCTTTGACAGTAATTTTGGCTTACAGAGTCCCACCTTGCACTGCCCAGGGTGATGCCTTCCAGTACTTCTAACCACGTGCCAGGTTGAATGCACCTTGTACCACGTATGGCAGCTGACCCCAACTGGGAGGGAGAAGACCTTCATCCACTATCCTGTAATTATTTTTTTCCCAGTTTTGTCTACCACACAATGACACACAGAGCTTACGTGAACAGGACTAGCACAGTGTGAGAGTAAGTGGCTCAGGGAGGACTGGGGAATGCTCAAGCTGCACTGGTGCCAAATAAGATGAGATGGTCTCAGGCTCAGTAAAACCTTGCTAAAGGACAAATCCAAATCTACACTGCTGACAGAATGATCTCCATGAAAACTGTAAGGCTGCAGTTTTACCATGAACAGAAACAGCCAACAGCTCTCTGCAGTGAGCCGGAGCAACGTTGTAAATCCACTCCCTCTGTCTTTTCCCCTGCCTTGGGCTACCATCCACCTCCTTTATGCTGGCTCTGGTACTCATGAGAGCCTTCTCAGACCCTACTCAACGCACTAACCCTGCAGAAAACCTTCCACTTGTTTTGGCTGGGTTAGCTTGCTGCTAGTGTTGAAATTAAATAAGGTAAGAAACAGAAATGGGACTTTCCCTCTCCCATGGCACTGAGATACTAAGTCAGCTCAGTGTCTCATGGAATCACATTATGAAACTGAGAAACTAGCCTGTACTTAAAAAAAACCAACCCAAAACCCCAGGAAATACAGCCCTATTTAGGCCTCCACAAGAAATTATATTACCAAAACAAAACTACACTAGACATGCCATTTTCACTTATAAAGAGGACAAGTGGGAGAAAGAAAACACCATACATGACATAAATCATTTATGTCCTTTAAGATAGCCTTCACAACACTCAGATGCTACAACAATAAAAGCTTTAAGAATTTATACAAAATAGAATTAACTATCCTGCCCCCATCCCCAATCTTTCTATCTGAAATGAAGACTGAGAGGAACTAAAATTACTTGAAAAATACGTCCATGTCTAGACAAGGAATGAAGAGTGGATATTTCAAGCTAAAAATACCAGTTATTTAAGATAAATAAGATACTGCTTGTACCTAATTTAAAGCAGTGCTAATTTTAAATGGACTGTTAAAATTAAATTGTGCATCTCCGGAAGTTCTCTGGCTGGAGTACACAGATTCTGCACACAGGTTACAGAAAATGAAAACCAGAAGTTCACAGAAATGAGTTCAATCTTCCTTTTGACTTATTTCACAGGGAAGAGCATGGCAAATCTTTACTCATGAAAACAAAAAAGACAATGGAAGCAGTTGCTTAAATGGAAAGTAAACGCTATGTACTGGCAACTCTCTTGATTGTAAATTTTCTAACTGAAAGTGAGCAAAGCAATTCTACAACCAGAGGGCTCTCTGAAGACTGCTGCCCAAAAAGCAGAGCTGAACAGTTAAGTCGCTTACTGGAAACACTGCTACATTTTCCTTAGCTTCATTTCTGTGGGGCAAACTTTGGCAAGAAAGACTTTGCAGCCCAACTTTAAAATAGACATCATAAGATTTTCTAGGCTTTCATGGGAGAGTCTCTGGAAGCTTTGGGTGTAGTAAAAATTATTTCCTCTGTGATTTTGGTTTTCACGTATCAGTCTGTGTATTTTATTATTCAATGTCTCTTAAATAGGACTCAAAATTTATGTACCTCTCCCATTTGCTGTTCAACAATTTGATGGGCCAGTTCCTCTATGGTTGCCATGATCTTTAATCACCAGAATATCCTGTCAAAGAAAGGAGAGAAGATGCTTAACATCTATAGCCTCAAAAGTAAAAATATCTTGGGGAAAATATAGTTCACGTAAGTAAAATAAGTTCATAGTTGTCTGAAGGTGACATCCTTGCAGAATTTAAAGTTTGATTATACCGTAAAAGTAATAATTTATATTCTGTTTGTAAACATCTGTATCTTTTTCCTCAAATAACTCACACAGTAGCTTCCTATTCTTCCTCCTCTGCTCTCCTAAAAAGCAACAATACAATAAACTCCCTGTGAGAACAGAAGTGTATTACTGACCATGACATCAGCAGGGACATAATTGACATCTTAAAAACTGGAACAGAGCCAGTTTTGTTAATGGAGATCAAGGGGGGGAAATCTAACTTCTTCTGAACTCATACTGATTTTTCAGTATTAACAGGAGTGCTTAAATGTCAATTTTGTAATTAATAGAAGGCACTACTTGGGAGGCAGAAAACATACATGTTTAAAAAAAGACACTGTTTTGCCATCAATACTGTGTAACAGCACAAGAAGTCCAAATCTCCATAAGAAGAATTTTCTAGGATTTAACAAGCACTACTACATTAATGCAGTATAAAGTATTCAGATGTATGCCTTGTTTGTTTGGGTATCAATTTACAAATATTCACTAAGCAGTATTTAGAAGGAACATATACAAATTATAAAGCACCATAAACACTTAATTTTCCTGACAAAGGCTGTATTAAGAACACTGTAATACTTCTCTCATAGGAACAACCCAGTACTCTTGCACTAATGGATTTGTCTGTGTACTAAATTAGCTTTGTGCCAAATATACAATGTACTCAGGTTATGCAGCCTCCTCATTGCAGACGAAGTTATAAAGATGTTTAATATCAACACACATATTCCTGTATTAACATAAGAATAAATGGCATCAGTATAAAGGATTTTTTACATGGTAAAAAAGAGTTATTTAGTTATTTATTTATTTCATAGGCAGGAATAGTGGTGTGTAACCATACAAAAAGTCAGAATGCTAATGAAAGAAGTTACATATGTGGAAAAGCTAGCTAGTTTTTGCACTAACTTTGCTAGAACTCCTAGGAACTAGCTCTTGCTCCAGTGATCTCTAACCTTTCCCTATCAACTATGCAAATAAAACTGTTAACACATTTTGAAGCTCATTCTGCTCTTATAATTGGAAAGAGATACCTCTTTTGACTAGGGCAAGAACTGCAGGCCATGGAAGCGTGCATAGCGGTACACTAAATCCTGACTGCTGTATGGAAGGGAAGACTACAGACATATCTGGGCACCATAAACCATTCTTAATCACCCATCAGCATAGAATCATAGAATCATAGAATCGTCCAGGGTGGAAGAGACCCTTGGGATCATCGAGTCCAACCATCTACCCTACACTACAAAGTTCTCCCCTATATCATATCCCCCAACACCACATCTAAACGGCTCTTAAACACATCCAGGGATGGTGACTCAACCACCTCCCTGGGCAGACTATTCCAATGCCCGACCACTCTTTCTGTGAAAAATTCTTTCCTAATGTTCAGTCTAAACCTACCCTGCTGGAGCTTGAAGCCATTCCCTCTTGTTCTGTCATTAGTTACCTGTGCGAAGAGACCAGCACCAACCTCTCTACAGTGTCCTTTCAAGTAGTTGTAGAGAGTGATGAGGTCTCCCCTCAGCCTCCTCTTCCTCATCCTAAACAGTCCCAGCTCCTTCAACCGCTCTTCATATGATTTGTCTTCCAGGCCCTTCACCAGCTTCGTTGCCCTCCTCTGCACTCGCTCCAGCACCTCGATATCTCTCTTGTATTGAGGTGCCCAAAACTGGACACAATACTCGAGGTGTGGCCTCACCAGTGCTGAGTACAGGGGCACGATCACCTCCCTACTTCTGCTGGTCACGCTATTTCTAATACAAGCCAGGATGCTGTTGGCTTTCTTGGCCACCTGGGCACACTGCTGGCTCATATTCAGCAGCTTGTCAATTAGAACCCCCAGGTCTCTTTCTTCCAGGCAGCTTTCCAGCCACACTTCCCCAAGCCTGTAGCAATGCACGGGGTTGTTGTGGCCCAAGTGCAGAACCTGGCACTTGCCCTTGTTGAAACTCATGCCATTGATTTTGGCCCAATGCTCCAATCTATCTAGGTCTCTCTGTAGAGCTTCCCTATCCTCCTGGGAATCAACAACTCCCTCCTGGGAATTAAGCAACTCCTGCTTAACTTGGTGTCATCTGCGAACTTGCTGATGATACACCCTATGTCCTTGCTGAGATCATCAATAAAGACATTAAACAGAAATGGTCCTAACACTGAGCCCTGAGGTACACCACTTGTGACCGGCCGCCAGCTGGATTTAAATCCATTGAGCACCACTCTTTGGGACCTTCCAGTCAGCCATTGCTTGACCCAGCAGATCGTATGCTCATCGTATGCTCATCATAAGCATGCTGCATTGTTAGTTCGATTAAGACAAAAGATGACCGACATACACATAAAACATATGAGACTGAAGCTTATGTTGAAATGCATTATCTCCTTAGAAGATCTAATAAATGTCAGCACCCTCGTGGGCACACTCTTTTAACCCACTTCTGCACGCAGTGAGCTGCAGCACTGTCACTATTCACAGAGCACTTTCAAGCCAGCCAACGTATTCCATCAGATGTTTTCTTCTTTTAAATAACATACTAGCAACAACGCATAGCATTGTTTACACACACAGTGTCAGGAATTAGCACTACTTAATAAAAAAAGGCACACACACACAAAAAAGAAAAGCTAAACATCGTAAAAGCAAATTAGAGAATTATTTAGCAAGGCAGACACACTTTTGGGAAAGAGAGATGTATTCTTTGCAAAAAGTAATTTCAGAAAAGATGTTAATGTTTTGTGGCAATTTGATGTACCAGAAATATTGTGCATATGATGATTTTTCGCAAAAAAAATAAAAGTAAACTATGTAAAAGTCTGAAATTCTAGTCCGATCTCAGAGCTGACCACACTTTGAGGGGGGTTTTGGACTAGAGACCTTCTTGATGTCCCTAACCACCTGGACTATTCTACAACTCAAAAATGCACTGTTTTCTTAGATACTGAAACAAGAGTTGCTTGCAATTGAAAACAAAATCCTCAATATTTTTAAAGCAGTTTGATTTGCAAAATCTTTTGACTGCCTCCATATAGGTCTACTGTGCAGGTATTTTCAAGGGCACAATAAACAACTATCTAAAGTTTCACTTCACTGAGTGTCTAGTTTAAAGAGCTATGCACAGGAAAGCTTATTTTGAGCAGTTTAAACCAATTTTATGGAGAATACGTGTTCCCCTATGTTAGCCTTTTGAGCAGTAACATCTTCCATTCTGCAATCACTATCTCTAGCATTTTCTACAGCATTTTCCCGAAAGCAACTAGACTACACCAATATCATTTTCCCATCAGAAAAGCTAGGTCTATAATCTTTTGCATAACAAAGCATGATTATGACCTTCTCAATTTTAGCCACATTTACCAACAGAGCCTACGGCTGCTTTAACTTTATTTTATGCTTTTCTAAAACTCCTAGCGTTTTGGCCTGCAGAATTAGCATCTTCCAACAAGACTACTGAATACTAATTATTACTGCTATAGCTGTGTTGCACCAACTCAGCAGCACATGGAAATGAACAATACAGTACAGTGAAAAGAAAAGCTTAATTTACTGTTGATCTAGTAAAAGCCTGCAGTCAAATACTGAACTTGCACAGGAGGCAAAATGTGCAAAATAACTTTTACAGAAATTGACTCAGATATGAACTAAATATCCAAACCTATCATATCTGTGGCACTGCAAAATTATCATTCAAGATTAGTTTAAATTAACATATCAACACATTAATGTTTTTGCCACAAACTCAGTAACTGAAAGATGGAGAAATCTGATTTCTTCAATCCTTCACGAGTACTTTGTCCACAGTCTTAACAAGGAAGAAAGGTTTTTTCTTTTTAGTGTTGCAGACTCAACACTACCTTATTCAAAACAAATTTGTCACCAAAAGGGCTAGCCCTAACCTATCTCTTGGCCTGAGTTTCCAGCCTCTCTTCCCGGTGCCCGCACTGCTACATCTGTAATTTCACAGCCAGCAGCAAAGTTTTATCTTTGTCTGTGTTAGTTCTCAGCCCAAGGAATGACTTGCACTTGCTTTATTACCATGCAAACGCTACTGCTGTACCAGTGGTGGAGGGGAACTTTAGATCACACCTTCACACAGCAGCAGCAATTTACATCATCTTAAGCCATCTGAAGTCTCCCATACTTTCCCACAGTTCTATAAATTGTTGTGAGATGAGCCTTGGAAATAACACATGCTTATTATTGGATCTTACAGATGAACCTGCTGAAGAAACAAGAAACACAGGATGAAAAAAAGCAACATACAGCTATAGGACAAAACAGGCAACACGTATGATAGTGAAGTGGCCCGGCAGAGACTTCTGGTCGATAAACTAAAGTACTGTACAATTAGGAGATTGACTGGAACTATCTTCTTGCCTCATCCCCTATTTCTAGGAATGGTATTATTTTCTAATTATGAGAACCTCAATAGTCAAAGCTACTTTTAAGAACAATGCAAGGAAAGCAGTGCAGTGATAAAAGTTTCCCACGCACAAGCTTATTTACAGCTAACCATCATGTTCTCTAGCAGTAATACCCTTCAGCACAGACTTTTCAACCTCTTATTAGTTACCCCTCCAATTAACAGATATTGACCTTTTGAAGTCCCAACAGAGAACTAAATGGTGTCTCATCTTTGAGATGTTGGACTTTGTGTTCTTTGCCATACTGCCAAATCCTCACCAAGAGCACGAGGAGAATTGGTACGGGCTATGGCAGAGTTCTGTATTGGTGAAAACAACTGTCTGTAACAAGATCTCTCTCTCGTAAGCAAGATGAATAGCTACAAGAGAGAGCAGGTATTTTTACATTATTAATTCAGTGTTATCAAACAGCGCTAATAAAATATCGAAAATACTCAGCTCTCTCAAATCCAGAACTGGCCATAGGCATCCTTTATTCTTGCTGTTAGGAGCAATGTAAGTATACTCTGTTTTACTCTTAAGAGCAGTGGAAGAGGTTTTCTACAAGAGATTCCCTGTCTAGATAAGTCATTATTTTTGCAGGAATTCTAAATTAGAGACGAGAAAAAAGTAGGAAGGAATTTGGAACAGAATAGAGTGTTAATCACAATCTCCAAGATCTTCTCAGTTGTAGCAATATAGTCTAAATGGCCCCAGATTAAACAAAGTTAAAGAAAACACAAACGGCAGTGGTAAGCAAATCCTCTGTTTAGAATCAAACTGCTTTAATGGTGATAATTGTTAATTAAAAACCTAATGAAATTACAATGGACTATGAAAGCCTGACTAGATTAATATTCCCTAAGCAAGTTATGCTCCTATCTTTCCCTAATCAGAAGAATTTCACTGGTCAAAAAGATTTTCTTTAAAATGTGATTCTCAGAAGCAAGAGAGAGAAACCTGTGTTCACAAGAGTTTCCAAACCCAGCTATTTCTGAACTTGAAGAATGTCACTTCTGTTCAAAGCACCTTCAAGGAGGTTTTTCTCAACAACTATAATCTTTAGAGAATAACTTGTAAGTGGCACAGCTCTCGGAAAAAAAATCCCTCAAAAAAGCGTAACAAACACTTAAGTATCCATCATCGAGGGTCTCAACTACCACATAAGCACAGCTTTTAAGAATGCTGCTTTTAACATTAATGTTTCACTGTACACCTGACAGTGCGTTTTAGAAAAAAAAAATATCCTCTTTTACCTACAAGTATTTAACAATAAAAACTGAGAAAGTAAGAGGGAAACTCATCTTGAAACTGCATAAATTCTTGATCGTAGCAATGAATTCCCCAGCTATGAAGTACAAACCCAGTACATCCCAATTCTGTTGAGACACAGAAACCTCAAACCAAGCCAAAACTTTTTCAATTGCTTATCCAATCATTCTGTGCTGCTGGTTAGATCATCCTGCAGCTCAGAGGCACGCTTCTGCAGTGTTGTCTTGGTAGGAAACAAAAAGACTGACCTTCAGAATCCAGAGGTGTGTGCTTTAAGGCATTACTTTGCACCTGCTAGTTCGTTCTTCTAAAGCGGATGTGACTGCCCTCACAGCTAAGTTGTTTAGTAAAACAAGTTAGCTTAAAAACTGAAAGTGATTTAAACTGACATGTTTTACCTTGCAGTAAAGCAGTGATGGCATATACTTGTATTCTACTGTGATGCTCCAGCCACAGGGAAACTATCTCACAAAGAGGCATAAACCATTAGAAGTGAATCTGTGAAACTCTATCTAAAATCGGCATCTGTTTCTCATTTGAACTAGACTTGCAAGAACAGAGTACTTCAAGCATACAAACAAGATTGAACTCTTACGATGAAAAGGAATCTGGAGAACAGGTTGAGGCTGTCCTACCTCTTCATGCATGTTAGCATACCTTTACAATTATAAAAAAAAATCTCTAACACAGTAACTAGGATCTCTCCTAGTTATAATTCATATCACTATCAACTGACAAGCGCTACATTATGAAAGAGCTATTAAAGCAGTTTTTTTAGTTAGTGTTTACAACAGTAATTGATGCATTGGAAGAGTATACTCAGTTTTTCTGCATTTTCATGCATGCATTAGAACTTGACAATTTGAGGCATCTCTTGATGTGACATTTGTCATCACTTGAACAAAAGGAAGGTTCTATTAGCTCTTCATATTATTGTGCTGAAGTTTTGTCATTCAAAGCCATCAATAAATAATAAATATATAGAGAGAGCTGAAGTTTTTGGCATGAAGAATCATCTTTCTGGTGAAGCCTTATTTATTTACTTCACTGCAAATTCAGTTCTTGACAGTATTGAGCTTGTGATTACATGTTTTTGAGGATATACTGCAGAGATGTAAAGTTCTTGAGTTATAAATGCTGATAAATCCATTTATGGAGAAGTTGTGAAACTTTAATTGTTTTGACTCGCAAATTACAAAGTTCAAAAACTGAATGAAGTTAGAAGCAGTCCTACTGCAGGCATAAAATGTACTGGTGCATTTATACTGTTGCAACATTGCATTTTTAAACTTCTGTAGTGAAACAAGCCTGTAAACAAAACTAAGACTGTTTAAAATGGTTAATTGCCAATATATCCCTCTGGGTATTTTTAATTTTTTTTTAACGCACTGACTTCCTAAGACCCATGTACATCAGGCCTGATCTATGAAGTTATACTGATTATGAAGATGCGATCTTATGCTGGCTTCACTTCAGCAAGTGAAATTCCTTTGTGTGTGCAAAAACTGGCAAATTAATACTCCTTAGCAGTCAGTCCCACTACAGCTCTTGCAAGCGAGTAAAGCTGGTCCAACTTTAACACTGCTTATAAGCAGAGGCAGCATAGCTTGGAATGCCCTTCTGAACTAATCCTCCATCCCATCTTCTCACTCAAAGCGTACATGTGGATGAGCTACTGCTGGACTGGCTGCTGAATCACCAGAGAACAGTGCACTATTCTGAAGCCTCTCTTTACCGTTTGTATTAAAATGCCATGCAGTAAACAGTAATGGTCAGCAACCGACTCAACAGCACCTTGGCCACCCGTATATTGTAGGTGGGACGATGGCTAGGAGTACTAACTGCCAGGAGTTGCACTGATGTCCTTGATGATGTATCAGAGCTCTTAAAGTAGAGTGTAATCTTAATTTTGGCCTGAAATGGAATTTCCGTGGACTTTAAGAACAAAAAAATTTTAAGCGATTAGCGTCTCTGACACTTGCAAATATGATGCTCAACTACATCCTAAAATAAAGGCTAATAAAAATCTGGCTCCTCCCTTATTTACCTGATATGGCACAAGTGAGGTTGTGGCTCACGTTGGTGCAACTTCATGCATCGCAAACCCATCTTTTTTAACTAGCGTGACTTTTAATTACATACAATAAAAAAGTGAAACATTTTACAGCATTATTCCTTTATGTTTTCTCTTTTTTTTAATAATGTGAAATTATAGAGTATTACTAAAAAGAATTTACAGATCAATTACATGATGTTTTATATTTGACACTTGCAATTTTAAATTGCATAAACATTCAGTAGTAGGTTCTTTTGCTTGCTGTTGCTTTATTTAACCCAGTGGTCCCTAAACACAAGGGCACTAACTGACAAACACAGTATTTATAACAACGGTACTCTGTAATGAAATGCCTTAAATCACCTCCAATAAACCATGTGACTTTGCTCTGAAGAGCATGTATACATGCTGATGAAAAAAACTCACCAACTTCAATGTTTTAATGATAAACTTCCAGGCAACATTTCACACTGCAGCTCAAATGCTGAAATGGCTGGCTGAAACAGGCATTCCTACCCCATTCCCCATTTTCACTTTATTATTTCATCTCTTCTTGTGCTGGCATTGATATACACATAATGCTCTGAGGAGTCAGTCCAAGGAACTCATCTGGCAGAAACCTCTTTCTTATTTGTAGAGTCAGGGCATAGTTTCAAAGGCAGTTTGAACAGATTTACAGTTTGCTCCCGGGGAAGAGATCTTGCTGACCCTGACCAATCTGTGGTGGTGTTGACCACACACTAGGAAAATTCAACTCACTAAAAAGACAGAAAACTAACCTAGCAGAAACATACCAAATATCTGCTAGGTGAGCACACTAAACTAATAATTTACTTTGCAGTCAGATTCATTCCACCACAGACAAAAGGGAGAACATGTTGTTAGAAGTCAAGAGAGGGGGGGAAAAAAAGGAAGATGAAGGGGGAGGCAAACCTCCCTTTCCATCGTTGGTGATGGGCAGCCAGTAATTCAGTTTAACTGCACCATGAAACTGTACCCCCTGTTTCTGGCCTGTCTAGCTGCCCGACACCTGTCACTGTGGAGACAGACAAGCACCATGTCCAGTGGTGGGAAGCAGCAAGGCTGGCTACCTGTTTGGCTGTACTTGACACCGGAGACGAGGGGGCTGGACAAGTCAAGGAGAACTGGCTATCAACAACTTCTAAGCTAACTTTGGGACAGACGTAAAAAGTTTCATAGTTCACCTTTTGCTTAGCTAAGGTATCTATATTAGACTTCACATCAGGAATGCTTAATCACTCTTTAGAGACCCCTGCAAAGAATTAAGTGGAAAAAGAGCTTTGGGTGGTTTTTATTCTATTTTGTAAACTTAGAAATTTAGCGCATTTCCCATCTTTTTAAAAGCTTCTTTTCCTGAGTTACTCCAGCCAATGTTTCCAAAAGCTGAATTGTTTCATGTGAAATGATTAATATATTCTAAACTTGAAGCTATCTGAAGTTGGGAAATATTCCTTAAACACTTCAGAAAAAAACCCTTCATTTCCCAGTAAGGAAAAAGATTTAAGTAACTGTCATCACAGTCTGAGTTTTGATCTTCAATAACTGGACGTAATCTTCAAGGTGTTCTCATCTAATGTGAATCTATCTGGTTTCAGAAAGGCTTCTTTTTTCCACATTTGTCCAAACCATGCCACACACCTTCAAAGCATACAACAGGCAACACATGAGAAATGTTTTTTATTGCTAGTATAGCAAAGAAGTAGATTGACTCAAATATAATTGATGGTTTCTTCCTTGGGAATGCTTTGTTGTTCTTTCAAAGAGAATGAGACAAATCAAGATAAACTAAACTTTATCCAGATGCTCGTTAAAGACTGCTAATCACATTAATATTTCCTTTCTAAAGTTATCTAAAACAATGAAAGGATAAAAGCTGGAGTTCTAAAAGAGACCAGAGAATACAACATGAAAAAAACAGCACATATTTTTGGATTTTCTTTATAATGTCCCACAATTAAAAGAACTGTAATAATATTACAGTTATTACTCCAAGACAGGGAAGGAGGAGGGCCAAGGCTCCTGCCAGTACATCAAGCACTAAGTTGTTTGCACCCAGTGCCCAATTAAGGTTTGCCTCATTCTTATCTCACTTTGAATATTCTTGCAAAAACTATTTTCTTCACTCCCTGTTTCAACCAGCGAGCCTATAGCAATTATTACTTAATTGCTTTACTGGTTTCCCATTTTCACATCACACTTAAGATCCTTGCCTTTAACCATTAAGGTTCTGAAAAATGAAAATGATAAGAAATGCTTTGTCCCATGACCATGTAAGCTAACAATACTGTTCACTGCTTAAGCTCTTACTTCCTTCTACAACTTTAGCCATTAGGATTGGAAACAGCCTTTCTAAAACTCTACAAAACAAATACATAACTTTCCTTCAATTTGTCAGAGATGTGTTGCTGACAACAATGTCGAAACTGACAGCATTTAGACCGTCAACACGATTAGATCACTGCCTCTCCAACTGTCCTATATTCTACTTTTGTACCCTTGTATTCCCTCAGTCTGTGATGATCCATTTGTGTATTTTCTCATTAGTGGTAAATTTCTAGGGCCAGGGGAAAATCACTTTCTTCAAAGGTACCCAACACACTAAGGCTCCTCTTCTGTTACTCTAGGTACAGAGTAACAAAAACATTAGCATCTGTATCTATAACGATTAGACTGGCTTTACAAGTATAATCACTGCATTCGTTTTCAAGGTTATTTCTCAAGTGCTTGACAGTATTCCTTCCTACATAATTAAATAAGAAAAGAGAAGCTCTTTCAAAAACCTTTGAAAAAGAAACTAACTCATCGAGAGACAAAATTATATATCCATCTCTTCTTCTCAAAAATCTTAATCCCCCAACCCAATTTATTAGAAGATGCCTTTATTAGAAGATGTAACCCTAACCCTCTTTTTTCTTCCTCAGTTTTTATGTGCCAGAGTTTTCTCAATGTTTTAGTCAACATAACTTACTCTTAAAATTGTTTTTGGCTTACTTCAACTGAAATGGGTTAGGAAACATTCCCACAAGAACAGCCAGCAGATTTGAGGGTTGGTAATGAGAAGCACTAACCACTCCGCTAGTATAGTTATACCCAGAAGACATAAATGTTTAACTCACAACCTTCTCCAGGGACAAAAGTTATACAACTTTATTGTCCTAGTAGGAAGTTCCTAATTAATACTAATAGTATTTCAAAATACTATACCAGTGCAGACTAAGGACTTTAGAAACAGTAGCAGGAAGAATATTTTTTTATGTTTGGACTGTCCATTTGATGTTTGATATTTGGTAATATCTCTTACTCTATTGCATTGCACTGTTGACATAGCTGCCCCACTATCAAGTACCTTGATTTTGATTTAACACCCTTTAAATGAGTAAGAACAAACTGCATCGGTATGGAGATACAACATGAGAAAATTCTGTCTGCCCCAGAGATGTCCAGTTTACTTTTTAAAAAAACATCGTAACTCTGGCCAGTGTAGTTTTACTGGTAAAAAAACAATGCTTGAAAATTTTGTATCATTTAACTTACCCCGCTAGCAGTGTCAAACCAATTTGACCATGTATGGAATGCATAATGATTCTGATAATGTCTATGTATATGTACCAAACATATGTTAATACAGGGATCTTTCTTAGATTAAGTCCACCTGTACAAATGAGATGCACATTGAAACTAATAAAGTAACATAACTTTCTATATACTTCTGAGGTACAAGCACATCAACTAGTTATGACTGCAGAAGTTACTGTGAACTTTACTTTCTGTTCTTGTATCACTGTAAAGATAAATACAGGAAGATCAGCGTGACTTCTTAGGAAAGCTCAAAAGATTAATATAATAGAAAGCTAACTGGAAAAGTATTCCCTCTTAGAAGAAACTGTTTCGATCTCTCTATAGTCATACTGCATCAGTAGTAAATGATTTTAACAGATCTCAGAAAATGAACTAAGGATATGCTATTTTAGCTCAGGTCATCACACTGGGCTTACAGCTGCTCTGTACCTTAAAACGGAAACTAGTCCTCATTTCCATTCTCAAACTCATCATGTACTAATTAAGAATTCAGCATAACCTATGCCAAACCTGTTTAATAAATACCTACGCATAAAACAGAAAGCACTTAATCCCTCTATGATTAAAAGCGTCAGAGTTAGTGGGTTCTGTTACTTGTTTTAAGCACTAAGATTTCTTTACACTTCAGAACAGTATTCTGCAATGCTTTATAGATAGCAAATTAAGCCAAGGAATCCAAACACATTTGTGAAACAAATGACACCACTCTGCTCAATGCTTCAACAAGAAAACCTCAACGAACACGGGAAGCTAAATGAGCTATTCTTGGATTATCATTCTATAAGCCATATTGCTCAAGATGGTAGAACAGTTGGCAGACTTAAAGGAGTAATGTTCTCTTTATCAATGAGCTAAGGAATATTTATGTGACTCTTGACACACAGTTAAATACCGTTTATTAAACTTGCATGACATCAACATTTAGAGAGTACATATGTAAGAGACAGATAACCATAGGAAGCTGAAGCAGCTAAACCTGCAGGCAAGCAAGGGAAGATGAGATGCTTGTAAAACCATAAGGGAATAATTAAAAGGCACAGAGCAATAGAGAAAGATGCATTTGCAGGCATGCCTGTACAATTAATTTAGAATCATTGCTCTTATTGCTTTTTCATGTAAGCGAGTGCTACAGCAGGAGGAGAGGTGAGAAAACAGAATTGCTAGGATAAATTTTCAGGAGACTGCAGAGTCATTCTTAGAGTTTGGGCCACCAAAGGGATAGCCCCACTTTTAGCCCTGGGCTCCTGTTGCTTTTATCATGTCACCTCTAGAACCTGCCTGAACAACTACAGAGGTAATTCAGCTCACCAGCCCCACAAACAAGGGGGGAAAGGAAGGAGGAGGAAAGGCAGGGGGGTCTGTGCAAGCTGAGCCTACTCACATGAGCCCTGGCTACACACCAGAGCTAGGTGAGGAGACAGCCATTTAATGGGGTCAAGCTGCCCTGGGTGATGTCAGCCATAGCCTGCATCTCCATCTGAAGCTTGCAAAATCCTACATTGGTAAAGGAAGGAAAAAAAAAAAAACCACCAAATTGGTTCCCTGTACCAGAACTGAAGCTGCACAAGTAACCAGACCAGGAAGTTCATCTGACTGAAGACTTCCCCCTTCGCTGGATTAGGTTCAGCCAGGCCCTTTCTGGCACACAAAGATTATGCTAACACAGCACAGCAAGTGCAAACCCTTCTTTCCAAACAGAGAGGCATTACATCCTCTATGGTATAATTACAGCATTTCACAAAGAGGGGTAGCCCCACTCCTGTCTGACAGCTTTGTTCCCCTCTGCATTTGACCTCATGGTTGTACAGCTGAAAGGCAAGCTCGTCTTCTGAATTTATTCACCCTGCAGCTAACCATAGCTATATGTAACAAGAAAAGCAGGTAGAAACAGAAATAAGACCACCTCTTTTGGAAAAAGCCTATATTGTTACACCATCTTATATATAACACCAAATTGTCGTTTCAGTGCGGTGTGACATGACTGCTCAGAGCATTTCCCGAACTACGGTCACAGACAAGACAGCTGATACACGAAGGTATGCTATGGAAAGGGCTTTCCAACCTATTCAAAAGTACTGCTAATAACTCTCCACTTAAAACCTGCACGTGTTCACATCCAGAGAAACTGCCTTCAGAAAAACACCCCTGAGTTTCACACGCATCCTTCCCATAAATCAGCATTGACGCTGTTTCAGATAAAAATACCCCTTTAATAAGTATCGTCACCTGCCTGTTCCCTGTTTTTGGGGTGTGGTATTTTGTGTGTGGGGTTTTTGGGGTGTCTGGTTTTTGTGGGGTTGTTATTGTTGTTGTTGTTTTGTTTTTTCTCCTCTTTATCAGCTCCACAGGATTAGATTTTGTTGGAGAGTATGTGCTTTGTTTTTTTTAAATTCCTATAAACATGTATGCAAAGCACTCTGGAAAAAATATCCAGATTAAGTCGAGTGAAAGCATTAGTCATGTTGACATTTACACTGTCCTTCTAATAGCTCAAAGGAAACATATTACCAAAACAAATGGGGCAGTTCTCACACCACAAAGTTACTGCTAAGCCATGAACAGCAACCTCAACTTATTGGGAATGAAAGAACCATTAATTATAGCTAATATGACACTAGCAGAGGGTTTGGATTTATTTTTTGGTGGTTTACAGTTCCTGGTTTAACTTCCTACAAAGGCAGTCACACATATCAAATACTTATCTTATACTTTATCAAATACTTATCCAGACTGTCTTACTGTCAAGTTGAACAAAAGTAATTTAAGTTAAACAAATTTGAACAGCCTTTCATTTCAGAGAAGGCCTTGCCAAATCAACAAAGTTAATTTAAGTATCGATACAGAAAGGCAGTTCTTAAATCATGATCTTCAGGAAGGAACATACTTCCTTACAAAATCCACAGCGCTGCATCGTAAGATACATGGGACTCACTCAGAAAGCACAAGCAACCTTCCAATCTGAGAACTGGAAATTGAGAGTTTGATCCTTCAGAAGAGAAATCCTTTGTTGCTTTAACAGTTTGGTGAGCGCTACCTAACACAGTAATCTCTGGAATCATAAGCTGCTGACCGAAGGGGAAGAATATGGACAGGTCTGCATCCACCAGAGTAAGAATTTGATGGATAAAACTGCAAAGGTGTAGTTAATCATTCTCACACTAATGAAATTCTGTTTTGCAGCAGCTTACCTTATGCCAATAATGTAGAGACACAAGTTTAAAGTGCTAAAAGCAGCCTGAAAGAGCACTTAGGAAAAAATGGCAAGAAAAGTTAACCAGAAAGTAACTCCAGTATTGTTTCGTTTTCCCTGGTGGTCACTGTTGGGTTGCACGCCACAGCCCATGTGTGGAAAAAAAAAAAAAAAAAAAAAATCATACGCAAATAGCTGTGCCAGCCAGAGCCTGCAGCCCTCACAACCACCCCAGCTGCCTACCCCTTCCTCACACTGGATGTTAATACACCCACAGGCCTGGAAAAGCAGATACTCACATGAGAGCTCCCTCACCTCTATCAACCAAAATAACTCAGGTTAGCAAAGCTTATGATTAAAACTACTTCAGCCAGGATGGCTGCTGAAGCAGAAAAAGCACTGCCAGCTGAGACCCACACTTTATCCACCAGCAGAACAAATGTGTGCAAGTTAAAGATTTGACACCACTGTTCCTTACACGCTGTTAAGCTCCCTACTTTAAGCAAGGTGTGCTTTATTTTAAGGGTTTTTCACCCAGACATTAGACACAGGTTACTTTCTTTAGGGAAACTGCTTTCCTTCACAAACTTCAAGGAAACTCCAGCTGCTTCACTGGCTGCACAAATTTTAATTGCATAATACAATGAGCACACAATAAATCAAAACGAAAGTTGACTATCAGCATAGGGAACAAGCAAACTAATCTCACCAGTGTAAATATTTAGATTTCACATTATAGATGAAAGCCAGTTTTCACTGGACTAGCACATTAGTTTTAAGCATTCTGTCATTATATCTTGCATGTGAACTATTTAACTGCATGCTACAGTATCACTGGGGTTTTGTTTGGTATTGTGCATCATGTTCCCCCCTGCCCAATACACCTTTCATAACAGAATACAATAATGAAATAATTCGTGTTGAAAGGTACTTCTGGAGGTCATCTGGTCCAACCCCCTTTCCCCCAAACCAGAGAAATCAGCTTCAGAGTTATACATGTTGCTCAATGCTTTGTCTTCAGAGGCTAAAAAACATGACCAGAAAAATCAATGTAGGCAAAAAACAACACTCCTTCTCCCACAGTTTAGCCTGGGCTATGGCTATTCCCAAAGATATCAGAATTCCCACCAAATTTGTTCCCTTCATGACAACATTTCACAATAAAATACAACCAGCAAGAAAAACAGAAATATTAGTAAGAATAGAGGGGAAAAGTCAAAGCTAGTTAATTTAACTACTGCACACTCTTTTCTGTAATAAGCATTTTGATACGTTGTAGAATGCAAGACCTAACAAGTGGGGTCCAGTCATCCCGACAGAGCAGTTTACAGAAACTGCAGAAGTATTAGAAGACTGGATACCCCACCAGGTGATGTCAGTTGTGTTCCTTACTTTACCATGCATGTGCAAACACACAGCTGACCACCATCATGTGAAAATACTTAGTTCTGTGATAAGAGAGGGTCTGCAATGTCTGTGGAGAAAGAGCTACAGACAAGAAGAGTAGAACATCTCACAGACTTTAAGGCTTCTCTCAAACAAGTGTCCTTGAGAAAACCTGTACAGCAAGGACCAAGCTGTGGGCTAAATGCACTGTTGGACTCAGACATGTCATGTCACAGCTGTCTACCACAGACTACCATGGAAAAAAATATTTAGTTTTTTCCAGGTAGAAATGCTGTTACAGGAAAAGCCATCCAAAATTACAAAGGGTAGAACAAAAAGTCACCAGGTCAACACTACAATACCCAGTACAGTAATGTGATGTTCTGCCTTCCCCTCTGATACTTTTATTGCTACTTATGCAATGCTGACTCCAAAATCAGGAAGCTGTCCTGTAGAAAACTATTTTATTTTTTTGCCACCTTATTTTTCTACAATAGGTGTGGATGCAGCTCTTCCTACTATCTCACCTTTGCCAAGTGCACTTTGCTGATGCTTATATCAATAGCTTAAGATGAGAGATTTCACATATGAAGTGCCCAACTCAGTTTTCCAAGAATCATGTCCACACTCCCATCTTGCAGTGAAATCAGTATCAAAAGACTTTTTTTTCCTGTTGCATAAGTTTATTTGCACAACACATGCCATCTCCTCTCGTCCCTCCACAACACTTAAGACAATATATTGCAGCACCAAGTAAAGAACTCGCAAAACCCGCAGCCTAAGAGAAAAACCCAACCCAACCAGACAAAATAAGGGACAGCGACAGGGTCATCTGCCCCAGCAAAAATAATACCGAGTATTATGCAGAACATACTACCATAACCCAAATAAACCCCGCCGGCCGCCAGAGATATCTGAGAAGAGGAACCCGGCGGGGTGATGGGACTCGGCAGCCACAAAGTGGCTGAGGGGGCGGGGGGGGGTGTCGGGGCCACCCCGTCACACCCCCGAGAGAGCCACGGCGGGGAGAGAAGGCGGCGTCCAAGCCTCAGCCCAGCGCCCGAGCCCGTCCTGCCCGGGCAGGCTGCTCTCGCCTCTCCCCTCCCCGGGGGAGCTTCGCGGGGCTGCGGCGAGGGGGAAGGGGCGGCGGGCCAGCGCCCGGGCTCGCCCTTCGCCGCGGCCAACGGGGCCGCGGCGCGGCGACCCGCACAAAATGGCTGCGCGGCGGAGCCGGGGCGGGGGGTGGGGTGGGGAGGGGGAGGCCGGACGCCCAGCACGAGGGTGGTATCGTCCGCCGCTACCGCCGCCTCCCACCCCCCGCAGCTCCCTCTTCCCCGAGAGCCCGCCGGGGAGCGGCGGCCGGCGCCGCCCGGATGCGGGGCGGCAGGAGGCGGAAAGCGGTTCCTGTAGGTGAAAGGTCGGGGGGCGCGGGGCCGCCGGCGGGGCGCGCCGAGGCCTGAGGCGGGATGGGACGGGACGGGCGGCGCCCCGCAACGCTCGGCGGGGGCGGCGGGCCGGCAGCCGCGCGGGCCCGCACCGTTAGCGCGCCGCCGCCGCCCTCACCACCAGGCCGCGTCCGCCGCCACTGCTGGGGAGTCGCTCACCTGGCAGGCCCGGCGGCCTCTCCGGCGGGTCTATTTGGTGGCGGCGGCGGCTCCCGGAGGTCAGAGTTCGCGACCCCGCCCCCTCGGCTCCGCTCGGCTCCTCTCGGCCCCGCCCCTCCCCGCCGCGGCGGCTGCGCCTGCGCCCGGCCGCCGTGCGGGGAGGGGCTGCTTCCCCTTCCCCACCCTTCCGGCGGCCGTTAACGGCGACCGGGGGCGAGGGCGGGCGGCCCTTTGTCCGCGCTGGCGCCGCCGGGCATAGGCAGCGGTGGGGAGGACCGAGAGCAGAGGTGCCTTGGGCGGGTGGCCGCGGGCCGTCGCCTGAGGGACGCGCTCCTCGGGAGGGGGCCGGCTGAGGCGAGGCTCCCTCACAGGTGGGGAAACGTGGCTCGACCCGGAGTCGTTGTCGCCCGGCCCATCGAGGGGAGAACTGGAGCCCCCCGAATCCCCACTGCGGTTCTCCGCCAAGGAACGTGGAACCCGTCGGTTTTCAACACCACAAGGGCAAAGCCTTTGCTTTTGGCCGTGGGTAGCTTGATGGGGCCTTCCCACCGGGGTGAATACATAGGCGAGGCTTGCAGGTTTGGTTTGGAACGTGTAACGTGATGAAGATGTAAAACGCTTCATCCTGCTGTGAGTCACCCTCGCAGTTACTGCAGGAGTTCAACGCTGCTGGCTGGAAAGAGCTGTCTTTCTGCGCCAGTATGACAGCAGCAAATTACCTCCTTAGATGTCAACACTGCTCTGAACAGGGTTGGGCAAGGACACGGGGAGCTTGGCTGCTGGTGAGCGCGCTCCCGGCTGCAGTAGGATTTTCGAAAAAGTGCCAAAAGAACAACTTAGTGCTGTTCTGGCTGTGGCTGGATGTTCGTTTGGACCAAAGTTGTGTTAGCTAATTAGTTTATGCTAATTATTTTAGTGACCTTGATTGTATAGCTGTGGTTGGAGATCATCGTGAACTCCCAAGATCATTTGGGCCGCTGGGGCTGTATGCACAATTTCATTATCTAAAATTCGTTTAGACCACTTTACGGAATTTCTGCTGAATCAGATGACATAAGCATCAACATCTGAGAAGCAGAGATAGGAAAAAACCCCAAAGAATACAAGCAATTTATATGTTAACATTAATAAAATCACGCTTTTATCTTGCCAATTCCTTTACTGCTTTCCTTCCCACCCCCAGTCCCACAGCTGCACTTGCATGGAGCTACCCTAGCTCAAGACGACTAGTTCAGTCGGTACTTGCAAGCATCGTATTTTGCTTTTTGATGCAATGCGTTCCCGAAGCCAAATGCAAATGAACCTTATGAAAAAAATTTAAATGGGAGCAATTAACTTGTTATTTCCTGAAAGTGTCAAATGTTACAGCACTCCCAATTTACAGTACTTGTCACTTCCCAAACTAGCCTGAGCTGCACTTCCACTTTATAAATGCAGCTTATTGCAGTTTAATTTAACAAATGCCAAGGAATTTGCACCAAAGCTTATTTCAGACAAGTATTCTGATTCTCAATAGAACAGAAATGTCACTGTAACCAATTAAACATGTTTTGAGGGTTTTTTTCTTAGCAGGTGACCCAATTCATACTTGATCTATATTACAAAGGCACATCCATGTAGCTGTGTCAGCCGGGATTACAAGAGACACATCCCTCTCAAAAACATGCAGAGAAGCAAAAACCTTTATGCTGTTACTGCAAGTTATCAAAAAACTGCTTTCAAACATCTGTCAGAGAAGTACAGGGAGATAGCATAACTAAACTGACAGACAAATCTCTCCCTTACAGGCCCTGCTAAAATACTTACACCAACAGAAACTGTGTTTCAGGCATACTTTAATAGAACTGGATTTTGCAAAAGGATTTATTAATGTAATACTCTTCATTTGACCTTCACGTAGATGTTCTTTAGCATGATGGCTTCTTAGGATGCTTGCTTTGCCACGAGTATGTCTATTCTCCAGGAGACTGAGTGAATAGCCCTCTCATCCTGTATCCCATGTTCCAGAACTGTCTTATCTCCACTGATAAATGTTCAAGAATATTGCATTAATGACTTGCTTTCTCTATGGGTTAATGTCTCCTAGCCAGCTCTTGCTGCAGCTACAGTTTCTTCTCCTGGGTCTGTAGATCACACTGCATTATAGCACATTGGCACAGGGAGCCTGGTTTGTTCCTGGGCTGACGAAGCTTGGAAGAGCCATCGTGTCACAGGGCTGGGAGGTGGATTCAGGAGATAAAACTGTCATACAGGTGGCACTTGCTCAGCAGCAATTTTTTGGATTGTCACGTTTTGTCTGCAAACCGCATTCCAGCACAGGCTCTGCACCTGGTTGTGGAAGGGCTTTACTGCAAACAAACATCATGAACTCGTGAAGGCATGGACTCGTGAAGGCATTAGTTTGGGGGGCTGGGGAAGAGGGAACAGAAAGCAAAGGACTAGACAGCAAGAGGCAGCTAAGGAAAGACAGGAGGGCAGAAAGATGGAAATAAATTTTGTAGCAAAAATACTAGTTTTGGTAGTGAGAGTGCGTGGTGTCTTGGCTCACATGAGTGAGGTAATTCACTTAAAACGGATGTTCCAGGTGGTCAGATCCAGCAGCACTGTCAGTCTGTGCACACAGCCTACCTTTTCTGGCCTTTTTCTGTTCACTAGGGCAAAACATAGTAGGAATTTTAAAGCAAGACTGATGTGCAGGATAATGGGAGCAGATTCTGCCATTTGAAAATCAATGAATAAACAAATTACATAATACATAAAACTCTGAAAATATTAAAAAAAATGCAGACTCAACTAGTGTGAATTTATTTATACAAAAATGGTACATATCCACAGGAATATTTACAACAACTTTAAACTGTTTTCATTTACAAAATAAAGATTCTGTTCTTTTCATTTTGACAGTACAATATAGGACTGCTCCAAATAAAAGCCTATTTGGATGGTAAATACAGGGGCAGCAGTTAGGGCACACAAATGCATTGAATGTGTCTTTCCAAACATCTCTTTACGTTATGATGCAATATGCATAATTGAGTAATCAAGTTTCCACACACAGAAAATATTTAGTAAAATGTGTTCCATAGCTGCTTAGCTATCCATTTGTTTTAAGTCCTTTGGGCACAAAAATAGTTTTAAGTTAAAGAGAATTCATGATCCTAGAACGCTTAATTTCTCCAAGATTAAAGATCCTAGAACTAATACTCAATGCTAATGTTTGTCTCATGTTCTACTAACCAATCTTAAATTATTTATTAACTATAGATTCTTATAAGAAGAGGTAGCCAGGTGTTTAAAAACTTCTGGTCTTGTTTTAGTATTTAGTCAAATCAAGAAGTGAATACTTTACTTTTGATGGTAATGAATCAAATGAGAGGTGAACTGGAGAAATAGGGTAAGTTTGAAAAGCAACCATCTGAAATTGTTATGAAAATGCTTATGTTGTGGGTTCTTCAAAGCACTAGTGCTGGAGAGAGAGGAAAAGAAATATTCCAACGTTTAAAAAGGCAGTTTATTTCACACAGAATTAGACTGCAATATGTGTACTATTGTTTTTAAGGCTCTGTTCCAATCTATTTCTGTCACAGAAAGAGTTTTTTGATTGATTAGCTGCTTCTGGAAGAAGTCCTCTGAGTTTCACAGAACACTTTAAACTATTTTCTCACTCTGCACCAAATCCTTCAGAGGTAGTTTGATGCCACATATGAGGCAGAACTCGGGCACCTTATTCAGTGTGTATTTCACTTTTATTGCTCTGTTTTGCAGCAGGGAGATCAATATCAAATCATAAATTGAAATTAAATGAGCTTGCTCCTAGCCAAATTTCTGATTCATTTTCGGTTCATGGCTTTCCATCTTAGTTGGTGTACACTCCCTGTAAAAATATTAAGAAGCTCTTCCCTTTGATGATATTGACTGGAAGAGCCACATTACATCTATGTTACATTGGTATCAGTGTTGTTTTCGATACAGTAAAAACCATGTCAGAAATCACGCTGAAGAGATTTTAATAGCTTACGTGGCTTCAGTCAACAGCTGGTTTTGAAAATTAAGTAAAAGCCCTTTATATATAACAAGGGAAATATATTCTTTTAGCACATTTGTATTAAAATAAAAGAGAATAAACGCTTTGATACGCGTTGAAACGCTTTGCTGAATTTCAAACACTATCTGGTCAAATCTCTAGTGTTCATGAAGGAAGCCAGATCTACTGATTTAAGTCCCTGATTCAGAAAGAAATTACTTCTATACTTAATACTAAGCATTAGGCTTTCAAGCCTGCTACTAACTTAACAGAAACTCTGGAAAATCAAGCTGTTTCTGAGATATGTTAGTATCTTGGACCCGATCTTGAGATACTTGAGGGAATAAGAGAATTTTGGGTTGCATTTTCATTCTTGGCCTTTCTCTGATGACTACTAACTATTCTACCATCTATTCTCTTTCCTTTGTAAGGCCACAGAACAGCTGTTAACATGGATTCAAACTATTAATGAAAAGTGATTTGCTCTTAATTCTCTTACCACAACTAGCTTTATTCAGAGGACTACCGAGAAGTGTTTCAGACAGTAAAATTAACTGGCTACATACACATTGCATTTGACATAAAAATGGCTTCCTTTCGTGTATTTTTCATAGTTCTAGTTCCATTTATGCTATTACAGTGTTAAAAAAATTCCAAAAGTTAAATAGAATAAATGCACCAGAATCATCAGTAAGTATTTCCTAATGAGGTATACTGACAATTTGCTTAAAGAAAAAAAAAACCTTAAACACCTAAAACTGAATTGTGTTTTAAAGTATCGAACCGAACAAACCACAGTGTAAACTAAAGGTATTTCAAAGAATGGTATACATTTCAATGCCAACTGCACTAAAAATGCTGGGTTTTCTTGGTATGGCAATTCCAGTTTAAACATACTATTTAAATATATAATAGTTTAAAATTTTGGGAGAGCGGGGTGCATATATTTGTTTAACGTTCCTTGAACAATAGTTTATACAGTGTTTCATATTGCGTACAGAACTGATTTCACACAAAGTTTTGAAACAAATAAGGTATTTCGTCTTTTCCGTGTATATCAAAAATGTAATTTTTACTCTGCTTTAAATTACTACTGGGAACATAAAAAAAAATATATCCTGCAATTGTTTGAAGATAACTCATTTAGTCTCTTTGGCATTTGTAGTACTGTAGAAGCTCTAGTGCCTTATCTCTGTAATTGCAACATCTGTTTTAAAATATTTTTCCCTTTTCTCTTTTTTAATAATCGAACTGTACTTTGCAATAGCTTCAGTGATAGAGAATTTGTTTTTCTGATTTAATGTACTGATATGCAAGATCTGAACTGCCATTGAAGGAAAGGAGCAGCAATATTATACAACTTCTCATAAAGGAGTTTACATAGTCAACAAAGATCCAAAACCTTTGAAATTCCTATTCTGATCTGTTCTCGGTAAATTGCAAAGTGAGCATCAGCAACTCAGGACCTATACACAAATCATGAGGAACTGTACAATTGCAACAGATTTGCTTTGGGTTTTGAAAAAAAAAAAAAGCACAAACTTTAGGAATATGTTGACCAACAACCTGCCATTCTGAAGACATGCACACTTTGGATCTCATTGCAGACCTCACAAATAATTCTGACCATTAAAGTAAACATTGGAATTTAATAAATAACACATTTTGTATTAACACAAAAATACACACAATTCTATAAAAAAATATTACCTTACACTAAAAATGCACCAACTCCTAATTCTGACAAATATACAATTCTGTGTAGGCAGAGACGGCAAGATTCCGTTTCTTTGAACATATGCTGTACTCTGTTTTACCACCATCCTTGGGCGTTTTCCTTTACACTTGCAGACACGATGCTGACACTGCTATAAGACGGTGCCTTCTTGAAAAGCTTCTATCCACCTATTAGAAAATTAAACACTGTTAGGAAGTTGCTGGTAAAAGTATCAGTCACGCTGCTGTGGAATAGTGCCTTTGCATGATGACAGAACTCCCTCATATTCACACACACAATACATGTTACTACTGAATCACATATTTAACAGATAACCCTGCACATTATATCGGTGAAAATACAAGTGTGAGTAAAGGGTGTGTGTGGGAAGTCCCAAGCAGCTGACCCAAGGTATCTCAAAAATGGAAGTTCAAAGTTAATATTCAGATACTTTTACCCCCTATAGCTGTGGGTTTCTGTTTCTATGTGATTGGGAAGGTGATAAACATCCTCACCTTCTCAAAGATGCTGCAAAAATTACTGTTTCTGAAGCACTGGGATGCTATACTGTCAAACACAGTAAAAAATGAAATAATTCTGTCTTCCAAGTGAGGGCTCAACTGCGTGCATTTAAAGTTAAGGGGCCCACATACTGATGATTTTTTTTTTTCATGAGTGGAAGTCTTGCAAGAACTGTATGAGACAAAGACTGTAAAATTATCTTTATCATGGAAATTCAAACCTGTCTTAGCATTCACAGAGTATCTACATGTTAGTGACAGATTTGGCTCTTCCTTGCCCTGTTTAATTTGCTAACTGTGTGTAAGTGCTTGTGCCTGCCTGCATACACAACTCAAACTTCTATCCCTTACTTTATAGGGGTCATTGTATTTTCCGCTGCCATTCATTAAAAATAACTAATATGGAATACAAATACAAGAAATTCATAAACAGCTTAAGCATTGAACTTAGTACTGGACTGACAATTTCAAAGCTCATCAAAAAAGTAAACATCTGTTAAAATTTACTACTGTACTTACAGAAATACATCAATTATTTATTTGGCCCTAACAGGAAAAAAAACATGCCCACTCAAGCAAACAGGCCAACAACATGTTCTTTGTTTTTTCTTTTAATGCTATCAAAGCAGCATTTATTCTGGAATTTCAGCAGAAATCTCCTAAGGATATTAAATACTTGGAGAAAGCTTGCAATTTAAGGTACTTAATGTTATTCCTAGCCTCAGTAAAATACAGTATGTCTAATTTCAAGTTTTCCTACTGATGACAAAAGCCATTGTCTGAATAGGAAAACAAAGCTATTGAATGCCTTGGATTTTTTTAGTTTTGTTTTATATAGTACAAACGAGGGCACAGTGGAAACAAGAGAATACTATCTTAATTAACAAGGAAACATTTGTGTGCATCTGCAAGACAAAAGTCTCCCAAAAACTCAAAAAAAGACATCCAGATGTTGTGTGTAGAGAAATGCCATTAAGCACGTTCTCAACTGTTCAAAGGCTGAGATACTTAATGCCTTCTTTACCTCTGTCTTTAATAGTCAGACCAGCTACCCCCAGGGAGTTCAGCTTCTTGGGCTGGAAGATAAGAATGGAAAACTGAACAACTCCCCTGTAATCCAAGAGGAAGTAGTTAATGATTTGCTTATGCACCTGGACACGCATAAGTCTATGGGGCCGGATGGCATTCACCCAAAGGTTCTCAGGGAGCTGGCAAGAGAGCTTACCAAGCCTCTCTCCATTATTTATCAACAATCCTGGTCAACAGGAGAGGTGCCAGATGACTGGAGGGTGGCCAATGTGACGCCCATCTACAAGAAGGGCCGGAAGGAGGATCCTGGAAACTACAGGCCTGTCAGCCTGACCTCAGTACCGGGAAAGATCATGGAGAGGATCATCCTGAGTGAGCTCTCAAGGCATGTGCAGGGCAGCCAAGGGATCAGGGCCAGCCAGCATGGGTTTATGAGAGGGAGGTCCTGCCTGACCAACTTGATCTCTTTCTATGACCATGTGACCCGCTTTCTCGATGAGGGGAAGGCTGTGGACGTTGTCTACCTGGACTTTGGTAAGGCCTTTGACACTGTCCCTCACGGCATTCTCCTGGAGAAACTGGAGAATCATGGCATAGACAAGTGTACCCTCCGCTGGATAAAAAACTGGCTGGATGGCCGTGCTCAGCGAGTTGTGATTAATGGAGCAAAATCTGGTTGGCGGCCGGTCATCAGTGGTGTCCCTCAGGGCTCAGTTTTGGGGCCAGTCTTGTTCAATATCTTCATTGATGATCTAGATAAGGGGATTGAGTGCACCCTCAGTAAGTTTGCGGATGACACCAAACTAGGTGGGAGCGTTGATCTGCTTGAGGGTCGGCAGGCTCTACAGAGGGACCTGGACAGATTGGACCAATGGGCCAAGGCCAATGGGATGAGGTTTAATAAGGCCAAGTGCCGGGTTCTGCATTTCGGCCACAACAACCCCAAGCAACGCTACAGGCTTGGGGAAGAGTGGCTGGAAAGCTGCCTGGCAGAAAAGGACCTGGGAGTGTTAGTGGACAGCCGGCTTAACATGAGCCAGCAGTGTGCCCAGGTGGCCAAGAAGGCCAACGGCATCCTGGCCTGTATCAGGAATAGCGTGGCCAGCAGGAGCAGGGAAGTCATCGTGCCTCTGTACTCGGCACTGGTGAGGCCTCACCTCGAGTACTGTGTTCAGTTTTGGGCCCCTCACTACAGGAAAGACATTGAAGTGCTGGAGCGTGTCCAGAGGAGAGCCACCAAGCTGGTGAGGGGTCTGGAGAACAAGTCCTATGAGGAGAGGCTGAGGGAACTGGGCATGTTTAGTTTGGAGAAGAGGAGGCTGAGGGGAGACCTCATTGCCCTCTACAACTACCTGAAAGGAAACTGTAGAGAGGCGGGGGTTGGCCTCTTCTCCCAAGGGAATAACGACAGGACCAGAGGAAATGGTCTGAAGTTGCGGCAGGGGAGGTTTAGATTAGATATTAGGAAGAATTACTTTACTGAGAGAGTGGTCAAGCACTGGAACAGCCTGCCCAGGGAGGTGGTGGAGTCACCATCCCTGGAGGTATTTAAGAAACGTGTAGACGTGGCTCTTCAGGGCATGATCTAGTGCCCGGGATTGTTGGTTTGTGGTGGGGTGTTGTGTGTGGGGTTTAGTTGATGGATGCTGCTTGCTTTTTTTTTTTTTTTTTTTTTTTGGGGGGGGGTGTTGTTGTTTGTTTGGTTTTGTGTTGTGTTTTTTTGTTTGTTGGTGTGTGTTTTTTTGGTTTTTTTTTTTTTTTTTTAATGTGGTTGGACTCGATGATCTCAAAGGTCCCTTCCAACCACTAAGATTCTGTGATTCTGTGATTCTGTGAAAATTTTCAGTACCCTTGGGTACTTTGTATTTCAGAATATCCCTATTTGCATAAAACTGTATCTGCAGCCACTTGAATGCTTAAGTAGTAATAGTGGTCTAGTTAGCGCATTAAATCTATTTTATTAATGTAAAATTCACTTGGGAAAACTGCAGATAAACCAGTCAGATAAGCCAGGCATATAGGCAAGATAACTTAAACGTATTGTTTCCATGCTCATTCCCAGCTTACTCCATAGTTTACATAGCAAACGTTTTCTACCTATTAATGACACACCCAGGCACATCTGCACACACAGTTCAAACTTCTGTCCTTTACTTCTTAGGTTTCACTTTATTTTCACTGCCATCTAGCCATTAAAAATAACTAAAATTTACATCTGGAGATTTAAAAAAGGGAGACAACTATCTGTAGTTAACTCTTAAAACACATTTTCTGGATTTCTCCACAGGTAACAGTCAATTTTCACATAAGCAGAACAGGGATAGAGGAACGGGCTAGGAAAATTAATGATTTCTTATTTTATTGTACTTTTCCATTCTCCTACATTCATTCTTTTGCAAAGGACAGTCTTCTGCTTCATTGAAAGCATTTCAGAAGTCCTAATGAAAGCAGGACCTTATGTTTAAGTAATTTAAAAGGTTTGTTTACATATATAATACGCATCTTTTGTACATATGCTTAATCTGTGAATATTAACATTCATGACTTCTGAAACATTTTCTAGAAAAAAGTAACATAAATTAATTCAAATAGTTTCTTACTTTTGAGCTGAATGGGGATCATCTGCTTTGAATATGTAAAATAAAGTGTTTTTGTGCAGTAAATGGAACACTCTAGACTCTGAGTTTTCATCTTTTACTTCACTGACTGTGAATCCAAGTAAAGGCTGGCTCTCCAATGCTGCCACATCCTATTTTACGGGGAAAAAGGCAAACAAGATGAAAATTAGACCTTGTAAGACATACTAAGGAATGCACTTAGACTTTACTCAGGCACCATACCATTGCAACAGATTATAAAACAAGCAAGTTGTTACAAATAGTCATGCACAAAATGCCGCTTTGTATAGTCTCCATGCATGAATCAGGGGACAGGAAATAACAAAACCTCATAGACTTCAACATTGCTGTTCCTCTTTTTATTTCCCTGATAACATCGACCTTGTCTTTCACTGTATAGTCTCATCGTTCTGCCTGGTAAGGACTTCTTGTATCAAAAGATCGACTACCACCTGGCAGACTAAAGGTCTATCTTGCCCAATGTTTTCTCCAACAACCTTAGCAGTGAGTTTTCATGTCTTAATAGCGGTATGGGATGCTATTAGCTGCCCTGGGTATGCTAAAAGGAGGAGCTATGCATGTAACCTATGTTCTCAAGCACTGGAGTTGCACTCCAAATGCTCTTTTTGGTCGCTGAATCTTTTTTTGCTTTCTGTTGCTGAAAATTCACAGGATAGGGGGAAAAAAGTTGCTGAGTGTTCACAAGCGCTGGCTAGGAAAGAGTAGCAAGAGAACCTGTACCTTTTTACCTTCTCATAATTTCAAAACCTGACTAAAATGGCAACCTTTTTCCTTCCTCATTCATCTCAATTACTTCCTTTTTTTATATACTCTTGTCTTTTAGTTAATAAATACAATGCACAGCATTTTTGGAAGGAAGCGGAAAAAAAAAGAAAGTATTTTCATCCCATGCAAATTCCAGAACAGTGCTTTGTAACTAGGCAGGGTCCTGCAATGCTACTGGGTAGAAAAAATAAACAAAGAATGTACTTAAACACTGACACATGAGGTGAAGACTTTGGTAATTGCCTCTACATTGAAACAAGAGTATCCTGTGAAAGCAGCGGTTCTTGACATTGGAAAACAGTCAAGTAAGACTTAGCAATCTGTTTTACTATCTTAGGTCTCAGTACCACTAATAAGTGGTCTTTTTACCACTAATCTTTGTATCACTTGGAACTAATATAGGTAGCTTGAGTAGGGTTTCCTGGCTAAAGCCACACTGGACCTTTCCCTTGAGACTCTCTACACAATGTCTCCTGCAATGGCCCATCAAGATGAAAAATAAAGACAGATATTGTTTAGTTTAAAGAAAATAGGAAAAAGTTAATTTTGTGATTGCAAGCTGCAAACTGAAGTTACTCTGGAAGTCTGATATCTCAGAGGAAGCCAAGAAAAAGAAAATTTAAGGTGACTGTCACAGACTAATATGCCTTCCTTTACAGTTGTCAAAGTCTCCTTTGCAACTTCCAGAAAAGACACAATGCTCTAAAATATTTTTCAAATCTTTGCACAAGTAATTGTTTCGTACATAATTATTTAAGATGTTTTTTTACTATTGCCAATGCTGTGGTGTAAATGACATCGCAGGTTCTGGACACAATTCAGAAGTGCTAAAATAAAGGTTGGCACTACAGCAGGAAAAACCCAGGAACAAACCTGAGCACAAACCAGGAAATAACTACAGTGGGGGTTGCGTGGGGTGAAGAAGGGTAATTCTTTACACAGTCAGGATATGTTGGGCTTTACATTTTGAAAGGAAGTGAGGGATAGCAATACCTTTAAACAGAGGTTTCAAGAGCAAAATATGTAAAACATATTAGCAAACTACAACATATAATTTAAACAAGCGAAACCCAAGACCTTCCAGAGCTACAATACATCCATGTATGTTGCAAAATATTAAAAGATGCGATAAAACTACATCCTTGGCACACGCTGGGATGTCCAGAGCTTACATATATATAGGTTAGAGATTATTCCGCATAGCAATAGGACTACACATTCTAAATAAAAAAGCAAATGCCATTAGACAAGATGCATTTCTTATTTTCTACTACAGCACTGTATATTAAATAACTCCTGAAGGCTGAAGACGACAGTTTGGGGAGAAGCCAAGAGATTTAGTTTGCTCATTTTCCAAGCACTCAAAATACCTTACAGAACCGCAGAACAAAACACTTCAAGATGCTTTTATAATCTTGGCTTTGCCACTAGTCCAGTGCGACGCATCTAAAGAGACCCCCATGTATTCAACTGACTCAGAACATACCTACAACTGTGCAATGGTGTGCAGTGCAGAGATACTCAAAACTAGGTCTGGAATTAGAAACAGCATAGCTGTATCAGCATATTATGGTACCAAGCTCACTGGGCCTTTTCAAAATACTATATCACAATCAGATCCATTACTGTAAGGTGATCTAATTTTATAGCTTGTTTCTAGATCAAAAAAATAAACAATTTTATTACAAATGCAGCGTTATCATTGGACATTTGATTTCAAATATGTAGGCTCTTACCTCACTAGCAGCATATGTGTATAGCACCTTATTTTTTATAACAAACCATAGGTGTTTCCATGGTTTCTTACTGCCCTTAGATCTGTGTAGGTAGCCACTCATTGTAGAGTCTTCTGTATTTGCTGAAACCTGAAGTGGAAAGCAAGCCCAACACCCAAGAGTTATGCGTCTGTCCAAGTTTTTGCAGTACAGCTTTATTAAAACAGATCTCCAGAGCCCTGTCCTGTCAAAGACTCAAATTCTTACCTGATCTCAAGTTAATGTTGCTAATTAACTCAGATGGCTGAAATAAAAACAATTTTGTCTGCCACCATCTACCTGGTCTGGGATCTGGAAGAGAGGTTTCTGCAGACACTAAGGGTTGGAATTTAAATCGGGTGCAACAAGACAAGAGAAGCTGAGGACCACATACAGCTGGAGACCACACATTCCTGTCTAAGAAGAAAAATTCCTTCCTCCCATTCCCAAGACCTTCAGTATAGGTAGGCAGAGTTTAGCTCCACCTTTCCTAATCATAAGCCAAGAACTGAGTTGGAGTAGGAGTCTTCTCACTGACTGTTGGTGCAGAGGTAAATCACAATTCCTTGAAACATTGGGAAGCATGAAAAAAATTACAATTCTGACTGTCTTTCTGAATCACAGTCTCAGAGGTGTTTATGCAGTTTAGACACTGCTAAATAGTTCAGGTCCCTGCCTATAGAAAACTAAGGCCCAAAGCACTGTTACAGTTGAATTTCTACTTTTGATTCTAGAGAAGATGGCTAAAATATGGAATTATTTTTTTCATTGTTAACATCGATGACGTAATACCAACAACGCATTACTTTTGACCAATAAAGCACTTACTTCTTTGAGGGCTGCAGGGATTTTTTTCTGCTTTCTTCCAGAGGGAATACTATGTAATACTGTAGACAAGGCACTTGATGGAGATTTATGGTTGACTGGGGATCCGGTCTTAGGAGTGCACTGGTTATCTAAAATGGATAGGATGAATATATTGCTCTCATGTCACAGATGACTAAACACAGGCAATGATTCTTGGACTTTTGTTTTTTGTTTTCTTAAAAACAGCTGAATTTTTATTCTGATTACAGTGTTTCAATAGTAACACCTAATCACAATAAATTCAGTGTTGAATTAACTTTTCAGTATTATCATCAAGACCACGAGTTAGAATCCTCCAAATCACAGACTAAAAAACCACAAATTTAAAACTAAATGGATTGATTTTGTTTGTTTCAAAGTCTGTTTTCTTGATGTTGAACTACCTTTGCGCATAAGCAGGGTGAAAATTAAGTCTTAAAAATCACACCAAATTTTTAGACCTGTCCTCTGCAGTCCAGTCTGTTCTTCACCTCTCTTCCCCAACTCTCAGTCCTTCAATTCTCTACATCTGTTATCTTCTCAGCTTTTTTCCATTATGGATGCTGTAGGGCTCCTCTTCAGCCTGATGCCATCACACACACACTTCTGAAGAATTCCATCTCCAGAGAATGTGCTGTCTTTCCCCACTGCCACAGCCAGTTCCTTCATATCTCTTGGAAGACTTCTGCAACACTTCACTCCCTTAAAACCCCCTTTTCTAGCAACACCCACCACTATTTTACAGCCCATCCTGGAATGAGTAACTTCATTAAGTTACTTCTAGTAAGAACTTCTAGTTCTAGAGTTGTCCCTGAACATAGTAAGGCTCTGAAATAATGAGCAGATAATAACTGGATTGCCAGCTGTGCTGTACCTGTTCTGCGGCTCTTTTTCCCAGCTAAAAGCACTTGCAATTGCCTGCAGCACAGCAGCCTCTAGTGCCCAACACACAGACCTACAGGTGGTCCAGACAATCCGCCTTCCCCATCATTGCAGGCTCCCACCACCACTTCAAGGGTTGTCGATGCTGCTTTCCACTCCCCCATGACAAATGTCACCCCCAGCATACTGGAAACCATAGCTTGATTTTTTCACTGGGGCATCACAGATTTCCTGATACCCTAGAGACCTTGTATCAAACTGGAGCCTCTTCCAGAGGCTGGAGGCTCTTCCAGCAAACTGATTCAGTCCCTGCTTAGGGCTTGTTTGCATATTGTATACTAGAATCTTTGGACTCTAGTCCAAATTCAGAGCAAGTCTTGTGAGATGGGACTGGATTCCCATCTCACTGGGAGGTGCCTCCATTGATTTTACATTCATTTCTGTATAACGATGTTAAGCTCCTTCAAAGAGACGGATTTGAGGATGAGAAGGAAACTGACCTTGGACCTTCTCTCTAAGCAAATGTTATTACCACTAGGCTATCTCACCCCTGCTTGCCAGCATTCTCTGAAAGTGTTTCAATGAAACTAGCTCTAGCTGGGGTGCTTTACTTTGAAATCCATCTTGCCAGTAGGCAACGGTTAGGAGTTTTCCCTCAGATATGAGGTGCAGATATGCCAACTTCTTGAATTCCAGATGAGCTGAAGCTTGAGGCTGAAGAGACTCAGCTTCAGTAAGATGAAGACCTGTGTATTTACAGAGCCCCAGAACCAGCTTAGCTGGCAAAAACGAAGTTTACAGGTGTACAAGTTACAGAGAGTAAAAGTACATGTGAACCCACTGGGAGGTCATGATAAGCTGCAAGGACTTTAATGTGTACTTGTACCTCGTGATTAATGAAAAGCAATGTAATGCTAGTTATCTCAAAAAGAAAGCAGCATAAGCTATATGTCATTACTGTAGGGAAACACATGCACGTTTCTGGAAGGAAGAGCCAATGTATTGCAAATTCACTTCCTGGCTTACTCCACAGAGACTTGTTTGGGCTCTTACAACCTCAGATGCCTACTGCTTTTCAGGCATTAGCAGAATTAGGCACTTGAACCCAGCAGTAAAGATGAGACACAGACATATCATGTTAATAAGGGCCACAAAAGTAAGACAGATAGTTTGTGCAGATTTTCTTTACCTTGTTTCTGTAGCTCCCTGAAGCAATGATCACATACTCTTGCTGGCTGGTTTTTCATATAGTCTAAACCATGTTTATTTGATGAACAAGCTTGACAAACAATCTGGAAACAGATAAAAGTACATGACGTGCACCTGTAAATCACCAAATGCTCAAAGATGTTCACTTCAGTACTGCTAAGCCTGTAACAGAACCTGAAATAGGCACTATTTTACATTGAAAATGGTTTAAGGTCTTTGCTTTTCATTATGTTCAACATGCTGCTCTTTCCTCCTCTAAATGATAAAAATTTAAATAGAATAAAATCACTGAATTACACAAGTCAATAAGCCAATGTTAACAATCCATGAAAAGTAGAGTAAGTCTACTGTGTTACTGAACTGTTTAAATCATAAGCTTTTAAAGAAATAACCAAAAAAGTCATTGTTCTCTTGATAATTTCTCCACAACACAGATGTCTCAACTGCATTGAACTCTGTATTCTAACTTGATTAAAACAAGAAAAATAAAGGTTTATTATATATACCTTTCGTATGTGTTAAATATAAAATAATTTGGTAGTAGCTTAAAAACAAAATCATCATTGATCTTAAAAAATAGTGAGGAAGACATTTTTCTCATTTCAGCTAAGATTCTTCGTTTGTACTACATAATTGCAGAAGCAGAAGACAACCATAAATAGTACTCCAAAATGCAAAATAAGGGACATGTACGGGGTTAAAAAATTGAACACGCGCCATCACACCTTACTCAAAAAAACCCCAAACAACCCCAACCCAACATGTTTTTTTTAATCCATATAATTGTGTCATAGTAGAGTGTTCTGTTAGAACTGATGTAGTAGTGCAATCAGGCCCCATCTGTATTTGTCACACAAAGAACCTGAATGACTAACAGAAAAGGTAATCACAAAATTGCCCAACCTTTCCACATGCCCTGCAGTGATGCCTTCTCCACGTCAACGTGAATTCACTTGTACAGATCATACACATAGTGGCTCTAGTATCAGGGATCCAGATCGGAGCCTTTGATCCCAGTGGACTGTCTTCTTCTTGTTTCTCTGGATCTGCCTGAGAGAATATAGGCAGAAAACCATTACATTCAAGTGGTGAGAAATAGGATTAATATTTATCAGTGATTATAGGTTAACTCTAATTATGTTGGAAAGCCTTCTCTGATAAATTGCCACGGTCTAAAATGTTATCGACTATTTCATCAGTGACCATTATAATGCAAGCCTGAAGAAAGAGTTGCATTTAATTAGTTCAAAAAGACTTGTGTGACTACCAAGCCTTACCAGCCTATTTATATCAATAGCTGCTATATTTTAAAATCTTTTAATTTCCTCTTTCTCTTTGCAAGACTATAGAGAGAATTGAGAAAGCTCGTTTGGGTTTTTTGGAAGAAAATAATTTTAAATTTATGAAGTTGATAACATTATGAAGTGTCATTCTGTTATATCATCTGTTCACTTATCATTTACCATCCTGTTTTATTTTTCATCATGGAATGCCTCTTGTTTTTCTAAACACCTGCAAAGAAACTTTATATTCAAAAAGGAAACAAGCCAACAGTAGGGGGGTGATATACCTCTTCAAGACTTTTGCTGGGATTAAATGTGATTCTCTTTTTTGTGTATTCCTCAATTGACTTGGAGATAGCTTCTAACCACTCATCTCTTTCTGTAGCAGAACTGTTGGAATAAAAAAAATAAATCAATTTATTATTTTTAACATTTAAAGTTATAAGTTGATTGGAATTCCATTAGTTTTATTACACATTGACTTAACTCTCTTGCAATTTCAGTTTTATAGACCGTCTCCAGTTCCTACTGAAACTAGCATTATTTTTTTAACTGCTCACAAGGCATCAAGTTATTTGTGTTGATTTCTAAAAAGATTTCTGTGTCTGTTGTAATAATGTGGATTCCCTCCCTGCTCCCTTTCCTTCTTCTAAAATACCCTGTGATTGTTTCAAGGCTTGCATGTCATTTCTTCCCCCTCCTCCCTGGACGCTTGAATAGCTTGAGTAACACTGTTGTAAATGATGTTCCCAGAACATAGGCATGGGCCCTCCCTCTCAAGAGTGACTCTGAAATTTCAGCAAGCCTTCTTTTCCCCATTTCCTTCTGTCTCGGGGTGCAGTTTGTTATACCCAACCCTGTGAAACACCGAGCTTCTGTCAGAAAAAACACGTTGTCTCTTCCCCAGCCTTGTGCTCCTGACTGTTGGCTCCTACCAGATCATTGAAATAATTCTTTTTTTCATAATTTTTTCCAGTGGATCAGCTAATCCACAGAGATAAACAGATGAGCTAACTGTATATCTCTTTATCCCACAGCTGGTGGATCACTAACCAAGTGCAAGGGAAGCGCTAGGCTGAAGTGGCATAGAACGGGGAGCAGGGAGAACCAGGAACGCCTGGCACAGGGGGAGCCTGCAGCTATACTGGATTACATGCAATGCCAAAAGCTCTTCCTGAGGCCCACTGCTTTCATCTTATATAAATCCACACTGCTGCAGCCACAAAGGGCAGCCTACTGGGCTCCCTCTCAGCCACTAGGTCTTTATGTGTCCCTTGTGCCAGAACGCACATGGCTATGTGGTGGGCTACAAGTGCAGTGAGCTGAAGCGGGAAGCAAATCCATATTAAAGCAAGCCATCGACCTGCCCTTCCTCTGGATCAATTTACTGACTGGGTTCATCACTCAGCTGAACAACTACTGGTGCTGCACCACAGAGGGTGCTCTGAGGAAGGAAGAAGCAGTTTTGTGGCAGAGGAACAGCTAGATCACTTGTTTGAGATGCCATATCAGCTTAAAAAGGGCTTATAAAATTTAAACCAGTATTTACTATCGACTTTTTTTTTCATTCCCCGCTTCTTAAACAGTATCAAATAAATTATTTTCTTTTAAACCAAGCAATTGAACACGAATATAGAAAAAGGAAAGTTAGCGAAGAGGAAAGCAATGATTTACACAAATTAGGTGTGCAACACCAATTATTGCTAATGGCTTTTGAAGGTGAATTTGGAAGCTTCAATCCTCTTTGAATCTTTAAGGAAAATACTTTGAGGTGGGGTTTTGAACTGGATGAAACCGAGTACTATACAGAATCAGAGAGGACAAATCTGGTAAGGTAAACATGGGGGAAAAAAAAAGACTTTGTTGCACACAGCAAAAAAATCAGAAAAAAAGGCGAGGAAATAAGATACAAGCAAGGGCAAAGCAATGAATTACTGTCTGTTCCAATATCTCACATTCTGAGTGGAACATTTTGTTCAGTTTATTTACCTTTGGTTCCTCATCTGTTAAGAATAACTGTTCTGCATTAGCTGTGTAACATTCATAACTAATCAGCTCCTTTGGCTTTTTCAAAATCTAGTTACATTTAATTAGGTTCCTGAGATTATATTAAATAATAAAATTTCAAGTTGGCACAGTTTTTGGAGATTAAGCATCCCCCAATATAAGGGGATTGCTACGTATAGGGCTGTTCTCACAATGAGCTCCACGGTTTACGCCCTAATACTTCACCAGGGAGCTCGCACTTGGTAGGTTGGCTAGCGCTAGCCTTTAGGGTTGTTTACAATCCTTCAGAACTTCAGAGCAAAGGCGGTGCCATTGGCAAACGAATTGATGTAATGGTTTGCTGCAGCAAAATAGGCAGTGTTTTTTCTGCTGTCACTGCCAGCCCTCCCCCACAGCTGCACAGCCCTACCACTTCCCTTGCTGCAGCTCCAGTATTCGTTGCATCCTTTCAAAAGTCATTTTGTTCACTAAAATCGCAGGGTTTTTTTTAGTTTGTTTTTGTTTTGTTTTAAATGATTATTTTTTATTTACTTATTAAAGATTTATCAAAACAGTAGAAAACTTTAAGTGGACTGCACAGAGCCCCAGCAATTGTTATTACTGGGAAATGTGTGTGCTAGGGGCACACGTCGCAGCTGCCCAATGGAGTAAGCATCTCGGGGTCCCAGGAGGGCTCACGGAAGTATACCCATCCTGTTTCCAGGATCAGAGCCTCAGGGCACCTCTCCCAGCTGAGCTAGTCTTGCATGAGCCGTCCTTATGTTAGGGGAGGCGATGCAGCTCTGTCTGCCTGGGGTAGCTCTTTGAGGGGGAGCCTTATTGAGGGGGACGGGGCCAGCTGGCCTCAGACCACGTCAGGCTGGCACAACTATTGTTTTGAAGCTTTACTTCTGCACAGTGCAGATGCACTAACTTGTTTCTCTGATCAAGAGATTTCTAGTACAATGCCGCATTGTACCATGTAAAACAATACACATTCCAACAGATATCCCAGGGAAACTGAAACCTCAACCCAGACTAGATAACGCAGAATACCGATGCAGTCAGTAAAACTAAACCTGAAGTGACAAAGACTCTTGTCTAGGCATTAATCTATACTTCTGTTATTCACTGGCTTACATTTTAATACTAGCAATTTTTCACCAGCTTAATTGCTCCTCAGCTCTGTCCCCAGGAGCATTTCAGAATCTCTTCTTCAGTGTGCACTCCACATAATGCTTATTATTTGAAAAAGCACAGAAATGAAATTTGTCTCCAATGTCTGTGAGATTAATTTGAACAGTTTTGTAATTGAGGTTTTTACCACACTGGAGCCAGGAACTTATTAGAATGAGGCATCATCAAAAGGAAGACACAGTCTGTATTGACAAGATACTGATTCTCTTCACATCCAGGATATTTATCAATAGGAACAATATAATTAATTGGAAAAAAATATATGCAAGCACCTCTTGCTGGTAATTTTTCACTTGTTTCCCTCCTACACCACCACAGGCACAGGCCTCACTTACAGACAGATAACAGTCTGAAAAACCTCATTCACACCTGGGTCCCCCAGCACCTCCTTCATCACAAGCAAATGCAACCCCTCTCTGTCACTGTTGTGTAACCTAGGGCTCTTGCACACACATAGTTTCCAGCAAGTATAAAAATAACAGGGCCGAATGCTCTCCAAAGATGCAAGATCAACAACGCTAAAAAAGAAAGAGCAAATCAGACCAGAGGGTAATTCCAGTAATTTCAAGGTCAAGGCAAAAGCATGTCACAAACTCTGCCCAATTTGAGGAGGATGTTATACATAGGTGTTTTCCCCAATGGACCAGCATGTGTTTCACAGGAGCTGCTTTTAATCTACCACTTAGGCAGTTCCTCAAAAAGACAAGTCTATCCTGTTTTGTGGAAAACAGGTAGGTTGTATTTCAAGTTGATAATCCTTTCACAAGTTCCAATGATTTTTTTTACAATATTTTTAAAACGACCTAATTAAAAGTGAAATGCTGTTTCAAGTCAAGCAGAGATAAATCCACATTGCCTACTACAATCCCATAAATGTCTCCATGTATCTGTGTGACACCCAGTCACCAAGACACCTCAGCAGCACGGACCTTCTCATACTATACTGGAGCAGTATCACACCCTAAACTGTCACTGGCATCTTTATTTTCCCCCAATGTGCAAAAGAACCATAAGAAACATATACATTTGTTGAGAAAATAAAAAAATACTCCTTTCCAGTCTGTTGTTATAAATAACTACTGCTCAGACAATTGAGCTACTTCCTTTGGCTACTCTGACGAGGTTAACCTTGGTTTACCCCTCAGCTAGAGATATTGCTATCTTTGTGCAGACATCCTCGTGTCGGTATTTACAAGGTCACATAAAAAGAAGCAGTCTGCCCTTGCTCAGCTTTGCTAAACAAAAGAGAAAACATGTCTTTCTTCATTGGTATCACCACTGTCACAAATGTCAGAACATGTAAAACTCCAACTCAAACCCAGTAAAAACAACAATCCACAAAAACAGGTTTTTGCTAAAGGCATTTTGGTTAAGGCAGACCAGAGCTGCTCTGGTTTAGTCGCCACATATCCTTTTGCTGCCACGTGGAGAATTTGGTTTTCTGGTAAAGACAAACACCATTCCAGTAATTGCTGCCATTTCCATAATTTCAGGTTCACTGAGATCCATTTCTTGTTTCAATTGCACTATTATTTTAGCTAAAAGACCAGGATGACTTCTTCCAATTTATATTAGTTACCAATAATGATATCAAAATTTATTGTCATGCCTCATATCCTGTCCTGTTAATGCACTGACAGAGCACATCAGCAACTTTGGAAGAACAAAAAAATACTGAAAAGCAAAGCCTAAAATGAGTTGAATTGAAACAATTTTAATTCTTGTTCCTCTCAAGGAAAGGCAGCAGGAGGATAATTTTTCAATTTACTTAAAGTTTCTGAAGGTGTAGCTAAGCTGAAAAGGAGGAACCAAGCAAGAGTTTTTTTCACTCTGATTAACAGTTAACTGTCTTGAGGAGAGCAGAATCCCTACCAGCTGCAGCCTTAAGCCCAAATTGCTCAAATACCAGCCACATTTACTACAGCCTTTGTCCTTCTATCCACCACTTCACAGTGGACAGTCTTCTTATAAGTCAGGGTGAACTGTACTAGAGACTACAAATTCATGTGGTATCTATGAAACTTACCACATGTGACCAGGCTTCCTTTCTGCCGGCCCATTTAAAAATAAAATTCATTTTCAAAATCAGATTTTGAATGTGAACAAAAGTGAATTAGAACAAAGCCTGCCTTATTTCCAGACGCCCATCTGTCAATTCCCTCTATTCTGTAATTACTCTAGCCAAGGGTAACTTTTCATTACATAAGTGCAAAATAAGCTATAAAAAGCTTAAGTGGCCTGTTTGAAATCACCACTATTCAATTGTAAGACTTACCTTGCTGAGAGAATGAAGGATCTCTCTACACTCTCAATGTTCAGTTCATTCTGATATGCTTCCTGGGTTGGCTTTTTAACCTTCAATCGAGAGAGAAAATTTTACATTGAAACTGAAATGGTTCTTTTATAGTTGCTCTAGTTTTACTTACTGTAAAATCTCTTACGTTTTTGTTGCAGAAGGGGTACATTGGAAAGCAAAATCTCAAAAGTAGGAGATCACACACCAGTCCAGAGGGCCCAGCTACACCAAGATTACATGCAGCCCATTTTATTTCACTGTGGCCGCATACAACATTGGAGACATCCAGGGCGATGAAGCTGAAGAGCTGTCTGACACCTCCTGCTGTGCTTCAACATGCACGGGCCCATTGCCCTCTAAGGACCTCTTGCAACTGGGCAAAAAAAGGCACTGCTGCAGGACAAGATGTAGCCCACCCGTGTACTCCAGAGTGGGCATCTGCCCCATACCCCCAAGGGCTGAATCACCCTGCTGATCCTTCTGAGCTACCTAGTTTCAAACATAAGGAGGTTCAGAAGTTAAGAGTGGTTTTGAGCCACCACGAGGCATCTGCTGGTGGAAGAGGTTTTGCAGCTCTGCCCGTAAAAGCTTGGACTTTGGCGCCAGATCTGCACTGCAGCTGGACTCGGTGCTTTTCTCTGACAGGACCAGAGACAAGTTACTCGATTCCCCGAGGCAACGGTTCATTGTTCCCACTAACTGTCATGTCAGGGCCCGTGTCAATATATGGTGTTTGTGTCCCTTATCACTACCCAGAGGGGCTCAGGGCTTAACTTCGACGCTTTTCACAAAGGCTCGGAAACAAAAGCTGCATCTTCTCTCACAGCTAGCAGACCTCTATAAGCCATGGAGATTTGATCCACCAGAAGCTTATCAGGCAGAGATGCCTAATCTCTGGGCGTGGGTAATAAAGAGCAGCTACAAGGCAGAAGTGAGGCATTCTAACAAAATACAATACAAAAAATAAGCAGGCAGACTATTTCAGAGCAGGCCAATACTGGATAAAACGCAGGTGAGGTGATCCTGTGGCAAAGATTCTTTTAGGGAAACCTAGGCAGCAGTGCCACAGATGATATTATGCAAGAAAGGTTAAGCCTGTAGGACACCTCTGCAATATAAGCATTTTTAATATTTATTTCCAATGACAAACATATTTGCGCTTTGAAAATTTGAAGGCCTGAGTTTAAATAGATTTGGAGAAAGACTAATTTTAACAAGTGACTTACCTTCATTCCAGCCAGCGACAGCATGTTGTTGAGTTTATACATCCCTGACTGAACTGGAGTAGTATACAACAAGGCATCATTGAACTGTAATACAGAAGCAATGCTTTTTAATGACTAATGACTTTTAGAGACAGATAATTTCAGATACATTTTAGTGGAAGTACAGAACTCATACAGGACTGAGATCAACTGTCCAGAAAGGCATCTTCTGCTTCCTATTATTCCACTTAGGACCCAAAAAATATTTTCATGTATGAATTTAGGTAACAATAGGTGTCTATTTATATCCTCCTTGTGTAAATATACATTTGGCACATGAGTAAACAGTGCACGGATGTCAAAGAACAGGCTGTCAAAAAGGACAAAAATGTTTCTCGTGTACACAGCTATATCGTATAACAAACTACTTTAAAAGGCTATTAGAATTAACCATTCAAACAAACCAAAACATTCCAGAAACTCAGAGATGGCAGAATTAAGATTAGCAATTTATGATTATAAGGACAAACTTATCCATAAGTACCATGTGAATTTTACCCGTTTACGTGGGCATCTACTGTTTATTTCCTGTTCTGCCGGACTTGGCTTCATTCTGAACAGCTATTAAGATTTTTATTTATTTATTTTCTGTGTTGTTCTACACATGGATCCACACTTCGTTTACTGCACATAAGCACAGACCAGAAAACTGAACTGTCTCATGAGTTTTTGCTATGAAGTTCTTCGCGAAATAACCAAATGGTTCGTGAGCCTTACTAAATCTTCACAACGTGATCAATGGAAAAATCACTGCTTCATTGTCTAAAGGTATAAACACTTCCCTGCACCTTTTATATCTAAAAAAAGAAGAAGAAAAAAAAAAAAACAAACCCAAACCACTACCCCAAAACAAAAACCCAAAACAAAGAAAATCCAAACTAGAGGCACTAAAATTAGCAACATCTGATTTGGGAAGTCCAGCTCAAGATAGCACCATTTTTTTTCAGATTATTACCTTAACCGATATCATTAGCAGTTACCTCAGTGCTTTATGTGCTACAAAGTCATCTCCAGAGCTTAAGATAGGCACTTGCAAGTTTACAATACATACACAGGGAAATATTTATTCGTACTATGGTAATTAAAAGACAGATTTCAGCCAGGACTGTGGACCAATAATGCCACAAAGCAACACAGGACAACAGTTGCTTTACTGTCTTAAATAGAAGAGATAAACAAAAGGTTCAACTGGAAACAGAAACTTCAGAGATGCACAGGAGTTTCAAAACAAAGCAGCAGCGGAGACAGGAAGAGAATCCAGCACTTAACTTCCAGCCCACTGCTCGGCTCAGGATGCAGGAGGGCTTGTGCAGGGGAAGCAGAGTAGGAAGAGGGAAGGAGAGGAGGGAGAGAAGGGTGCAATAGCAGCAGCAGACTTGTAGTTTTTAAGATCTGGTACAGCTAAGTGGGATGCAGTTACGTTTTAATTTTCACGCTACTACAGATAATTTCTTATAAAAGTGCTCAAATTTTAAGTAAGCATTGTTCAAAACAGTACATTTTAGTATGGAATGGTTTTCTATTAAAATTACTGTATATGCAACAGATAATCTCTCTAAATTAGAACAGAGCAACTAGAACAGCAACAACTGGTCATTTTTTCCAATACCTTAAGTTATTAGTTACTTATGTTTGTGGTGCAATATTTCGATCGCTTAAAATTACACTAGTGTTAGGCACACAGTAAGATACACAGCATCTTACCAGAAAAAACATTCGTGGCTGCATGACCTTCCGGGACAGCTTCATCAGTGTTCCCTCTTTCAGAAAGACCTAGGAAATTAAAACAAGCAATTCAAAACCTTGTGCTTTTCAGGGCACAAGCCATACAAATGAGCTGACTTTTTCATCATCATCATTATTACTATCACTACTACACTTGAAGTGCTGCAGAAGTTTGGGGATTCAAGGTTCCCCCTATGAGAAAGGCTTCTCATCCTTAGGTTTCTCTGAAAGTGAGTGTGAATGGCTGCATTACAATTTTCCATGCTGCACTTGAAACCATGACAAATACAAGGGTAAGTTTGAGTTAAAAAAAAAAAAAAAAAAAAAAAAAAAAAATCTGCCTGCAAGATCTGGCAAGGAATCATATTCTAAAAATCCTAAGTTTTCATCAGATAAATGTCTGAAAAAAAAAAAACCCATACATGGAGAGGCAGTATTCATTTGACTGTTAGAACCAAATAATTAAGCGATGGACCATTTTTCTTCTCAGTATATGCCAGCTTCAGTCGCTTGCATATCATCTGTGCTGTACTTTTACTGCAATCTGCTGAATGCCACCTGGAGGACCTACCCTTCCTGGCTGCACAATCTCATGGTGTCCATTTAAACTGTACTGAATCTGCATGAGTTTCTGAAAGTTATCCTACAGGGAGAAAGAGTAAAAGGTAAATAATTGCCCTTGTATCCGTAACATTTTTATTTAAAAAAAAAAAAAAGAGAAAAAAATCTTTACTCAACCAACTTCATAAGTCGAAATACTTACTCCCTGCTTCATGATGTCATTGGCATGGTTTGCAACTTCTATGACAACAGCTAAAGCATCTGAAGGATGAAGAAATGATGCTTTGGTTATACAGACTAGATAGCACTGGTGTGATGTAAAGCACAGGTACGATATTGCCTTTCCACATCACGCCAAGACTCAAGGACCTGATAGTACAGTCACCACATTCAGGAGCTCTTCCCATAGATCCCAGAATCTTTGGAACATAGTTTAATAAGTGTGCCCTAGCAAGTCATTGCTTTAACCAACAGTGTCAATGATTTCTTACAGCTAATTAAAACAGTCCACAAGCAAAATTAAATTGCAATTTCTCACACAAAGAATTACTTTAATTTCAATATCTCTACTTACAGCAGAAAAGTTAACATTTTAACTGAGACTATGTAGAGATTAAGTTTTTTCCATTTTACACAACTGCCTCCAGTGCCAGTCATGGAAGACTACCTAGAAAAATCATCCAAATCTTTGTGATTTCTTTCTTCTGCCTTCAGTTTTGCTCACCTCAAGATAACTATAATATAAAGTTTGAATTTCTAAATTTCAAACTTTTAATATCATGGAAAAAAATTTCTCTAAGAGAAGAGTTACTAAAGATGAGGGGTTTTATTAAGTACTGATATTTAATAACTAGCAACTCGACTGCAATATATATTAAAGTGTAACTGCAAAAAGGGGTTACATGAAAGGATTATGTAAATTACTGAACTGTGAGTGTATATGAGAGAGAACCCATCCAAGGATCTTACCCAAAACCCTGTAATTTACTTAAGTAGAAAGAAAAAAAAAAAAGACTCATTTAATTGAAAGCTAGAACAACTGCTCTGATGAAATATAATCTCTAAAGCATTTAGCACTTTCTGAGTAGTTGAAGTGCAGGCAGGCACTTCAAATAAAGCAACTACATTTGCTTAAAAGTCCACAGAGAAGCCTACCAAACTAGGTAAAACCAATGCCTTGGGTTTTTTTTCCAGATAATCATTAGAATATTAGTATTGTAGAATGTATATGCTTCCCTTTTGGTTGAGTTCATATTCAGAAAGAAAGCATGTTAACAGATACAGCTTTGTGAACTGAAAGGTTCAGAAGGTCCATGAAGCCATATAATAAACTAAACTGAGGTGTGAACAAAAAGCTCCTCCCAAATCAAGGAGAATTTTTGTTCAAGATTTTCATGAACCAAGGCAACACAAGCACAGGAGTCAAACAGTTAAAAGGCATAAAACATATCAAGCATTTGATCAAAATTTAAGTTTAGATATAGATGTCATGATGTCAACGAAGCCTGCTGAAAAATAGCTGGTGGTCTCCTACTAGGAACTGTTGGAGCTGCTCCAGGCAAAACACTGGCCAGCTCCCATCTGCTTGAAAGAAAATGAAGGGAAATTTAGCTCAATTCACAAAGACAGGAATGAGCACCTGAATTTTTGTTATGCTTTCCTTCATCTATTAGCTATTATATCTGTTAAAACCTAAAAATTTTACTCATTGAATTCAAGAAAGATTGAAGAATGTTAGAGAAAATTTGCTGGTTATTGAAGGGAAAGTTCCAGAATCTCAGGGCTACTTATACAGCCAAGACTAAACAAATCTAAACAACAATATAAAATAATCTATAGGGTCAAAGTCCATAAACAAAGTGGGTTTTGGCAGGAAAGAGCATTCCACTTCTTATACCACTTAGCTGGAGTAATGTATTCAAATGAAGGTCATCAGGAAGAACTGTGTTGTTCAGGGTTTTTTTCCAATAATATTAACCATAACCAGATATAGTATTGCACAAACCTAGGGCTTGCACAAATGTCACTAAAGAGACTGAAATAAGTGACAAGGGTTCATGCAAAGGAAACGGAAACATGAACTAGGAGCATTTTTAGTACTGCTGAGGCCCACACATGGAAGAAGGAAATAGTCCGAATGTGCACTGCATTGCTACACTTGAGTTAAACCAGCTTAATCCCAAACTGCCATGAAACACATAATCCTGTTTTCTTCCATCACCAACCATTCCTTCCAGTTTCCTCTTATCTCCTTTTCCCCTACATGCAGGCAAAGTTGTGGAAGTCACTTGTATTTGTGCAACATGTGACAAGTCAAACTGGAGAACTCCTCAGGTTAAATATAACCCAGAGCAGCTCCTTGATCTCGTTCACTCCCACCACATCAACACTTGTCCTGGCACAAAGAGGGAGGAGGCGGCCAGAAAGGCTCATAGCTGGGGGAGACCAGACTGCCTATCATGAAAGGTCTACAGATGCAAGGACTGTCTCTTTCAATAGCAGTGCCCAAAATATCCACTTAAGCTGCCTGTGGAACTTCACTCTTATCTCTTGGTTTCAACTCAAGGGTGAGCCGACACCACTGTAAGCTCCACACATTTTCGAAATACAAGCTTGCAATCTTTCAGTATCTTTGCTGAGAAACTTAGAACTAAAAAGAAAACATTTCTATTACTGACTTAGCATTTTGCATGCATTTGAAATTTAGAAACATCATATGTACATAAGTTGTTATTTCTTTAAAGAGACATTTACCTTTAGTATCCCTATAGTCTGCAGATTCTTCTAAAAGATTCTTTAAATAATCTGTATAAAGAAAAAAAGAATAGATAGTTTTATTAAAGGAATAAACAGCCCCAGAAAGTAGTAAAAACCACCTTTTTCCTACAAATCTGCTTTTCAGTCAGATCCATGCCACAAAGATCTACTACTTAATCTTTTAAATCTGTCAAAGTAGTAACGTAAGGAAAACTAGCATTTCCATAATAAAAGTATATCACATCTTGCTCAGACAAGAGGTTATTGAAATGGCCTTCTCCAAAGATAAATTATATATTGTATGTATTATTCCAGAACAAAACAAGCAAGTGAAAAATAACTACATATTTGCAATCATTTACTTTTAAGCTGATGCAAAAAAAATTGAACATTATAGATATTTGCCTGAGCACCTAACTTGTCTATAGGAGCTAAGAAAAAAGTGGTCCATTACAGAAGATCTGATTATGATTAATATTTTTCAATAATAAAAGTATTATAACTCCCCCCTCAACGTTCAAATAGGCACTTTTGGGTTTCAATTATAAATTTAGTTCCTCAGCCACAAGATGGCACCCTCAATCCATTAAAGTCTTGGTAGTTTTAAAATCTATTTTACTTAGCTAAAATTAACTCGAAATGTATGACTATTCAAGAAAACATCCCCCTTGAGTTTCCATTCCCTGGTCTAATGTCTAGTTCACCAAAAAGTACAATATTCTGTTTAAGATTAATATATATCCTCAGTAAGAAGTCAATCTATTCTCCACAATTTTGAACTGCTTAAAATGGAAAGAAACCAAATCAGAAACTTTCAAAGAAATACAGATGTTAGATTGATAACATCAACAAATACTGATTTGTAATTACCTTTTCAATGAGGTATTAAGATTCTGGCAGATCTACTGAAAAGTAATCACATGTGATCTAGCAAGCATTCAATTTTTAGCTTTGCAGTTGTACAAGTATCATGTAGGAGTGAAATAATTCAACTCCCATATGCTTGCCCTACCCAAATTCATCCTTCTACTCAAGAAGGATCAGGAGCCAATTGCTCCTGCCTTCATAAGATGTCTTGCTTCATACATGCCCCTTGGAGACTGCTCAGTGTATTATAATCTTTTCCTTATGCGAAAATAAAAGGGAATTATGAAACATGTTTCTGCAGCAGAAATGCTACAAAGAGTGAGAAATCTTGTCACAGTTCATGAAAGCTTTGAGAAAAACAGAACTACAGGAAGAGGAATATTTGGCACTGAAATTTTATTTTTTGGCAAAGACCTAAGGGAGGATCCAAGAGAGAAGCATGAAGAGCAGGTTGGGGTGAAGGAAGAGAAACTGGCTGGGGTCTCCTGCAGGGAAGTGAGGAGGGAGTGCTGGAAGGTCTGGCTGGGCCACGGGAACACACACAGCGTTCTGCTCTCCTCGAAGTATTGTCTGATCATTATCAGGCACTGGTCAACATGTGATCTTTTAAGACAAGTCTGACATGGCACCAAAACCTCTCCAGCTACACTCCATAAATATTGCATCCTTCACATCCCTCAAAATCTTGTGCTATAGTAGCTACTGGACATTCCAGCACATTATTTAGGTGGACACATATTCCATTAAAAGCAAAATTCATCTTGCTTCAATTTGGGTTATGCTGGTAAGAAGCTGGTGTGAGAGGAAAAAAAAAAATCAACAGGAGGTATTTTGAAAGGAACTGAGAAGAGTTCGCATTGTTTTTAACTTGGTTTAACCTGGAGGAACCTGTCACCACACCTGACACCAGCTGCCCTCTCCTGCCCTGCCTGCTGAGGGGTCCTCTCTCAAGTCAGAGCTGTGCCATACTGCCCAGGCAGAGGAGTCTTGGGATTCCACCATAAAGCAAACAAGTTAAAGCTTTACAACTGCAACTTGATCTTCATCAGGGCCAGCACAAAGGACTCCAGTGAGAACCTCCCAGTGTAAAGAATGCGTCCTTACAGCTTGTACAGAAATATCAGCTTCTTAAAGTTGCCAAGCACATGCTTACCTCTACGGGCTGGGAACAAGAGGTGAGACAGGTATAATTTATTCATCTGCAAATGTACTGCTGGCACTCTAAGAAACTGTCCCTAATACATGGAGACATCCAATTTAATATCCAAAGTAATTGCCCTGGAAACTTAAATCCAGAGATCCAACATGGGAAAAAAAAAAATTTATTTGGTATATTCATACTTTATGACATGTTCCCCGAAACAACACTTTACATCACTCAAAAATATTTTTTGATGGGTATATTCTAGCATTTTAAATCATACCATCAGTGAATAGAAGAAGGAAAATTAGGGATTTTAACACATCTGCATTAATTTAAAATTCTGTATGTAAGAAGGAAGGCAGCTTTTGCACAACAAGACTGAAGCAGCCAATAAAACCTTCAACTGTAAAATCCTGAAAGTGATAAATACTTACATAATTTTCATCTTAATGTCCCCTATGTATATCTGGTAGGCAGACCTCAGTTCATACCTAGAACTCAGCTTCAGAGAAGCATCAGGACAGATATTTTTAGTCTATTCTGTGAATACATAGTGGAAATTCTGTGCTTTCAACAACTTTCTGGAGGTACTGGCTTAAACCATGCAGACAAGAGGATTTCGGAGACATGAACTTTACAGTAAAAATTTAGCAGAAATATTCCTAGATAAAATAAATACAGAACTCAAATATTAAGGTGGAATGGTATCTGCTGCTTTTGCCAAAAATTTTCCCCTTTGAGATGTACTTTAGTTGTTCAGACTAGGAAGACCTTAAGCATACCTTCAGAAAGGCAGACTGAAATTCATAAAACCGCTGGATACCCCAAAACACAACAAAAATCAACACAAAAGCACGCAAGTACTGCTTCTGTGATGAACAACATTTCTTTATGCCCCGCTTCTACCTGACAGCAGCCAGCAATTCTGTCTTCCTTCTTGCCGAGGGGCAGCGACTATCACTTCTTCCCCTGCTAAAAATTCTCTTCTGCTTCATTAACTACTTTTTGTCTCAGGTTGTCTAATTTAATTAAGTTAAACTCAAAGCAATCGTTCCCCAACATGTAATTGGCCTCAAGCCTGACAACTCTATTTCCGACCTGCAAAGGAGCAGCGTGCTCAAAGGCTTATTTTTCACCCCCCTCAGCCTCCTCTCACTATAGCCCAGTTAATAAATAATTAATAAATTATTTAAATAATTTATTTAAATATAGTAAATAATTTAATAATAATAAATTAATTAATTATTAATAATAAATAATAAAATACTTTCTGCAAACCTTATGTTGAGGAAAAAAAAGGGGAGAGAGGTTTATCCTACAACAATGAAGAGCCTGTTCATATTGTACAGTCTCAAGTCATCAGAGGTTTTCGGGGGGAGAGAATCACCTCTTCTTCGTTTCTTTCTATCAGAAACCAGAGGCTTCTAATTAACCTCCCCCAAACCTCATCTAATAATTGCTGTATAGAGCTCGGGGCAAGTATGTGGAGGAGCGGAAGTTCACTTGCTGGACTGGAGAAGCTGTATAATTAACCAGAAACACAGCTGAGCTGCGCCTCTCCTTGGCTGATTTACGAGTCCACCTGCTCCTGCTTTTGTTAGCAGAAAAGTAACTCCACTTCAAAGCACAGGGACAATCTTGTGATGTGACCGCGGAGCAGCAGGTTACCAGTACAAAGCTGTCCCACTGACACAGAACATCTAAATAGGAAGAAATCCCTGCTGACTCAGGCCGAGCAGCTTCGTTTCCTGGATTATATTCGCTCCCTTGGTCTTACCCGCTGCCCCCTCCTCCCTCGCCCACAGATCTCCCCTGCCTTCAGCCTGGGCAGCTGCTGCATCCCTGCATCTCACCCACTGCAACCACAGATCCAAATATTTTGCGTGTCCTCCAAAGGTTTTGCCAGCACAAGTTTCTATAGAGATTGCTCAATATTACAGAGAGCTGCTGGAGGGTAACAGAGTGGGCAGGTCTTCCACAGAGATATGGAAGAGTGAGAATCTCAAGAAAAACAGAAATGCATGATAGATGGAGAGGACTGAAAATGGAACAGCTCCAAAATAACACTACCCAGCCCCAGCATAATTAAATTCTCAGTCTCACATCTTTCATTGCTCCCATAGAAGAGGAGAAAATGCTTCTCTAAATCAGCAGTCATCGTTGCAATCCCATTCCTGCCAACAGCATTCACATTTGCAGGCGTATTTAAAGCTGGGCAGCCACAGTAAGGTCTGCAGACTAGGGACATCCACAGCAGAGTTTTTTTCAGGTCTAAAACAGCCTGTCCCAGCCACAATAACAGTTAATGGTCACAAGGAATTCCCCTTCAGCATCTGAGTTTTGTTTCAGTGTCATTCACCCCTGACATCTCTCACTTTGCTATGTATATCGACAAAGGCGTTTACTCCATCCTGATCCTCTGTTCAACATTTTTAATTAAAACCTTCGAACTTATCCAAAGCTCCGCTGATTTTGCAGTATATAACAAGTCCATACCATGCCTGAAGTCAGTATCCTTTTAAAATATAAAGCAACTCCCCAAATGCCATTTCATGGTTTGATTTCATCAATTAAGAGTCACTAGGATTTTTCCCTACAAAGTAGTCTATTTAATAAGGGCTTTTCACCCTTTTTTCAACACCTGTGACTTTAATGAGATGATTAAAATGAAAACAGTTAACGTTAATAACTTGGTAACTGCTGTATAACACTTAAGTCTGTATCTCCCACAACATCACTAGTCTAAGTACTTGCTGGGGAAATGCCAACAAGCTGCTACAGAGCCAAAAAAAAAGGTCACAGAGCATTTTATTTTGCAGTTACTACATAAACAGAAGCTATTTTTAAATTGCTCATCAAGAAGCAATGGCTTTCAAAAACAATGCCTTAAGTATTTCCAAATCCTTACAGGAGCCATCCCCCTCTTACGACAAAACACATCTCAAAATACTTCACAAAGGCGGCTTCTATCATTGCTCTCCTTTTACAGAATAGAAAGCACAGCATCATGGAGATGACTAGCTTGAGGTCGCCCAAACATGCCAGTGCCAGAGCAGGGTATAGAGCCCAGATTTCTTAGTCCCAAGCCAGCTCTTCACCCTACAATGCCCCTGTAACAAGTCTTAAGCACTTACTGGTAACATACACTAAAAACATGTGTTTTGCCTTTAAAAGAAAATGGATTTTACAGATAAAACACCTGGGGGATGGGGGAGAAATGGGGAAGCTACTTGCAGAAGTTCACAGTTGCAGAGATATCTTTCACTCACTCCTCCTAGCTCCAATTTTCCATCCTACCTTTCTCCTTCATTTAAAAAACAAACAAAAAAACAACTGCCAAAAAACCCCCCCACCCTACCAGAAAAACACCAAACCCAAAGCACAACAGGAGCATTCCAATCCTCTAAGGAAATAACAGGCTTCTATTACCACAGAAACAAACAAAACCCACCACAGGATTCATGTTTTCCAAGTACTGCTGAATGTACCATCAGTGAACACACCAAAGTGTTTGGAATCTTAGCACCTCGCTTGTGTATCTTATTGCAATCAATATTAACAAAGAAAGCCTCTAAAACCCATGCCACATTTTTAAAAAAGCTTCACATATCTGAAGCCAGATAAACACGCTTTACAGATGGATACAACCACCTGAAAACAAGTTTCCTGGGACGCGTGAAGACTGGCTTCTTAAAGCTGCGAAAGAGCTTGACTGTACCTGTCAACAGGAGCCTGTACTGGGGAATCCTCTGAACTGGCTTGAGCAGATAGTGCTTGAGGGCCAGACTAGCACAGCGGGGGCTCATCTGAAAGAAACACCCAAGATAAGTAATGATTCCGTGGTAGTCAAGGGTTCCAGCGAAAGAAATCATGCCTACAAACAACTAGCGATTACGTTGGATAAGCTTTATCTTTAAAAGGTGCTACTACCACATTATTAAACACTCCACCGTGGAGCGAGTATTTCCCTGTGTGGCAGATTGAATGCAAAATTAATCAGGAGTTAAAAGACGTCGGTAAGCGCTCATACTTTCTGTAGATTCAAAACGGGTGGCTTTGCTTTTGCTTATGAGGAAAGAGGCGAAGCTTCCCAGAAACAAAGGGAACACCAGTGGCAAGGACAACATGCTCCTTTGTAATTGCTGTCAGTGTCCATCAGGCAGAAAGGCAGAGAAGACAGCAGCATTCACTGAAGTAGCTTTAATTAATGCACATCTCTAAAGACAACGCAGAATTAAAAGATCCATGCTTCAAAAAATGTTAACTATATTGAGTTTGCATTGAAAATAACGTGCATCTGAAACACTGAGTCTCAGGCACCTTTTCTTCTTCCTGTCTTTGCTGACTACTTCAAACTCTTCCTTTGCCCACCATAAGTAGCCTTTCTAACTACTTATAAGCAAACAGAGCAAAGATCACCCAAGGGGAAGCCCATATAATAGGAGGTAAATTCACAGTTTGTGTGGATCATGTGCCTAGGGAGCTTGTGCCTCTTGTCTGATTTGTTTTAAGGGAGTTACGTAAAAATCTGGCAGTGCTCTTTGGGCCATGAATCAGTTTTCAACCGATTGCTGCATGTGCTGGGTTTGAAACTTCTAGAAAGACGCAGACGAGAAAATTGACTTTTTTATGTTTCCAACTGAAATGAAACACCCTTCCCATGAGTAAGCTACTGCCCTATGATGTAGTAGAGAAATCAACCTGGTTAAAATAGGACAATTAATCAGTGCACAGTATGATTAGAAGACAAAACTAAAAACAAAGCAGCTAGAGATTTTTTTAATGTCTTTGATATAATTTGTAGCAAGTGCTGCATTTTCTGAAAATTAAGGTCCTTTATCACATCTCACAGTGATAGCCAAAAGCACTAGTTACTTCACAAAATCTGAATTTACTTTTTTCCTACTAAGTCTCAAGCCAAGACTGCAGAAAAAAAGGAAAAAAAAATAAAGTCCAAACAAATTGGAGGATAGTCTCTAAAGCTTTATAGAGGATCACAGCTGCTGAAAAGCCACAAAATAGGGTATCTTACAAAAAAATACAGTACCTCGAAGTCTTTGACTACTGAAGCAAAACCTGCATTCTTCTTACACTGTTCATCTAATAGTGCAACATTTTTATCAAATTCTTTGATGTAAGTTGAATACATCTTTAAGTAGGGACCCTTTTTAACAAATATATCAGCAATTCTTTGATGTTCAAGCCTAGAAACAAAAAACACAGCAATTAGAAAGAGCTAAAAAGAGTGTACATCTTAACCCTACAGCAGAACATCCATCTTTGTCACAGTAAGATGTGCTCGTTTCTATTCTGAACAAAAAGCTTACAGTTCAGCAGATACGTGTTTATCTCAGTAGCTACTCTGAAAAACCTTACCAAGCACACCTTGACACAGTAGTTTAGTGTTAGCTGATAACCACCTAATACATGGTCTGTTTAAAATGGTCTTGAACAGTTTGAACACTTTAGTACAAGCTGGATTTCTGAGGAGACTGATCTTCAAATTTCAAGATGCAGTCTCCATCCCTTACTAGCAAGCATGGGATTACAGTCTTTACCCATCTCAGTACCTTTGTCAATAGGCTTTGTACAGCCGGTTTAGATCCACCCACCAGTGTAACTGGGAATGGACTTCAATGGGATTGTAGCTGTCAATCAACGCTGTGTCTGGTTAATAGATCTCAGCTACCCTTAAAATGCAAACTCATCTTCAGGACAGCCTCCTTTTCCTCTAACGAAATCAGTCTACTTATCATGACCATGCAGGGACCAGAACTTTCAATTAAAAAATGAAATTTTAAATAAAAAAAACTGTGATTGCTAAAAACAGGTATTGACATGCCTTTTGGACCTTTCCAGATACATATAAATGGCAAAAAGTACATCTAAACAGAAAACTATCCCCTGTACTTTCGAAGTCAATTCTGTCATTCAAGAAGGCATGTGAAACACAGACAAGAGTTGAACTGCGGTCACATGGAGTCACATAAGCCCCACAGATAATTTTCAACAACATCAAAGGAGTGGTATCCCTTTATTGATAGTTACCAGTGAGATAATCGCTCTTCCAGTTCCCTCAGGAGGTCCCGGTTGAGTTCGTACAGCTGAGGTAGGTAGTACAGGATCTGATTCAGGATTCTGTCCTCAATCACTGGCTTTCCAAGCTGCCTAGAGGCATGTGCCACAGCATCCCGGAAATCCTGCCGGAGTACAAAGAGGACAGAAACCCCCCTTCCCATGAGCGAACAGCCTTCAAAGCACCAACACAGAGAATGGTGTTCTCTCTGCAGACATTCCAGGCGCTGCTCCCTATTACCGAAGGCAAGGCGGGTACCATCTGGGTTATGTTTCTCTGCAGCTTCAACTTACTCCCCTGGGACTGCCTTAATCCCTTTGGTTTGACGCTGCAGCTTTACTTTCTTGCTCCTGTATGCATACTATAGAAGTTGTTCATTATTTTTATAACACGCCCTTAAGAAATGTGCTGGTACTACATACAAGGAAACTTCAGTGAGGGGAAAAAAGCTTCTAACTGCAAAGGTACTGGGAACCTTGAGTATCTCCTTGCTAAGATTTGAGTCAAAAAGCAAACGTTATATCAGCCAATACGATCTTAGTATCTTATTTTAAAATCATACTAATTTTCATAAGTCATCTACAAATGCCCCTTTGGAAGAAGTGTCTCTTTAATTAAAATGTAGCAGCACAGTCACTATATGTAGCAGCTCTTCTATATACACCAAAATTAACATCCAACAAAAATATATTGAAACAACACATAGGAACTATGAGATTTCAAATGTTAATAATGGTCAAACCCAACATTTGTACCTTCAAAACATTTACAGGGAGGAGGAAAACCCCACTTACACCTGAAGGATCTTCTTGTAGCATTTTTGTGCTATAACCAGCTCCCAATAAGACAGAGGTGAGATTTACTGGTTCTCATTAAACTATTCAGAATTAAAGTCTTGGCCCCACACAAGTCAGTATGGCCAAGATTGTAACCCTAATGAAACTTAGCATCCATTATGTGGGGTATTTTCCTTAATCACTTACAATTTTCAGAAAAGGTTAGCAATTTAGCATTTCAACTTTACAAATAACACTGTCTAAACTGACAAAAAAAGAAAATTCAAATTAGAGCAATAGCAGAAAAAAAAGACAATCCATAATAGCTCTTTTTAAGTTTGTGGTCTGCTGAAACCTGACAATGCATGCACAATCTATAGGTGGCTTGAAAAAGGTTACCAAACAATGCGTTCCTAAATACAACGATGAGTTATATTTTAAATCTGCATGGGATCCACACCTGCCTTTGAAAGTCTTTTGGGTCCACAAGTTGGAAAAAAAAAAAAAAGAAGAAAGAAAAATTAAAATTAAGCCCCTTCTTTCTCCCTCCCCAGGTCTACAACTACAGGTCTTACTGGCTATCTCATCAGTCCAGCATCTGGCACTACTTAGGGTCTTCTCAAACTTAAGTCTCAACTTTCCCCTGCCCTCTCTCATCATTACATCAGCTCTGGGCAGCATGAGCTCCAGACACACTTTCTTGCTTTGTGACCCTCTGGGTCACCAAGGCTGTGACTGGGCAGAGTTATGACAAGAAACTGAAAGGAGATACAGCGCGATGGCTGTGATGGGGGAAGGCTGAGAACTAAATGCAAAGGAGTTAAAAAACAGATGGCGTTATTCATATGGAAATGTTCTGTTTTACATCCTCTGTGCAGACTAGTGGCACATAGGTTAACTACCAGCTGCATCTTATGGGTTTTCCTGACCCTAGGGCATTGCTTAACACTGAAATGATACATGGAATTACAATGGCAAAAGCTCAAATGAGGCATTCTGGAGAGCTTCATGCAAAATGCATCATCATATTATGATAATATTCTCTCCCTCCCTCCCATCACATGCACTCACAATATACTGTATGTACTTTGCCATGGGATGAAACAAGAATTTTATCCGAATGTTACATTGTGCTACTTGTGCGATGAAAAGAAAAGCAGTTTTGTCTGTAGCATAATCAACAATCCAGGCTTTTCCCTGACCAAACAATAAAAGGAGAGCAGGGAGCCAGGTTTAAGCACCACTAGATAAGACAGGAATGTCATTTGTAGTTAAGAGTATTTATTTAACTTCTAGATACAGCATTCAAAGAGTATGCAGGATGTTTTCCAAATAAAGATTTGGGGTTTTGACTAGCTTGATCCAAAGTCCATAAGCTCCATCAGGCTTTGGATCACACCATGAAAGACTATCATTAAAACAGGCAACCAAAACTTTATTTCATCACCCCCTGCATCCCCCTCCACAACTGAGTAAACTGAGGAAGCCCTGCAGAGAGGAAACACAGGGAAGAAAGATAACGTGAAGCTTTCAAATGATGCAAACCAGCCTGCTAAACAACAAAAGAGCTAAACTTCAATACTTTTTTTTTTTTTTTTAAATTATCAAGTCTGCACTACAGAAGCAGTACAATGCATTTGTCGCTGTAATCATATTAAGATTTATTTTTAACCTGGTGGTGGGTGTGAAGTAACTGTCATGCCAAGTTCATCTTGAGATAAACTTAAGAGTTGAAGGCAGAGAGCACATGCCTGAGGAGTAGGGGTAGGAGAAGTCAAACAAATGTAACAAGGTTAGAGTTAACAGCATGTACACTTGAAGGTACTGGCCTTCTGAGAAAGTAATTTCTTATCCAAAGGACAAAACATAGAATAGGTCTAGTTTAATTACCAAATGTAAAATATGTTAACTTAAAAAGTAAACCCTGAAATTCCACTCCAAAGGGTGGAAGGTATTCAGACAACTTTTTATCCAAGTAGGTGAATGGCTTAGAAATTGCAGTAATAGTCATTTAATGCTCCAGAACCTAATTCCTTCTAAAACTAAATCCATCTACTGTTAAATAAAAACAGAATCGCTGTTGCTAATACATTGCTCTGATATCTATATATAGCTGTAAGAGGAGATTCATATTACACACCTATTTATAATATAGCGTTGTTGTATACTATGTAACATATACTATGTATACGTTGTTGTATACTATGTAACAATGCTGAAGAGCAGTGCTTTCATCAGTCTGTTCAAAGACAATCACCTGAATTGTCCTAAAAATTATTCTGTTTGAAACAATGCAGCAATCCATTACAGTGAATTTTAGAGAGAGATTTTCTAATTGACAATGAGCCTTTCAAATACTACAATCTTGCTCATTAAAAAACAAAAACAAAAAACAAAACACACCAAAACAACCAAACAACAAAAACTTGCCACGCTTTGGAATTAATACACTTATTTCACTGAAAAATACCATTTGCAACTCTAGATGAAAGCTTCATATATATGCTGCATGACAGAAAACAAAAGATTATGCTAGTTATACTGAATCATCCCAGCTTCTTACCAGGATAATTTTTCCTTTCAGAAGGGAGGGGAGGCTATTGTACACTTTCTGAAGTGCTGGTTTAGTTTCTAATTCTACATTATATTCTGGCCCAATAATAATCTTTTGATACCACTTTTATTGCTTAGGCAAAGGCAGTTGTCCTCACACAGCTCCTTTAAGAGGACAGCACTCATCACCGTCCCTGGAAAGCACATTCTTTCCAAACCAGAAACAGTCTTAGTTTATTCTAGACTAAGACAGCAACCCACTGGGTACTTGTCCATATGAAAATCTAGTTTAGACAGTTTTAAAGGCTTCTGAGTACATATTGTTGCTGAATTATTGCCTGATAAAACATTCTCAACTTGAAAACGTTTAGGGAATTTTATTTATTCTATTAGTATACGCTCCCCCTAGAGCTGTGCAGCTTTTAAACAATATCTGAGGAGGATACCACCATTGCTACTTTTGTTTCCTCCCACCTCTCCTTCAATGTAGCTTCCTTAAATAAGCAAAGGGCCGTGATATCTGAAATAATTCTGACCCTGTTGTGAATCATCTGTGACCAGCCCACGCACTTCCCCTCCGCAAAGGCCCTGACTCACAATCCCTCTCAGTTCTTTCCACCAGAGGATTCCCAGTGCGCAGCGAAGGGACCTGCCCGCCTCAGTCTAAGGAGCAAAGGAACAAGGTTTACTTGTAAAACAAAATAAATACCGAGCAGACCAAACCCTTGCTCAGCTGCTGACTGGGTCAAGTGCACCTTCAGGTACCTGATAACTGAAAGAAGATAATTTCAATCGGGTGAAATTAAAGCTTCTTGTGAATTTAACTGGAAGAGAAAGAACTATGTGACCTAAGCACGGTCACGTATTTTACTCCTAAGGCTTCAACCAATATTCATCTTGGATCTGTTCTCCTAGAACATACCATCAGCAAAGCAAAAATAAGCCATAATCCCTTACACTGAGGTACAACTCCCAGCTAAATACACCTGCAGATAGCTCAAATATCAGTTTAATTTAAGGAAAAAAAATATGTTTGCGCTTGGACGCTTTTCAAGGAACACACAGACACACATCCTACGGGGGGGAGGAGGGAAGGGGAGGAAGTTTCACGCTCTGGGGAACATCCAGGCGGCTATATGTGACAAACTGTAAACATGACAGCCAGGAATACAGCTACAGAGATTTCACAAATACATTATTTAAAATATAAATAGGCAATCTTAACTAGAGTTAAGACTATTAGCCATAAACTATTAAGTTCAACTATAGGAATGATAGTTAATAAAGACTATGAGTAAGTGTGGATCATGACATTTTTCAAACCTATGAGATTGCTTCTGGAAAGCTGCCAAGTAGTTCCACACCCTTTTTCTCAGGTAGTAAAATCATTTATAAGTCTTTAACAATATAAGATAGTTAATTTTTACAATAGTCAATGATTTGACTGTAGCATATTCCCAGAATGTTATTTCAAGGAATAGGCTGGGTAGCAGAACAATGTTTCCTTCCAAACCAAAACTATTTCATTACCTTCCTTAATAAGACTACTACAGCTGCAATTCATTGTCAAATCTCTCAATCAGCAATTCTAAAGTACTTCATAGACTAAGAATTCATCAACATATTCATCTCAGACTGGTCAAATATTGAAGTTTTACAGTTGGAGAAAAAGGAGTTGGAGGTTGAGAGAATTTTTCCCAGCCAAACAGTAGGTCAGTTGTAAACCATGACCAAAGGTCAAGACTTCCTTTGCTCCAAAACCCATAGCTATTTTATTTCTCAATATGCACATTACATTCTTTTTCCAAATCTACTATGAATTATTTTTCATAATATTTGGCTACTATATATAAAAAGTCAAAGTTTTTATAGATATATAAAACTGTCTATATATAGCTTTTATAAATATATATAGTTTTGCAATTTCTTCTGAAAATGGAAGCATACTAAACCAGAATATCTCGCTCTTGTAAGTGTCTCTGGAAAGGACACACAATAGAAAAAAGAAAGATGTTTGACCTCTTATCTGCCTTCTGCAAGGCTGATCTTGTGGCTGTAGAAAAGTTAGAGGTGCCTCCTGACAACATCTTACTTGCTCTCAGAGTCCTAATAAGGACATAACAGGGGTCTAAGTCAGATGCGCAGACCTAAAAGCTCAGGCAAAAGCCCACACGCCCAAGCTTTTCTTCGCCCACACAGCATAAAGTTATACACTAAGTCCTGCAGTGGAAGGAGACATCCCAAAAAGCATATTCCTCTGCTGGACCAGAAGCCATAGCAGCAGGGGGAAAACAAAAAAAGAATGGGAGAACAAAAGGAGTGGTGGGTTTGGGAAAAAGAACAACATTTGGAAGAAAAAAAGGACAAAAGAAATGATGGCAAATATGCCAGGCAGCTTACCCTTAAAGTACCGGGGCGTTGCTGAGGAGGTCCTCTCACTTGGGAGAAGCAAACCTTTTGCAAAGAATCCCAAAACAAAGTAGTACAAATGGCACCAATCCTGCCTTACTCCTTTTCCAGGAACACCAGGTGTTTTTTGGGCACAGAGCATCTCAGACAGGGTGACAAGCTTGTTTCTCTTATCTCACTTAGGTTTTACATCCAGTCCACGTCCCCCCCAACCCCACAAGTGCCCTTAGGGAAGAAACAGCATCTCAACCCTTGCTTACCCTCTGGAGGCCATGCATGAACCATCTCACAAAGATGCATACAGATGAGCTGGTTTGATTTAAGCCTCTTTGTTTTCAGAAGTTTCTAACAGCATTTTACTGGAATTTTGTCCTCTCAAAGAGCATTACGATAGTTACAGAAATACAGAGAAATCAAGATTATGTCTGATGTCTGATTCTTTCCTCAAGCAACCCCATTCACCCGAGTACGTTTGAAAGCATCAGTGTGCAATGCCAGTTAAGCCCCTTATCTCTGTTATGAACAACTTATTTCATACTACAGAAGCGTCCCCAAGTGTTTAGAATTTTCTAGAGAACTTCTGTAGTCTGTCTTCAACAGAAGCAGCCAGGTGTACTTACTAAGTGCGACAGTGTCCAAACAGGCTGGCACCCTGGTATCTTGGAAGAGTTGCTCCACCTAACTTGACTTCGTCAACATAAAAGAAAAAAAATGCTAAAAAAAATTTTAGTGGTACTTGTAGCCAGTTTGCAATCACATTCCCACCTTCTCAACTGCTTCAGACTCCACTTCAAATGCTCTAAGCAGCAGCAACTTAAAAATCTTTTTCTTACATCAACAGTCCAGTTCCCTGGCTGTATCAAGAGCCATGAGCTGCATTAACTGGCACTGGTAAGACAGACTGAGGAGAATGCTATTAATTTCATATCACCACTAATGGAATTAGTCACTAGATTTTGAGCATTTACGCTTTGGAGAACCACTAATAGATGGTTCAGAAGGTGCAATGGAGCCTCCCCTGACCAGCCAAATCTTTACTACGGTAATTTAATATTTAAGATTTAATAATGTCTCTGACAAGCATACACAAATTCTCAGGCATAACACTGTGGAAATAAAAAAAATGTGTTTCTGCAACCTTTCTCAGTCATGGCAATTTTATTTCATGAAGAATGCACACATGCAGAGCCTCAAAACTAGTACCCACTCTGACAAGGACAGTAACCAAGGTCCGTGCTGCAGGCCAACGGATAAGTTGAGGACAAAGTACTTCCTCGACTCCTAACCTAGCATCCTCTCTGTTAGACCAGGCTGAATACATGTTGATTGTTATTGCTAGCCAACAAAAACATTTCTAATGGTTTTTGTTTGGCAGCTAGACACAAGCATACTTACATGAATAGAGTTGCAAGTTATCCATTAAAACAAAGCAAAACACATCCTACAGCATGCACATTTACGCTGCCCAGACAACCTTATTTTTATCCTAGATACTTCCTAAACTCCCTACTATTTTTCCTCTGCCACATTCTTCCTCTGCTTGCCTGCATCCTCCTCACAAACAGCCTTTTCTTCCAGTACTGCACATGTTACTGGAAGAACTGGTACACTGAAAAGCAAAGATACCTTTAAGATATAAGTTATATGCCTGAAAAATATGATAAATAAAAATCATACAGCTTAAAACTTGCCTATACTCATGAGGACAACTCTCTTCCTTTAACCAGTATTTAAGTTTGAGTTCTGTATTAGAAACCACATTGAATATAAATTATATATTGGCCGCAACTGCCTGACCCAGCTTTTAAAAACCAAGCTTGAACAGAATAAGAAAATCAATTACTAAAATGGAAGGCAATAGAGGAATCAGCAAGTGGTGTAGTAAATTTTTTGTTTCCCGAAAGATCTCTGCATTACAGGACTGTATACATCCATCTATAAGAGCCTTTGTTCCCAGTTTCACAGAACATGCTTCTCAAGAGACCGAGATAGACCAATGCATCTGTTTGCAATAAAACTAATTCTTCTATTGCCCAAGGAAAAAAAAAATCACTACGCTTCTACTTCATAGAGTGACAAAATGGTACAAACACATACAGTTAGAAGTCGACAGAAAACACATAAAACAGAGCTAGAGAAAGCTAAATTCTTCATTAATTTTTTATTATCACCTTCTACACAGCATTCTTAACAGATGACTGGTCTGCATAAACATGGATTAAATACTTAACCCTTGCTGTGGACAGCACATTGCACATACTACAATCACAGCTGTTATCAGAAAGCAAGCATCTGTCAAAGAATTGAAGCCCAAAAAATATGCTGCCATGGTGATCGATGCACCGTTAGAGCTAATTAGTTAGATTACCTAAAGAACATGTATTTTTATGTTTAATTTCTAAAGCCTGCCTCCTGCTGCTACTTTAAAAGTTATTCTACCCCAAGATTTTATTTTGGTTGCTATGGCACAAGCTTGCTTATTAATGTGATGCTGATTAACATAAATGGGTATATACTCCATTTGCAACATTCAAGCAATACCCCCACTCAGCTGGAAGACCGCATACATTAATTAAGGAGATGCAGAAGGAACCAACAAAATATTCACCCATTATATAAAATCTGAAACTTTACAGTGCTGCTTAATTAGATTAATTTTTATATTTTGAATATGTACACACAGCAGAAAAAGAAATTACATTCACTACAATAAAGCCTAAACATGGAACTTTAACAGATTAAACAAACAGAAGAGGAAGCTGCTTTTTTTTCTTTTTATACTTACAATGTGTAAGAGCTTTAGCACATCCACAAACCTATCAGAAAAGCAAGAAAAAGCAAATAGTTACATTTTAATTGCCCAATTAAAATAAACTGAGTAGCTGTTAAGTTTAGTATTGACACTTACACTTTCTCTGAGCTCATGATCTCCTTGGCGATATGGTAAACCTTTGTTTTCTTTCCAGCTGCCTTACTCTGCAAATAAAATTATATGTTACAGTATGCATCTACTAAAACTGTCATAAAAATAATTTCAGGCTAGTATTTCCTCAGATTCAATGTAATTATTCTATAGTTATTCCTAATAAAAATGTTTTATACTGCTTTGTCATCTCCTGACTTTGAAATCTTCCAGCTTTTCAGGATCTGTAGCTGGAAACAACAATGTTAGCTAAGAGTAGTTTTTCTAACACTACCAGCCTTCCTATTTAATTATTACAGGAAGCACTGAAGCCTATAAAAAATGAAGCTCTAGCAAGTGACAATTATTGGTTAGTGAAAGTAGTACAGATAATATTTGATTATTAATAATTTTTTTTCTGATTAATAGAGCAACAGTAATATTTGCAGCAAACAAATGGGTTTCAAGAACATCTTAAAAAAAATACATGTTTTCTTTACAGAAAAAAGGAGAAAAATATCACACTGAAGAGAAAAGTCAGCTTCTGACCACCTACTAAAGGAGTCACTGAAAAACATGGCAACTGTACTGCAGAGCTGCAGAAGTGTGAGCCTTGTTGTCTACCTAAACACTGTGGAGATGATGATGTTTTTTATGTGCGCACATTTGACTTCCAAAAAATCAACGCTACTGCTCAACATCAGATAGAAGGAACAGGTATAGCAAAGCAAAAGGAAGTAGGTGTCAGGATGCAAATATGTTTTCTACACAGTGTAACTCCCATGTACAATTTCCCTCAGATAAAACACCTTTCTCTGTGACAGCTCTCATGGTTTGCCATATGCTCCTCTGCTGCCAGCTGTCACCACATCTATTAGATATTCAGGCTTTCCTTTCAAGGGGCTGCAAAGAAAGAGCGTGGATGAGGAGCACTGAAACATCACAGGATATACAAAACAAGTGCGATGGAAGTCCTGGGGAGGCTGTATTGAGTACGGTAGCATAATATAGGCATTGAACAGTTTATCTAGAAAAGCAGATATCGGTGGCATTGCATATATGAACCTTTGGTTCATAAGCACTAGTGTTGCAAGATTCATCTGGAGCTTTAGGTCTTAGGTCTTCTCTGAACCTATAAACAAGTCTCCAGTGCTGGAAATCAAAGAATGGAACTGATTATATTGTTATATTCAAAATAAAAAAGATATCTAGGTTATTTTTTCTTTTATATTTAATTGACACAGTGCTGAATTACTAAATTAAAATTAATTTCTAAATTTAATAATTTGGTGTCACATCATGGGCAAAATACATTATTTATTTTATATACTACATGGACATCTTCACACAGAGCTGGGATTTTACTTCTAAAATTAAACTTATCTCCAAAAAACACTCAGATCTACGCAGTGAGGGTCGATCGGATTCAGGCAAGATTGTAACACCCATCCTCAGGCCATGATGCCTTTTTAGCAAGCACAGCTGACACGCTCCCTACAAGATTGAATTCACAAGTAACTCAATTATGCAGAGCAAGGTACCTGCCATCACTGTAGACGGGACACTTGCAAATGAGATGAAAATTAGTATTTTGAGAACAAGATGCTAACACTAAACAATTACAAAACGAAATATCACAGTCTGTTTTCAACCCCATTTGAAAGACTTTTCACATACCAGCTGGCACTGAAAAGGCCACGTTGCATTTGCTCAGCCAAAGATATCCTGGGCCTAAGAGAGTCTCTAACGGGTGAACTGAAGGGGTACAAATTGGGCTCTCAGGCATGGCATTGAGAAGGAACCTTGTAGCTTCTCTAATGGACAAAAAACATCAAAACACCCACATGCTTGGGGCAAGGAAAAATAAAAACAAGCCCAGCTGATGATGGATGCAGAGACTGCTTCATTCTCCTCCGCAGCTGCTCTCCCCGTTAGGAAGTTGGCTGTTAATCCCCAGCTGCCAGCCCCACGTGCCGCAGGCGGCTGAAGCAAGCTGACAAGCAGATGCTTCACTGCAAGCCCTGAATGACTCCGTAAAACCTGTCCAAGAAGCCCCATAATGGGAACCCTTTCCTGTAAAACTCCGTCCTGAAAGGTTGAGGGCATTTCTAGAAGCCCGCAAGGTAAGTTAGCTTGTACACAGGTACTGCTTAGTTTCACAGGAACAAGCTTTTTCCTCAACTCCCTTTCCCTCCCCCAATTTATCCTTCTCAGAAGATTTAGTTGAATGACATTCGGGTCTGACACATCATCATCAAGTCTTCTCTTCCAGCACTAAATAGTCTCAGTGTCTTTTTTTTTAATTATTATTCATTTTTAAGGAAAGGAAGGAAATATAACTACTGTCCAAGGAAACAGCTGCCAGGACTGGTGCTGAGGAGAGGGCACTGGTCTATGGCAGGCTGGTGTCATGGCATCCAGGACTGAGAATAAAGTGAGTATCCCAAATGAGAGGGATAGGACCCCCAGAACTTAATTTCATTCTAAGTAGTTAGCTCTGTCTTCTTGCTCCTCACTTGAAGAATAAGGTTAAAATAGGGGAAAACATTCCAAGCTGGCGCTCACAGAAGCTACTAGAAGGTCAGACCTCAACCACACCAGTCAAGTGTGTCTTACACCCCTCCAAGGGCCATAGAGGTGGCTCTGCAACCCTCCAACAACAGGTCTCTCGCACGCAAACCAAGAGCCTCCACAGTACCAAAAGAGTGAATTAAGGAACTTAAATGCTGAAAGGCAGGTTGCGCCCTTTGTGTTTCATGCCACTGAAAAGGAAGAACTAAAGACTGGTCCCCAGTGTGCCAAGCAGTGATTTGGCAGATTACTGTGCAGAACCTGCAAATACAAGAAAGCTGTCTGCACAGAAATGGTTACTGGGATGCAGCCGTTGTTGCATGGTCGAGGCCCCCAAAACAGCACCATCCAGGCAAAACTATACCTTCTGAGAGATTTTTTCAGAAGGACCTTCTCAGACCTTGCAACCTTCACCTGGCACCTTTCCTTGGGCTTCACCAAGGCTGACAAATCAAAAGTTGATCTTAAATGTTCAGTGCACAAGAGACATTGTACACTCTAGGATCTGTGAGGCGTAGACAGCATCACTTAAAGATATTTACAAGTCTCAAAACTGAAGATCTCTAAACATACATTTGTGCATGTAGCCCTAATAGGGGGCATGGTAGGCAGGTCTACAGCTCCACAATGCAATGAAAGACTAATGTACACATATTAAATTAAAATTTTAGGAAAAAAATCCACTAAACAATAAGAATGATGAAAATAAATATATGAAGTTACGTTGACTCAATGAAAATTTTATTTTAAAATAACCCAACAGGTTACAACTTACAAAATAGTGCAAGAGTGAGGAATAGCTTCAGAAGATAATGATAAGAAGATACCTGTTTATCTTCTTGAGGATCAGGCTCCCCTTTGCTGGAATCAGAATTTGTGTCATCATCTTCATCAGAACTATTCATGATATCTTCTTCATCTGACTGAAGATCTCCCATTATCACATTAGGATGATTGTGGTGGTCTTCTAAGGACCTGAAATTAAAATACGTAGAGTCAATAAACATATCATACTTTATTTATGTAAAGAGCTTTCTGTTTTACACCACAATAATTGGTCTACTTGGTATCAGAAACACTGAAAACAGTAGTGGGTAATCTGAAGATGATGATGACAGTGGTAGGCTTTTGGTGGTAGACTCCTAACTCTGCTATGTTTTATCTATGCTGGTATGGATACAATGCTCACTGACAGTGACCAAAAGCCACAGTACATTTGGAGTATTTATGTTATTCTTGTTCATCAGAGTTTGCCCAACAGCAAAGTCTGAAAAATCTATTTCCTTATTGCTACGTAAGTGTATAGTGCAACATTTGCACTGTGTGCCAGAAGAACAAATAAAGATCATAGTTGTTTCGCTTTCCTCCATCTCATAGCATCAGGTCTTGTTCCAGTTATAGTACTCAAACTGGAGCTTTCTGTCTGAAATTTTAGATGCATGTATATACAGGGGTTTTTCTCAACGCATATGCTAAACAACTGCATCAGGCATGGCAACAGTATAACTGTTCTGTCCAGTAATTCTTCTTAAAAACAAGAAAGCAGAACCTTTTGTGATTAAAAACTCCTGTCCTCCAGAGATAGACACCTTCCAGGTAGCTCTCAAAACCATAAAATATAACCTTGTTTTGCTGCTGTACAATGATTAGAGAGGTCTCTTTTCATTAGCTTCAGCTGTATTTGCAATACAGAAATTGCATGAGGCAGGCACACAACCTTTCCTCTAACGAGCCTTGACAACTTCAGTAGAGATTTAAGAAATGCAATTCTAGAAGAAAATAAAAAAGGAAGTAGGGAAAGAAAAGAAGAAAACAGAGATTAGAGAAAAGAGAGCCTGAAGTTTTGGTAAAGTTACATATAACCACAGCAAATCCATGAGCTCCTACTTTTAATCCTTAAAAATATCTGATAATTGCCAATTACAGTAAAGCTGTGTCTAAATTCACATAACCAGTGTTCAAGGTCAGCAAAAAGATGCTGGGGTGCCTCAGGCTTATTGTGATATGAGCCAAAAGTGATTAGCTACCCAGCAAACCAAAAAGCAAATCCAGAAACCCTTGCTACCAAGCTGTAGCAGCCAGCAGAGATCTCACTGCTCTGCTCAACACCTAATTTTGTGCAGCCAGCATCTGTCAGGGCTACACACTTCTCCAGGTAGCTGCCCTCTGCCTCCCTATGCAAGGGATGGTTACGACTGATCTTTTCTTTTCCTAAATTTGAATCACAAGAAAGCAGGGATGGAGGGCAACTCTTCAGACTCACCACCTCCAAATGTGATAGCTACCAGAAAGAAAACCTGTCAGCGTGGATCCCATGGGAGGTGGGTGCCGGTAACGTGAATAGCAGAAGTAAGGAATACTAGCTGTGTGAGGATGTTCTGGCAGCTACAGCAAGGTAATGATTATTGAGTGCTCAAGGCAGAGTTAAAAAAACCCAACCCAATGAAACAATACACAAATGCTGATCACAAAATAAAAATATATTTAGAGATGGAGACAAGATAAGTTGGCCTGCAAACAGACTTTGGTCAGTCACGAAGACATAGAAAAGATTAAAATAGCTTGGTTCTATTAAGACAACACAGGAAGGACTCAGGAAACACCCCAGCAGTTACTGTCTCCCAGAATCAAACGGGGTGGGGTGAGGAAGGAGATCGCAAGCTCATCACAGAGTTCAGATGAGACCCTGAGCCAAGACTGCAGCACCCAGGGTACAGAGAGACACCCAGTTATTTCAGTTTGGAAATTATCAACTTTACGCAGAAGGAGAGTGGCCACCAGGGAGACAAGCACTGAGGACGGCAGTGCATGGAGCACACCAGGGACAGTTCCCATGGAGCCTCCAGGAGCTTCAGGAAAGCAAAAAAGCAGCTTTTCACTGGAGCTTCCCCTGGAACCACACTGGCAGGACGCTAAGACTTCTGCAGTTACTTCAGCAATTCAGAAAATTCCTTGCCTAGTCTGTCTAATTCACAGTCAAATGACCTGTTGGCCTGGGAATGTTTATTTTAGCAGACGCCATCTCATATCCTTTTTATAGATGACAAACATCTTTATTACATCTGTAGCATTACCTGAGGTAGGTATATCCCCCCATGATTTAGTAAAAACCTGCAAGAGAAATAACTACTGCTATTCCTTACTTTACTATATTACTCACAGTTCTACCATCCACATCTGTCACTGACTCTATATTTGATCTGGGATATTTTTTTCCCATTGCAAAACATATTAAGCACTTTAACCCTAACCACACTGGAATTCACTTTTTAGTTCCTTATTACTTAAATTTTACTTTTGTTAATGGACGTTTTATCACCCTTTTTCCTACCTTTAATATTTGTTTTAATTGCTGCTTTAATTTCCTTTAACTAAGATTCCTTCCCATCAAGATAACATTATTTTCACACCTGTGAAATCACAGTTCTTTGCCTGAGCATATTCTACAGGACGCTTACTCCCAGATTTTGCTATCATTTAAACTATTCAGGGCAACTGCGCCAACAATTAAAAGTTTTAGAAAAACCTGCCCTCTTTGAAGTCAGAGAAGCATATTTCTAGGTAAGGCTGTATTCTGCTTGCACAAAAATAACCCCACCACCACTGAAGGATGAAGATCAAACTAGCTGGCCTCTGTTGGGTGAAGGATTTTCTAATGAAAGATAGGCTTACCTAATAGAAAGTTTCAGTAAAAAAAAACCTACTAAAATTTTTCAGTAATTAACTACCACTGATTTAGGATGTTTAGGAAGTGTCCACAAATGAAAGCCACTCACCATATACTTTTTTTTTTTCTTCCTGTGAATCACAACATTTAAGCACTAAACTCCTTTTCTTGCCTTTGTGGTACACACACACTTATTATTTGTTTAAAGGAAACTATGAGAGCTGAAAGAACTATGCAGCAAATCTTGTCTGCAATATCTGCCCCACCACTCAAAGCACCTCAGAGTAATCCCTGTATGTCTTTATCCTGTATTTGCTCAGCTCACAGCCTAACACAGCCCTCAGGTTCTTCCACCTGATATACTTTGTTGAGGTTTTCTTGTGGTGTTTTTTTTTATATATATATATATTTTATTTTTTTTTCTTCTTTCTTTGTCTTTTAAAGAAAAATCACAGTGGATGATTAGATGATTAATGATCAAAAGTCAGTTCACACTCAGCCATTTTCCAGAATCAAACAAGCTGCCAGTTCAGGGACTGGATGCACTACTGTAACCATGGGTAGGTGCACTCCCGGTTCATATCTGCGATTGTATCCTCTTCCTCAGAGAAGATGGTGACAAAGTCACTGTGTTGATCTGCCTTTATCAGCCATATGCTGGAAAACACGTGAGACTCCTTGTACCTTACGCCTTAACCTTTACATCATAAACACTATTGTGTTTCTATCAAAACAGAAAGCAGTTTTGTATTTACTGATTACTCTTTCTGTACTTTTACCCCTGAAGTCATCTATACATATACGTAGTTCTCTTAAAGTCATCTCTGGATGAAGTGTAATCCCTTGTAGCCTTTAAATGAGTTTGGAAATACTAGTAAATACTTAAATAAACAGAATCTTTTCTACTACATATCAATTCCCCTTTTCCAAAATACCAAGGCCTGCAGTAGTGGTTATTTTTAAAGCAGCTCTTCTGATAAGTATTTTGGGGATACTGTGAACTATCTCTATCTTGTTCCCTCTTCATCACGATTCTTTGTCCTACCCACAGCACTACCGAGAGAAACTTCTGCATTATCAGTCATGTGAAACACCATCACTGCCAACTCACCATGCTGCCCACTGAGTAAGAATATCTTGCCATATCTTGTGAGCAAGTTGTCTAAATATAGATGTGGGGCTTTTTTATTTGACACATAAAATGAAGGGATCGTTAGTTTGCCTCGGAATGAACAGTTTATGGGATGAAGCATATACATTGTGCTGTATTTTCCTAATGCGACAGTAAAATATTAATGAAACAAAGCATACCAGTCCTAGTCAGGCATACAGCAAGATAAAATGTCAAAACTTAAGAACTGCCATCAAGATATTACACCAGAAAAATAAATCCTAATCAGCATAAAAACCTTTAATTGTCTTCAAAAGATGACCAAGACTAGTTCAGAGTAGCTTATCTGTATTACTATGGAAGCTTCAAATAAGCCTGAGGCTTCACTTTCAGGCACTGTTGATTCAGACACTGCACAGGACACTATAGCCTGAAGTCACAATTAACATTTCAGTCTCAGTTCCCAATTCATTTAGAAGGCAATTAGTATTTTAAGCTTGACTGAGATGATTCAGAGAGATTCTCTGCCATGGAATGCCCAACCATTTTTATAGTATATTGGAATTAATTCAAGTGTTATTCACCATAACTACTAAAAAGCAAGTTTCCACAGCTCCAAAGTATTTGTTAAAATACATTCATCCACGTCGCTGCTTTACACACATTTCCTTGTGATCTTCATTATTTTTAGATGTTTTTCCTACTTTCAGTAAGTAATCAAAAATATATAGGAATGTCAAATGAACAGAACTTTGCATACAACATTCTACTAAATTCTTCTTATCTCATCCTTTTGTTACGTTAAAAGGAGTGTCTGTTCTACTCTGGTTTTTGTAGGAGTGTCTCAGCATCTTTATTGTTCTTCTACCTCTTCCTCCAGTACGTAATTGCATTTTTTGTGGGTGTTTTTGTTTGTTTGTTTGTTTTTTAAGAAAGCCTTCAACATACAGGCAAAATTACACAAACTGAAGTTCCTACTCAACTAGAAAACACACACCAAAACATCGGAGAGCCAATAATCATACCCTACTATTAGATTTCATCTCAAATTCTTTTTGTATCATTAGAGTATTTCACAATCCTTTCCCAGCTGCTTGCATCTCACTTTCCTCCAGAGAAGTAACAGTTACTATTGCTGGTTCATCCATTTTCAGTTTCTAATATCCCCAGTCCCTGCAATCGTTTTCAATAATTAAGGCATGTTCAGCTGCTGGTTTTTTGTTTGTTTTTTTTTTTTTTTAAGACGTAAAAGCACACTGTCTCTCTGCGGAGGCAATAGCTGATTTTTTCATAGTGTCTCATACTTGTAATAGCTGCAGGTAAGGCAGCAAAACTCACTGACCAACTCCCTCAACGGATCCTAGCTGTATGCTTCTGGGAAATCCCAAGGATAAAAGCCTTAAAAGACTACAGGATAAAGAAAAGAAAAAAAAAAAAAGTTGTATTACATCTTTTCTGTTAGATCCTATCTAAATTCAGAATCTCTCTTTTGAGGTATAAAGAAAGGCTGTAAATATAGAAATCAAGTTAAGATCCTGAAACATTTTAATAAGCAATTATCTGATTTGGGTGCTCAAGACAACACAAGATGCTCTTGGAAAGCCAAAGCAAAAGTGAAATTATTGCTTGGTTAATAACTGCTTGATTTTGTTTAGTGAACTTCCTTTTCCTTTAATTTAATACTTCTTTATTTAAGACAGTTTGCTGCCTTTAATATTTATTTATTTACTGCAGGTTTTTGGAAAAAAGGAAATCAGTTCTAGAAAGTAAGCGTACTTGGCAAAGCACAAAAATAATGAATGCGAACCAAGATCACTAGTAAGCTCCTATGGAAGCTTTAAGAAAATATATGACAGGATTAGTGATCAGCAAGGCTAATAAAGGCATCAATTAAGGTATGTTTGGATGAGTTACATTTTGCTGCAATACCTCAGCTCCACAACCATCCTGAACAAGCCAAGATCAGCACACTTCCTTTCGCAAACCAGCCTGGAAAGCATAAACGTGAACTTCATATTTCTCCAGATGCACCTGGAACCCTAACCTGTCATATTCACCTCATCATTTAAACTTCAGATTCTCTGAACACTGACTGTCTACCATTATAGCTAAATAATTCCCTCCCTCATTGTCCTCTTCATGTCCCCCTGCTTTTCATTTCTCCTTCAGGCATACCGCACAATTAAGCAGTAAATGAGGATGAAATGCAGCCTGGACCAGGTGGCTTACTTATCTGAGTTATTCCTACAGCATCAGTCACCTCTTTGGTTTAATGAGAGTTGTACAGGTGGAAAGAGCTGAAGCTGAGATCACGTCTCTCCTCTCTAGGTGTAGTGGACAGAGTGAGAAAGGCTGGTGGATACCACTGCGGCTCTCGTGGTGCTGACTTGGCTGCCAGCACCGGGGGCTGGTTGCCTTATTGCAGCCAAGCTGCTTGGGCTTCAACTTCTCTGCCAAAAATGGTGCTTTTCCACAGCGAGAGAGGGAGATAGCAAGGTGTCTTCTCAAATTGGATTTTCTACGATAGCAATAAAATTATGCCATTCTTCTGCAGCGACAACACAATTATTTTTAAAAGTTCTTCCTGTTACTAGGAGTTATAACAACAAAGGCAACAGACCAGGAGTTTTTGTTACTCCTGATGCTAAGGAACATGACAGGCAGTTAATCTCAATCTCCCTTTTTTTAATATTTTTTAGGACCACCTGAACAGATCACGCTTGTGAGATTCATGAGTTCCTTTTGTGAGCTATCCTTCCTTAGGTGACATGACTGAGGAATGACACAGGTCTCTACAACAGTCTTTAAAAAAAAGCACCACAAAACAAGGGGAAAACAAACAATACCAATGAATCTACAATTATTTGCATCACTTCTAACTGTTGTGCTATATTCTCTCTGGGCTGGTTAGGGAACTTTAAGGATACAATCACAAACATAAACACACTCCTCAAGAATCACAGCAAGAAAACAGAAACAACCCACATCCAGCTGAGCAACTCCAATTGAAAATTATTTGTGCACATCAGGTTACTTTTTCGAATTGCAATTTAAAGACTTCAAGAGTTCCAACAGAATTATTTTAAGCGATATCATATGTAGTGCTTGCACGCATAAGCATCTGTGTATTTTATAGGAAGTCAGGACCCTTGATGATGGTGATACGCTGTCAAAAGAGAAGCTCAAGGCCATCGATTTAAAATGGATTTTAGTTCAGAGCCACTTGTACTTCGAAAGCTGTCTGCTGCCTCCCGGGCGAAGGGCTGACTGCGGAGAGAGGCCAGGTGGGAACGCCGGGAGTTTGCTCCTGCCAAGAGAAATGCCAAGAACGATCCTCTTTGTCCCGGTCTTTACCTCTAGCGTTCCCTGCTCACACCTGGGTTTTCTGGGCAAGGATGATATCACAGACACTGCCGAGAGCTGCCACTGCGTTTAGCCTGTTAGATCATGCCACTGGCAGCTCCTTCTATACTTGGCTGAACATGTCGCAAACTGCAGCACCTGACTTGCTGGAACCAAGTTATCCTCGTCTTTGCAGCCAGCAGCATCTAGTTCAGTATTTGTTATCCTTAGGCCAAGACAGCACTTATTTCTTTCCTCAACAAGAAGAAAAAAAATAAACCTGACTTGTGCTCTAAGCAAAAAACAAGCAAGGCACGTCACGTGTTTCACACTTGAACCGATTTTGTATCTTTTTTTCTTTCAAGCAATCCATTCCGTCCATCACCCTACTTCAGGCATACTGTGATCGGTACAGTTGGGAGCATACTTCATTGCAGGATTTTAAAAAGCACGCTTTAAAAAAAGGTGCAAACAGCTCTGGGATTATCTCCATATTTAGCTGCGATTTGTAAACAGGAGCTCCTGCGGCCAGAGGCGCCCAAGGAGGGCTCTCGCCGCAGGCAGCCTCCCATGCTCACAGGAGGGACCTTCAGCAAGACCATTTGTTGACAATTCCTCAATCCCTTGGAAAGCTCAACATAAACACACACGCATGCTTCAGATGTTTCCACACTCACCATAGAAAAGCCACATCTAAAAAAATAAAAAAAAAAAAAAAAAAAAAGAGAGGTCTCGGTTTTAAACGTCTTCCGAGAAAACTGGTGCCCACAGCGGGCCAGTTCAGCTCCCAGGCAGCATGGCATAGCCACCCTCCAGACAAGTAGGAGAGCTGGTGGCATCACTGGGGTGGCCCCGGCAACGGTGCGTGCCAAACGGACATTACGCCCACGTACCAGAACACAATCCAAGAGGACACAAGGAGACAGGCCTGAGCATTGGTACTGGAAAGTGAAACCCTGCAGCAAACTCCAGGGATTTAAACCCTTGCCTGGAAACTTGTCCAGGGGAAGGAGTAGCTGCATCAGTTCTTCCCGTCCCCACCCAAAGCTGTGGGGGGTTACCTGCCTCCCAGGGTAGGCAAAGCGGGAAGTCTTTGCAGGATTTACAGTTTTTTGCCTTCCCTTATTAATTCTCGTTTCCAGCCCTATTTCACAGGGAGAGCGGCACATCTACAATGCTCACAGCCAAGATTTTTGGAAAAAAAACCTCCTGGCATGGAAGTGAAAACAAACAATATAAAACAGGACCACCTAAATACGATGCTTATTTACAGTCGGGACCTGCTATTCTAACTTCTCTCAATTCACAAAACAGAACCTAGTGGGAAAACATTTATTGGGAAAGGACAGCAGGATCAGAAGGAAAATAACACTATTTTCCGGTCATATAAAAAAAGAAAAACTACCAACACAACTCCAGCACACACTGAATAGTCTTCTAGAAAACTATAATAAAAATGTGACAAAAATCTCAAACCAAATGCATCAAATAGGAAAGGGAAAACTTAGACCAAGTGAAAACCAAATGTCCCATTAATACCCATTTCAAATAAAATTGTCATGGTAGCTCTGGCAAGGTAAAGACAGCCTAATATTCAGCTACTTCAATTCCACTAAAATCAAAGTTAATGCAAGGCCGTAAATATCTTCTGTACTGACAGATCATTACTTTTATGCCTTTTTTTGGTGACTTTATCTTTGAAATCAGGGCTGTAATACCTCACTTCAGTTGCTCATTCAATTTAGAAATAACATACAATCTATTTCACTCCATTTTTTACATGTCAGATACCAAGAAGATGACAAAAGAAAGCCAAGTAGCAGAGTGCTCAGAAGGTAGTCACTTAGATTTAAAATAAACTTGGAGTGACTTAACTCTTAAACACACAACTGTCTGCATGCACGGGAGCTGATGCAGCTTCCTGGGTAGCCTGCCGAGAAACAGAGGTTGAAATAGCTTGGTTGAAACCAACACTCACTAGTTTTCAAGATCGGACTTGTTCTCTCTGTTCCTCTAATCTTTTGTACAAATTAGAAGAAGAATGTGATTTAGACACTTCTTCTAAACTTCGTAGCTCATCTCAAAACCAATGCAGAACATCTGAGCCCCAGGAACATCACAGGACAAAAAACAAAACCCAAACCAGAAAAATCAACTGAACTCTGCGCAGTTGAAATCACAGAGCCATAAGGCTCAGGTTGTAGCTATCAAAATGGCAGTTATGATAAAACCACCTTTTATTTATTTACATGCATCTTGGAGATTTATTTCTTTTTAGTCCACTTCTGCTTGAGTGGAGCAGTTCTTCATAAGCACAAAGGTATCTTAGGGAAAAACTAAAACTTGTGTAAGCTTAATAGTTTTAAAAGAAACTCCTTGGATTCTAGCATTTAAAATAAAACCTGCATTCCTTAACCTAAATTTTGTCTAGTGCATTGAAACAACATAGCTGCATAGTTTTGTAAGTCTATTTGTTAAAACATCTTTAACTGGATTAAATATATATGTTGGGTGAATAAGGCATATTAATATCAGTGTTGGTATTTAAATGAAAACTGTAGTTAATATCTTGATTGCATTCTTTCCCAACGTTTATTTTATGTCCCCAAAAATCTTACTGTGTTCCATGTACAACTACATTAGACCTTGCTGCACTTAAAATATCACCATAACCAGAGTACTACGGAGCTTCACAAGCACATTTCCTGAGCCAACGCTGAAAATAACCCACAGGAAAAGCCTGTTGTTGAGCATATAAATGGGTCTTTCATCAATCCTCATGTCACATTTGACTCTCCACTCTACATCTGAGGTACTCTCTGAAGCTATATTTCGTTAACCTGAGATTTATACCACGGTTGGCAACCAGGGACAGAGCACGCGTGTTGGAGGCAGGGGAGAAAAGCCAATATCAGGTGACAAATACAAATGTTAAGTCAGCTTTCTCCATCTTATGGAAAAGGAAATACGTATAAAGAATGATGAAATTAGGAAAAAAACAAACGTGGAATAAGAGAGGAAAGAAAAAGATAAAGCGTTGGAGATTAACTGAAGAAAGTGCGTGACACCCGAGTTCCTGTTGTCCATAAACAGGGGGGTTAGGAAGCAGGCGAAAGGATGCAGGTTTTTAATGCGGTGCTTTGCTTACTTCAGGCTCCCCCCATCACACCAAGCTGCCCTTTGGCTGAAGGAGAGGGCCGACATGCTGAGCTGAGCCTACGTCACCGGGAGGAAGGACGAGGACATCCTTGTATTGTACCGGGGAATCAACGGGAATAGCACAGTTAGGGCATTTTTGCCATCTGCGGTGAGCACTTCTTCAGCGGGAAACGAAGGATAGCGCAGTTTATTGCTTGGTTTGTAACAATCATTGCATTGACCCTCAAAACAGCTCTTTTAATGCATATGGACTGAACATGTTCCAAAGTTAACATGATGTAATTTTCTAGGTTGCGCAAGATGATGACAAAAGTAACCACCAAACCTTTTGCAGAGGGGCAGAGGGACTCGCCTGGCAGCACACCCTAGCAGCGCCCACCTCATCGCCACCGTCAGCTTGCTCCCTCTCATACTCACAAACAACCCAGCCCCAGCTACATTCAGTAAAAAGATAATGTCAAGAACATAAACCACAACTATTTTTATGCAGCACTTGTAATACCTCCTGATAAATTAGAAGTCTTTTGTGATTGAACCTCCAACTCCGTCAAAAGTTTCCCTGTGTGCTGTGTCTGTGTCAACCTGCTTCATCCACCACTTTCTTTTACCAAAATCAACAGGGAACCCTTGAAAAGAGGGATGAAAGAAGTGCCAGAGACAAAAATTCGCTTTCATGACAGTCTCCAAGACCTTCACAATTGTTTTCATTTCATAAGACCTTTCAAACCTTTTCAAGACTGGACTGTATACTAGAATAACGGACTTGGTACTGGAAAAATGCAGTCCTCCAACTCCTTTCTCTCTTTCACTGGAGAGGGGGAGCATCAGACCTCAGAATCTTTCCCAACATCAAAACAGATGAAATTAGCACATCTCAAACACATTTGCAAAAGTGTGTGTCAAGATTCTTCTAAAGCAAGAAAGTTCCTATTTATTCTGATTAAAAAAAAGGGGAGGGATGGGGGCTGGGGAAATCGGCATACTTCTCCCAGATTACTTTAGAAGATTTAAGTATTTTTATTTTCCCAGAGTGCATATCTTCTTCTTATAATATATGTATTTTATCTCTGGTTGTATAGCAGACTAATCTATAAAGCTGTATGACTGAAAGCCACCTCAATACTAAGGAAAACTCCTTCACTTTGTGGAAAAGCAGACCCTGGAGACACCGGCTTGCATAAAGATTCTTGCAAGGAAATAAATAAAAAAAAAAACCAACCCAAACACCCCATAAGCTTTCCTGAGAAAAAAATAAAAAATCCACTGCAAGTCTTTAATGTAGTTTCACCTGCTACCCTAGTAGTATAAAATAATTAATTTGACACTACAAAATAGACAGAACAGTTCCAGACTCAAGGTCACAGATTTGACTAATCCTCAGGAAAGAGAAGGAGCTCCGAGAGCGGCGTACAGCCCCAGGATGAGGGTCCTACTGTCTGCATACACCCAATATCTTCCCAGTCCTTGTGTCAGAACATCAATATTTCCAAGCAACGGTGCTACCAATATTTCTATTCCTCACTGATTTGGACCCTGATTAGACACCCCATAGTCCATAAAATAGCAAAATGCAAGAAATCAGCAAGACATCATATTCCTTATGTCTGGTAGCCAAGAATTGCTTTGTCCATTCCCTGCTCCTGAGCTGGGACTGCCAGATCGGCTTTGCATTTAGCCTGGCGGGGGGTGGGAAGTGGAGATCTGAGCCATCTGACTCACTCTTTACTGACAAGCCCTCAGAGTTGGCAGAAGCCTACCAGCTGCATAACATGTACATGAGAAAGCGAGGTAGGGAGGGGAAAAGAAAAAGGCAGGCTCAAGGAAGAAGAATACAAAAAGAAAGCCAGTGATAACACATGACTGAAGATAATGAAGCCTGATAGGGAACCTAGATAGCATGCTATCAAAGCTTTTCCATTAAAACCTGAGGTGCAACTGCAGAGATAGAATTTATTGTACAACGAAGGGGGGCAGAAGACAGCTAGAAGTGCAGGGGAAGATGGGAAGATAGGACAAGACTGCAGAGCTGATGGATAAAAAGAAATCTGCCTTCTTCAGATTAGAAACTGATCCATTATCATCTTTAAGCACCAGATGAAATCCAAAAAAAATCTACATAGCTGGCCTCTATGAGGAAATAAAATTATATCCTTCAATAAAATTAAACAGAAAATGTGGTTTTTAATGTATAACACCTTCAATACCTAAAATGTATTTTGTGCATTCAAATCTCAGCATAAGTGTTTGAAACTGTTTTAAATACTATTTAGAGCCTGCAGTATTTTATGAATGTAGTTTTTCTCTCAAAATGTTTTTCAGTGGGAATTTTGCAACTGCAAAAAAAACCCTTCCCTAACGTAGCCAATCCCTAAATGACAACACATTTGTCTGGTGCAATACTGCTCATCAGAAGCACGTCTCAACCTTAACAAAGTTCAGTACATCAAAGAGGAATATGTATCAAAGCAAAGTGCTTAACCACACAGATTTCAATACTAAATTCAATATTGCAGGAAGGCTTTCGTGGACACTTAATTGACCTCTGGGGACTCAGTCACCAAAGCAGAATTTAGTCCGGGAAGCTAAACTTACATTTTGCATTGAGATGGTCATTTCTGGAAAACCGATTATTCTAAATCAGCAGGGGTGGGGGAAATAGGAAGCACTATTTCGTGAAACCAACATTAAGAGCTCAAAGCATTGTTGTCACGTGGCACCCCTCACTACCCCCCAAGCCCTTTCCACAGAAAAATCCTAGCTGGAAACACAATAACACCACCATAAATTTCATCAAAATCAATTAGCAGTCATGTACATTTGCAACATCTTGAAGGAACCATCAAAAGCAGCCAGTAAATTCAACATGCTATTCCCTAAAGGCTGAAGGACCAGACTCACTCAACCTGAAGTACAATTCTCTTGCCTCGAACATAACAACATACAATAAGGAAGCCCACAAGATCCAGAAAAGTTTAAGTTTCTGTTTTCTGCAGTATGACAGATCTTCCAAGGCATATTCACTATTCCTTTGCATCTTTAGATTACTGGACAAATTTTACTTCTGGTTTTAAGGAAGATTTTACTGTCTTCCTCAGAACAAAGGTTTGTCACTAGAAAGAGGATAACTAATGCATAAATATTTCTCTTTCATTAGGAGGCTTTAAAAAATGGTGTTACTTCAAAACAGAACCAATTCAACCACTGGTCTCTGACAACATTTAAATGAATTGTGGCGGTACCAGCAGCACTGACTTTATGCCTCACTTTTCAGAACTGAACCATTCATTTCTCAGAAAAAAACCAAACTCGAAGAGCTGCTTTCCCTGTTATCCGCAACTGGATAATGATATTTAAAGCTTCTTTTATATTTAACAGTACACTTTCTATCCCACAGCATCTATTCATCACTCACTTTCTTTACAGAGTCCTCATAATAACACATTCATCTTCATTATCTGTTTTAAATTGGTAGTCAAACAGGTAGACAGGACAAAATAAACAATCCTTTAAAACTGTTTCAAGAGATTTCTTTTTTCATTAGTGGAAACAAAATATGGATTATCTACTCAGAAGGTACCGTCATTACTTTCTTAATTCAGAATATTCCCCCAAACTACTTAAACCAAGCAAAATCCATCAGTTTCCCATCAGCAGCATTTGTATCACCTTAGTGATTCACACACTGTACCAGGACCCTGATTCTCTTCCTTTCAAAGTCAAGCCTACCTTCAGTGGAAGGTGACATCAAATAACTAAAAAAGTCAAGTAGTAAGTGACAATTGATAACCCACCATTAATTACCCAGGCCTACCATTTGCATTTAAATCCCCATGGGAAGGCCCACGCAAACAAAATATATCTGAATTTAATAAGACATATGAATTTAGGATAAGGGTGTCAGAAGCTATTACTATTCTCCATTAAACATTAAAGCATACTGGTTTCACCAGATGGGATTGGGAGGAAATTCCTCAGTAACCACCGAAGCACTGGGTACGTTATGAAAATTTTATTTCTTCCTCCAGAAAGAAATGTAACATGGGGTAAAGGCATCACCAAACTCTTCTGGTAATGGCAAGCCTGGCATTCAGACTTAATATACCGCATATGTGCTATTATGACTAGAAGTGTAGGCAATCGGTCTATGAATTTCTCAGAAGAACAATCTCATTTGTACGTTGGCTTTAATCATAAGATAATTTGCTTTGAGATCCCCATTAGCAGTGCATTACAGGAGCTTTATGTGCCGTGATCTATGAAAAAGAGCTAAGTGCGTGTTCTGACAGGCTGGGGAAAACACAAGTGGTAATTATTTCAATAACATCCGCACTGTTTCTCTAACTGGTTTTATAATACCACCTGGCCCAGGAAATGATAAAAGGCTCTTAAAGAACTATGCAGAAAAGGTAAGACGACATTGATAAAGAAGCTTCAAAGGACTTGAGATAACAAGGGATGGGAAAACTGGAGCAGCTGCCGGCCTGGCTCCGTCTGGGCAAGGACCCTTACAACACCTCCCAAGCCAGAGCCAAAATGAGCACCTGTACCTGCTCCTCCAGCGGCAGATGATCCAGGTTAGGAGACCACTGCCCCGTTGCATCCCTCTTTCTCCTAGGGATTTCTTTGTTCCCTGGTATCTACTGAAGAGACTGCATGCATTAATTGTTTCCTAAGGTAGTTTCTGACTATGTAATCCAGTTTAAATAAACATTTACATAAAGGGTTCTGGATATGGTTTTCTATGGTGTGCTTTTAAAAGAAAAACACAACATAAACCCAGTTATGTCAAGAACATCCAGCTTCAGAAGCAGCTACAGTTGCAGGTATGCCAGGGTGCAAGAAATCATTTAAACCCTTAAAACACCATTGGTACTGGTGAAGGTTTGTGTTGATGGGGAATAACTATAAACGTCTCACACTCAGCCAGGTAAGAAAACTACAGAATTTCGCTTAAGGAGCGACTCCAGTCTCATGCCTACCATACTTCATATAGCAAATCAGTCCTTTTCTTTTCCTGAAGCAAAGACATACTGTCACCTGACCCAAAACCACAACACAAACCAAACCAGATTACATAACACATAAAATAAAATAGGTCCTTATTTAAGTCTGGCCTCACCCTTCTTAGGTAAATCAATTCAAGGGAATACTAAGAGAGCCTGGTCAAAACCCCCAAAAGATAGCCAACGATTAGATCTAAACAAAAAGCATACGCTCAGTCAGGAACTTAAACTATATCAAAACAAAACCAAGAAACACTCTACTGTAAACAAGAAAAATACTCAAAACCAACAGGAATAAATATACCAATACCAAGCCCATAACCAGAAATCCTACTTGCCATGATAAGGCTGCATGCTTTCCATCAGACAGTCAACAAAATGTTGAGGACATCAGCTCCACAAACAATTATTAATACAGGATGCCACTTAAAATATTTGTCGTCTCCTATAGAAGAGGAAATGTTCCCTGAAGAATGGCCAGCTCTCAGATTCCTTTGAGCATGTGTTTGCTACACATACATCCAAAATAAAATGAAGCTGAGTAACTCACAGTGAAAAATGACAGTAAATACGACTATCTATAAACTAGCTCATTTATTCTCATCAATATGCATATATTCTCAAGAGCGTAAAGAAGTTTGCTGGGGACTATGAAACGTACAGGCTGCATATTTCATTCAAATTCTTATTGCTGGTTTGAGATAAATCTTGAGCATCTGTAAGACCAACAGATTAGTTGAAGAAGTTAAATAATACAGTACTGGACCAAAACAGCACTTCACCTGTTACTGCACGCTGATAGACATGGTAAGTAATGATATTTACAGAGAACGTGTGAGCCTGGCCACTCTTTGTGGCCAGTTCCTCTTTGCAGAATCCACCATCACGGCATTACTGACATTAAAAGATCTGTTCCTGCTTATTCCATTATGCATCTGTTTTGGACATTACCTGTGAATCGGTCCAATCCCTTTTTGAATCAGCTGATACTATCTGTCTCCACCAGCTCCTGAGACAACGAAACTCAGCAGCAACCTGCAGAGTCACCAAACCTTATCTTTCAGTAATATTCTGTCTGAGTCACACAGAACTCACACTACCACTACCTTTGCTGGGACAACAGGGAGATACAGAAGACTCACTATATTCAAGGAGGCAATATCTTCTGTTATAACAAAAGAGCTTTCAAGACCTGATGAAGCATTTGCATGCTAGTTTCTCTGCTCTTCCCAGATCTATTAGCTGATCTAAAAATATGGTAATTCCCCCTACATACCTAGCAACTATGCACTCTGTGGATGCTTATTCAAGTTCATCCTGAGACTGTTCATTTCACCCCATTTAAGTATTCTTGGATACAAATACACGACTGATCTGATTTGCTGTAAATCTGGAAAAGCACATACATTAGTTTTCTGAATTTTTATCATATATGAGGAATAACTAGCTTATTTTTCCTCTTCGCTCTTTTCACCAAGTGCAAACAGTTTTCCAAGCAGCAAAAGCATATAAAGATATTCAGCAAGGACTATCCTGCTGACATTTAATGAAAGGGGCACAGCCTCTCAAGTCATCATCTAAACATGTTTATAACCAACAGAGTTGCAATGATGCTGTTTAACTTCTCTTTTCTCTTTATTTTACCTGCCAAGTCTCAAACGCCTGGTTGTAGCTTCACAAGGCTCCTCAACCTCATAGAGGCCAGGGCTCTGGTCTTCCACACTGCTGGAGTTGTGACATTCAAAACCGAGATTCCTCCCAGCACCCATAGCAAAAGGCAAGTTCTCGTACTCGGGTATTTCCTCATAGTGACGAACATTCTCATACTCCGGAGCACAAGTGCTGGTTACAGAATTCAAACGCATTTGGGACAAGTTCTCTCCCAATAGTACATGCCCATCTAAAGACTCCAGCCTTTGGTTACTTCGCATCTCAGGTTGACTTCTGTTTCTCTGCCGCTTCTTCTGTAATGCCGGACTACTTATTTCTACAGAATGCGCTTTGGCAGATTTGGCTTTCCTTTCACTGCCTATAGATGCTATATTCCGGTTGCTACCACTTCCATACCCTTCCCCCGTAGAAAGGTTGGCAATAGCACTATCCATTGAGTGGCTGCCTTTAGACAGAAATTTTTGGAAGTCACTTTTCATTAAGCAAACTGACAGTTTCATGTTCAGAAACTTTTTCAAGCTATTTTTCTTCTGGTGGTCCTTGCAAGGCTTGTCTGTCCTTTCCATGTCCACAGCAGAGAGAGATTTCGCCCTGGGCTTTGTCACAACAGTCAAGTGGTTGTAGCTGGTAGCAATGTTAGCAGTTTTTAGTGATTCAGAATTTCCTGAAAATGGAAGAATAGGATGAGGTAACTTCCAGACGGGTTTCTCAGAAGAACGTTTAGGTATGTCACAGGACGACAGTGCACCTTGCTCCTTGGCTGGTGGATGCGTGAAGTGAGATCCTTGCAGAACACTGTTAGATTTGTCCTCACTGGAGGTGTAAGAGCTTTTCTCCACAAGCTCTGCTGATGCAGCTTTTTTCAGCAGGCCAGCAGCTGGTAGGCTGTGCCTCTGTGGTTTCTTCGGAACAATTTTTGGAGAACTTTCATCCTTTATTTTAACTTCTTTATCTTCCAATTTTTGTGGGGAAACATGGAGGCTATTGGAGGCAGATGAATGCTGACTGCCAGTTAATTTGAGTTGCTTTGGCAAACTCATGGACAAAGTATCACACCTGACAAAGTTAGTCCTTTTGTCCACGGCATCTACCATACTAGCATCATCTGTCATCTCATCTATGGAGTTAACTAAGTTATGGGCTGCATCTAAAGAACATTCAATGCCTTCCACCATATCAGAAGTTTTGTGTGACAACGGAGGCAAAAGATTTTGTGAAGTTGACACTTCTGTAGCAGGCTCCTTCACCTGATGCATTTTGTCTGCATTGATTTGAGTTACCTCACATTTTTCAGGATGAAGCACTTCTGTACTATTGTTATAACAAACACTTTGACCAAGGATATTAATTTTTGCTGGCTTTTTAAAGCTTTGTTCCACAAGCCCAAAGGAATCTTTCTCTGAAGTAGACGGTTCCTTTGTTCCTTCTCCTGCAGTGTCCATGCCATCCTGACGGACTAGACATGCAGCACGTGTCTTTCTTGGCTTAGGGATAGGAAGCACTTTTGAGGTCAGGACTGAAGATGTTTCAGAGCAGGTTTTATCAGCATCTGCTTTCTTACCCGTTTCACCTGAAAACGAACTATTGCTACTTAAATTTTCATTTTCCAGGATTTCCTGGTCCAATGGGCAAGAGCAACTGTGGTTGTTTTCAGTCAAACTCTGACAAATTTCAGACATCTGAAACTCATCAGCAGTGAGCTTACCGTCAGTATTTTGTTGCTTCCCTTTAGCTACCTCAGAAGGTGATGAAGACTGTACAAATTCCATAAACTCTATTTTAACGTCATTCTTGGAACTGCTGCCATCCCCTTTGCCAAGTTTGTCTGCATATCTGTGCCTCACAGGACTGCTGTTAGGAAACATACTATGAGTTAGAACATCCTTAAGTTTCTCTTCCAAAATGCTGGCTTTCAAAACCACCTGATTTCTGTTTGCCAGTTTTTCTTTGTGACTATCCCCCAGAGCTAGTGAAGTTTTTTCACCAACTTTGATGTTCTCTAAGTTTTCAAAGTGCTCGAAAATTATCTGAGTTTTACAGGTGCTCTCCCCATTTCCAAGCTTATGAAGGCATTCAAATTTGCAAGATGACACTGGTAGAATATATGCTGTGTTATCAGTACTCCCTTCCGAGGCTTCATTTTTATAGTTCAAGTGGTCTAGTGTTTGAGAAGAATCTCCCCTGTGCTCTTCAAAGCTTTTTGTGCTTTTTCGTGCAGACGACGGAGGCTTAACTTCTGGAACGGATGAGCTCTTGAGAACCTTTGGTTTCGGTGCAATTGCTGGTTTGGTTTTCCTTGCTGCTTGTATAACACCAGAAAGTACAACATCAGGCTTCGGTGCAACAGGTGGAGGCATCGCCTTGTGTCCTACCACAAATTTTGGTTTGGGGGCCACCGGTGGCTTCTTAATTTCTAGGAAGAATGGAAAACAAAGACTTTAGTGATGATCAGCCCACAGAACAACTTCACCTGCACCGCAGCATTATTAGAGGTTTTGTAACATCTAAATCACACAATCTACAGGATCTCAGCACGTACATGCATACACTTTCCTCTTAAAAGCATGCCTCCCTTCCCACTGCTTTTTCACCGGATGCCTTTCTTGTTTTTAACAGGTATGATCAAGGTGCGGTAGGAAAAGTCTTCAAGGGTAACTTGTTAAAAAACAGTTTAACTTTATGAAAGTGATGTCCTTGCTCAAATGCTAAAGTATGATGCTAATAAAAACAGAGCAGATTAGACTGGTTCTACAGTTTGAACTATTGCGATACCTTTTAAAAATGGTGCCAATATGCTAAGTGCCTCATGTATAATAAGCCACAAAGATAACAGAACAGCAAGGGTAACTATCAAGACAGTTCAATTCCTTCCCCTACCATGTCTGGAAATATGTAACCTAAAATTCCCCTTTCCCTTCGTCTTCTTTTCAAACAATATTGAGATGGACTATCGTACCAGCTGCAAAACTGGCATGTCACTGCCATCAGTTCAGTGAAATCAGTCTGTGAAGTTAATGCAGCATTTTGTAGCGAGTCAGCACTTTCCTACTGTAAAAGTAAAATACTATTTCTGTGCATCTTATAAAATTAATCTTCCTAACGTGTTACTGTCTGACCTAGAAACAGTCACCACTGCTATGACTTATGACCCACTTGACAGCACAAGATGACAAACCCTGGGGAGAGTGGACAGCAGGAAAAGGAGCACATGAGGAACTTGGAGATTATGGAATTTTGATCGTGTTGTTGGTTTCGGGTGGTTTTGAGGTTTTTTTGTGGGTTTGGTTCTCTCTTTTTTTTTTTTTTCTTTTTTTTTTTTTTTTTAAGGTATGCATGAAACATTTTAATATTGCAGGAGATCATTTATGACCAATTTATTTCCATATGCTGGAGTAATTTCAGATTTCTAAGTGCTTTGAGTGAATTTTGACATATGAAATGAAAACTGATTTATAAAGTAAACAAGTTTCTCATTTTGTTTCCTTGTGTACTACCTCTGTATTTATTACCTTTGTTTTGAATAACGTTTTGGTGTACTTTCAGGAAGTCATACAGATGTTAAATAAAACTCTCAAGAAAACATGCTAATTAATGTTTCACATGCAAAGAGATTAGGTAAGCCATTGATTTAATATTCCCTTTGAACTGTGTGTTTGGTTGGTTTTTATCACTATTATTATTACAGATGTGCAACTGTATCCTAATCTCTAGCCTAGAAATACGAGAATAAAGTTTCAGGCTTGGGTTTTTTTTTCTGTTTTGGATTTTTTTGGTTTGTTTGAAAGAAACCTAGATGATAAAAAAAAAAAAAAAAAAGAAAGAAAGAAAAAAGGCAGATGCCCTCAGTTGCAAGCATTTCCCAAACACTAAGCCACTTCTCTAAGCAGACAGCCAGAAACAATGTCCCTACTATAGAAACAGGAAAACCATGTTTTTCTAGGACATGAATCATTAAATGGTGTCCAGACTGACTCCACTTACACTTAGAATAGCTGCCCTCACTGCAATCATATTAGCAAAGAGGTAAACCCGTTGGCAGAGATAATTTTTGAGACATTTTGCAAGAGGGAATGCAGAATTTCTTTCAAAAAGCACAGCTCCCTATAGCCACTGGTGACAGCCAAGAGTGACCCAACTCCCAGCTACTGCAAAGGCTGTACCACCTTCTGCTTCTTGTCCAAAGACTAGAGTTTTCCCACACAGTGAAGAGTCAATAGTTTGCTAGGAAAAAAAAAAAAAAAAATTTAACTCTTTGGATTGACAACCACTGATCCTGAAGAGCAAAAGGGAGTTGCACACATTCAGACAAGGGAACTACCTATTCGGTTGGAGAATGAAGTGATGGCAATAAAGCAGCCTGTTTCCTACAGTAAAAAATCAAGGAAGGGATGCCCAGTTTGTCACAGAACACAACACAGTAGTAGACCTGGGCCATGTTCAGTAATATTTATTAAGATATTAAAGCTCCCTGAAAACAGGAGGGAGACAGTCTGCTTCGGAACCCTTCCTGATGCCCAAATGAGAGAAACAGATTGCAGAAGATACAGGAGATTAAACACTGGCTAGGTAAGTGATATCCTGTGGATTATTTGTCCCACTCCACAAATTGAAGTTCATAAACCTTGGAAGTTTCTCTCTGTCTAGTGGGACTGCCTAACATTTTGGATAGCAAAACTACATGATTCTGCAGGGCTTTCTACTAGTATTAATTAGGGAGGACACTGGGAATGTATCATATGATATCATTACCCGCATATAAGATTCAAAACTAAAACATGAAAAAGTAAAGGGATGCATAGAAAACAAACCAGTTGTTTATATGCCAATAGTGGAAACCTGGATAATGAACAGAGCCAGAAAAATTAACTTCTGATAATAAGTGCGATTCAATACAATTTCTGAAGCCTACTAGAATTTTTTAAATTACTTCAACATTAAAAAGCATTGAGATAGACAGAAGAGACTGGAAAGTTGTGTGGTATAATAAAGGCACCACTATCTGCTTTAAAGTGATTGCTTGTTTTATCTAGAGTAGATATGGGTCAATGTGCTAACAGGCACATTACAGTCTCGGTATCAATACAGATCTGCAGTAGACAGCTCAATCAGAAAGGAATGTTTGAAAGGGCTCCTCATCACATAACTATGACGTGAGAGGAAAGACTTCAGGAAGGGAATGCATGCCAATAGTTTTCCTCAACAAAATATCTTTAAGTTTCTGAAAAATACAAGTATTGAACTTCTCAGAAAAAAAAAATCACAGCAGCTAGGCAAGGGTAAAGGTATATTAGATTTTGATTAGAAATCGAGGATTGAAGTTCAGTTGATTATAAACTAATTTAATTCACCGTGTGTGAATCCAAACCAGTTGTGCATAGCACAGCCCTTTAAAAGGGACAATTTTCCACCCTGAAAAGAAAGAAAACTAAGTAGGTGGCAATTGTTATATATAAAGATGTAAACAATGCGGAAGTCATATGAGAATGACTTTTTGTTAAATGACAAGCAAAAGCAAGCCCCTTTGGTGAAAACCAATAAATATAATCAAGGGAACATTATACAACAAATGCTTGGAGCGGTGAGCTGTTTGGACAACGGGCTTTTTCCTGCTACCATATGGAGCTGCTCACCTAAGAACAGAGATGGTTGGTTATGCTTAGGAGAGTAGAAACTGAAGAGAATTTGGAAATCATTGTAGACAGTTATTTTGTAATGAGCTCCATGCTGGCTTACAGCTAAGGTGGTAAATAAACCTCCAAATTACAAGGAGATAAATATAAGAAGATGAAGACAGCTGAAAATACTTCTGTATACAACACCTACCAGACTGTTAGTGACATGCTATGTCACCTTCTGGCATTATTAGATAAAAACTTAAAACAAATTCAAGAAATAACTACAGAAGTATGCAAAGTCTAGAAATCATGCCTTGAATCCCAAGAAAACTCATTCTGTTTAATTTAACCAAGAATTTAAGAAGTGAGACAGTGATAGTATATATGCTCATGCATATGTGAAAGATTTTTGATAAAAGATGGCTCTTAATCAGGAAAGAGAGAGACACAATGAGATGCCATAGCTGACCGCTGAAGTTTGACAAGTTCAAACTAGAAACAAGGCTTTAAAAGAGTAATTAAACCCCAAGGATAATTAACTACAGGAAAATCATGCCTAAGGTTATGGTGGAGTCACCAGCACTTACAGTCAACCTAAACTCACTTTCTGAGATGTGTAGAAACTTCAGAAGAAATTCTGGACTGGACATTGGATTCTCTGGCTTGCTTTATTCAAAGGGATTGGAAAATCACTATGATTTCCACCCCACCCCCCCCCCTCCAGTCTCATCCCATTTCTCAAAGAAGATCCCCACATCCAAATTAACATCCTGAACTACCACTAATAAGCCCAAAAGTAAAAGCAGAAACACAAAGTTTTATTTGCATAAATGGATTAAATGGTTAGGAGTTAGAGAAGCAGTCAGAGATATCCTCTGACTTACTTGACTAGGCAAAGGAAGAAATCCATAAATAAAGTGACTAACAAAGCTGCCATCACCAACAGGAAATCTGCTGCTCATCCAGGAGCAGCCAACACCGTGTTCAGTGCTGAAGAAAAAAGCCAATGCTTAAAAATACCAACACACCCAATGCCCTTAAAAAAAAAAAAAAGAAGTGGATTAAAAAGAGCGTTATTTTTCTAACAATAAATAGCTATCAGCACCACCTACGCAGGTCAACACATATGCTCTCTGTCCTACTTCAGGTAACAGCACAGAGGACGGACATTTGTCCCTCTGGTGAATTATCTCCTCCGGTGTGCTGAGGACAAAGCAACACCCAGTCTCATCCTGCTGAGCTCTGCTGCGACCAACACTCGCTACTGCTCATCGAGCACGCGCTCCTGTCTATCTTCAAGTTCTTTTAGAGGAGAACGAGAACACCTTGGAGCAACTTGAACTCTCAATGTTTTGGCCTTAAAGTGTCCATTTCTGTTCTTCAGATGATAGGAGTTGACATTTGAGGACCTTACTTAAAAATGCTTTTGTATCTTTTCCTATGCAATATCATGAATGAGCAAGGAAAGCCAGTAAGTGCTTAAGACTGCTCTGTCTATTGTTACACAGCTTTAAATCTCCTCAAAATTTTACCTCCTGTTATCTTGCTCACCCAGTATTTACATGACAGAACAGAGGGAAAGAAGTAGTGAACTAAGGCAAAAAAAAAAAAAAAAAAATTAAAAAAATCAAATAGCACTACCTCTTCTGCAATAAACCCTACTGTTGATAAAGGAACATTATTTTCCCAGGTTGCGTTTATGCCCATGCTTCTGAAATTCTGCTAACAACTTCTACGCTTGGGAACAGCAAAAGAATAAGAACAAGTTGTGTTCACTCACATCTGCCCAAGAAATGGGGACAAATGGTTCTGGTTGCAAGGAAACAAATTTGTGCCTACGATCGATCATCCCAATCCTCCTTTACAAACCAAACTAAAAGACTATCCAGAAAATATAAAATTTTAATAGCTCATCTGTTTGGCAACATCATCTGTCATGCATGCATAACTTGACATGCCTTTCCCTGCAACGCTCCACATGAATGGAGGCCTCTCTCCTGGTGTCCAGGGTCCTCTACAGGACAGGCCTCCTGTCACCCAAGGGGCATCCCCATGTAGAGATCCTGCAATCCACCCTAAATCAATATCCCTTTTGAACCACAAATCTGTAGGAAGATGGTAAAACAAATAATCAGTGCGACATAAGATTTTGATAGCAGCTAGACCTAAACTCGAGGTTTGTGTACACAGTCAAGTTACCCTAGGGTAAGCCAAGGTGTGAATTTAGCAAACCAGATTATTCTACAGTAGCTGATCATACATCCATATTCTTATCTTACCTCAAAGTATACAAGACAGATTTCACCTCTTAGGTGAAAAGGAATAAACTATTTCACATACTATTCCACCTATCTATTTCACAGGTACTAGGAAAAGAAAAGCAAAGGGCTTGAAACAGTTACTGCTTAGCAGCTGGTCTACTGTAAATATACATATTGGCTTTCTCATGGCACCTTGTTTACATGTGCATAGTGTATCCTCAGAGTTAGGAAATCACATCTGTAAGCTATATATGAAAATAACATGATGCCCAGAAGGTATCTACCACGCAATAGCTGTGCTGTTCTTTCTTACGTGGAGGAGCTTGCTCCAACAGCCAATTTACTGTTCCTGAGACTACTTTTGGCACAAAACACTACAACTCACAGACACAAAACAAGAAAGCCAATCTGGCTTTTATAAAAGCGTGCAGGGTGAGAGATATTTATTGCTATATGTTTGGGCTACAGTCAGAAATTATTGCAATGGTAGTTAATACACTGCACAGAGATACAGATAAAGCATTTTAAAACTCCTGTTCTTCAGCAACTTAAGTTTTAGTGACTCACAACAAGGCTTTTCAATTATTTTGCTTTCGTTTACAGAAAGAAAGTGTCTTTAGGTAAACAGCTCAAAAAAAGTATTCTGAGATCATTAATTTATTTCCTGCAAATGTGTATTTATTTTCTCATTATGCAGAGGCTCTGATTTTCTCAGGTGTCACAATGCTCAAAAAAAAAAAAAAAAAAAAAAAAAAAAAACCAAAAAAAGGAATGAGTCATGACATCCCGGAAGATAACACATGTAGTTTTTAAAATACAAGGGGAAAACGATGGTTTCCAAGCCACTATGGTTTTAGAAAACACCCTAAATAAACTGCCAAAGGAAAACATTAATTTCAAAATCTCAGGTTGTTCAATGACTGGTTGAAATAAAACAGGAAAGTTGGGGATAACTTTAGAGCAAGGACAAGAGATGAATAAACAACCTTTTAAGATCGCATGCAGAGATAGAGCTGAGTAACTCTAACTAGACTTGACATATTAGAGGGTTAAAGGGACATTAAACCCCGTAGGCCTCATTTTTTCAGTCCTTGAAAGCAATGAAGTTTGATTGGAAAAGTCATCTTGATTTTGTTTATTCTGTTCCTGATACGGTTTTTTTTCCCCTGTTGAATTACATTTTTGACATTAAAACACACCACATATTTCTCATTGCTGTTGTCAAATCAGATTTCAAGTCTATGCTATACATTCTGCCCACATTAAATAAGCTGTATAGATTCACATATAAGGACTGTTTCTTCAGCAAGAAATAATAAATGTCAAACTCATAACTCTGAGCTTTTGTTTTTCCCTTTTAAAGGCAAAGCACATACTTGCAGACAAGCACAATAGTTCCAGGCAGAAAATGAATAAATGCACATTCATCAGCATCATATATAAAGAATAGGCAGTACACGAGAAAGCAAAGGTTGAAATCAACATACAGATTGATCACTACAATAATTTTCAAATTATCTAGAAGTATTTTTAAAAAGTGCTATAGTCCCTAAGTTCTTACAAATCCAGATTTACATATACATCTTCGTATACATAAGCAACAGCTATGAAAGAACTGCTTCACCTATCACAGAATTACATCCAGCTCCGGACTGAAATTTAAATGAAACAATTCTGTACAGTAACTAGAAAAGATGCATAGCAAGAAACTGAAAATGCACTGCACTGTTTAGAAAGACAGAAGGCAAGCTGGAGTGGAGTTAAGGCTGCGTTATCAATGTTAGACCTTTTGCAACTTCTGTCCATGGACAGAAGTTATGGTTGGTATTTCTCTCCCCACCATAACGTCTCTTTCAGAGTCCTGCATATCAAGCTGATGTCACTCCTACCTGCAAATCCTACTTAAGAATATTAAATCAATACTGATGATGTTGAACCAGGGCGCTGTGTTCTAAAGGTACATTAAAAGAAGACACAAGAGTGAGAGACACTCAAGCCCTTCAAGTTAAACTGAAGGAAGAGCAGAAGGATTTCTAGGCATTTCAAATTCCACCTGAAGCCTTCACACAAAGTAACATTTTTATCAAAACGTTGTATTACCAATCAGTTCTCAGAAAGCTAGCGTACACAGCACAAACCAGAGCAAGAATTGAATTCACAATCTAAATAATTTCAATATAGGAAATAGATCCTATAGATCAGAGGACTGAAATTAAAATATAGGAGTTGGTAAGTTTTTCTTTGAGCAATAGCTTTATAAAGCATGTCTATATATTTCAGGAGCTAAATTCTGCAGCAATACAATGAGGCAGATGTTAAACCTTCAGAACTCTCTTCTGGCAGTCCCCAGTCTCTTCATACCCTGCCTATGAGCTCCTTAACTGAAATGTCAAAAGCTGTCATGACACTGTCAGTGGGATTGTGAATCTCTGATCCTGTTCCCCATATTTTTTTTTTATCCTCACGTAATCCATCACACACAAAATACTCTTCATCCCCTCTTCAACAGTATTCACATACCCCCCAGCTTCCCTCTTCCTGGACTCTCTCTATGCCTTCCCTTTCAAATCCCTTACTAAAATTCACATTTTCCATGAGACGGTCCCACTTTCTTCTTACTGATGTTCCTCAGCATCCCTTTCTCTTTTGTCTTCTAAGTGACTTTGCTCACCAGAACCCCTTCCTCCTCACCTTCCCCACAAACACCATCACAAAATAAACTAAACCAACAGACTTGGTCAGGCAACCTCAGCTCTGGGAGTCTTGAAACCACTGTTTAGTGCTGAAAATCCACCCAACTTTCTGAAACTTAGTACCATATCAAATTTTATTTAAACAGCCCAACTCTAAGCTCTTGAGCACCCCCTAAACACATATCTTTTATTTGCACAGCTATTTAACTCTTAAAAGAGCAAGGGTGAACTGTACTACCAGCAGCACTACTAAACAACATGAACATAAAACACAGCTGTTAAGAAGAGATTATATCCCGCTTTATTACATGTTCTTCCAGATGTAAACAAAATCAGTTCTATCATATATATTAAAAATGGTAATTTTTTAAATGGAGCAGAAAGATACATTAAATAGTTTTTTATTTTCCAGTAAGTTCTGATGAACTGAGAGAGCCCAGATAACTTAATTAATGCTGGACTTACTAACAATTTGACATAGTTGAGAAGAAAACACTGAGAATTAGGTTGATGTTTTTGCCTGACGTCTGTGCATCGCTTTTTCTTCAGAACAGCCTCCCCCCCCCCCCCCTAATCCTTACAGGAAGCACTTCGCTGCTTCAGGTTTACACTGTAATTAGTTGCGTTTCCACCCATTACATCATAACTTACACATGACATCTTTTCAATGCAGAAAACGTCTTCAAGCGACTAAGAAAGTAATCTACAAACCTAACAGATGGGTGAACAAAAGTACTAACAGCACACCACCGTGCAGCCAAACAAACACAAAAACACCAGCAACACCCTTAAACGCGGGGAGTTCTTGTTTTAAACCAAGAATTCGCCTTGCAGCTCTTTTTTTTTCGCCATAAAATTGGCAGCGGTCAAAGAAAAGGGAGAAGGAAAGGTAAGGAGAGGGCTGAGGTCAGTCAGTTCAAACCCGCAGCTGGAAACGCCAGAGGCGACCGCTTCCCAGTGCCCGGCCTCCGGCTCGCACGGCTGGATCGGGGCCGGTACAGCCTCCGAACAGAGTCGGAGCTCGGTCGCTAACAAGAGTTTCGCAGCCCCGTGAAGTCAGACGGGGCGATAACCCGAACCCCCGGTGACGGCTTCCCTGCCGGACACCCCCGGCAGGTTCCACCCTCAGGCCAGCTCAGCCCCACGCCAAGCGACCCGCTCCACCGCCCGGCACGAAGCCTCTCCCGCCGGACACGCCGGGGCAGGACGCGCCCGCACCACCCGAGGGGGAGCGGGTCGCCGGTAGCGGACCCCGGGGAAGGACTGCACTCTCCCTCTCCGCTTGCTCCCCCCGGGGCGAGGGGGGGGACGCAGCGCCTGGCTCCGCCGCGGCGGCGTGGACGGGAGAGCGGGGCGCAACCTCCCGGTGCCACCGGGACGAGGAGCTCGACGGCGGCTCCGGCTCCTGTCCCGCACTGGTACCGCGGGCGGCCACGGCACACCTCCCTCACCACGTCCCGTCCCGTCCCGTCCCCCCGCCAGCCGGGAAAACGCCGCTCGCCCAAACTTTCCCGGAGCACTCACCGGCGGAGCTCATGGTGCTCTCCAGGCGCCGTCCTCCCCCTCGTCTCTTACGCCACGGCCCCTCTGAGGGCCGAAGAGAAGGAGCCCATTGTTCCCCCGCGCCGCCACCCAGCAGCCGCCGCTACCGCAGCACCCCCCGCCCGCCGCCGCATAACGCCCCGCGGCCGGCGGCAGAGTGAGCGCCGGCAGCTCCCGCCGACCGCCCCGCCGCTGCTGCCGCCGCCGCACCACGGCGCCCCCTGCCGGGCCCGCGCGCCCCATCCCGCCCCGCCCCGCCCACCAATCAGTACCCTCCCTCCGTGCCGCAGTGCCTTCTGGGGGCTGTAGTTCTCAGGCAGGGCCGAGCCGGGCAGGGAGGGGAGGGGCCGCCGGCGGCGCGGCGGACTCCGTTTCCCAGCGTGCCCGCAGGGGGTGGCATGGCGGAGAAGGATGACACCGGAGTTTGACGAAGAAGTGGTGTTTGAGGTGGGCGCGGGGGCGACCCGGGGCGGGTTGGGCCCGTGTCTCTCCGCCCCTCGCCGGGGCGGTTGCGCCGCGGCCCCCGGGGGCGGCGTGCGCCGGGCGGCCCCAGGTGACCGTTGGGCATGAGGCGGGCGCGGGGCCCGGCTAGGGGCAGCGCCTGCCGCCGCCGGCGGGGAGCGGGGGAGGGCGGGAGCCGGCGGGACCGGCAGGTCGGGGCGGGGACCGGCGGGACGGCGTGGGGTGTCCTACTCCCCGGAGCAGCCCGGGGAGTAGAGCCGCGCCGCGCCCCTCCGCGCAGGCCGAGGGCGGGACCGCTGGCGGGAAGGGGGAGTCGGGCCGGGGGAGGCTCCGCTGGGGAAGGGGCGATCCTTTGTGCGGCTGCCGGGCGGCCCGTCCCCGCGTTTCGGGCTGCCGGCGTGGCGAGGTCGGTGAGGGGTCTCGGGAGGCCCGTGTGGGCCCTGCGCGGGGGGTGAAGGTCCGGCCGGGGTGTCGGTGCCGGCCAGCTGCGTGCGGGAGGCTTCGCACCGGCCGAGCGGCGGGATGGGGGGCAAGGAGAGCGAGCCCGCCGCGCAGCCCATAAATGCTGCTTCTCAGTCGGTGTAGTTCACGTAAAAGGTGCGTTTCAGCACGCACTCGTCTGTGTGGTAAGAACTGGAAGTACCTTACCTCTCTCGCGTTCGTATTATTTACAGGGTTTGCATAAAGCCGTTACAATTGTATTGCATGTCTTGTCAGGTAACGGGCCTACAATATCACATCGGCCTTATTTAAAACAATAGTTAAATACATCTGCTGTTGCGGGTCAGGGACAAAATCAGACTGGTTTGCAGCAGGTGAATGTAATTGCATCTTCATGGATGGTGCACCTGTTTTTGCAGGTGTACGGAGAAAGTGATTATAGAGAAATACTGTCTTTAAAATGATTAATTATTATAATAGTAATAAGGCTTCTGGTTTTACCAGGATGCAAAAAGCTCCTTAGACAGGGAATGCCTTTTTCCCAGCTGTGTAAGTACTACCTGTACATGGCTTTGGTCTTGTACCACAAAGTTTTGTGTTTATCCACAAGCAATTTTGAATCCTAACAATAAAATCTATTAGTTATATTGCTACTATGTTAAATCACTTCCTTTAATGACATAAAGTCATAGTGAGAATTTATTTTGTGGATATAATGCCTGCCCATTGCGTTTCCTTCTTCAGTAAAAGTGATGCTCATTTTACATTTCCATAGTTCTTCAGTTCGTGGAGTAGTTACTGTTTTGACTGAAAGAGTTCTGCTGTATTCGGAGTAAAAGATGTCCCTGTATGTGCATATGCACTTCACTATTTTCTTTGCATTTTGGGAATGGATTCCCATCATTAGTAAAGGCTCTGATACATCAGTGTATCAAGTGTGTGTGTATGTACACACTTATAGGTATAATGAGTAACATAGTAACATATCTTTCATATATGAGGGTACAACTATAACATCAGATAAGCAGCAGTAGGAAAAATACGGAATTTTTTTGTTCGGTTGATTCGTTGGTGTGCAGAGGTGGATGAGATACCTGTTGGCAATAACGGGCACCTTGAAGTACCTGCAAAAAATGTCTTCAGAAGCACTCAGCAGGATTCATGCTATTGTAAAATGAAGGCTCTACAGAGAATTATGAACATACTCCACACAGATGAACCAGAGGTAGGAATTAGCGAGGAGCCAGAAAGTATTTGGGTAGTTAATATTACAATATATTTATTTTTTTAATTACTGTTTTAATTTTTTCTTGGGCCCCGAACTCTCCCCTTAATTTTTTGTGGTTTCTGGTAAGCAACTGCATTTTTTTTCTACACATCAATAAGCCACTTCCCTTGTTGTTCTTCAGTGTTGACTGTTGCAAGGAGGCCTTCAGCATATAGACTTAGGTTACTGTGAGCAGGTGTTTTCTCTGTGCTTGTGGAGATCTTGTGAACAAGATATCTGTCAATATTATAAGCAGTAGTGGTGTGTCAACAAATGCATAATCAAAACGAAGTGATCCTTTGTGTTTTTCATACCCAACAGAATGGGTAGGAGAGGGAAGAGAAGCAAATGGGGTATGCTGCACCTGTTCCACATCACAGGTATGCCCAGTGGTATTTTCTGCAGATTTTTGAGGTCATAGCTCTCTTCAACAGGCCCTGAATACATCAATGAAAGCTGTCAGCATTACAAATTTCACAGCATCAAACAGATGATGACCTACTGATAGATATTTATGAGCTTCCAAGGTCCGATCATTTTTCTCGCTATCAAACTATCTTTTACATTAATGTATCTCTGAAGGAAGGGAAGCACAAACATGGCATCACTGCCCTGGGTAAGCAGTCTTTTCCATCCAGAACTTCAACAGCCATTGCAGATAATTGTGATTGTACAATAATGAATGATGGTCATTTTATTCTATCCAGTAAGTGCTGCCACACTCTATCTAGTTTATAAATGAATTCCTACAGCAGCCAGTGACTTTCATTCACTGACTGCGTGGACGTCCGCCCTTAGTTCTTGCATTTGTTACAACCAGTTGCTCTTGTGATTAAAATGCTACAAATACTGAGGGAAGGGGACAGAATCCAAGAAACACAGAGGTGCCCCTGATACGCTTGGCATGGGCTCATCTGCCAGTAGTGTGTGAAATTAAAAATTGTTGCAGTGTAGAGCAGATTGTACTAAGAAATGGAGGAACAATGAAAGACATTCTTTATTATTGTCTGTCTTATTTTATTAAGGAAGATCATGAGATGGGAAATTTGATGTTAAATTACTTGAGTTTTTTACAAAATGGACTAGAAGACAGAATGCTCTTGTTAGTGTAGTATGCACTGTGCTGCAGTAGTAATTACAGTGTACCCCAGAGTCCTCTGGAAAATTGCAGTGTTTTCTGTATTTTGTTATGAGACTGGAATTGCATTAGCATTTGTTTGCTTGGACAATGACATCTGCTTCTTGTTTTCTTTTTTAATGTATATATTAAAGAAGATGGTTGTTCAAACTGGTTAAACTTCTGCATTGTTATTCCAGTGGGAGGACTGTGTCAGAACTTCATTGCTTTGATAGTTAATAACTGTCATCTAATTTCTGACTTGAAATTTCTTCACAGCTACTTCATACCTTCTTGCACTTCTGCTAATACTGTCCATTAGCAGAAACAGTCTTTCTATTTCTCTGGAATTTACCTCTCCTAATATATTCTTAGAAAGCAATCTCATCCTGGCTAAGATTTTGCTAAACTGGTTAACCCAAAATATCTTAGTTTTTTGTTACAAATCAGATTTTCCTGTTCTTTGCTTTTTGGTTTGGTCTTTTTGTTGGTTTGGGTTTTATGGTTTTGTGTTTGTTTTGTTGTTTGGTTTTTTTTTTACGTCTTCTTCAGTTTGAGTTCATCTTTCTTTACCTGAGCTTGCAGCATGGTACTCAGTGTTCTTGCTGGGGTCTTGTACAACTACTTTCACTTGCTTCTTCTGGGAATGCTTTGTTTCTTGCATCCTAGACCTACAAACAACTTTTTCAAGCCGTCATACTGTTTGACTCAGTTGTGATGTGACAGGGTGACCACTCATGTCTGTCCTTATTTTTATCAACGGCTTCCACGTTATTGGAGAGGGTTTTTTTATTAGTCCCTTTGTATTCAATTGTTTTCTGTATATATGATGTTACTTGGTGTGATCAGGAAATTCTGGGTTTTTTGCTATGAAGTTAATTAAAGAAAATTCGAAAGCTTTGACCAAAGACTTATTCTTTAGGAACTGCATTAGTTCTGCCTTCTGATCTGATAGCTTTCCATTCAGCATAACCCACTGTTATCTCTACCATCTAGATGTTTGGTTCCTTTCCTATTTTTTTTCATCTTAACTGATATGGCACGGTATCAAAACTCCATACCCCATATGGCACAGCATAAAAAGTCCATATAAGCTTCCTGCATTTCCTTTATCTAGAAAAGTTAGCTGTCTTGTCAAAGAAAAATGTTGAGTGAGTTTGGCACAATCTACCTCTGGTGAACCCACATGATATCTTCTTTGATGATTATCTGTTTTCTTCTTTGTCTTTGAATTTTGCAAGAAAAAATAATTATTCTCAGTAGCATGCTGGCTTTTGATCAGATTCATAGGCTTGACATATTCCTGATTGTTTTTTTTTCTCCTTGTAAGTATAGGCACTACGTTTGCTTTTTCTACTTTTGAGTATATAGATTTATTAAAAATCCTTTCTGCTGGATCTTTGATCTCCTGTGCCCATTCTTTCAGAACACTGGGATGAAGGTGATCCAAATACGGCTCTTTAAGTGCATTTTCAGCTCCCGATTTCTGCTTCCAGCGAAGTCATTTGTCCTATATTTTAATGAGCTTGTGCAAGTTTGTTTTTTACATTTGGGTAGATATTAAAGCTATGCTCACAGAATCACAGAATGGTTGAGGTTGGAAGGGACTTCTGGAAGGTCATCTGGTCCAACCCCCCAGCTCAAGCAGGGTCATCGACAGCCAGTTGCCCAGGACCACGTTCAGACAGCTTTTGAATATCTCCAAGGATGGAGACTCTGCAACTTCCCTGGGCAACCTGTGCCAGTGCTCATTCACCCTCTCAGTGAAAAAGTGTTTCCTGATGTTCAGAGGAAACCTCCAGTTTTTCAGTTTGTGCCCATTACCTCTGGTCCTGTCACTGGGCACCACTGGTAAGACCCTGGCTCCTTCCTCTTTGCACTCTCCCTTCAGGTATTAACATATATTGAAGAGATTTAGCCTTCTGTCCAGGCTGAACAGTCCCAGCTCTCTCAGCCTTTCCTCATAGGGAAGGTGCTCCTTCCTTCAGGTGGACCCAGGTGGTTGTTGGAACCTGATCCCAGAAGATCTTCCTGTGACTGTGTCAGGACTCCAGACTTTTAAATTTGAGATTTATTGTTTGTCCCATTGGAAATCCCAGACTGAAAAATACAACACAAATTGTATATGTGATCTTTCCTGACTTCAAGTTTTGTTTTGTGCAAATGGGAGAATACTATCAAATTAACAAAATAAGACTTTCTTTGGCTAACCTAACTGTGCATCAAATCTCAGAATCCATACTAATCTGTATTTAAAAAGAAAACAAGCTGGGATGAACACAAAGAGTATCAAAAATCTCATGTCCAAATTCAAAAGTTTATATCTATGTAAAATATTGAACACAGCTCTACCTAGAATTAGAACCCACAAACTCGGAACAAAGATATTGAGCGTTTAACAGGTGCTCTCATTTCACTTCCACCCCTTGCTTAAGCAGCCATCTTCCCATCATTGGGGGAAAATATGCACAGAAATGGAATTACCCTTTCCAGAGTTTGGAGAGACACGGCCTGCATTCTTTCTCTTCTTGCTGTAGTGGAAGAAGCTAATGTGAAAAATGTGTCCTGAAGCCAGTGGAGAAGTGCTTTACAAACAGGATGCCATCCCGAGAGAAAGGAAGTGCCAGGGCTCAGTAGAGCTGGCAAATACATGGCACTGGGTCTGGCCTGTGTGTGGAGGAGGTAGGAATGGTGGAGTCAATTTAGGAGGGACATGGGACAAAAGTGCTTGGGAAATATTAGGCAACATCATAACGCGTTGAGATGTCAGGTTCAGAAAGACAACTCTCACTGCACCTCCAGGCAACAAGCCAAGGTGCTATTTGGTGTTGAGGCATGGAGGAGGCCTACATATAGTATTCTGATATACATATTTCTGTAAAATTAAGATAAATTCCAGCAAGAGGCACTACCTTTTCCCAGCATAATACAACTACATTCAGAACATCCTGTAGCTGATGTGTTCTCTGCATGCCTACAACAGTAAAACTTGTCTAAAATATGGTATTTCTTTGCTTAGAATAGAGGTGCATCGCTAAATTGAGATGTTCAAATCCTCATCTGAACACTTAAACTAAATGTAGCTTTTATCAAAATCCTCAGTGATGTTTGTTTTCATAAGTGCTTTCTCTACCATGGAGTTAGTCTGGAATTATTTTGTTTAAAAAATGAAACAAAACCAAATGAAAACCCCAGGACGCCTGACCTCAGAAACTTTTTGTTGTGATGAAAATTTTAAGTTACATTCATTAAAAAGACTGAAGACTTTAGGACTTGCAAAGTAATGTGATTTTTGTCAAGCATCAATACAACTTATAAATGTTGTATTCTAAAAAATAATGTCTCAAACGTTATACACTAGGAAAAAGAAGGTGGTGAGAAAGAACATTCACACAACTTCAGCGGTAGTGTCAGTAACGTTCCCTCAACAGGATTTTTCTCACCAAATATTGGACGGACTAAAGATGTAGGACTCTAGTTCTATACATATGCGTGAAATAAAGACAGTTTTAAATACACAGTTGTGTCAAAACCACAGTTCACTTGTCATTCTGATGAGCTGGTTCTGAGACTGTGCTTTGTCTGCCTGAAGTATGGGCTGTTGCCAGAAGAGGTGTTTGGGCTACACTCCTCTTTTCCTGCTTATTCCCATCCTTTTCCTTACGCTGGCACCAGGATTTTGCATGATGCTGTAAGCTGGCTCAGGACACTGGTTTGACTGTAAACTAACCTGGCTAAGAAAAAAAAAATAAATGGGGGTTTTGTTTTGGTTTTTTTTGCAATTGGGTCGGTTCCTTGTTCCGTCTCACCATTTGGCTGTGTAAATATTACCATTAGTGTTCTAAAACGGTACTGCAGCCTTCTTTACCTCTGTCTTTAATAGTCAGACCAACTACCCCCAGGGAGTTCAGCTTCTTGGGCTGGAAGATAAGAATGGAGAACAGAACAACTCCCCTGTAATCCAAGAGGAAGTAGTTAATGATTTGCTTATGCACCTGGACACGCATAAGTCTATGGGGCCGGATGGCATTCACCCAAAGGTTCTCAGGGAGCTGGCAAGAGAGCTTACCAAGCCTCTCTCCATTATTTATCAACAATCCTGGTCAACAGGAGAGGTGCCAGATGACTGGAGGGTGGCCAATGTGACGCCCATCTACAAGAAGGGCCGGAAGGAGGATCCTGGAAACTACAGGCCTGTCAGCCTGACCTCGGTACCGGGAAAGATCATGGAGAGGATCATCCTGAGTGAGCTCTCAAGGCATGTGCAGGGCAGCCAAGGGATCAGGGCCAGCCAGCATGGGTTTATGAGAGGGAGGTCCTGCCTGACCAACTTGATCTCTTTCTATGACCATGTGACCCGCTTTCTCGATGAGGGGAAGGCTGTGGACGTTGTCTACCTGGACTTTGGTAAGGCCTTTGACACCGTCCCTCACGGCATTCTCCTGGAGAAACTGGAGAATCATGGCATAGACAAGTGTACCCTCCGCTGGATAAAAAACTGGCTGGATGGCCGTGCCCAGCGAGTTGTGATTAATGGAGCAAAATCTGGTTGGCGGCCGGTCACCAGTGGTGTCCCTCAGGGCTCAGTTTTGGGGCCAGTCTTGTTCAATATCTTCATTGATGATCTAGATAAGGGGATTGAGTGCACCCTCAGTAAGTTTGCGGATGACACCAAACTAGGTGGGAGTGTTGATCTGCTTGAGGGTCGGCAGGCTCTACAGAGGGACCTGGACAGGTTGGACCAATGGGCCAAGGCCAATGGGATGAGGTTTAATAAGGCCAAGTGCCGGGTTCTGCATTTCGGCCACAACAACCCCAGGCAATGCTACAGGCTTGGGGAAGAGTGGCTGGAAAGCTGCCTGGCAGAAAAGGACCTGGGAGTGTTAGTGGACAGCCGGCTTAACATGAGCCAGCAGTGTGCCCAGGCAGCCAAGAAGGCCAACGGCATCCTGGCCTGTATCAGGAATAGCGTGGCCAGCAGGAGCAGGGAAGTCATCGTGCCTCTGTACTCGGCACTGGTGAGGCCTCACCTCGAGTACTGTGTTCAGTTTTGGGCCCCTCACTACAGGAAAGACATTGAAGTGCTGGAGCGTGTCCAGAGGAGAGCCACCAAGCTGGTGAGGGGTCTGGAGAACAAGTCCTATGAGGAGAGGCTGAGGGAACTGGGCATGTTTAGTTTGGAGAAGAGGAGGCTGAGGGGAGACCTCATTGCCCTCTACAACTACCTGAAAGGAAACTGTAGAGAGGCGGGGGTTGGCCTCTTCTCCCAAGGGAATAACGACAGGACCAGAGGAAATGGTCTGAAGTTGCGGCAGGGGAGGTTTAGATTAGATATTAGGAAGAATTACTTTACTGAGAGAGTGGTCAAGCACTGGAACAGCCTGCCCAGGGAGGTGGTGGAGTCACCATCCCTGGAGGTATTTAAGAAACGTGTAGACGTGGCTCTTCAGGGCATGCTCTAGTGCCCGGGATTGTTGGTTTGTGGTGGGGTGTTGTGTGTGGGGTTTAGTTGATGGATGCTGCTTGCTTTTTTTTTTTTTTTTTTTTTTTTTTTTGGGGGGGTGTTGTTGTTTGTTTGGTTTTGTGTTGTGTTTTTTTGTTTGTTTGTGTGTTTTTGTGTTTTGTTTTTTTTTTTTTTTTTTTTTTTAATGTGGTTGGACTCGATGATCTCAAAGGTCCCTTCCAACCACTAAGATTCTGTGATTCTGTGATTCTGTGATTCTGTGATCTGCACCCACTGGTAATGGCAGATTAAATTGACCATGTAACTGCAGCCTGGGGAGATATCTCTGCCGCAAATTGCAGTGTACTGTAGATGCACCTGGACTAGTGACGAATGGACTATTTCAGAGATCTTGCTTCTCAGCAGTCCGCGAAGAGGAAGGAGAGGACAGGCTGTGCTCCTTTTCATCATGCGACTGGGAGGCAGGTGATAGCAGAGAGAAAACAAAAGAAACCACAAGCTTAAAACCCTCTAAAGAAGAGTCTAGTTGTTGTGGTGGCCAAGTAAACTCATCAGGCGGTTTTGGACAACACTAATGTCTTATCTGAACATACAGAGAAAAGCGTTACATGGGCTGTATGTGTGTGAACCCATATTATTTTTAATAGAAAATTTGAAGACAAAAGTATGTGATGATCCATAGTAAATTTTGAGGTCTGTTGGTCCAAAAAAATTACTCACTGTGCTTTTAGTTTTTACAATCATAGAATCACAGAATGGTTAGAGTTGGAAGGGACCTTAAAGATCATCGAGTTCCAACCCCCCTGCCATGGGCAGGGACACCTCCCACTAGAGCAGGTTGCTCAAAGCCCCATCCACCCTGGTCTTGAACACTTCCAGGAATGGGGCATCCACAACTTCCCTGGGCAACCTGTTCCAGTGCTTTACCACCCTCACAGTGAAGAATTTCTTCCTAATATCTAATCTAAATCTCCCCTCTTCCAATTTGACTGTCTTGTTTCTTAGATGCTTTACTTCAGTAAAGATGTTTGCTTACGGTGCGTTGTCATTAGGAGTCAGAATTAACATGACTTTTAATGGATAAACAAGTTAATTCTTTGGAGCTGGTGTTTTAAAGAGGTTTCCAAAATGTTTCAGAAATACTCCACTGGTTTATCGGACAGATGCATTAATCTCATTAATTTAGTTTTGAATGTAAGTGAGGGGTAAAATCTGTGAGTTGTTAGGAACTGGTATAAAACAAACCAGATTCCCTATATCAGCCTTGTCGGGTGTGATCAGTGACTTCCCACCCAAAGCTCCAGGTGCAGAGTCTGCCTGAAGGTAACATTTACCACTTTTACTTCCAGTTTTTGAGGTAATTTTCATCTCTGCCCTTGTCAGAAAGGCAGAAATCTGCTCAGCTTTTCACCTGTATTTGCAGGCCCACTTTTGGACGGGTAAATAATCCAGAGCTCCCAGTAGGTATCAGGGCTTTATCTGGTACGTAGTATTTCTTTCTAAGACTTTTCCACGATGGCAGTGATGTGCAACCACCTGCTGAAAATGCAAAGGAAAGAGCTTTCCTGTGTCGCAGATCCAGTGATATGGAACTATATACGGGCTATAAAACTTTTCTAACTCTTCAGGCCACATGGGTGCATGCAGAATTATATATATATAGTGCATCAGAAAATATCCAGGAATAGTAACAGATTAATGGCTTCGAAGTAGTTCTCGAAGCCTGCTTCTAAATCAGATGATACAGTAGCGCTGGAGAAACCAAGGTCTGCGCTCCTGGGGCGGTGGAAGCAGAATAAGGAAATCTTAACGACTCTTTCACTGCCTTGAAGTCATTGTCTAATATTAGCCCTGTCAGCGCCTGGCTCTTTGTCAGTGGGAGCACAGGAGGAGGTGGTTACCAGCCAGGAGAATATGACCAAGGCTTTTAAATACTGTTGCTTGGAAAGTCTCGTTAATGGCTGCATATAAGATCGATGTGCAGTAATTCTTTCAAGCAGGATCTTTTTAAAAGCCTTTAGCAATCTGTCATCCTCGTCTACCCCCACCCCCCCTCCCACCCCATTAGAAAGCCACATTAGTCAGGAGAAATCACACAGTCCTGGGAAGTTTCAAACTGCATCCGCTGATGCCGTCAGGAAAATGCTACTGTGCGGGGGCACAGGTGCAATTACACTGACGGCTGCTCCTCATCCTCGGCTCGGGTCATCCTGGAGGGACAAGCGGAAAGAAACGGGGAGGCGGGCGAGATTCTGTCAGGTGCATGGGAGCAGTACCAAAGAGAAAAATGGAATACCCTCTTCCAGGAGACAAAGATTGCACTGTCTGTGAGTGCTGCTTCAACTTCTTCAAATCTATGTTTTGAGAGAGGCGGGGGGAGATTTCAATACTGTTTATTTTGGTCTGAGTTTAGCCACCTGTTCAGCATATCTTAGCCTTTGCTTTCACTGTGGTAGAAATGTTTAATCCTTTTTTCTTTTTTTTTTTTTTTTTTTTTTTTTATTTAAACTGATAATTCATAACTTGCAGCTTTTTTGAAGGTTATTTAAGCTCCCACAGTGGTTTTGCCTTACTGGAAACCTCAGCTTTGGAAAAACATATCCCTATTAAAGAAGAGATCTTTAAACATCTTATTTTGTGCAATGGCATTAAATATTACTTTGATTGCTTTGATTACTTTGATTTATGGGGGTTGATCTGCCCCGTAAGCTATGGGTGGAAACTAGAGCAGAGGTTTACTAGTTAGTAAATTTTATCATAGTAAAGAACGTAGTTGTGGGAAGCCCCTGTCTCTAATGGAGAAATCCTGAGTCATTTACTTCATGATGCATCAGCAAAAATAATTTGGGTGTGGCTTTGATTTTCAGTTGCTGTTGTAACAAGAGTATGGAAACTGACAGTGTCTTAAGCTGATTTGTGATTGCAATGGTTTTTCTCAGAATATGCACAAAATGCCTCACATTTTAAAGTGCGATATCTGTGCTTGCAAGGCTGCAATAGATGTAAGTATTTGAGTAGATATCTATCAAAAGTGAGCTCTTTTCTGAACCTAGGGAATTCTCTACTATAACAACCTTCCTGTCACATAGCAGTAGGCAATGTTATATATGTTTTATTATCTTTTCATGTTTGGCTTGGTTTTGATTTTTTTGTATTTATTTTTACTGTAGGCTTAGGGTTGCAAACATAATGTTTATTCTTCAGGTTAGGTGATTTTTTTTATTCTAACCAAGTCAGTACTGTATGGCAAGTGGCATTAAAGTAAGCATTGTGAAAGGGTTAAAGAACAAAGCTAATTGAGTGGACTGTTCTTTAATCCTGCACAATATATCTTGGGTTTAGAATGAGACTTAACCACTTTCAACAATGAAAAAAAGGAGGGTTGTAATTAAATATATGTATGTGAGTGAAATAATTTTTAGTAGTCTAGATCTAAAATAAATGTGCTCAGGGAGCTATGAATGAGGAGTAAAAGATTTTCTTTCTTGATGCTAGAAATGGGAGCTTATATAAACCTATACTATACTATAAATGTCTAGTTACAATTGAATGGCTTTGCAGTATAACTGGCTGTAGTGAATTAGAAAAGTCATAGAAAGATAAGTGAGTTTTTTGTTGTCAGTCTCTGCTGAGACCCCAGAAAATGCTAATTCTTAAAATTTTCCAAAAGTATATTACTGCTCAGTACAGCGACTGTCTCTGACTACTTTGCATCACTTATATACAAGATTTTCCATGTCTGATCTGTATGAAGTGCACCAAGAATAATGGCATTTTGTCTTCTGTCCATCCTGGAACTGTTTTCCATTTCCAGGACACATTTTGGACAAGTAGAATAATAAAAAAATGCTCTGGCTGTAAATGTAATGCCTGTCTCTTGTGTCTAGGTGGCCTCAGAAAGTGACTTAGAAGAAACTTCAGAAATAAATAACCATATTGCTGAAAAACCCTGTCTCGGTATCCTCACTTACTTTAGATAATATTTCCCATCAGTAACTGGTAGTATGATGGTAACATAACAATAAGCTGAATTATTAAAAATTTTTTCTTCTCTACTCAGTACATGATTCATTACTAAGTCATTCTACCAGAGACAACTAGAAATAAATAAATGAACCTGATTGTCAAACATGATTAATACTAACTGTTCTAGTTATTATCTAAGTTGACAGTGGTTGAAAGTAAAGATTCAAAAATACATGGAAATAGATTCTTCTGGAATAATATGATGCTGTATTAATAGGAACATCAGATTTTATATTTTAAATTTCCTTTTCATGACATCCACCAAAACAACGTTGCTGTCCATTTACCTCACATGCTAACATAGAAGCTTTCTCTCAAGTCTAAATTAATTTTTTAAATAACAACCTACTACTGCTTGCAAGGATAAGCTTTCTGATATGTCCTGAATTTCTTAAGCTAAAAGTATAGTATCCATAATATGTGCAGAAATGTAAATTAGGTGCTTTTTTTGTTTTTTAATCTTGGACTGTTGAAAAAAGGAATGCATGAATTGTGGGCAAAGAAAATGAGGAGGAAAAAAGGAAGATCTCTCCCATTTTCTCCAACCAAAAAGTCATATTGCAATTCTGTAGTTGCATAATTAATAATTTTCTGATTCTTTGATAACATTGGAACTTCTGTGTGAATGTTCACATACATAAAATCTACCCTTTAATTTCTTTTACTGGATTTTCTCGCCGTTACTTACATCTGTCATGGGAAAAATTTGTTATAGACTGGTGGAGACATCGTCAGTGAGTTATACAGACAACACAGCTTTACAAGTGTTAGGCTTGTCAGTATCATTTAAAGTTGGGCAGTATCTAAGACATGAAATAGAAGGAATAAATAAATAAATAAATAGTCTATGTTTTTATGTTAGCATAGGCTAATGTATGTATGCCATCAGTGATATTTTTAACAGAAGAGGAATGTCATCTTTAAATTTTCTGAGCAAAATGTAAAGCTGTGTGTGCTACACAAGAGACCTTACTTTTAATGGAACAATTTTATGATCACTTCATTAAGGTTCTTAATAATCTAATTTCACAATAGCCCCAACCCACTTCTTACTCAGTGCTTTCTTTACCAACTTCTTACATGCTTCTAGTGGATTCAAAAAGGGGAACAATGGTGGTTTTACTTACAGCATAAGGGATTTTAGTCACAGCATAGTTCTTGGTCATTTAAGTGAATAAAAAACTAGGTCTTTCAATGTGCACTTAAGTTCCTCTAATAATCTTTTAGGAATAAATGGGAAAGAGAAAGCACGTGGAGCCAGAGAAATGCATTAGAGGAGGATTATTGTAGCCTGAGTCCTTTCTGAGAAACTGAAAGAGGAGGTCCCTTCTCTACTTGAAAAAGTATGTCATAAGCATTCAAGTTAAATTTTAACCAGTTATCATTTGCTAACTCAATAGTAAGAAAGCTGATTTCTAGTTCCGAGCAGTGATAAAAAATTGCAAATCTGTCCATAATGAGACCCTGTAAAAGCCTTTAAAAAGTTAATGAGAAGGAATTTCTGTAAAACTAGTAAGGTGCCTGTATTTTACGTTGATTACAAGAACAAATAAATTTCTTCATCATAGCTAGGGACTAAAGTTTCGTTAACATTTGGAGAGATTATATGGTTTTTACTATTTCTGTAGAGTGGAAAATGTACTAAATAAAAGTTAGATGGAAAGTTTTGATGTTGCCAAATACCCAGTAAGAGGGAAGAACTGGGCATTCTTACATCTATGCAATATTTCACTTACTAAATGTAGCATTCAGGATTTTATCTAATTCTTTCTGTCTTCAGCGGACAGAGTCTCCATCTTTTTCTCTGCCTTCCTTCATCCATTTTTGTGAGGAAATGGAACCAATCTAAACAGCATTAGACCAGTTTTCTTGATCAATTTTTAGAGAATTTTCTCATTATGGACCCTGAAGTGAGGTGCGGCCTGAAATACTAGTGGAAAAACTCCTTGGTGTACTTGGGTTATTTTAACAGCTGTCTGTACATAGATGAGTACCAATAAAGTATAAGAATAGTCGTCTCAAATGATGGCTGGCCTTGATTGTGACAAGTATGATCAAGACGATGGTCAAGATGATGGACAGGTCTGCCAAGAGCTGAGATGCGATTTCCTTGGAGTCCTGCCTGGAGCGAGCATCAAAATGATGATTTTGAATAAAACGTTTTCTGTTCACGCACTGTTTTGTCTTTGCATCTTCATCTAAATGGGGAAAATTCTGGCTGAAACCTCCATGCTACCCTAAAGCCTCTCATGTGTGGGTGTTCACATTGTTCCAGGTGTGCTGGCAGTGCGCAGCCTGGTTCTGTATGAAAACCATTTTAAGAAGACAAAATTGTGCATATCCCTTCATATTCTGAGTTTTGTCCTGAAGTTATTAAGGGAATTTAACAGTATCTTAAATAAGAGAAGTATTCTAGTCTATTATGTTTTCTTTTCCATTTCAATTAAGTACTTCTGGTGAAGTGGCATGTCCTACTTGGAGAGAAATGTACCTTCTTTCCAGCCAGTCCAGAGCAGCACCTTGTTTAATTACAGTTAGATGCTCTTGAAAAAAGTACTCAGTCATGGAGGAAGGGTACTTGCAAAAAAGGTAGGATTGAGTTGTCACACTGGAAAAATTCCCACAAGGAAATGAGTCATTTGCCTATCTTAGTGTTTTGCACAATCATTGTCGCTGTGAGTGAGGGGGATTGTCTGTACCTGTGAGTTGGTACAAATGTTTGAGTTTCAGGTAATGACTGGACACCGAGTCTCTTGTGAGTAACTCAAGCAGAGCATTGAGTTATGCTTTGCATATGAATTTGCATGCTTTAAGTAGGTAACAGTGATCAAAATAGCACCTTAGTGATGGAGTTAAAAAAAAAAAAAAAAAAATCCCTGGAGGTAACCAGTCAATTTGTTCAGTTAGTATGAGTGATTGCTTCCGAGTTTTATTGTATGGCAAGGAGTCATTTGAGATTTGGCCATGTTGGTACATGGTCACAGTAGATGGGCCTCCTTTGCAGCAAGTTAATGATTGTAAATGTTAAAGTTTGTAATAGGTGTTCTGTTGGTCGTTGTTTCTGCAGACCTCCACTGCAGAAATAACCATGCATCATTTACTGTAAAGTTGTTACTTTTTATTTACAGTATTTTTGTTCTCTCACTGATAGTATGTCGTCATCCTTAAATTGGTTTGTGTTCTTCCTATGCAGTTTGCTGGTGTTTGCATACTAGTCTGGGGTGTTGGTAAAATGGGTGTTGGTAAAATTTTTCAAAGGTCACAATGAATCCCTAACTAACTAGGCTATTGAAGACTGATTGCTGAGAGGTTTTCTTAAAAAAGAAGTCTCTTTACGTGTCCTGAGTAAAACTGGAGTTAGCATGAATATCCTTTCCATCAAATTGATCGTAGGTACTGTCATATATGTGGATGCGAAGAGAAAAATAAGAGTTAAGTAAATCTAGATATCTGATGCAGATGACAATAAGAAATTTCAGAAGTCTATATAGATAAATATCTAAACATGTAAAAACCCACTCTCTGGTGATCAGAATTCCATACTTTCTCTAAGAAGTTTAATTAAGGGCTTTTTGTAAATTAGTAGTTTTGCCAGCAGCTTAAAAAATTTGGTAGGTTTTTTTTTTAGGTTTGTTTGGGGTTTTGTTTTGTTTTGTTTTTAAGTAACTGTGATACTCCTTTGCCAGAAGTGTAGTACCATCCTTGGAGAGAGCAGAAGCCTATTTCTAATTTGTTTTTCCATTTCTGTAAAACACTCTGTAGGTACCTCATCAGGTTACACTGAGGCTTCAGTTACTGAAGTTTGAAAAGTGCTCTAGTTTTAGAGTTTGTTTCAGTAGAAGTGGTTCACAGTATAATCTGTTCAATTTTTAGAAAGTTTAGGACGTGTTCCAGATTCACACAATAATATTTTAAAATATATTACCAAATACATAATCTATTTATTGAAAGCATGTCAGTTATAAGCTAACGAACCCTATCAGGTAACTTAGAAAAATATTGCTATGGGAAAAGTTGATTGGTTGTATTCTTATTTGTCATCGCATTGTTTTGTATGTTGACTCTCTTGCAGCCTCTTTCATTATGGTCAGGATAAAACTTAAGGGAGATATTTAAAGCAAAATTTTGGCTTCCTTGCTATTAACTGTGTTGTGTTTTTTGCTGTTGCATAGAATCACAGAATAGTTTGTGTTGGAAGGGACCTTTAAAGATCATCTAGTCCAACCTTCCTGCCATGGTCAGGGACATCTTTCACTAGAGCAGGTTGCTCAAAGCCCTGTCCAGCCTGGCCTTGAACACTTCCAGGGATGGGGCATCCACAACTTCTCTGGGCAACCTGTTCCAGTGTCTCACCATCCTCATTGTAAAAAATGTCTTCCTTATATCTAGTCTAAATCTACCCTCTTTTAGTTTTAAGCCATTACCTCTTGTCCTGTCACTACAGGCCCTGGTAAAAGTCTGTCTCCTTCTTTCTTATAAGCCCCCTTTCGTTACTGAAAGGCCTCAATAAGGTCTCCCCAGAGCCTTCTCTTCTCCAGGCTGAACAACCCCAACTCTCTCAGCCTTTCTTCATAGGAGAGGCGCTCCATCCCTCTGGTCATTTTCATGGCCCTTCTCAGGACCCACTCCAAGAGGTCCGTGTCTTTCCTGTGGTACTGAGGACTCCAGAGCTGGGTGCAGTACTCCAGGTGGGGTCTCACCAGAGTGGAGTAGGGGGGGAAAATCACCTCCCTCGACCTGCTGACCACACTTCTTTTTATGCAACCCAGGGTACAATTGGATTTCTGGGCTGCAACCACACTTTGCTGGTTCTTGTCCAATTTCTCAGCCACCACTATCTCAAAGTCCTCCCCAGGGCTGCTCTCGGTCCATTTGTTGCTGGTTGCTGTATTCACAGTTGTGTTTTGTGGGAAACAGGGAATGATTTTTAACTTTTTTTTTTTCTCATTTTTCTTTTTTTAACTCTCTTTCAGAATTCCCCACTCTACCAATATCTGCAGGATTTGGGGCACACGGATTTTGAAGTATGTTCATCTGTGTCACAGAAGGCAGAGCAATGTGCAGCAGTGGAAAGCCAAAGAGAGCGGACTGTGCATGCTGCCCAGAAAGTGAGCACTCTCCTGGTCTTCAGTATTTATCTTCTCAAGAGAAAACCACATTATTTCACAAATAGGCAAAATCAGAGGGGATAAACATAAATGTCTTACTGTATTTAAAAAAAAAAAGAAAGAAAAAAACCAACAAACAACAAAAACCCCCAAGCAGTTGTCCTATCTTGTCTGCAAATGTATTTGGAAATGCATGGTTTATCAGCATAGTTTGAAGTGGTTTTTTGCAGTTATGTAAGCTAGGGAAGCAAGAGACTTTCATAGTGATTTTTTTGAGTGTTGTAAATTATCTTATTTACTGGTTATTATTATGTTAGCTTAAAATGACTTTCTGGGAACAAAACCTGTAATTTTCTGGAACAGAATATTTATAGTTCCCAGCCCTTCTCAGGCATTCAGTTGCCAAGTGTCATTTACTTTGTGACAAAACATATTAAGAAAGAGGATTTCTGGTAACTATAAATAAAATAACCAAGCTGAATGAGATAGTAGAACTGTGCTTAGGTTACAGCAATTTTCTAACAGCTGACAAGGATCATGAACTGATTAGCTCAGACTTCTTATTTCCCTATCATTTTAAGTAAGGGCTTGTGGATTTTTTAAAAATATTTTGGTATTAAAATTATGCTTGAGAATTTGGCCATTTAACACCTGCTATGACCTGCATTTTTTTTTTTTTTCATTATTAAAAGTGTATGGTATTTTTACTGTTACTGGGAGCGTATAGGCCATGTGATTTGGATGAGGAGCTGTACTGTGGGTGAGGTAGGATTTGGAAGTGTATGAATTGATGTGGGTAACATCAGTCGGCTCTTTTCTGATCTGGGGGAAGGATGTGTGGTTTTTTAAATGTTTACAATAGTATGGTGTACTTGCAAAGACATGCAATGCAGAGTCTTTGAAGCTGAAATTTAGAAGTTGCAGTGTGAACCTTCTCATCTAGCAGTATTCAGAGAAGTGTTGGTAGGTCGCATTTTCACGTAGTGATACTCATTTCAACCAGTTTCTGTATAGACTCTATAAACTTCCTGACATGCTCATTGCGCTGTTTGAAAAAACAGGATAGTAAAACATGAAGCATTTTGCTTTGGTTTTCAGTCCTCTCGGAGTCTTTCTTCACGGATGGATGGGTCATAGTTTGCGTTTATCTGTTGGCAGGCGCACTGCGCACTTTGCTTCACAGTCTCCGTCCCCAGTTTCTGAGACTTGTAGTCCCTATGGAAGTGTGCCATGTCTCCCTTCTCTCATGCCCCACTTTCTGGTCAAAGATGACCATGCAGATAAGATGCTGGGTGCATATCCATTGAGCAGATCAGTAAGTACCATTATGTGCCCAGCACATGGATTAGACAAAGCCTGTAAAACATAATCATACTATAGTAAGAATCCCTAAATTTAGTACTGGTCAGCTGTGTTCTTGCGGAGTTTACAGCTTTTCAAAGAGTTCAATAGTCATGTAGAAAAAAATTATGAAGGAGCTTCATACAGAACTCCGGTCTTGTGTGCTGAGGATTTGTGAGCTCTAGAAAGAGATTAACTGAGGGGAGGAGGAGAAGTGATTCTTGCAGGGTCTCCATGCTTCCTTGGCTGGCTTCTCTAATGTAAAATTATTTAAAATTTAATGAATAAATTGATTTCTAGTTACTGTTGATATGGTTAGCTATTGCATTTGTAATAATGATTGCTCCTATCAGCGATCACAAGGCAAGGTTGAATTTGATTCAGGGTTTAACTCACGATACTTTAATTTAATCTACTTTTAAAAGCATTCATGGGAATATTAGGTCTGCTACCCTTACTTTTCAGACTTGTCAGCTGGCACTCACCACAACCCTCAAAAAAACACCTGAAAATATATTTTCCCTTTAAAACTATTGACAGTTTTGTGGTACATTAAGTTAGTGCAGAAAGACTTTAATTAAACCACTGTTAATTGAAAATTGAAAATTAGGGTGACATATTTCATTAGCTGATTATCTGTTCATTACTAGGAAGTAATGCATGGACTATTGCTTGTTAGCTGCATTCCTTTATTTTGCATAATTACTTTTGTGGAAGTCAGTAAAGCAGTATGATGCTGTGTTCGTGTATATAATTTCTACTGAATTTAATACAAAAGTGCTGTGGGATTAAGAACCTCAAAAGTATTAAGATATACTGCTTTTAAAAGCCTCAAGTATTCTGTTTTTTCCCCTCCCTTTGCCTCAAGCATTTTACACTTATTTATTGTGTTGGGAGCAAGTCCTCCAGTGTTGTGTCAGATGTAGAAGTAATTTGTCATGGTTTGCCTTGCAACTTGAAGGGAGTGGGTGTGTGAAAATGGGCTGTCCATTTCTTACAAACACTAGGATGATATTCACATTGTCTCATCTCTGTCTAGACAAGGATATGTAGTGGAAATAAGGAAGAAACCTGTGTGTAATTTCTAGTGATAAATGTCATAGATTCTTCCCACTGCTGTTCCAGTACCAGTTTGGGAATGCTAAAACTTTTCTGTTGTAATCTGATGTCAGAAAGTCTGCTTTTGTCGTTTAATTTCTGTGACCCGTTTTGGTAGAATGTCTAGGCAGCTGGCCACACATTTAAAGAAGTAGACTTACTTCTTTAGGATTTAGGAGGATCTGAGGTTTTGTTGCAACTTTTGTATGACATACCGGCAAATCATTTACGTTCCCATCCAATCATTTCCTCATTTTTACACAAGACTATTATCACTTCCCTTCCCTCAGCCTTTGCTGGTCTAGTCTACTGAAATTATAAAATATCTGGGAAACAAATGGTTTCTGAGTTCTGAATATGTACCTACCCACAGTCCTAATATAAAATGATCATAGTTGAGGCTTAGTGTAATGCAAAATATAATTACAGGGAGCAGATGATGTTCCATGCTGAGTGATGTTTAGGATGTGTATATCCTTTTCCTTCTGTTCTGAAATGCAAGTTTACAGATGCGTTAAACATTTTATTAAAATAAAAATAGACAAGCTGCAGTATTGCTTTGTCTTCGAGTTGAGAGTGTTTACTTCTCTTGAATATTCAGTCAAGTAGGAACCCTGTGCAGATACAATCTGGTGACATGTAGCAAGATTTTGGCAAGGCAAAGATCTAGTTTGGGATCTTTAGGGACTGAAAAAATGAATCTGGAAAAAAAGAGGTTCCTAGTGAAAGATACAAATGTTGCTGCTGCATGTTGCTGTCCTGCCAAGCAGAGCATATGGTTCAGGGGTAATGAAAGGCAGAGGCATCAGCTGAATTAGAAGCACATCTTAAATAGTTGTGTGTGTGTGTGTGTGTGGTTTTGGAATATTTTTTTTTTTTTAAATCAGAGCACGGTCCCAATGAACATTGAGCTGAAAAACTGTAAAGGTACTCCAAGGTTGTGTTCTGAGGCCTGATAAAATGCCAAGCTCCCATCTGAGGGAGTGTAGAGCTGTGATTTAGGACGGTAATTACAGGTGCGGTGTTCCTGGCTGTACCAAGGAGCTAAAGTTCTGGTCTCATGATCACCTGATACTCAAAAGCACTGTTTGCAAGAGCTCCTAGACCTGTTTTCTGGAATTAAATCCTATTTGGGTAATTCTGCTTGATCTTTAAGGAATGTATTTCTTCCCATTTACATTTTTCCTTTCTCACTCATTTTCCCAGCCTGCTGTGCATATCTGAATGTTTAAATTGATTATACTGTCACACCTTATCCCATCTTAGATGTGATAATATTTCATCAGTAGAACAAGGCTGGCGCTGGAGGCAGCTACTCAGGGTTGTGTTGTGGCTAGCCCTCAGTAGCTGTGTGGGTGACCTGATGTGAAAAGGCAGAGGGACCGGTCCTTTGCCTTTGTCTACGACTCTCACCCACTTAATGCTGGCTCTGGGGAGCTGGAAGGTATTTGATGCGTAGCATTATCTTCTTTCTGAAATGCACAGAATTGAAAGGTGCCAATGTGAATGATAACATTTTAGATACCTGCTAGTTTGCCATTTCAGGTTCATCCTGTACAAAAGAGAAATAGTCCTTAGAATTTTATTTTAGATTCAAATGCATGTACCTAAAATGTGTGTGTCCGATGGTATTTTTTAAAAAAAAATAAATGTTAGGAGTTATACATCTTTGTTATTCAGTTTACAGTTTGACCCAGTGGTGTTCTAAAGTTGTAAGAAGAATACTCCAGAAGCATTGGCAACATGACCTGACTTGTGTGTTGACGAAAGTTGTTTTACTTGTCAGTAACACTCCCAATGGGAATGCAAACTCTGAGACACTGTTCCAAGGATCTGAATAATTTAATGTGTTACTGTGCTTTACTGGGTCAGAGCCCAAGACAGTGGGTTGTCTTGTTTTGTGTTTTCAAGCACTGACATGCCTGTTGAGTGTTTATGCAAGCTCAGATTTTTATTTTTATTCTAAAACACGGAAAGTAAACTGAAAGATTACTTACATATTACACTAGTATGGGGTTTTTTTCCAGTAATTCCACAGTCTAGTCAGATGGTAGTAGTTTAAAATTATCCTTGGTGTAGACTTAAATGTTCATGACAAAAACCCAGGGACTTATGAAGTGGCTGAAAATGGTAGGCTGCAAGAGGCATAATTTCAAATAGTAAATGGACAATTCTTTCTGTACTCTGCTTTCAAAGTACTGGGAAAAGTACTTCTGAATGAAATATTTGTCTGTAACTCAAATGCAGAGCAAGGACTTTAGTTTAGCTTATCTCAATTTTCTACAAATTGTAATCACAAAAATTTGGTTTTATTTTCCACCACCTTACAAGAAACTTGGAGGATATTCTAGTGCTGCAGTTTGTGACGCTCTTCCAGCTTATGTCAGTGCCCTTGAGCAACATCAAAATACAATCACTTGGACTCGTTCCATAGTCTAAGAAGTGTGGATTGCTGGGAGAGCTCCTAATAAGCCATGATGATGTCTGTGTATTGGGAAGAGCTATCATTATGAAACCCCTATTATTGGTTTGTCTCTCCACTGACCTAGAAACACTTCCCTTCGGCGCAGGTCTGCAATTCTAACTGTACACAGAAAGATGAGCCATATGTAAAGAAACACTTGAGTTAGTTTACCTAAATGGACACCAAAGTACATTATTTCAAAAATTGTTCTGTGGAGCGTAAGGGCTTTAGGGTGGCAGTTTCTGATGTTACTCAAAGCGTTTCTGCCCTGGCTTGCTACTTCAAACTTGTGTCATGCTGCCTTTCAGAGGGCTGTCAGGCTGATTACAGGGCTGACCACAAAGCTTTAAGCTCCTATTGCTTGGTTTTACTCTTCTATTTCCCACCTTATAGTTGCGGCCGGGGGGAAAGCCAAGAGGGAGAAATGGAAGAAGCTGATTTAATGCAGACACCTTTTATACGTTAAGCTATTATGATCTTTTTTCTTTTTTTTTTTTTGATATTTTGAAGCAGTATGACACAAAATGTTAGTGCTCCACAATTAATTATTTTGGCATACATTTTGTTTGATTGTACTACATGTCAGCAGTCTGAAGATTAAAAGGTGGAGCCTCAGAATTCATGAAGTATATGTAAGTAAATATTTTGAAAAATACTTCCTGCCAACTCAGTCTGCGGAAAGTAGATATACAGTGTGTGTCACAAACTCCATTTTTTTTTCATTGAATAGCTGCAGAGTGAAGCAGAATCATGCATCTATTTAATTATAATCTTTTGTGTATTGTATTTTAGGACGATACATGAGTAAAATGTGTGATGACTGAGAGGGAGTCCTTCTAATTAGTGGGACTCTAGTTACATTTAGAACTCAGATGGAAGTGTGAATGTACCTTGCATGGGAAACAGCATGGAGAGAAAATACCTGATAGCACAAACTGGTTGGGACAGGGAGTTTCTGGAACAGTTCTTCCTCTTCCCTGTCTCTGTTCACAGCTCCTCCAGAGCCTTGTCCTCAAGCTGTGGTGGTCTGCCAAGGAGAGGATGTTACTCTCCTGGTCTTTCACTTTTCTTCAGTCCCTGTCAGTCATTTAACTTCACTGCTTTTTTATCCTCAAGGAGAGAGAAAGTCTTTCATATCAATGCAGCAGATGCCAATTTGAGATCAAACTAATTCTAGCTGTTATTTTTAACAGTACAACATAGCAATCCATTATGCTCCAAATAGGTGGGGTTACTGAAAGCTTTATTTCACACTCTTGTGTACAGGCAAACTAACGGGAAGCAGATGTTCCCTTAGCATACTCTGAAGTTGGGCCAAACACAGTAAGCAAAACTTCCTTACAGGTACTTGGGTCTAAGTTAACAAGAAAAGCAAATGCAGAAATAAAGGAGTTGTTGTTGTTGTTTATTTATTTATTTTGGGCTTTTTTTTTTTTTAATTGGAATATTTTGTTCCCTTCAGCAAAGCATCCTGTCAAAACTAGTTGAGTTCTTTAGAAGTTGGTTTCCTTTTCCACAATATAAGAAAAATGATGACATACTTCACCGACTGGTAAGTGATCCCTTTTTTCTTTTTTTTCCATTTTCTTTCCTAATCCACAAGTCTTCCTTTCCTTTGTACCTCATCCTCTGAGCACCACCTTTGGTCTGTACTGTTGGTTTTGGCTCAAAAGGTTTTACTTATTCTTCAGATAATATTGATTCTGGTTTTCAGAGTTAGTGTGCCAGCAAATTGGGCACACAAGAATGGGAAAAATATCAGTAGCCAGCTTGAAGATGTTAAAAATGTGGAAGAGAAATTAAAATAAAATGTGTGCAAAATTCTTGAAAGCTGAAAGGAGTTTCCCTACAGTGTAGCTACCCCGTTCGGTGGAAGGCAGTATGGAGACGCTGGCTGAGAAGGTCCATAGGTTACAGCCTGGTGCCTTGCAGACACAGCTCAAGACAGAAGGCTCCAGAGCCTCACCTGAGTATTGCTTCACCCTCTGTTTCAGCTCATTAGCTCAGGCACGGCACAAACACAGTGCAGCTGTACCACCCCTGCACCCATCCTGCCCTATTTGTTTCTTCACTGCTCTCCACACTGCTTCTGCATTTGGGAAAAGCGAAGCAAATTAAGGCATCTCTGTTATAATGCTTCAGAATGGTGTTACACATTAAGAGCAGATGACATCTGTGTAGCGGTCTGGCTGTAGGGAGAGGCAAGAACAGTTCTCTCTACTACCTTTGTGCTCTCATCTCAGCAGTTCAGAAACAGGTTGTGTGTCCATCTGCTTCACCAGAAGTTCTCATACTCCTGGAGCCTGCAGGAACTTTTCGGGCCCAAGTCAGCCTGTGTGGAGTAGACCTGAAGGGTGATATTTCTACCCCAGATAATTAAAAATAGTTTTAAGCTGCCTTTACACCTGTTCTCCGCAAAGCCACTTTCTAGCCAGTTCAGTGTCTAGCCTGGGCTTCTCTGAGATCTGCTTTAACTTGCACCCAGCTGCCTCACGTTCCTAGTCTGGTTTGCAAATGTCACATTACTCAGACTGTTCCAGAATCTAGAAGTTAGAATTTTTATTTAATTTCTTCTGCTATGATACAGGAATAATGTTTTCAAACATATCTTCCAAAAAAAAAAAAATTGAGCAGCATAAGAAGTTAGGGGTTTCCATTTCTCAGAGAGTTCTGCCAAGTCCAATTTCTATCTATTTCTTGTCCCTTATCTCAAGCGGACAAAACTTCCTCTGAAACCTCCCACTAGTGATCTTTGGTTGTCTTTTTTCTTCCTCCCTCTTCCCTTATGAATCAAAGGTATTATCTTCACAGCTTTATTTAGCCTTACTTTCTGGGGATGAAGACACAACCAAAGAATATGAAAAACATGTTTCTCTTGCTGCATGCTACAGTAGGGTACTGAAATGATACAGGATGTGTCAGAGGAGGGCAGAGCTTCCTCTTACACACAGTCCTGAAACAAATGTTTTCGACTAAAAGCAGAACCCAAGTTATCACAAGTGACATCAGTGTATGGAATTAAACTTTTGACCAGCTGTCTTATGGTTTCATAAATAATCTTGTTCTGTCAATGACAGAACTAAACAGATTTAATGTCAAACTTCTGTTAACAGGTTCTGTTAAAGGGTTTTACAGAATATTCTAATTTCCTTCCTGTAATCTCGCTAGATGCAAAGATGCACGTGTTCAGTGTTTTTTGCATTTTGTTATGACGTTCTTAACTCAAAGTGTTTTGTAATTTTAATTTGGTGCAGTATGCAAATAAAAATTTCAGGGGACTTTCCTAATGGGTATATTTGTCTTCAAGATCTGTGTATTTGTCTTGAAGAACTATAGCTGTAGGGAAAAAAATGGCAAATGCTTTTCATGGCGTGAAATCCATGAGTAACTAACTCCCTGAAGTTTGCCTGGAGTTCAGCAAGTGTGAGGTCTTCAGAGTCCCATGCTGTTTCATGTCTGAATTGAGTTCCCTTGGGAAAGGTCACAGAATCCTGCAGGAGAGGACTTCACTGCCTTTGCTGGGAGCTTGAGTCCAGTGCATTGACCCTATTATTAAATGCAGGTGACTTTTTGTTGCCTAATTTGTACTATTTCTCTTTCTAGTTTTTGTTTGTTAATGACATAATTTATGTCATTACATATTAAAAAAAAAAAAAAAAGATTGTTTGCTGTTTTATTGAAGATCTTCTAATAGATAGTACCTCTCTGATTCTTATCCAAATATACTGGCATCATCTGTGGCGTGTTTCCAGGTATTGTTACTATCTAGGTCAGATCACAAAGTTGGTGCAACGCACCCTACAAGTCTGAACTGTTAGGCAATATGTGAGTTAAGCAAGTTTAATAAAAATGAAGTAGCTACTTTTGATATATCTGAAATATTCCTGTAGTCTTTGGGAACAGATTGTTGTCAGTAGTGTAGAGCGTCTGAGTGTTTTCCTTGTTCTGCTGACTTTTTTTAAGAATGTGCGTATTCTTTACTAATGCCATTTTTTTCTCCTGCCTGTTTGTGGTAAGGATGTAGGATTTCGATTTGACACGCTCCGTACCATCCTGCAACAGGAAGTTCTGCTGCAGGAGGATGTGGAACTGATTGAGTTTCTTGACCCCAGTATCCTGTCTGCAGGGCAGAGTAAGCAACAGGAAAACAGACAGCTTCCAACGCTACGCTCCCTAGCAACTCCTAATATTTGGTATTGTACAGAGAATATCTACCACTATATTCACTGAGAAACAAGCAAAAAATATATTGTGTTTTCTTGATATAAAATGCAGCAATAATATAACTACTTTTTTTCTCAGGTCTTTGAGTCTTTGGTCCACTAGTCCCCAAATTTTTCTACAAGCGTGTTTCTTCCCTTGGCCATTTTATAGAAGGAGTGAGTTTTAATCTGAGATAGCTACATGAACATGAATGGGTACTTCCAAACCCTTATATGTGCTATAAGGAAGAACTATGGTTGATTAATTAATGAATTTCTAAAGCTATAGAATGGTGATTTTGATAAATGAAGCATGATTGTGAAAACTGAATTGAAAACTGTTTTCTTTGCAGTGATCTTCATAAAATATGCTGGGGGTGTGTGTGCAATTAATTTTCAGACATAGAATACCAGAAGAACAGCCTAAAGAATATTTCTAAAGATGCGTTCATGTCAGCAGAGGCTGGTGAAATTCACCCTAGAGTACCGAAGGAGCCATCTGCAGCAGTCTCTGAACAGCTACCACATGTATTTGAAAAGTAGCAATGATGATGGGTGTTCTGACAGAGTGACTTGCTCAGAAATGGACAGGAATCAGTAGATAAAAATATCTCATAACACAGCCCAGTGCTATGTTTTCATACATATGTTAGGAAAATAGATAAAATTACCAAAAAGCCAGGATAAAAAAACCCAGCTGTTTAAGTTGTAATAGGTCATTATTGATGCTCTCTGTCAAACGAGAACTTTTGAACCAAATTTTTCCAGTGATTTGTCCCAGTCCTAGCACTATTCATTGCTTCTTTAGCTGTTCAGATTATAAAGTACCCTTAAAAAATTTGTGAATATTGCTCAGCTTACAGATGACACCAGGTTTGTGTTTTGGCAGAATGGAGTTCAAAAGTAGCTTGGAGAAATATCTTGAAATCAATAGAAAAGTCAATAAAGACAGAATTCTAATGCTACACTTGGGAAGGAAAAATCAAATTAGCAAACATAAAGTGGTGAATAAGTGGGTAGGCAGTACTACTTCAGAAAAGGACCTGCACATAGTTGCACAGCATAAATTGAATGCATCAGCAAATTATTAAAAAAATGGCAAATCTTATCCTGGTGTCCTTGTTATATGCAAAACTTGGGGGTTTACTTTTGTATCTGTTTCCCTAAGCCTTGTGTTAGACTACAGCATCTGGTTTTGGATGCCACACTTGGAGAGGCATAGGTAATTTAGAGACAGTCCAGAGCAGAACAACAAGAATAATGAGTTTAGAAAATGTAAGCTTTCGGAAACGTTGGAGTGTGTTAGAATTGTTTGGCCAAAATGGAGAAAATTGAGGTGGGGGTAGAACAATATTATGATGTGTAGAAGGTAGTTAATCAGAAGGTGGTTATCAATTGTCATTTATTCTGTTCAGACAGGGGAAGGATATGAGGAAAAACAATGTAATTAATTTGCCAATGATTCAGACTGGACTTGGGGGAAATCTTTTGAACTCTAAGGATACTTAGGAGTTGGAATAGCTACCTGGCCAGGTTGTGGAGTCTCCATTTTCTTCAGTCTGTCCATAATGATTTGGATTAACAAGAAACTGAAAATGGACAAAGTGAGGCCTTAAATCCCTTCTAGTCTTTCACTGTTGCGATTCTTTTTTTTGTATGTGTGATATTTTATTTTTAATGTACCAAGGAAGTTACAGACTTTTTGTCTACCCTTTTTAAAGTAAATTATGTATCTGCAGTATTTTAACCCTGCACTTTTACTGAAACCTATCAGTAGCCCTGAAGAGTTAATACTTGCAAAGCCTGTTGAAATATGACCACAAAACTGTCGAGAAAATAGAAATCTATAGATCATGTCCTATTTTAGAAATAGGAAAATATTCCTTGTGAATACTTCCAAAACTAAATACAGAATACACAGCTTAAAGGGGTGAAGAAAGTAAACATTTTTGCTTCAAAAAATTCTGAGAAGTTAAAGTTGTTATGCACCTTGAAGCCCATATCCCATCCATCTCTGTGAAGACTGTCATAATTTTACAAAACTGCAACTATAATACTATATACGAAACACAGTGTATTTCCTAGCAGTTATTTATTTTTATGGAATTTGTCTAGATAAAAATAACAGCTTTATGAAGTTTTTAAAATGCCCTTGAGAAATAACGGGACTGAGATACTAATAACTCTTGCTCTCTAAGGGTTTGCAAAAGCTGCCAAATTATTTTAAATGATTAGTCAAGCCATCTTTATAAAAATGTGTTAAAACCTAGTGGTGCATTGGTGTCCAAGTTAAATGAGTCAGAATCTGGAAAAAATAAAGCTGGCATTATTTGAGGGTTTTGTTACCAAAAGAAACATGCCCTTCCCTACTGTGCTCTTGAACCTGGAAGTACAGATATTCCAGTTCCTACCCACCCTGGCTTATAATGCTGAGTAGTCACGTTTTTTATTCTTTTTCTATTTTCTTTTCTTTTTTTATAAAGTCACATCTATAAGAGAAACTGACCTTCCAAATCGGTGCATTATTCTTTTACTTGTGCCATAAAAAAGCTGGATAAATGCTTCCTTAGAGTATACTGACCAAGTAATATCGTGTACGTATACATCTAAATCTGCCACTAGGACTAGGTTTTGGTGTTTACAGCTCCCTTCAGGACCTACATAAAAGCCCCGTAATAAGATATCTTAATCTCAAATGTAACCAAAAGCTTTGTGATTTTCCCACTTGTTTGACCTCTGGAACCTGTGGCTGATGACACTTTCTCTGTTTGCAGGGATGTCTCGCTGTTGCTTGCCTTTGTAAGTGCACTGCTTATGCTTCCTTCGTGGTGGAAGGAATCGTCGTGGCTGCTCTGGGGACTAGTTCTGCTTGTCTACGCAGTCTTTCGAGTGTGGGGCACATGGAGGACAGCCAAGCTGCAAATGTCCCTGCGAAAATACTGCGTCCAGCTGGAAGAAACAGTGGCAAATAGCCGAGCTTTTACTAATCTCGTGAGGAAAGCTCTACGACTCATTCAAGAGACTGAAGTAATTTCCAGAGGATTTACCCTGTGAGTCTGTATTTCACTTTATTTAATACACAGATCCATTCAAGCCAGACATCTTCTAAAATTGTCTTGTTACACTGTCTACCATAACAAGTGGAATTACTGAAAAACATAATACTTAAAGTTTTTCATTTACATAAAATAGCACAATTACCATTCATACTAAAAGTATGAATTCTAATAACTTAGTGTTAAAACTCTGCATCCTGAAGGAGAATTAAGTCTCACAAAACTCGTATGCCTTCAAAATTTCATTCTCTGCCAGCAATGAAATACATGAAGAAATGGGATTTTGAAACAGTTTAGCTAACTCTTTTGGGGATTCATTTAGAGGATTGCTTGTTTGAAGGATTTTTGTATCTTATATTACCAAATCTATGTAAGTAAACTGACCTGCAAGTAATCATTCATATTTTAGAAAACAAGATGACAAGAAAACCATTCTATTTTTATTTAACAAATAAGAGCCTGAAGTAATGAGAACACAGCAATCGAGAAAGACCATGAAAGGTCATTTCCCACCTCAAAAAAAGTTAACAGTACTTATTTTTCTTGCATATAATTGTTGAGATGTTTAGAATCTTAAATTAGTTACTGCTGAATTTGCCCCTTGTCCATTTAAGGGATGTGAAAGTGTTCCTGGTTATTTAGCTCTTGTAGCTATTTGGTAATTTTTGCTTCTTTGCTATGTGAAAGGACATCAGAACATGTTTGGTGTATGCAGTGATCCCAAAGCCAGCAAGCCCCACTTCTGTGCACTCTCATTGCCACAGATGCTCTTCCCTGTAACAACCTATGGTTAGATATGTACCTGTACCAGTTAGAATTAAAGGAGGTGGGAAACACCAACAGCTAAAATCCAGTTGACTTCTTTCTAAAAACAATAAAAAGTTGCCTGGTGTGCACCAAGAAATTGTTTGTGCATGCCAGACCAACTACTCTGTGCTCAGGCACATGTTTTTACATGCAAGCTTGAAACTGTAGACTTAACATTTTGAATTAATTTTCTAACTTGAGATACCTTCAGTATGCTTCATTGAAGAAATGTTTCATTCTTCCTTTGGAATGCATAAGCATGTCTTCAGTCTGCCTAGCTATGTGTTTTGTTTTGGTTTGGTTTTTGCTGAAGAAGCATATAGTTAAGCAATCGGCAGTCTTATCTTTGGAAATGGGTTCTTAAAAGAAATTATTGTTAGGACTTGTCCAAATTACAGATGAGAAAAACATTTGGATTTTTTCCCAAGTTGAAGCAAATGAACTTGTGGTCAGTGTCTAAATTGCTGGTGTCTTGTTCTTTTGCTACATATCTTAGATAACAGATTAACAAAAAACAGACTGGCCTTTAAGCTGATGCTTGATCTAATAGCCTCTTTACTTAAAACTTTGGCAAGCTTTTCAAAAGACTTTGGAGTATGGATGGAGTGGGAGAAGTCTGACTATGCCAGCATCCTTATTGGAACAATTGCCCAGTATGAGGAAGTCAGTGCTGTACAAGTTTTCGTTCCGTTTAGCCTGGAGGAAGTTCTAAATCCAGAGTGTCCTTTTCTGCATCCGCATACGCAAGAGATGCTACTGCACAAGGCACCATGGAATTCTTTGCTTGAGATAGCGCTCCATATACGATCCAAAAAACTAGCTACCCCCTTTTTTCTTCCAGAATTTTGCTACAATAAACCTTGGCAGAACAAAGTTTAGTATGTTCTCTTGTGGTAACCTTGTCAAAGTCTTAATGCTCGTTCAGAAAGAGTCACATGGCAATGGAAATGGTTGCATCTGAAAGTTAATGAGTATTGTCCTTGAAGGAATGAGATTTCAACCAGGTAGCCCAGCACCCCATTCAATGAGACGTTATGTTGCTGTTTTAATGTACTGCGAGCTCAGCACGGTTTGGACTGTGCATTAACCATGTTGTGAATGGAAAGGTACTGAAGTTGACATTTATATAGTACTGAGTTCAGATTGTGGCTACCTGTGCTTAGCTAAACTCTGATATGACAGCTTTGGCTTGAAGTTCCTTGTGTTCCACCACTGTTTTTTCTCCCCATTGCATGATCCATTGCTATATTCTCATAGGCTAATTTATGTATGCTTTGAAATATCTATGGCTTTGCTTTATTCTACTCTCTTTGCCCCTTGTTAACTCATACTTCACTGTATCTGTAAATGTTAAATTATTCTTTATGAGGTTTTAGTGAGTTCTTCACTAGTTCACTGGTCCACTACTGAGTGGTAGTAACTGCTCTGTGTTTAACAAATTCAAGCATTGTTTTCCCTTCATTCCTTTCTCACTCAAAAAACCCACAGCAGCCACTTAGAAAAGGAACTAAGAACCCCATCAGGCCTCTCTTATATTAGCTGCTCTCCAAGGCAGCTGGATATTCTAATTTCAGGGTGGTCTTCAGAAGTGTTTAACGCTGCTGTTGACATTTAGGCTATATCAGCATGGTCCAAGCTCTGCGATGCAGAAATGCCCAAGACCTCAGCAGGATAGTTTGGATTGCAGAAATTTTGTAGCCAAGGTAGGGCAGTGCTCTGCTCAGACAGAATGGCAGTATTTCTGTCTAATTGCTTCATTTGCAATTAGACAAATGCAGCCTGATCACGGGTTGTGGCCTGGAATTTCTGCTGGCTAATGAAAGTATGTCCATTGTTTTGCACATTATAAATGAAAACTGTAGGAATATGTAATGAAAGGCTGCAGCAACAAGCAGCAAGTAGTTATTTCCTTGTCTGTCACTGAAATAATTAGCTTTTCTCCAAAATGCTCCCTTTCTTCTATATTTTAAACTAGAATCAAGTTCTACAAGCACATACTGGTGTATATAGCATCCTTATAGAACTGCTTTCATGTTGGAGTGCAGTAATAGTTTTTTATTAATGTGTCTATGCAAGTTTGTTAAAAGTTGAGAGCCCATTTAAAATTTGGCTTGTGAGATTAATGGAGAAATAAGTCACTGTTCTTTACAAGTAAGATGGGTTTGGAGCAATAGGAAAGAGAAAATTCACCCTTAACCTTTTTGTCTTCTTGCTATTTCTGGCTGATACGCAAAGCTGATAACATTTTGTAAGTCCAATTAAAATATATAAAACATAAATGGAACATTAGGACATTAGGGATATGTCATGTCTGGCACATAGACATTTATAGCAAGTTCTATTAATTTTAGATTACTGGAATAAAGAAGAATTATTTTACAAAAAACACTGAAACAAGCCTTCCCAGAAGGAAAGCAAAGTGTTTTGCTGAACGCTGGCAGTACATGCTGTGCATGAGTTGTGCTACGTTTGTTCTGTATAGGAGCTGGAAATGCTCACATTGCTGTAGCAGAACGTAGATCTCCTTCTGTTTTTTATGGTAGAAGCATTTTGCTTCTTTTCTTTGAGCCTGCTTCTGACAATTCACCCAGGGCTTGAGTCTACAAACTGATGTGAGAGTTTATCCATAAACATTTCCAGTCGTTGCCTTGAAAAGCGAGGGAAACGTTAGAGGTTGGTATGTACTCTATTACATGCCGGGTTCCCTAGCGAAGCCTATGGCAAGAATAGCATTTTAGAGTTATGTTTAGAAATCGAAATTAACACAGTTTGTTTTTATTTCATACAGATTTTAAAGTACTTTATGGGTTGTTATATAAACCATTTTAATATCACTCATATCATTTAATATGGTAAGCAGTTATTTTAATATGGTGTTTTAGCTAGCATATTCAGTATCCTGCTATTTGGCATGAATCTCCTTGTGTCAGCCGTATTTAACATACTGGTATGTGCCCAGTCTTGCTCACTGGGTGGGCTGCATCACTTTTCACATTTGACAGTGGGGGCGATGAGCAGGGTCAGGTCTGCTGCGTTAATCAGCTCTTCAGTTGGATGGAAGTAGGTTAGAGAAGTAGTTACCAATGCAGCAAGTAACCACCCCAGTCTTGCCAGGCACCCTGGATGCTTTTCCCTTTTAAGTGACTTCTGACTTGAAACCATCTCCTCAACGTGCCCTGGGAAAGGTGAGGGCAGAAGCAGTATCCAAACAATTCATGGCAATTCATCATCCTGTTGTCCGCAGTATGTCCATTCCTGAGTTGATTCAAGTAAAAACAGTCCCAGCAAGTGGAATGGGTGAACTGTCCACATGGGCTATCTTCAGTGTCTCAGTCATAGGTTTGGCATCAGACTGCGTATGAATAGATACAACTGGATGTTAATCTTTTTTTTCCTTTTCTACAGTTTAATGTTACACAGACTTATTTAACATTCAGTTAACCAGTTCACAATTCAGTTTACTTCCAGATGAGGCTATTTCTTACCATTCTGAAGTATATTCTAGTAGGCAAATGGCATGGTTTCTTTCAAATAGTATATTCACATGAATGTCTGGACACCAAAATATATTTCCAAATATATGCCAAAATATACCAAAATATGCTTGCATAGTTGCATACATTTCATGTGTTTACCTGTCAGACTCCCACAAACACAGCTGTCGTTCATTGCATGACTGATAAAATCTAAGCCGCCACTCAAATATTTCTGTTGACCTAGTGAAGATTCTGCACAGAAAAGGTTGAAAGAACATAGTGTTTTGCATAAAAACAATATGTAGTAGCATATTTTTTCTGCAAAAATTATTTAAAGAACGAATTCGCATATAAAGAGGTATATGTTAAATATCTGTGTATTAAAACTTCTAAAGCTTACAGTGGGCTTGTGATAGTTTTGTATCAGAGATAATGTTATGGCTTGTCTACCCTTAGTGTATCATTTTAGAAAACTTGGGAGAAAACAAATGTCCTCAGGAGTTTTGCTGTGGCTCAGATGAAAACAGAATCAGGCTGTCTTCTGAGGAATCCTGACTGCTTATCGAAAGTTTTGATTAAATTTGTCATTGATATGATGATTTTTTTTTTTTTTTTCTCTCATAGTTACTGAGTGATTTGAAAAAGTTTTCTAAGTAATGGAATAAGAAATCTGATGTACTTTTAAATCTTTTAAAAAATACTTTAGGACATCTGTACAGTTGTATCACATTTTACTTTTCAAGTTTGCTTGACAGGGTCAGTGCCGCTTGCCCATTTAATAAAGCTGGACAGCATCCTAGTCAGCATCTTATTGGTCTCCGCAAAGCCGTTTATCGATCTGTCAGAGCCAACTTCCGAGCTTCAAGACTGGCTACTCTATACATGCTGAAACAATATCCTTTTTTTGTAAAAACCCACGAGTTCAGATATTCCATGTTACCTACCTGTAATTGTGCCAATGTTTAGAGTTAGCATGTCTATAAACATACAGTATCTAATTACATGTCTCAACAACATAAAGAAAAGGTAGCGTAGTGAACTGGGGCTTTTGCTTGGTTTGGAACATTCTTGAAATTTTTGTCTTTTTGTGTAACTGTGCAGTTTGAGACAAGATTCTGTGCCCTGAAAACATTGTCCCAGTTACTGACACCCACGCTTTTGGTGTAAGTACTGATAATGTGTTTCAGAGTCCTTCAGGCTTTTGTTCTGTAATTCCTTTTAGCCATCTTTTTCCCTTGCACCAAAATATCCTCTCCTCTCAAAAACAGGGCCTTTCACTCGACATCCCTGTGTTCAGAGGTAAGTTGATTTCCGGTTTCAGACAAGCTGAGCAAAACTCTGATTACATTAATTAGCCAAAAGGCACATTTAAGAGCAAGAAGTTTCTACTCTGAATGAAAGCAGAACACTTTGTTCGGATTCCGTTTTATGAAGTGTCATTTGTATTTGTTTGGTGAATTGTATACTTTCTTTAATGACATTAGCATTTCAAGGGTTTTTTCTATGTTTATTGTACTTGTACAATATAGAAAATACCAATGTCTTCACTCTGTATTATAGCAAAAAATAAAACAGGTATGTTCCTGATCTGAAAAAACACACGTGGGGAAACAAAAGCTGGTGGTAATGCAAGTGTTGAAAATCTGACATGACAAATTGCTTGTTTTGTCTTCCTGGAATGTAATGTTTGACTAATATATCTTGCCTGGCAAATGGATGGATATATCGAGTGATGACATGCACACACACAGAGAAACACACAAAGCTATGAGTGCGTGCATTCACTTTGAAGGAAATGAATTTTTATTTGCAAAATAATTACTTGTGTAGGCATAGGCATCACATTCTGGGCTCAAGACTTCACTCTTAGCTCTGAGGAATAAGGTGTATTTGTTATGTAAAGAAAGAAAATAATACTTTGACTGGTTCAGACATGTTGATAAGGGCAACTGGTATCTAGCTTGGAAATAATCAAGAATGAGTTCTAAGTACATGGGAAGAGATCTGAAAATGGGATCCATTAACATGGCCTTCCCAGATATCCTCCAGCATAAAGAAAGAAAAGTCCAGCAGTGGTTATGACAGGGGTGTAGATTGTTGCTGTAGCTGGGGAGGTGACAGGTTAAGGGATATTGGTGTGTATTAAATTGTCCACTAGTTTTGTAACTACTAAATTTATGTAATGGCTTTTAAATTAAGGAATGGGAGAGAAGAAAGTTTTGTTTACTTTGGATAATTTGACATTTGTACCTGTCTGTGAAAATTTTTTAAGATGGAAGTACTGTTATGCCAAATTACCATGCAGATACCACAGTAATAAGGGCCAGCAGAAATAAATGGCCAAAAGTTTATTGAAGTTCCATGTGTTCTTGAAAAATGGAAAGAGAAGCATTATATTTGTGCAGAACGTCGTGGCAAAAACAGTGGCAGCATGAGAGCTGAGGTGGAAGCTGGGCCAACTCTGCAGTGCGTGAAAACTGAAAGCAAGGAATTTAAGCGTAAGGAAGATGAGTAAAGGATTCCTCCTCCCCACCAGAATAATTAAGAGCAGCTTTAAGGTAGTTCCAAGTTGCCTTAGTTTGAATTTTTCCCCACATACCGTGAATGCCTGAAACTGTTATGTGTATTATATGGGCATTGATGGCAAGGAGCATCTTTCAAATAGATTCCAGTGCCTTGTGCAATTAAGTAGTGCTCTTATGCTGGAGGGGCCAAAGATTCCTTCATGTTGAAAGCATTCAGAGCTGCCACTTGTGACAACTTTAATGCCCTTGTCCGTCATCAGATTGTTAGCACAAATCTGGCCTACAGCAAGGAGAAAGAGGAACTGGGGAGTTTAAGTAAAGGACGGAGGTGACAAATTGAAGGAAAGGAATGTTGATAAATTAAAGGAAAGGAACTTCCATCCAAAGTCTGGAAATGAGATCCCAATTCTGAGTTTTACAGTTCTTTTTAGTAAGCTCTGCTTTGCAAAAAATCAGAAGATATTATCAACTTTAACTCCTCTAGGTTATCTGAGTATGAACTAATGAATTGCTGTTTGAAATTTGCTTTTTCTGAGCATTGTGAGAGACATGAGTCCAGTTGCACAATTAGTGATTTACACTGGGCACAGCAAAACAAAATGCTTTTATCAGAGAAAAAGATATTAGAGAAACATTCCAAATATTTAAAATTTGGATTAATATTACAAATGACATTTAAAAAAACCCCAAAACCTGTGTTCCCTGGTTAGTCATAATAGTCTTTAAATAAACATTTTGTGGTTTACTGGATATTGCTTTGTATTTTTGTAGCAGAGCAGATTTCTCTCTGTATGTAGGCAAGTGAAAAACTGAATTATTTTTGCTTGGAAAAATTTTCAGTAGGAATTTAATATGCGAATCACCTCCTCTTCTCAAAAGCAACAAAATTTGAATCTTCCCAGTTAAAAATCAAAGCTTAGCTCCATTTTAACTGATTGCCATTTCGGGCCATTTTTCTCTTTGAAGAATAAGGAAGTAGTAATTTCTTAAGCGTGTGAGCAGACCAGGCACTGCTTCAAACCACAGAACGTACATTTCTTGGAAACATTTATGTGTATGTATAAAAGGGAAATAAACTTCCACATTACAGTTTGCTTTCATTGGTTGAGAGTATTCAGTTGATAGTGCTACATGAGCGTGATACTGGTCATTCAACAACAGTGGTGAGCCTTTGACTTCAGAGATCCTGCCTATGTGATGTACAGTTATCAAAATAAGGTCCTACCTAGTCCGTGACCGGGCCCCCTGAGTGGTATACTGGGTACAAAAGGAGGATAATGTGAAGTATGCCCTATTTTCTTTCATCCTTGTGTTTCTTATAATGAACCTAGAAATCTGAGATTGAAATTTATAATGCAGTGAAGATAGTTGTTGCCTTAAGGCTACGATAAACATGTCTTGAACTGAGACATGTCTATTGTTACCTATAATGGTTAAAGTAATATAGAAAACGGTATTAAACTTACTAGTGTAGTAAAAGGTATACTTTGATTTAAATTAAGCTTTCATTTAAAACGTTGTTATTATTCAGAACTTAAAAGAAATATCTGTAGCCAAATTATTTTTCAAGCTTACTATGTCAGAATATCCCTTTCAAAAATAATTGGCAACAACATCAATTTACTCATTCATAGCTTATAAGGGCTGATAATTTTCTCTACTTTGAAAATATGCATTTACATGTGCTTAATAAAATCAGCCAAACAGCCTCTTATAGGAACTGTTTTCTAAGACAAGTGGCATGTACATAATGTTCAGTTTAAAAAGTGTTCAGGAATAAGCAAAATCTATTTCAATGGGGCAATTTTTTTCCCAGAAAAAGTAATTTCATTGAATGATGTTGTACAGATATATGTTTGAGCTAAATTCTACAGTGAATTTTCATACTTATATTGTTTTAAATCTAGAGCTTTAAAACTGTACCGTAAAATAGAGAAATGTTTAATTTTAAAAACATTTCTAGATTTGTATCTCGTTTTGTCAACAAATGCAAACTGGAAAGCTTATTGTTGCTTTATTTTACACTGCCTTGAGAGGGATTTTTTGTTGCTAAACATATACTTTAATGTATTTGATTATTTCTGAGATAAATATCAAATTCATACTTTGAATCAGTAAGAGTGATCCTATTGGAAGCCAAAGGGAAACTGCTTTGAACTTCAGCCAGTTGCTTTATGTGTTACTTCAAGAGAGACAAGGAAGAACCATATACTTGAGGGGCTGAGCTGGTAACTGTTGGGCCGAGTCATAAAAACTGGCTAATCTAAGTATTAATCTTAATTGTAGACATAAATGAGTGACTAACTGAAAATAAATTAGTAAATACATCTTAAACATTAAGGGATATATTGATCTATGCTAATCCATTAAGTGTAGATTTTATAGCTGTCAGTATTATTTCACCTACCAAAATATCTGCAGCAAATCAGGATTTTATGGTAATCTGTATCCTAAATGTGTTAGAGGGAAATCTGTCTGATGAACTTGTTTCAGAGAATTAAAAATCTTAATTCACAGCTTTATTCATGGCAAATCAAATTGCATAAACCTGATATGTTATTGTTACTCCAGTAAGACTAGAAGTTTAGTAACGCTTGCAGCTAGTGTGCCCCCTTTTAGCTAGACAGCTGCCTTCAGCGAGTAGAATAAATTAATATCTTCCTAATTAAAATTTGTTCCCATGTAAAATAGAAAAAAATACACAATTTTACTTTAGCCTTATTCCAGATATATCGAACTTGACAGACCAATAATATTTCATGAGATGGAAAGTCATATTCCTTACATTTTATGTGAAATGACAGCTGGGTGCTTGCAGAAACAATTCAGCATTTTTTCATGCCTTTCTTACTCTGATTTGCTCATATCAGGAAGAGTTCACTGCTCACAATCATAAAAGAAAAAGGCAGAAGAGAGAAAAGAAAAGAATATTTATCTTTCAATATGGAAGATAAAGGTATAGCAGGACGCAACAGCTAAAAGCTTAAGCTAGAAATTAGGCATTTTGGGTTAAGTATTTATAGGATGTTATGCAGACCAGTTACTACTCACTCAACAAATCTCTGCACTATACTCCATTGAATTGTGTTATAAGTCAGGCAATACTTCAGTTGCCATGCTAGTTGCTTAATATTTTTATACTTAAGAGCTTTGTGGGTTCTGCATCATGGGAATCAATGATTTAGTCACTGATTTAATTATATTCAAGCTGGATGGAGGAAATTTTGTAGCTTATGTTACTGGATGATGTTAATAGTCTTGCTCTCAGGTGGTGCAATATGACGTGATACTCCATTTCCACTGACCTATATTGATAGGTGGGGCATGGGGGTTGGACCATATAAACTCAAGCAACTTTAATTTTGTCATAAGTGTAAAGCGTCATTCTCTGCTGGCAAGGCATAAATAATGTTATAAAAACAGACGTGGGATAGCAGTATTTTAAACTGAATGACATCTTACACCACTAAGAATGGATATAAAATCCACTCTCTGTCTTTGAGATGCAAATTTCCCCTAGTAAATCTAGTAAAACTTTGTTCCTTCTCCTCTGTAAAAATTTAGTTATTGCATCATGAAATGTTAGAAAAACACATGCTTTTTAACTTGGGAAAGAGAAAGCTCACACAAGAAAACAGTAAGCTAAACAAAAAGTAGTATCCTTTTTGGATCATAAAAGCCTAAATCAGAAATCCGATCCTGGAAGGTCTGAGTAAAGATTCCTGGGCATTTTTCAATGCGATGTTTCTTCCTTGACCAGCCAGTTCATCACGTGCTTTGCTCATCCCTTCCTGCCTGGTGAACAGGTGAGAATTTTATAAAAGGGCAGCTTGGATTTCTCAGGGATGTTGTGAGACACTTGTGTTAGATCTTTAGATGGGAATGTGCTTTTGAAGAGCAAAGTACGAATATTAAATTGTTATGTACAGGGGTACATTAGTGCTCTTGCTTTTCTATAGGTAAATAAGATTCGCCTCCTGACAGAGGTTAGATATTCACTGTATAGATACTTTATTCCAGATTTTCACAATTTATTATTAAGTAGCTTTGCCTTCTCTTCTTCCAAGCTAATAACAAATAGCAGTTAAACAGATGAATAAAATATTTTCACAAAGACATAGAAAAATTTCACTAACCTAAGGTTAGCTACTGTATTTTGGCTTCATTAGCACTAAAAATACTTGCATTTTAGAGCAAAGTGCATGACGGAAATGTGTTTGTGTATATGTGTATGTTTGCATGTATGTGTTTAAACTTTCTAAAGGTTTAGTCCTTAGGAAGGGAATGGGGGCATGGGATCATTTCTCTGCTTTCATCTAACATAGAAATGGGAGTGGGAGAGCTACAATAGAGGAGGGCAAGGCAGGAGATGTGGGAGTCCACTGGGAATCCCTCTGCCTGAGACATAGTATCAGTAAGTGGCTCCTTTAGTCAAACCACACATTTGAGAGATTCCCCGGAAAAAATTTTTTAGCATGACTGAGAAATTCACTTGTGGCCAAACTGCTTTTTATGGTCTTCGTGCTGTTGGAAATGTCTTGTTGCGGGAAAAAGATTAACAAGGAATATAATTAGTCTCTGAGATAACTGGTCCTGAAGGGTTTTGACCTGACTCTCCAATCTGTGGTGGAGTCACCATCCTCATCCCATGTGCTCCATCTGCTGGGCATGCTGTCAGGTTAACTTAGAATAGACACCGTGTTTACATGACTGAGCAGCTGGTGACAACAATATATTATATTTCTGAGTGATTTGCACGGCAGGTTTTCACCTGTGTTCATGCTTCTGGAGAATGTTTAATAGGCTTCTTTCTTCCTTGACTTTGGAAAAAAATTAGGGAGAAATATAGTTCTTTGTTTAGAGCGTGGACAGTTAGTATTGCTGTTTCCTGGACCACAGAAATTTTATTTTATGCAATGTTTTTCTACTCAAGTGGTAAAATTTTTCTTGAGCAAATCATTATTACAGGTTCAATCCTATGAGGATTTAGCAGGTGGAAAATTTGGGAGTGAAAGCGGATGGAACTTGTAGCTTCCCCAGAAAACACATTAGTCGGACAAGAGACAGGTGCTTCTCATCGGCTTTATCTGTTCCAAGAGATGAGAGCATTCAGTTTGTGAATTGAAATATAAATGAAAACCCCATAGTTTAAATTAAGGCCTGATTTTCATGCATGCTTCACAAATATTTTTTTAATGTATTTCTGTGGAACAAATGTGTTTATGACCATGAGTTGTACATTTCTGCTTTAAAGCAAATTTTACTATTTTGTCACTGGGTAACTATCAAAAATGTGCAAAAATCTCCAACTCTTACTTCCCCAGCATGAGGTTACCCAAAAATTAGTACTATTTTAAAATAAATGCTACCTAGTCTGTGAATTATTTTTATCTGTCTTCTGCTCTCAGTTATATTGTGCTTGCTTCCTACATTTTAAGCATTTCTGAGGACTGGAAATGTACATTCTCATACTCAGAATTTAAATGTGCAGAATAGTGTTGGTAGATAATAGGTCGCCACTGTTTGTGCCATGATTGTGGTGGCTTTACAGTGAAGTAATCAATGAAATTAATGGTATGACAACCCGGGAGCTCCTGTTCTTCACAGTGCTATCTGAAATGTCAAAGAGCAGTTATTGTACAGATCTTTGAGCCGTCCCTCCACAGACAGAAGTCACAGGGAATTCCCATCATCCCGAGTTTGGTCTATCGCAGAGGCTACCTTTGAAACTTAAAATTGCACAGGAGTTGTTCTCCTCCTTCCTCTCTTGAATATATGATTTCTAGTTTAACAATGACATGAGATACTTCTTGGAAACTTAAGATTTAAAGATAAGATACTTTCCTCAGTCGAAAGAGATGCAGGGATTTTTCATCAATCTGTTTTGTTTCTTTTTATGTGTTTGTATTTAAACGTAGGTGTTTTGTCAATGTCTTCTCTCTCATCCTTCTAAGAGTCTTTAAAACTTGTGCTCTGAATAAGGATTGCAAAACTTTCAGCTAAACAGGATTTGGGTGGAATGTGTGTTTTTTCATATAAAATTTCCAGAAATAAGAAAGCTAATTAGGTGGTTTTTTTCCTTTTCTGTATGTTTAACGCAAAAGTTGCTTTGTTAACCACCTTAACTCCAGCTAAACCTACCCTCTGAACTCAGAGAGTGACAACGTGACCAGCTACATCTGTGTTGTCCCCTTCAAGGAGCTGGGTCTGGGACTGAGCGAAGAGCAGGTATCTGAAGAGGAGGCGCACAATCTCACCGATGGCTTCAGCCTGCCTGCCCTCAAGGTAACCTCTCCTAGAAGGACATATGCGTCCGCGCAGGCTCCTCGTGAAAATCTTTCGGTTGTCATGAAGCCCTGTGGCTTGTAGGTAGCAACCTGTAGTAACGTGGTCAACTGAGGGGGAGATGTAATCACTCTTATATCACGTGTTTCTACGTTTATTGGCATTTAGGTGATTTCTTCTTGCATATCGTTGAAGAGAAGTTTCACAATACGACGTGAGGAATTTTTTTGCTGCAAATCACAAAGTCAAGTCAGTGTTTTCTAATCAGTTTGAATTTCCACCTAAAACATGATCTTTTGCGCTCTGATTTCACTTGATTCTAGCTGAGTCATTTCCAGATTTGTAGTTATGTCTTTTTTAGCTAATCTCTTGACTTGAATAAAAAGACATCCAAATATATAAATTAGTTGTAATTGCCAAAGGGAATAGCTGCATTTAGTTACACTGAGTAGAAATCATCAGCTTGGACCCCTGCTGCCATGAGTCAGTGTGGTTCTTTGATCTTTGGAAAACATTTAACTGAACAGAATGCCAACCATATAACGGCCTTTTTTATCTATTTTGTTTTGAGATGTTAAGTATTTTTAATTTGCATGAGTAAATGTTTGCAGTTGGAAAGAAGATCTAATTTGAATGCAAGTCTTCTACACTTTAGTGGTTCTTTGCTGAGGCAATTCCCTTTTAATATTTTTTTTTTAATGGAAAATTCCTTTATTGTGCGACTTGTGTGTTTTTATGGGGTTGGCTCTTGTTGCATATTATTCACTTAATTCTTAGACCTTGACTTCTTTTCTTCTGACAGTAAATATTACCAGTAATAGTGGTTACTAAGCTTTGAGGCTTTGTCTAATTAGTTGTAAGCTAAGAGCTACATCAGATGTAGGCTTTTGGGATTTTTTTTCTTGCCTTTTCATTAGCCGAAGTTCTAATTGCAACCACGCAAGCCCACTTATGTACCCACTTCTTTTTAAGTATAAGAAGTCAGTCAGAGTTGCCCAAGCTTGTAAGCTAAGTCTTTGTTTACCTGCAATTTGGAGTAACTTAACTGAAATTTTTGGCTTGAAAGTAAATACTGATCCAAGCTGAGGAGAGCTAGTTGGATGTTTCGGTTGAAGTTTAAGTGCCAGTAAAAACCATCAAAAGTCACCGGCAGAGCAAGCTATTTGCAACCCTAAATAGATTTGGAATTTCCTTTTCTCTCATCATTGTGCCTTTTTTTCAGGTAGGTTTTTGGATTATTATTATCAGTTCCTGAAGTTCATTACTTCTGTGTGCTACTTTTTCACTGCTTTTGCCTAATGTCTGTTGAAAGGGATTGGTCGGTTTTTTTGTTTATTATAGCATGAGCTCTTGACTTTCTGTCCAGGGCACCACACCTTCAGGGATGCTTGGGTGATTGCTGCCTATTTGTTTGCTTTTTATTTTAGCACCCAGCCAAATCAGTCTTGCATGTGTGCCCCAAATTAATTTCATATCATTCTGTTGTTTTGCTTCTCATAACCACCTTTTTTAATTTGAGAATTATTTTTTTCTTTTGGAATGTTTTATAAGTTTGCATCCAAGTATTTTTTTATAAACCCTTGGGTATATCAGAACATATATATCTAAGGGCATTGAATTTTTTGTGTTACTGTTCTGAAAGTGTTGCTCTTGATTGTTTACACACTGGAAAAAACTGTTACTTGTCCATAATAGTATGAGTACAAAGATGTAAATATATTATTACAAATCCCATAGATAGAAAAGCTCAGAACAAGTAAATTATTAGTCCTGTTCTGTACCTGAGGGGGGCAGAGAAAAAAGCATTATGAGTAACTACTTTGTCTTCCTCAGTCTGAAATGCTTGAGAACAGATTTCAGACTACACTTCATGATCACCTATAGTTGATTCCTTTTAATAAGGACCAGTATTGCAGAGAAAAGTGTGATAACCTTTCCTTTTCATTTTAGAAATATAAGATGCTACTGTTCTGTCATGGTCTACTGAGCCAACAGTCTTCTCTTAACTAAGAAAACGGTTCTTTTCATTTCATTGGAAGTCGAAGTTCTTGGGAAACTGAAATTGTGTGTTTTCTTGCTCCCAGTTGCCCCGACCTCTTTTGTACCATATAAAACGTTGTCAATAGATGTCATTTCTTACAAGTCTTTCCTCCTTAGTGGCACTAGTGAAATTTCTCACTTGGGCTGAAAAAAAAAAAAAGTTAGCAGCTCAGATGTAGAATGTTTTCAGTTGAATTACAGTGCAATTAGACTCACGTTTCAAGGTTGGGTGTGGGGCAATGCAGTAGTTAGTAGATCGCAGAAATGATAGCTTGGTGTTATAAAGGAAAAAATGTCTATGCTGCCACTGGAATTTTGGCAGCCCTTTATGAGCTGTAGGGTATGTGGAGATTATAGCAAATAATGAGACTGCCTGATGAGAAGGTGAATTTTTAGGCCTCTGACTGCCTTCTGAGCATAATTGCATATAATATCCTTCATCAAAGAATTAACAGTCACCTAAGGTTCACAAGATCTGAAACTCACGTGGTCTGCAATACCCTTCAAAAGCATTGAGCAGATTTTCTCAGTTTTTCAAAGTTCTGTGGCTGGCCGAGGACTATTTTTCCATGGTGTGTCTGTACTTTTACTTTGGAGGCTGGCTGTCTTCCCAGGTGCAGAGAGCTAACCCCTCCCCTGTTTTGCAGGTCCTCTTTCAGCTCTGGGTAGGGCAGAGTTCCGAATTCTTCAGGAGGCTGGTGCTGCTCCTCTCCCCAGCCAACGCATCCCCCAAGCCCTTGGTCTCCCCCGAACGGCTGCCTCACCACATCTTGTCTGATGTGACTCAAGGCCTACCTCACACACACGCTGCCTGCTTAGAGGAGCTTAAGCGAAGCTATGAGTTCTATCGGTACTTTGAAACTCAGCACCAGTCGGGTTTTGAACGGCCAGCCAGAACAAAGCAGAAGTCAAGGGAGCTGAACAGCCTTCAGACGGCGGTACGCAGCTTGCAGCTTCATCTCAAGGCACTGCTCAACGAGTAAGTTTCCACGTGAATTAAGAGAATATGCCCGTAGGAGGAGGCTTCAGACTTGAGTTCTTCGGATTGTCAGCTTGTATCCCAGCTTAAAAACAAAAAAGGCGGATACGTATAGTCATTGCAATCAGGCACATCTTCACATAAGATGGGGTCAAAGAGCCTTGGTTCAACGAGGAATCTTATATTTTTTTCCTGGTTATTCTTTCAGTATCTGGTGAAAATTCAAAGCTAAGCAGTGCATTAAGGTCTTGCCTTGCTTTCGTCGCTCCCTTGAAAAAATCTGAAAACATACTTACCATCTATTGATTTCGCAATATACCAAATGCTTTATAAGAAAGTTCAGCTCGTAGTAACTACCTAGTAAATATTTTTAAAGATTCGTCACTGTCTTGGTGAAATAGTTGACACTGTTCTACTTCTTTAATCTTACAGATAAGAATTACTATAATGAATGCAGATGAGCAATATATCTTGACATGGAGAAAAGGATCTTATTTGTAAAATTTTGGGGCATCTTTGAGGAGTTGGCTGAGTTAAATTCTTAAAACTTGAAGAAAATAACAGGATATTAAATTAAATACTTGAAGGAATGGTGAAGCCAAATATTTATTATTACTTATTTCTGTTCATCTCCTTATCACTTAGGGTAATAATTCTTGAGGATGAACTTGAAAAACTTGTTAGCACTAAGGAGACACCTGAGATGACAACAGAAGCCCATCAGGTTCTGGAACAAAAACTAAGGTTTATTCAGCCTCATATTCAGGCAAGCAACAGCTGCTGGGAAGAAGCCATTTCTCAGGTGGAAAAAATGAGTGGAAAAAACCCAAATAAAAAAGGTAAATGTAAGAGATTAATTTAGCAACTAATGAGATACACTTTAGAGATGGAGTGGTCAAATGGATCAAAGACAGCGTTCAGCCCATGTATTTTAGCTGAAGAAGGTATGACAACCGTACACTTTGGAAAACCATATACGTGTCAGGCTTTTTCATTGTGATGACCTTGAAGCTTTTTTCATTTTCAGCAGAAAATGTAAACCTATTAACTCTGTTAGACATGTGGAGTCAGATTGTTACATTTTCAGGTGTAGACCAATAGTGGCTTTTTGCCTTTGATTGATGAATCCCATGTGATGGGGTAGGATTTTGATGAATCATCCCCGAGATTTTCATTTATTTACTGCATAAAAATTACGTAGTTAATTGAAATGGCAATGGTGTCATGAAACTTCCTTGACAATGACATTTCCTGGAACATTTTAAATTGTAGAAGATGTATTGAGCCTATATTAGCCATTTACCTGCTCTCTCAGAGAGACTGAGCTAATATTCTGTGTGCTTAAAAGTCATACTGAGCAGCATATCCCAATGTTTTGCCTTATGTCCCTCCCCTTAGTGACCTGTACTGCCCGTGCTGTTCTCCTTGTGAATCACAACTAGCTTAAATAATGGAAGTAATAGAATTTAGGCTCTCCTGATATGGTGTTGAACCTATAATTTCTAACCTTTCTTTTTTCCAGGAGCTTTTTTTACTTACAGCAAAGTAAGTAAAGTAAGGCACAGCTCAGCATCTGAATAATGCTGGTAACAGAGACTGCATTAGGAAAATTATGACTTGGGATATCAGCAAGTTACCTACAGAAATCCAAATTTGTAGTGAGCTAAGCTCTTAATGATATATGGGTGGGATATACAGTAGATGGATAAACATTGCTGTGGGCCTAGGGGTGTGCAAGCTGACTGTGTTCATCCTTACATCAGAACTGGGAGCACTGGGAGGCCTAATGCAGGCTCCGCACAGGTCCAGACACGGTATAAGCAAATTGGCATGTACTTTGCCTGATGGTCTAGTCTTGCAACTTCCCTCTCAGTGCTGCCTAAACCAACCTAGTGAGGATATTAGATGTCATCTGATACATTTGCATGTGCTGGCCTGTTGTGTTTTGTTTGTGCCCTCCACAACCAGCAGTTCCACTGATCTTTTTTTTCCTCTTTCCTTAAATGTTCTTTCTAGTCTGCACGCCATAGTATTTTTAGTTATTTTAGTTTTATTTTTACTTTGTGTATAAATTTCACAGCAGGCACTTTTATTATAACTTGCTTCCCTTTTAAGTTTAGTGCAAAAATAACTTAGTGTGGGATCTAGAAGGGAGGGATTGCGTGGGAAAAAAAAAATCCTTTGCTTTCACTTTAGCCCAGTGACTTTCCTGGAAATGTGCTGGGGTTGAATTTCTATTTTGCAACAAGTTTACTGAATTACTTCACTTTTACTTTTAAAAAAAAGCTACTTTTAAAAAAGCTACTTTTAAATTATGTTGGTCATTGAAAACTATTTTTATCTGATATCTTTATTTTCCTGATATATTTCTAAGCAGTCCAGCTTCTGTGAGTTGACCTTTTCAAGCTGTGCATGAAATCAAGTATAATTCTTCTGCTGTCTTACTACAAATCTTAACAGCTGGTCTGTCAGTCATGATTATCTGAATTACATCATTAAATTACCTTTTTTTTTTTTTTTCCCCAATGCTTCCTAAAAGCTCTTTGGAAGAAGATACCTTCTTCCTGCTGAAACAATATAGTACATATTTCTCCTGTCTTTATGCACTGTTATCCAAAACCAAATCAATCTTTTGACAAGAGCTGTAGTGAGAACTCCATGGTAGTAAACATCGTGTCTAAGCAGATGCCCAGCACTTTTGCTGCCACAGATGTTTAGTTCAGCTAACTACTTCAACCAGTATAGCAGTGAGAATACTATTTTCAATGTCAGTTATGAGCACTGTTGAACAGGGAACTGTTTCTGATGGCTGAGCCCCAGTTTTGAGAGGAAATGTGTCATTACATAAAAGCTGTATATATTTGTTAAATATTTTTAGCAGTATCTCATAATTATGCTCAGTATTTAAACAAAATAAGTCTTTTGCTTCTTCATCTGTAAATATAGAATGTATCCAGTACTTAAATTTACTGTTTGCTTACGTTTTGCTCTTACCATGTTTATATACTGAGCAAAAATGTATCTTAGCTTGTCCTTCTTGGTTCCTACTGCTCTCAGCGTGGGAAGGTTTCCTTCCACGAGAAGTAGAAAGAAGCCAGCTCAGCAGTTGCAGCAGCAAAGGGCCTGAGTTACTCCGCAGAGGAAGAAACTGGGAACTCGTTCCATTCAGCATCAGAGCGCTGGTGTTGAACCAGGAGTTGAAAGTTTCCAACCACTAAAGAGCTGTTTTGAACTGTGGGCTATCCTAGCTGTGGCATCCTATGTAGCTGCCTAACACTTATTTTTAGAGCAGTTTTACATATCTTTAATTATTTTCTGTACAAACAGCCGAGTCTTCTTCAGCAAGCACTGCATGCTTCTTGCCCTAAATCATTCTGTGTCAAAGCAGGTTTCTTACAGCTCCATTAAATAGTTTGTTATGTCCAACTGTCAAAGCAAAGCCTTGAAGTCTAACTGATTGAACATTCCTACACTCCCATCAGCCTTTCCTGGCTGGTGATGCTAGTGTATATTATATTATATGGTTTCTTTAGGGAATGCCATTTGGCTGCTTTGTTTACAGGACTTGGTGTATTTCTAGAACCAGTGCCATTAGTCACTGATCCCGTCAGGCACAGAACAGAGCCTGACAGAAGCGGGGCTTTAGCACCTTGAGGGGAATTCATCTGGACGTAAATTCATTAGGCAATGATAGACTTACCTAGCATTGATCTGCGTGTAGATGTTTGCTAGTTTCAGCCATCTTCTCTTTATTCTTTCACCTTTTTTCACCCTGATAAAACTGATTTACCATTTAAGGCCTCAACAATTTAAGCATGTAGTAACCTGCTGCTAATATTACAGAATGGAATACCCTTTATGGCCAGTTACAGTGTTGTTTCAATGATCTTTGAAACAATATCCCTCAAACTGTTTAAATTCCATCCTTTTTCCTTTCAAACTGTCTCTGTCTCCGCAAATGTATGCAACTTTTTTAGAGCAAGGCTGTGGTACTCTGCTGCAAGCTCCTGGATCTTGCAGTCCTTTGATCCCTTGCAGCAGGAGTTTTAGTTAAGCACTGTGAATTCATGATCTTGAAGCATTTCCTTAGCAATGGGATCATCCCATATAGGTGGCAAACAGAGCAGTCTGTACATGTTAGTGCAGCTGGTTTACTCCTCTGATTTGGGAAGGCCATCTTTTAATTGGTAACTTCTATATACTCTTCCAAATTTGTCTGCATACCTTCAGGAGCACACTTCTATTGGTGCTGTCATTATTATTATTAAAATGTTTTTATTACAAGGCAGAGCTATGCAATGGACAAGGGGACTTGATATTTATAAAATAAATATCTCATGTCAATTTTCCACTTCAAATTTCACTACATCCTTCACCTTTCTTTTAAACTTTGCATTTAGATAGTTTTGGAATGTTAAATCTTTATACCAGCCCAGGCAACTAAGGCATTACATACTTTCCTTGTTTGCAAAAGCAGGTAACTGAGCACCACTAAAGTTGTCATTAATGTGAACTGCTTACTTTCAGAATACCATCCCTAAGTATTCAATGTATAGATTAGAAATTGAAAATGGGGATAGGTGGGACTTGACGAGGTCATCTAGCCCATTTCCCTTCTCAAGGGTAAATTAGTGTTTGTGAGTAAATGTTGTTCCTAAAATCCTATCTTTAGAGACATTTTACAGTATTTCCAGGCATCTCTTCCAGCACTTAACTCCATTACCAATAGAAGGTTATCACTGAATATAAATATCTTGTGCTGCAATTTAAAAGCGGTACTTCTGATCCACCCACAATGAAAATCCATTTTCTCTTTATAGTTCTTACGTTTTTGAAGACAGCTAATGTTTCTTTGTGTCTTCTCTACTTGACTCTGTATCCTTCAGCTCTACCCTGACGACTATACTTTATTTAGTCCTCTGATTATTTCCACTCTTTTCCTCTGTATTCCTTCTAGTTGATACACAGTACTGTTGTACAAAGGAGCCCCAGACTGGGCATTATGTTCCATCCACAACCTGATCAGTGCCAGAGTAGAAATGTAATTTTGTGTGTCTAACAGTCAGTGCTGTTGTTAATATGTACTAGTATGTAGTTTGGCTTTTTGCAGGGTGTAGTTGACTGCTAGGCTTCTCACATCTTCTTCTCAGCAGTGCTGCCCAGTCAGTTGTCATATATTTGCGCATTTGACTATTCCAAAGCACAAACATTTGCAGCCACCATCACCAAACTGCTGTATCTGAAATCCACTTCTTCCTGGGCTGTATCTCTGATTTTCTGGTATTACTTTTGATTCTAATTGTGCCCTTCAGTATCCTTGCAGATTATCCCAATGTCAGCAGATTTAATGAGCTGAAACAATTTTCTTTCACTCATTGGAAATATTAAAGAGTATTGGACTTCAGACAAATCCTCACTCAAAATATTGCTCCTGTCTGAAAATGGTAACTATACTCTGATTGTCCAAGACACTGTTCTGTGCACCTTATAGCAGCTTCTCCTGGCCTATGCATTTTGCTTATGAGTATGTTGTGACACTGTGTCCAAAGCCATACTGAAAACAAAATGCGGGATGTCTTTGTCTTCTTTCTATTCATAAGACCTGTTACTGCATTGGAAAATGAAATTGGAGTGATTTGACATCTTCTGTCCTCAACAAACCCACATTGGCTGTCACTTATCTCCTTGCTACCTTCCAAATAGCTTCCTGTAAATTTTGCTTGATTATTTCTTCCAGTATTTTCCAATGATTTGAAGCTGATTTGCCTATAATTTTACTGGTTTACTTCTCTTTTTAAACTTGGGCACCAAGTTTCTTTTCTGGTTTTACTGATTTTTCTTGCCACCTGCAGGTTTTCAGTCTATAAAAATTTTGAGATTTGTTAGTTGAAGTATTTCAAGATAAGTTTCGTCAGACCCAGCTTATATCAAAATAGCTAAGTTATTTAAGTGCTCTCTAACACAGTGTTTCAATGTATTCTGACCAACTTTCTCACCATTTTTTTCGTGTGTGCCAGTCCTACCTAATGAAAATGCCTGGACCCTGCCTGAGTGAGTCAAAGATTGAGTGTAGAATGATGGTTTTTTCTTTTCTTTTTTCCCCCTAAAGGCAAACTTGAAGTTTCCTGTGACAACCTACAGCGTACTGCAGTATCTTTAACACAGCCTGCCATATACATAGAAAACAAAGATCCAATCCCTGAAGAGCAGGTAAAAAGAAAATAGGACCATTTAAAATAATGATTTGGGCTTGTTTGCTGTATCCATTCCTTTTTCAGTTGCTTGTGCAGTGACCTTCTTGTCTTGCCAAGACAGATCAAGTAGGTAGCCAATGCTATTTCATAATTGGACTTATAGAAAAAAATGATGTATATTCCTTTTGCTGTTCCATGGGGAGGTACTCCCCATCCTGAAAAAATGAGTGCTAGCATTCACCACTTCTTATATATTTATAATTTAGAAATATATAATATAATATATATTATAAATATATATATTATATAGAAATGTGACAAACGGAGAGCAGCAACACAAGTCAGAATAATATAGGAAAAAAAAATATGGATTGCTAAAAAGCTGTATATAAATCAGAGTCCTACTTGCATATTCTTAGATGAACTGACACAGCTGTAAAAGGAACAAGCTCCAGAATAGACCAAGTTGTCTTCAGTTTGAGTAATCTCTGCATTTTTGGATACCTAAAATAGACTGTGACACTGAACAGTTTTGTGTTGTTTGGGGAACTTGTGTGTGATGGTTGGGCTGTCCTGAAGAGAGGGTGGCCTCTTACATCCCAGAACTGAGTGGCAGATGCATTCTGAAAGCCGACTGGAACACCCATGCTCTACTCTGTCCCTCCACTGCCTTCTCCCGAGCCTACCCCACGTGTATTCTCTCCGGACTTTTTTCCATATCAAAGAGCTAGGACTAATAACTTTACTGGCTGTCTTTATAATATAAAGGGACCTCTGTTTTGTCATGCTTGTAAGCCAATATAGTTAAAATTGGAGTAGGAGTTTGCTATTCTCAACATCCTCTTAATAAGGACTTACGTAAGTTAAATTAGCAAGATGCTTGACTGAGGAAGAATTGCTTATGGTGTAAAATCTTAAAAAAAAAAAAAAAAAAAAAAAAAAAAAGAAAGAAACCCGCATCAGCATTGCTTATTTCCACCTGTAATTATACGGGAAAGGATTCCCATTTTCAAGATGTATCACTTGATCATACTTGTGTATGAAAGTAAATCTCAGGTGGCTGCAGCAATGTTAACTTTCAATGAGTGGACGTGCTCCGCAATTATACAAATATGACTAAGAGCAGTGTCGGATCCACTGGCTCTGCTCAAACAGGGCTCCATCCTTTTAGTGTGGTTGGCTTGTGCTGAGATCACTTGGTTGTGCATCAGACTGTGGGGACAGGGTCTACACTGACAGTGAAGATCAACATTTTTTTTTCTTTCTTTCTTTAGGAATTGGAAGCATATGTTGATTATTCAGATACGGAGAATGAATACAAAAGGGAAGATTTTTACTGCTTTTCCCAGGAAGAAAGAGAGAGACAAGAACGAGAGAGACAGGAATCTAAGAGAGTGTTACAAGAATTGAAATCTGTACTGGGATTTAAAGCTTCAGAAATAGAAAGACAGAAATGGAAACAGCTGCTATTCAGCGACCATGGTAAGCATTGCTTCTGAAAATTAATTCCTTTCTAAGAAAGGGTAGGTGTCTGTTTGCCATCAACTTCTGACTAGGTTAGAATTCGGACAGTGCTTAGCTATAGTAGTGCCTTTGGTAGAGCTGTGGGGCCTTAGTTTGCCATTCCATCTCTTTGTATTACTTGTAGCAATCGTGTTACCATATATTGAGAAGAAATCAGAGAAATGGGAATTTGGCTCTAAACACAATACTGAGCTAAAATATTAAACACACAAAAATTTAAGACGGCATAAAGAGAACTGTGAGGCTATATACCACACAAACTGAACTGACTTTCTTTCATGGCTTTCCAGTAAATACGATTTTAATCAGGGTGCATAAATAAATTACTTTTCAGAATTTAAAGAAATCATCAGAAATTATCCCAGACTTACAAAAATATATAGGTTAAAGGGAAGAGCTAGGCTTTGAAATATTAAAGGCTCATAAAAGAGTAAGACTAGCTTATGTTTCCATGAGATGGTGAGCGTACAGAATATGTTTTCAAAAAAAAAGAAAAAAATTACTAAAAAGAAGAATTCATCCAAACTAGCCTTTGCTATCTATCTCTGAGGACTGCTGGGTAGCTCCATCCACTTGCACTTGAAGGCAGGAATATGACAGTTTTGCTTGCCTCAACAAAACAGTCTGTCTCTGTCCCAGCAATAAGACTGAATACAACTTCATTCTTTTCACTGCTTGAGCTGTTTGATGTACTTTCTTTAAAATTGGCAGTGGTTTTTCTTTTCCTTTTTTGCTTCTTTTTCCCATTTTCATTCCTTCCTCTTAAAAACAGGTTAGAAAAAGCCCTCTAAAAAATTCAGTTCTAAGTTACAAAAAACAACCCTCAAGTCTGGCAATGTATCCAAGGATTCTGCCTCTGCCAGTGTCTACCAAAAAAAAAGACAGTGGATTGTAACAGAACATACCTATTTATGACACTGTTTCTTTTGACATAAAACCCACAAAAACATCTGTTCTTTACAACTTGCTTCTTTTTGTCCATTTAGCTGCAACTATGTTAAAAGAAATCACTTGGCCATTGCTATTGAGTTCTCTCCTGATCGAGTTAAAAAACCCTAAGACATCAGATTGCATCAGAGTCTGCTCAAAAGTAGGATTTCTGTATTATCCTTCTGGTGTTAGATGCAACACCACACAGCTCTTCACATAAATCTCTTCAAGTCTTCCTTTCCTTTCTGTTGAAGGGAGAAGGAAGGGATCCTACCTCTGGATCAAGTCTTGACAGATCTAGTGATTTCTGCAGAAAGAGTTCTTGTCAGGAGCTCTTGCATGGGTTATTTCCTTATCTGGGTTAGTAGCTGATAGCTGTTCACATCAGTAAATCCTCAGGCCATTTGTGGCCGTAGCTGGAAAGAGTCAGCTGACTCCTGTAGTCTTCCGTAACTGTTCACCTGAAAGCCTTTGTGGCTCATGTTGGTTCCTTTCCTTTCCATGTATAGATATTATATTGTTTTAGGATTAGAGATTCAGTGGTGGAGAGGGAGGAAAGTCTGATTTCCTCCAGCTGCCTAGGGCTAATCATTGATTACTTCCATCCTGTACAAAACTGGAAAACATGACGGTGGTTCATGAAAGTAATTAATATTGTCTCCTTTTGGCTCAGACGCTGCATGCATCTAATCTTAAAGACTGATACGGCCAGCAGACATAACATCTTCTACTGGTTTTTAAGGAATTTCTTCATTACTTCTTCAAAAGAAACACAAGACAGTTAAATATGACATAATGGACCCTGGCATATTAGAGCTGCACACTTTAATTTATCCATGGGGACGAGTCATTCCTTAAAGAAACATTTTTGTGAGCTGTGCTTTCCACATTTGTGGCTTGCTTTATCTTGAAAATTTAAACCCAGAAAGGTTCGTATTTTTGTCTCTGTTGGCCCAAGCCTACGGATGGCTGTGACATTACACTTTTCCATAGCCTCTTAAATTTTGCTTTTACAGGACAATTATATTCCAGAAATCCTGTGTTTTCCTAACTTGTCGTTATTGTGAAAAAAGATCCTGGAATATTCAAAGGCTTTAATCTGTTAGTCAAAGCACCCAGCAAGCCGTTCTGATTTCTTAGGGTTTTTTGTTGGTTGAAGGAGGGGCTGGTGAGGGCTTCCACATAGAGAGGTCAGCTCCAAACAAGTTGATACGTCTAAAGAACACAGTATGAAGTCAACTGGAGACGACAGGTTGACTAGAAGAAAAGCATCATTTTATCAGAGCACCAGACCAAAGCAAACTTGACCAGGCCCAGCACCATGGTAATTCTGCTTACAGTCTGGGCAGAAGGTAATTTATGGGAGTGTAGGTGAGCTTATATTTTTAGTCCTTTGGCACCCTGTTGAGCCAATAAAATGGAAGTGCTTTTGAAGAGGCCTGTGAAGTTGTTAGTGGCTTTGTTTTAATTTGTCAAACATTGTAAAACAACTTTTTTCTGGTGCAAAATCACTCCTAGCCCTTCCCCTAACCTCTCCCCCCATTGAAAAGTTCATTCTGTCAGTGATTGTGTTGTACCCAGCTGTTTCCCCTTCTCCCACCCTGTCCATACAACACTTCTTACACAGCAATTTCTCTGTTTTGGAAAGCTACACTCTGAGAATTGATGAATTCCACCTTGCTTATTAACTAATCAACTCAGCAAATTGGCCAGCTACCAATCTGAAGTATCTATTCATTTTTCGAAAAAATTTTGGCTTTGGAAATATTCTCTGGAGGAAGTAGGCAAGAAGTTTCCTCCCATATGATAAGATTACCGTGCATATTCCTGCCTTTTCAAGCAAATGGGCAGAAATAAGCAGCAGCATGTTTTATACAAGATGGGGAAAGAACTACCCCGTTAACAATTGAGATGAGTCTGGTGCAGTGCTCCTTTGGTGTTATATAAGGTTTTAAAATAAACAATACAATACAAATTCGAAGTCACAGTCTTTCAGTGTGCTAATGACAATAATTATCAGTGTGACAACCAGAATGATGCGCCTGCCTTCAGCTAGCTAAAGTAAATATTACTGAAATAGGATGCAATGGAAAAATCCTAATACCGTAAATTTTGTTTCCCGTGAAAAGTTTGTATATTTCCCGGAGTTATTTTCATCTCTGCTTACAGGGGTAAAGGCAGAATGGAATTAGAAAGGGAAATGCCACTTGGGAATCTGCTGTTGCCGCTCTCATTTATGTTCGTGCTGCTACTCTAATGGAGCTACTGCAGTTTAGGGAATCTGTTACTTGGAAATGGACATTATATCGTTTTCTTAAAAAGAAAGACGTCTGTTCTTCAAGAAGTGATTGTACCGAGTTATACTAACCCTTAACACTGGGAGGAGAGACTTCCTGGCAAGCATCCCGTTGCTGGCAATGGGACTCGCTGCTGCTACTAACTTCAAGAGAGGCTAAATTAAACCACACTTTATTTGTGAGGACACCTTACCTGACTGTATGAATACATGTTGTATTTGTATGTCGTGATGTATGAGATCAGATATTGCCTATAAGGACTTTTTCATGTAACAGCTGTCTTTATTGGATTAGGTAAACTGTTCTTTAAAATGAAGACAGTTCAAATCTGTATACAGTGCAGTAGTTTTACTTGTTTTTAACATTGAATGCATTGCTTGTGTTTGATGTTGGTTTTAAACATCACCAATTTTGTGCTCTCTTTACATCACAGATTTTAAGCAGTAGTTGCAACAAGTAGCTATCACATTTCACTTCAGCTTTGTGATTAGAAAACACTTTTATTTTAAGTTTTGCTTGATTGTGTTTTTTATTTCTGTTGTTTTGGGTTTTTTTAAAGCCATTTTGACCCTTTACAGTCTTGCATCTTTTCAGACACAAATAAATTATTTCTATATAGCAGCTTGCTTTTAGTTATCTTTTTTTTTTTTTCCCCCTTTTTAAGCTGCAGTGAAACCCTTGTCTCCTGTAGAACCACTGAAGCTACTAAATAATTTGGAATCACATATGAATTCAGATACAGAAAAGCAGGACTGCAGCCAAAGTTGTGATAAATCAGAAGAAAAAGACTCTAATCCAAAAGTGAATGTTGCTGATAAAAGCAGGACAGAATATTTGTATGAAGATCCTGAGGTGGAGAAAAACAAAGACAGTACTACTGAAGAAGGTAATTCTACAGGGGCTGAAGAAAGAGTGTGTTACCAGCACGAAAGGGAAGTTGAAGAACTCAAGCCAAATGATATGGATGGAGTGGAGGTTTCACAGTCTCCCTCTAAGGATGTATTACATTCAAAAATCAAGCATAGGCTGGCCCAGCTCCACATATCAACAGATTTAAACTTCGCATCTGGTCTGGCTGCACAAGTTGCTGCCAGGTCTTTCTCTTTTACTACAATGCAAGAAGAGACTTTTGGAGATGAGGAGGAGGAGGAGGAGGAAGAGGAAGAGAAGACAGAGGAGCATGAAGACCTTGTGGAGGACCGTGAGAATGAAGGTAGAAGCTCTGAAAGTGAAGGAAAAGTATAAGTCTGAGCTGAACTTTGTTAAACCAACGGCAGGCAATTTGATGGAAAAAACTAAGGTGGGGGTTTGAAAATGAAAATACTGGATGGAAAAAAAGGAGACCTAAATATAACACATCTTGTTCCCTAAGTTTGATACACTAAATAGGACTTCTAAGTATATTGAAAATTTGCAGGTAAGAGAAGTTTAGGCTGCATCCAAGAAATAGTTGGCTGTTGCCTTTTTAAGATCCTAGTGGTGGGTTTTGGAATTTACCTTTGTAGTTTTTGTTTTATTTATTTATATTATAATGTATTGTGGCAGGGTTTTTTCTAAAAAGAAGGAAAAACAATGTCTTGAATTACAATAGACTCCATTTTTTTGCTCTCTAATTCTGTTATGGTATCAATGTTTGTTCTAACAAAAAAGCCAGGACATTTCTTTTGGAAGAACCTGAACTGTTCCCTGTGATCTTCCCCCACCACTTTCATTTCACTTCTTGTGTCTGCAGCGTGTTGGCTAAGCCACCGTAGGCATTTGTGATTCTGTGGCTAGTGATGTGGCTCCCAACTAAAATGTAGAATTTTAAATAAAAACTTGAAAGAGCTAGTATTTGATGTGTCCTGGGGTACGGGGTTGAAATAGAATAAAGTTAGTCATGCTTCATATTAAGGTTTAGTTAGAATTTTATGAAGGGTTAATAAATGATTCCTAGATGTTGTAATTCATGTTAGAGAAATGTGTAGTATATGTTAGGGAAGTTTATAAGCACATCAGTAGAAAGTACTATAGACAGCTAGAAGCTATCTGTTGGATTGATAATAGATGAGAAGTAAATACCTATTTATTAAAACAGCTATTAATTATTTGTTAACCTTTTGTAAATTGAACCTTAATATAATGTTTGATTTGATATAACGATTGATTGTACATCTTTGGTTATGTCCTAAACTAATTTTCTTAAAGCAAAGTTATCTGAGTGCTTATCTTAACAACATACAGTATTTTGTTTAAACGGCATACTTGCTTTTCCCTAATGTTCTTTAATTTTTCTGTAGATCACAACTATAGCCTGTGTGAGTAAGAATCGGTGAGAGAACAAGAACTGTGTATTTTCTAAGGTCTATCTTGTAACTTAGTCGACGCCAGAGTCTGGGTGTTTGGTATGAGGTTATCTGGGGGTTGTTTTTTACTCTGTGGTGGTGTTACAAGGAGCAGCAAACTGCTGCTCACCTCACAGAGGGGCTGGTTGAGGTTTTGCTGCCTTCTCTTCCTTTTGCTCTCTGGCACAAAACGGAGCAAAGGTCTCATGTCTCTGATGGCAAGAGAGCCGCCTCTCTGTATGGAATACTCTACTTGGACCTGGGTACATTTCCAGTCACAAAACATCTCACCAGTTACTGAGGGTATTTATTGCCTCTTGCTGATTCTGTAGAATAAAGGGTATGTTAGATGCAAGTGGTTCGGAGGAATATCTTTCCTAGGATGCTTTCATGACAAGTGGGAAGATAACAAAGGTCAGCAGGTTAGGGTGGAACTCTTGACCGTATGTCAGAAAACAAGTGCTTTCTTTCAACCTCCCTCTCTTTTTACTACTGATTTTTTATTAATGCTGCTAAATGTGTGGATTTTTTCCACAGACTGTGAAGAGGTAAATATCAATTGATAGAGAAGGGAGTATGTGACTTACACTGTTCTCTCATGATATAATAAATGCCTGTCTTCTCCCTCACACACAGATTTTGGGAAGAGAATGTTTTGCCATCGTTCATTAACCAGTAACACTGTGTTCTGTGCCCTTAATTTTGTGTAAGTGACTGGAAGTTGAATGGATGGTGTCTTGGGGAACTCGTTAAAAAAAAAAAAGATGCTTCTCACAGTGTATTCAGAAGCTAAGTCTCCTCTTAGTGGTAGAGTATATTCTTCTGTGACCTGTAAAGGTTAGGCTAAGATGATGAAACACTATTTTATTTTCTCTGTGGTAAGCAATTTTTTTTATCTAGAACAATTGCTTTGGATAAATTGTGTTTGAAGCATTGTCCATGCTTCTAAAGAAGTCTTCCTCATCCTTGACTTGAGATCCTTGCGTTCACAAAGTGCCCAGATATTTTTTGTTCCTAGCTAATTGTTCTGACTGCCTAAATGTATGTTCCATAAATACTTTTCCATTAGCTCATCCACCAGCACCTCATGATCTGATGTTGTGTATCCCAGAAATGATACTTCTGAACTTTTCCCATGGGATCCAAATCTTAGTTTATGAATGTGTATGGCTATGATACCAATCTGGAAAAATCATCATATTTAGGATATGAATTATCACTGTCCTCACGGTTTTGGGTGAAGTCAGTAGTAGCCTGAGTGCTTTGCAGTGCTACTAAAATAGGTTTGAGATTTCACATTTATAGAAGTTGCTAGCTCTTTATTCCTTTGCCGCAGTCCTTAGTAAAAGACCTGGAGAATCTACTTTGGCAGCTGACTTGGGACCTAGTTTTATATTAGGCTGGTCTTGGTGGTGAAACCAAGAAACTTAAGAAACTCCACTCGTCAGTAGTTGTTCATTTTCACCCATCAGTTGGGTCAACACAGGTTTTTGTGGCCATGTTATAAAGCAGCTCATGAGCCCACTTGGGTGAAAAATCCACCCTTTTTAGGGCTTACTTCTTACCGTTCTTACTGCAGTGATGCAGTTTACAGCATTTACCTCCACACAGCAGTATCAGCACACACTGTGTTGCTGGCGTGAGACTCGGGATTGCTCACATTTACATTATTGGCAAAAACGGTGTAGTGTGAAATTACAGCCTTGACATTAGACATGGGTATGATCAAAGGATGACTTTTTGGAGCAGATTCTGATCCTGCTTTGAACAAATAGATTTTCTACAAGCAATTTAACTGATTTTCATGGTCTTACTTAATGCAGTCTTAGAAGCTGCACGCATGAACACCTGGGCTCACTTGCTTTCTCTGCCTCTCATCACATCTATATATAACAGCCATCAGGTCATTTATTTTGATTTATTTAATGTTCTCCCTCCAGAAAAATATGGCTAACATTGTACAGCACACAAAGCATGGCTTCTCTTGACTTGATAACCAGGTCCCATCTACATGCAAATAGTCTGTTATAATCCAGATTTCCTCATAATTATGTCCTTTGAAAGTACTGTGCATATATGCTGTAAATCTGCTGACAGGTTTCTTGGCAATCATAATTTATTGTTGCATTTAAAATAATATATATGAACACACTGAAGTGTGCATTAGCGCTAAAGCATTGTGTTAATATATTGAGCATGTCGAGGTCTGAGAACTGTCCTGTGTTCTTTGGCTCATTACCCTAGATAGGGATTTTTGTGAAAACAGAACATTTACTTCTTAGAGCTTTGTAACTTTTGGAAACATGTTAATCAGGAAATCCACTCTAAATAACGGGTTATGCCAAAGGATATCAACAGCCAAAATTCTTTGCGGAGAGCAGAGCTAACAATAAATACATTTTCCCCATTCATTTTCAATTAGCAGCTCTGTGAAGATGTAAAGAAGCAAGTAATTATATAGGGTTAAATAATTTCTTTTCCTCCTGACCTACCCAGAAGGCTCTCCAAAGGCAGTATTTGCTTCTTAGGTCAGATTGCGATCTAACACTGCATGTTTTATGTCACTTAACTTTACAGCTAAAGATCTAGGTAAAGACTTAAATGTGGACAAAGATCTATGATAAAAAGATTACTTGTCTCCTCTTCCTTAAAGTGTATGTCTTCATGACAGAAATGAAAGAGTGGTGTAATGGAAGCAAATTTTGAGAACTACAGATAATCAAGAAACTTTCAAATGGAGTCAAATGTGCCTGTGTCAGCTATAAGCAAGATTCACAAATATGAAGGCTTCTGCTATCGGTTGCAGTAATGAGACAGTTTTACTCCTGACAGAGCATTACTAGACATCACTGGATCTTGCACTTAGTTAGCTAAATACACGATGAAATCTGGTAGAGCAGCCAGTTTTACTGAGGTTTCAGACTTTGTCCTGAGCACACCTTTCTCTGTGTGACCCAGCTGTTTGTGTACAGGACTGGAAATTTTATGTGTATCTGAAGTGTAGAATTTCCAACTGTCTTATTAACTTCTTTGCTAGTAAAAAAACATCTAAATAGTGGAATGTGTAGAGTTGTTGGCCCACGCTGAGCTTTATAATTTTGTAGTCTATCCCTTTTTTCATTTTTTTGCCTTTTTTTTTAACAGAAGCAAAGGGTCAAGTATAGTAAACTGCCCTTGTTCTTTAAAGTATTTAGTGAAGGGCTGCTGTTGTTCTGCAAGCGGCTTGTTCCCAGGGCTAATTACTCTTTAGAATTAACAGGTTTTCACGCTGTCTGAGTGGGAGAAAGGCACTTGGTCAGTGTAAAAGGTCAGGCTACTCTGGGATCTTGTCCGTGACAGGGCGTAATAGCAGATGCTGAGGGGAGGGTATGAGAAAAGGGAGATGTAGTGATGTTTCCTCAGGCTACTCCCCAACAATTTGTGGCTCAAGGACTTCTTGAGCCAGTGGTGGTGGCCGTCAGTTTAACAGGTCCCGATGGAGTTCTCCTCCATAAATTTGTTCAATCTCATGTTTGGTCAATTATTACTAGTCCCAGTGCCAGTATGCACTCATCTTTATTGCAGTATTTTACAAACTAGAAGATTTCTCAATGATGTTTTTAATTTTCTTTTTTTTTAAACTGAGCAAACCCACTTCTCTCAGTCCTTCCACAGAGGTCATGTTTTCCACCTTTTGGTAGAAATCTGTCCAGTTTTTGAAGTGTAGTGACCCAAGTGTGGTACAGTACTCCAGACGGAACCTTAGCAGTGCTGAGTATGGAGTAATAATCACCTCCGATAAAACACTGAACCATTCAAATATATTTGACTCCATATAGGAAAAAAATCTTTTCAGATCTTTTACCCCTAGCTATTAGGATGACAAATGAAAATATTTGGTTTAATGGAGGAGAAATATTTATTCACTGTCAGCAGGATTTGGCTGGATGATGTTTTTCTTTGCTAACAAAACAAAAAGTTGTTAAATCTTCCAACAGCTGCCACCTGGTCTAACACAAACTAAAGAAGCCAAACAACACTTGTTTAAACTTCAGCTTGACTTTTCAGAGCTGTTCCGATCTCTGATGAATAAACATGTATCACAAAGTATATTATCACACAAGAATATGGATATATGAGTATCAGGGATCAAACTGAAGGCTTCTGTGGCTAATTTTTAAAATGCTTGGAGGTGTGCTTTGTTCATATTCTCATGATATTTAATTTCCTCCTGCATATGTTTTTATTTTACCACCTTGAATTTTAAATGCCAAAAAATACACTTTGATTTATTTTACTTGGAAATTTGTGCAGTTATCAGGTAAGTGGTAATGGTACTGTAACTGTGATAATAAGACATGGTCATAAGCAGGGGTAAAATCTACCTACCGTGAACTTTGCTTTGTAGACGGACACAGCAATATAATTTGAGGTACAGATCAGTATGTAACTCTTCATGATATTCTGCCTCACCTTTCACACTGCCATCTCATTTGTTATTTGCGGATTTGTCAGAATAAAATTTGATCCAACAACTTGAATGCTCTGTTAGCCCATTTTACCCTTTCTGAGTTGAAGACAGGATTCTGAAGAAGTGACTATAATTTAGTAGATGAGGAAAAAGGGTTTGTTTCTCTGTTACAAAATGGCTTATTTTAAAAGGGTTGAATAGGACCAAAAATTGAATACTTTCACATAATCAGTATATTTTTGACCTTCATACCTGCTCAGCTTTAAATCTTAAATCCTCACGGACAGTTTGCTTTAGGGGATGCAGTTCTACAGCAGCTTAAACCAATCCAGGTCCAGGCTGCCGTCTGACACGGCCCTGCAATCTCAGTCCCTCCTTTAGGCTGGCTTTTGTAACCACACAGTGATTTAGGATGCGGATCTGGCTGAAAATGCACCACTGCTTTAACTTTCACCTGGCTCCCTGAACTAATTCATCGGGTGGTTGAAAGAGCACTAGTAGCATCTCAGGGGCGCAGGAGGGAATACATGCCTGGGTGATGCGGAGGAATGCCATAGCCCAAATTTAAATCACTTTGAATTAATGTTTACATGCTGTGAGTTGACATCATTAGTGTCTGTACTGAAGTGAGATAAACGCAACTCTGTATGTCGCTTCCTTCATCTCCATATTTTCTGTTGATTGAGGATGATGCCACTCGGTATTTTCCTCACTCATTTTGACTCCTCCATTATTTTTTTTTTTGTTCTTCAGGCCTAGGCTGCCCCAAACCTGCTTTGTCTTACTCCATAGAGCCTGTAAGAGCTGTTTAGTACTGCCAGTAAAACTGAAATTATCATGCGTGTGTTTTTCTTTTGACCTTTCTGGTCCCTGTGACACCCACAGTCCCCTCCCTTTACCACCACTCTTAAGAGTTTCAGATTTTAAAATAATACATAAATTATTTTTGTGTGTATTTGTAGCACAGCTTGACTCTTCTATATCTTCAGCAGCTGAATGACTAGATCTAGAAATGTATACTGACTGTCCCAGTTGACTTGAGGACTGAAACAGAAGGTGGACACCATAACGGGGAGTACTACAATCAAAACAGAAATACCAATGTACAGTAGCCCAAATTTATACCGCCCTTTTGGTGTATATTGGCTTTTATAAGTAATTCCATCTTACTGAAATACACCAGTTGTGTTTTAGAAATAACTGCAATTCTAGTACAATGTCCCAAAATAAGTGTCATTAGTTGGCTTGATTTGTGCTCGAATCTTAATATTTAAAGACTGCTTCCTGACCTGCTCCAGCTGTATGGATGAGAAAATAATCTCAAATTTCCAAATAGAGAGTGACCAATGCTTTCCGTTACTTTGTGCTATTAAAGAGGTCCATTCCTAAATAAACAAAAAGAGAAAAGTTAGTGCTTAATATCTTCAGTAGTCATTACTAACACAGAATCATGCATTTGATCTCAATAGAAGCACCATAAATGAGGGCTGTTTATGATGTTTTATATCTGTGTTTCTAAAATAATAATAAAAGGCTTTAAATGTATTACGGGATAAAAGCCAGAATTCTATGAATTGTCCTCCAGATCTTTCATCCAAAGCCACAGCTGGCCAAATTTAAACAAGTTCAAGCTGTCTATTCCTGAACTGCTCAGTATGGCATTGTACTCAAGGTTTTTAATGTCCTTGCGTGAGTGTTCACAGATAGCCTGCGTGCACCTGTATGCTCGAGGTCTGCAGAGCTTGCAGAGATCATGGAGCAGTGCTGTGCAGGAGCGGGATGCCTCAGAAAGATTTTGGGTTTATTGTCTCTGTCTTCCTCTACTGCAGCATCCACGCCATATGCAGTCCCACTCATAAACTTCTTTCCTTCTCAGCTTTCTTCTTCATAGACCATACAAACCAATTGTGGAGGGGGGGGTGTTTTTTGTTTGTTTCTCGCCTGGGTTACTATCCTATAATGCACCAGGTAACATATTTCCAATAGAAGCTTAAACATTAATGCAAAATACAGGGCCTGGGCACACAGGGGCTGGAGAAGCTCTTCCAGTTTGACCACTTCTGGGAAGGGTTCTACTGAGATGACTGACTATGAGGGTGCTGAGCTAGGCTTCATGACTCTGCAGGTATCTTCCAAAGCTCCAGTTTTTGCTAGGTCTGTTCTTTCCTCCAGTGGTATCTCTCTTCCTTCTTAGCAGTCTTCAGTCAGCAGCAGCTGCTGCTTCTCAGCAGCTCCTCTTCTGCCAACTCTTTAAGAACTTGGCCACTTCTCCCCTTCGTTGCTGAACCTATTGTCTAAATTTTATGAAACAGCAGGTTAGATGGAACCCCCACTGAGGTGCTGCTCCTCATTCCGTCAAAAACTCACAAACAAAAGGATTCTTAGGGCTGGTGACTTGTCTGTCCTGACTTTCCTTTAGGGAGCTTTGACCTCCATTTCAGCCTGGCCCCTCCTATTCCTTCCTGGATTCCAGAGTGTTCACTTCCAGAGGACTCCCTCCTTAACGGCCGTAAGATGGTAATGTCTCCCCAGCAAGACTCATCCTTGAACACACATTTCTCATTACATGAGCTTTCCTTGTTCTTTCCAACAGGAGCATGGCACAGTTATGGCTGAGTCTGTGTTCCCCTAAATAACCTTGTGTCTTCCTGCAGTAGGGGCCGAAAACACGCTCTCCAGCTGCTGTGCCAATGTGCTTTGGCTCCACAGCTGCCCAGCCTTGAGCTCTGGAAGCTCTGGGATCTAGCAGTTGTGCTTAAACCTTCCTCACTGTCAAAGAGCATGTGTTTTCAGAACACAAATACTACTAAATCTCCCCTGAATTGAACCATTTTGCTTTTGTTGAGCAGCATTAATTTGAGGGGTTCGTGTGAGTTTTGTATATATATACACACATATACACACACACTCTTCATATTTTACATGTATATTGCCAGGTATCACATTGAAAGGCTTGTCTAGTAAAAAGGTATTCTTATATCAAACTTCCCAGTTACTTACTCAGAAGGTAAACAAAAACCTAATTCTTACGATCTAATGGCAAAAGAGCTGGATTCTGTTCCACCAAGCAGGCTATGTGGAGGTATTTAAAATGCACACTGATTTTACACCCTTAATTAGAAAAGCTGTTTAACCTTGTTTTCTCTTATCGAGGCTTTGCACCTGAGCTGCTGTGGGTGCCTGTGTGCCCGATCTGCCCTGTCGTAAACATGTAAACAGATACATGTTCCTCAGCATTTCCTGCCTGCTCAGTCTTAGCGTTTCCCAAAACAAGCCCTAATGGCACCGCAGATTGCCAAGGAAACCACAGGGAAGGGAAAGAGAAGAACCTTGATAAGCTGCTGTTTAATTGGTTAATAAATGCGGGCTAAAATACAAGAGGAAACGTTTAAAAGAACAAACTGCAGCAGGAGACTTCTGGCAGGGCTACAGAGGGAAATCACATGTGATACACTCTGAAGTCTGCAGACACTGGGAAGGATCCACAATTTCTCTTCAGTGTGGAGACAGGAAACATTCACCAGACTGGTAGTCTTCAGCAGCTCTTTAAAAACCTCTATTTTATCTACATTTTGTTTCCACAGAATACTGTGCTGGTATATCAAGCTGCATGTAAATCAATCTCCACATCTTTTCCTTTAAGCTCCGTATGATTTCAGTCTCTTTCCTTTGACTGCACTGAAAAGGTCAGCAAGTCTTTAAATCAGATGTGAAGCCTGGTGACTATCCCTTTTAAGGCTCCAAGAACTAAAGTTCTGGCTTGGATGTAGGCAGCAGCAGGAAGACGTTCCTGGGTTCTGCCCTTTCTTTGTGATAGGGTTTCTTGCCTGTGATATTTTCCCAAACCATTTTATTTCTCTTCTTCTTACTTTCCCACTCTACCTTCTTCCTCTTTCCCATGGATATGAATCAGGACCTAAAGTCTTTTTTACATGTTTGATGATGTGCATCACCAGCATCATGTTTAAGCCATTTTTTTAAAATTTTTGGCTGGGTTTCCCCAGTTTCAGAAGTAGTTTTCTCAACTGTAATGCTAATTGCTTTCAAAGTCTTTTTGGTTGCTATCGTTTCTTCAGCATCTGTAGTAAAATTCTGCCTCACTACTGCATGTATTGCTTTTTCTCCTTATCCTGTGTCCCTGACAGCTGCCTACGTGGCGTGGATGTGGCTTATCCATCCTTCAATTAGGAATAATTAAATGGAATAGGGAATGCTTTTACAGGGATGCATAAATGCTGCATCAGCACTTTGTTTGATCTTTTATACAGAAGTTTATTTATAATATCTCTTTCATCCTGAAGATTAAATTCATTTTAAGCAATCCTGGCAATAGTTTGTTTCTGCAGTATATTTCGCTGGCTCATTAGTACAAGCACTTTAGTAATGAACACTGGTTACTCTTGTCTAAATAAGTGATGACTGAAGCAAGAATGGTTTTTTGTGTCTTATGCTTCCACTTGCACCTTCCCATCACCTTTCAGAGAACTGTATGCTGTGCAGCCATGTGGCAACTATTACCAAAATCCCTTTTATTGTCACATAAATGGCCGGGTAGGTGGGGCTTTAGGAAGAGAATAACATGTCGGTTGTGGAGATTGGTCACAGGTAGATCTTTAACCTAGGAACTGGGCTTAGGCGCTCTGCAGGAGGTGTCTTCTGCTTGTCTAGCTGTATGACTCCTAAGAAACAGACTTTCCCTGCACGCTTCGAAAGTGCCAAAATAGTGGCAACAGTACAGACCGGCTCCTTATATCTGAAGTGTTGTGGCTCCCTCATAATGCTTAACCTTTATTACCAGAGCAAAGGCTGTGTTGTGCTGATGTTAGGAGCTGTGGCTGATGCACACCTCTCCCCCTGTATTGGTTTTAAGGTTAACAGCTGCTGACTGCTCTTCTTACTTAGATATGACCCACTCTCACCTAATTCATATCCCCAGGAAGGAAAGCTTAGAGATGACTGTGGAAGAAAGAAAATAATTTGATTTTGAAAGGCAAGAGGAAGCTTGGTGAGGCAGGAGTATTTATTCTTATGTATTGAATCTTGCTGCCTAATCAGTGCATAATTTGTTGTTCAGTACATAAGGTCTTGCTTATTCTTTGCTATTTCCAGGTTGGTTTGTTTGTTTGTTTTCATATGGAATACTGAACAGATCCAATTGCTACTGTTAGAAGGAGAAGCCTGTCTACCAAGAGGGGTCCGTAATGTTTTCCTTTACTTGGAGATTTTTTGAATGCTAAATTCCCTGTGTGTATTCTTCATAATGTACCATATGCAAATATTCTTCAGGAATTGATACTACCACTTCAGACAGTCAATATTTTCTATGTAAGAACTGTACATTTCCTATACTGCCAAGAATGTATATATATCTACGAAGACTTAAGATTGTATCTTTTTGAGCAAGCCTCTTTCTTCAACCATCTGAAACTTTCTTCCTGTTTCTCAAGTTCTCTGCTAATTTATTAGACACTTGTGTTACATTGTGTACTTTTTGTATCAGCTGTATCGCTGTATTTCTCCTTTCTCTCATTAAAACCTGTTCTTCTCATCCTTCTACTGTGCTGCTTCCTATTGGAAATACTAACACCGTATCAGGTAACCTGGTCTAGTGTAGCAGGTCTGGCTGAGGTGGAGCCAGACCAGTCCTAAACAGCCAGTCATTCAGACTTTTATTATGTTGTTCCACTGATCCCAACATGTAATCAGTTTTACTGCTACTACTGGTCTAGTGTATTAAGCTTCTCTAGAGTTATTTTGCAGCATAGTCCATACTTTTATAAGGTAGTGAAGAAGCAGCCTAGAATAGGATACCCATGATACAAGATGGACAAGATACGCAAAAAGATGTACTGAGATATAAAGTCCATAATTCTTATGGATTCTCATGTTCCTGGTGACATATGCTAAGAAACCTGTGGTCTTCCTTAGTGAAGCAAGTTTTGAGGAGAGATTTGGAAGAGGGCACTCTATTTCTAGAAATGTGGCTTTCAACTTAAGCCAGTCAGTTCTCTATGCTATCTCCATGCTTAACTCGTCTTCCAGGTAGATGAAGAGGAAAAGAAATGAAAGAAACAGCCGATTTACAAACAAGAAAATGCTGTCTCCCAGGATAGTACTCCATAAACAGATAGAGAAAGAATAGTGCTTCTTTTATCCTCCCAGTGAAAAGCAAGATTTCCAGTGTTTTGCTGATGCTAACCCCCATTTAGCAGTGCAGGATCTCTCTTGACCTACAGCCATACTCTCAATATTATCTGCATGGTATGCAGGAGGAAAGAGTTCAGAGTACTTCAGTACCCAAGGTACTGAAATAAAGTGAGAAGAACATGCACATGCACCTATGTGTTAAGTGTTTGGCAATTTTTGAGATTGGGAGATCAGCTGGCAAGAGGGAAAATACCAGGAGCATCCACTTTTGGGGAACCTACTCTTTTATCTGTAATCAGACACTTACTGAAGGATGAAATTAATCACATCTTTAGCACCACCTATATAATTACAGTAGTGTATATGGAAATAGCTATGCCACCCAGGCTTGGTTTTCTCTCAGACTCTTCATCACCCTCTCCTTCCATAAGACTGGTTTTGTGGCCCCAGTTGTACCTGCTCATGTGCTCACAGCCTGTGCATGAAAGAACCTTGTGTAATGTCCCGGTGGTAGCATGTAAGGGTTTGTTGTCATGGTGCTGTGGTAGCAAGGAGCAGAACACACACATGTAGAATAACCACACTGGCTCTGGCCATGTGTGACATCAGTTAGATTTAGGTTAGGCAGATGCCCATCTGTGCATCCGCATACATTTCCTTCTAAAGCTGCATTTAGGGATGATGCCACAGTGGGAAATATTTAGAGAAATTCTAGCATAGAGAAGAACCATCACAGGGAATTCCACAGGCCAGTGCAGCCTTTCCAGTCGCTCAGAGAAGCATTTGCAAAAACACTCAGCCTAAAGCTAATCCGTCCTGACTGCAATCAAGAAAGCTTGCCGCTGACTTGGAGGGAAAGCACGGTGTGTGTAGTAATTAATGCATTTGGAAACACTACTGTTAATTACCTGTCATATTTAATCCCTGACTTATCTACCACTCCAGTAATTGTTTTGTGTACACGTGAAGTGAAAAGCTTCCTTCAGAGAAGAATGGACTACAGATATAATATGGGCTGGTTTCAGCTCTTGTTCAATATAAGTGACATACGTTTTTTTGCTAGGCTAAGAAGAAATACAAGAAAGCAACAGACTTTCCGTGACCTCTCAAAGCTAGCTAAGAGCAGCTCAGCAAAAGACCGCACGCTTCATTTTGGGCTATCTCCTGTGTTGTTCTTTTCTGTCACTGCTGTCATCTGCTTCTCAGCTATTAACAGTAGTTTAATAGATCATCGTCGTCGTCACACCCTGCAAGATGTATTGGTTAAATCAGTAGTAGAATGCAGCGGCCTTTGCATTCATAGCAGGCATTCAGAAGTTCAGGTTTGATTACTGGTTTGCAGCACCACTAAATTACAAATAATGATACGGTTCCCAAGAGCTATGTAATAAATACATTGCCAGAGTTGCAATTATTTCCCCTTTCTGCCTGTCTTTGTTTCTGCTCTGGAAACTTCTACATGAGAGCTAACTGTTGCAGCATGTGCTTTAGCTCCTGGGACTTCTCCCTCCATGAGCTGCATCCTCAGCGTGCAGCTGTGAAGTATTTGACCATCTGCTGCTGTTTCTCCAGGTTATGCTTCTAAAGCTTCCCTGCAGCTATTTATTAATTAAATGAAGAAGCTAGTTGCTAGAAGACACGTGACTAAAGTAACTGGTCCTTTATTTGCAATTAAATTTTTATGGATAGTGCCAAAATGTAAATATAACAGCCCATAAAACAAGTCTTAGTCAGACACACACAAAAGAAATGGATGTGCCCAGGACCTTCACCTCTGTTTTCTTATTTCCTTATTGCCGGTAACTGGCAGGATTGGCTCAAAACGATTCTGTTGCTCAGCAGCTACACAGTCCTAACTGCTGAATGGGACAAGAAGGAATATACAGGATGGAGAACTTGTAAGCACACCAAAAAGTGCAAATGCTTTGATATTGAGACTGCTGTACTTGCTGCTTGGAGTCACAGTGCTTTATACTTAAGGAACAGAACAAAGAAGCCAAAGGTCTCAGAATGAAGTGATTAAAAACCTTGATGACAGAAAGTAAAATACCTGAACTTGAAATCACTTGGAAGACAATAACCCATGTGATAATCGCTCCTTGTATTAGCTATTTGTTTTTGAAGGTCTTTAGTTGACTTGCCATACCCATTGAAAATGTAGTTGGCAAAGAGTAGCTTTCCTTGAATGTACAACTGCCAAAGAAGAGAACAAAAAATAAAATGCAGAATTGGCAAGAGCAACCTCTTATTCTAATTGAAGATGATAGGTTGAGAAACAAAGAAGGTTGTTAGGTAGCCTGACTGAAAACCTTACTACAGCTTACAGCTTTCACCTTTCATGACTTTGTTATATGAAATATTTTATTTCATTTAAGAAATTAAAAAATAAAACTCATATTTTTCTAGTCCCTCCAAGATTTCAAGACACAGCATACTGGAGTGTATGAAACAACGTTTTGCATGCTGCTTCACGGACTACCAAAACCCACCACCATCCATCAAGGTAATATTTCAGTTTAGGGATGGCTTCAAATATGGCATATTTGAAGATGAACACAAATATGGTAGGCATAGGATAAAACAGGTATTTCTTTAGGCTTTCTTTCTTTTGCATATGTTAACCAAATGTTTTTCTTCGATTGGTTTGGTTTGGTTTTTACTAAGGAGTAGAAGTAGGGTATCCTACATCTAAACTTTTATAAGTAGCAATTAACTTTCCTGTTTAAATACTGAATCTCATTGGAAATGCTTTTGTAGAGAAGAAAGGTGACCAAGTGATTTGACAGTGATTGTAAACCACATGAATTAGCTACCCCTGATGTTCAAAGACATAAGGGTTCAAAATGTGGGAAAAATCTGAAATGTTAGCAATTTTCATTCCCTGGAAAAGTAAATCAGGAGACTAAAGCTAATTCAGAGCTGTTCAGAAAGATACAGAAACATTTTCCAACTCCTATTTCCACAGTTTCGAACTTGCTTTTGATTCTGAAGTACATTTCATGATGTCTCAATCATTTGCATGTTTCCTGAAGCTGGCATTTGTATATGACTATCTTATCATGACATCCTCAACAAAACAGATGAGTAAAAAACCAAATTCTGTTTTGTGCTAGAACTTAGAATTCTTAAATAAGTCAGATAAATGACACATGTTGTAGTAAGATCTCATCAACTGAAAGGAGGCGGCCTTCTGGATTTTTAGAGTATTTCTCTTGGTTTTGGATCCGTTTGTTGGGTTTGGACCTTTTTGGTTTTTCTGTCCCCAGACTCAGGATTACCAAAGTAAGTTCAAGAAAAGATAAATACTTTTTCAACATGTTGCAAAGACTGTTCCACACAGATAGAACATATGGAAGATCTCAGAATGGGGGCTTGAAGAAAAGCCTGATGAAATATTAGATATAAAAAGAATGAAGGTGAGAGCACCAGCCTTTTCTCAGTCAGTAAATAAAGAGTGATGTAGTTGGTCCAAATTCTCGCTGACATGAAGGCCTGTGTCATTTCTGGCAGTGTAGAGGAACCTTTGTTTAAGTGAAAATTGGCTTAATTGAATTTAAAACTACAAGACTTATTTAAGCTGATATACTGTCCAAAGCTGCTTATGTTGTGGGGTGTTCCTGGTGCTACACAACTGGAAACATTTGGCTTATTTTGTGGAAGCTCTCAGCATGCAGGACTCCAAGTTAAGACTCTGCGAATACTTCAGGGTAATGCATATCCAAGTAACAATGGATGTATTCACTAGAAGGGAATCCAGAAGAGCACTGAATTGTCTTCATCTTATGCTCACGCCAATAAGTACTCATCTGTAATGCAACCAGTAATGGACATGATGTAGAACACTCTTTTGCTTGTGGGTAATGGAGAGGGAAAAAACCATTTTATTATCATGCCTTGAGCAGTGGCAGCATCATAGCAAAGGGAATCCTGTAAGCTCTCCTTGGGGTACAGTTTTGAGTGTTATGTCAGCAGGGGCAAATCACAGAATCACAGAATGATATAGGTTTGGAAGGGCCCTCTGGAGGTCATCTAGTCCAACGCCCCCTGCCAAAGTAGGTCCACCTAGAGCAGGTTGCACAGGAACATTTGGCCTCAGCTGCTGATTCTCTGGCTGTATGTACCGCTTTATGTCTGTGTGGTTTCCCCTTGAGGCAACCTCTTGCACTCATTTGTTCTGACTTTCCTGACTCTCTCTTGATTTTCCTATTCTCTTTTCAGTTTCTTCCTTATACTTTATTTGTACCTATGTTTCTTTCTCTACTTCTTACTTTTTTCATAATCAATGCCTCATCTTGTTTCCCATAACCAGTCTCACCTCCCCTTCCATATCATATTTCTCATTACACAGATCCTTCTGAACTGACGTACAGTTCCTCATACTTCTCCTCTGTTACCCCTGTTATTGCTCTCCCTCAATTTTGCATGTTCTTTCCTTGCCTATGGTGGGAGCACAGAGAACAAAAGAAGAAGCCTCCAGCCACCTCCATCCCAGCTTACTGCCCCTGCTCCATAGGCCAAGGATTGGTGCTTTGCTTTGGTCACCACTCCCTGGTCTGTTCTAGCCTTTGGGTTCCCCATACAGATAATCTGAATTAGTTTCCTCTCGTTGCTGCAAGCCCTTACGTGTTGTGTTGTCCAAATTTAAGTGCCTTTCACTGCCTTGTTGATGAGGAAGCAACACACAATGCTCCTCTCGTGTGGGCTCTGTTTAACCACTGGCATTGTCCTACCACCAAAATGTGGTGGGGTGCATACCAGTTCTGTTACTTCATTTAGAGCCCTGACTCCGTTTCACTGGGGCTAATGATTAAAACCGTAACAAGCAGATAGGGAAGGGACCTTTTGCCACTGCAGGGTTGCCTACGGAATGCTCTGAAAAGAACGCAGCTGTTCTCCAATACACATTCTGTAATTCTACAAAATGAAGAGGTTGATAGAAGGGGTAGATAAATCTATTCCAAAGATGTTCTGACGCATTAATACACAACACATCGGAACCTTCCTAAGTGAATATAAACAAGGAGGCTGCCTCTGGCAATCACCGTCGCTGTCAGAGGAACGTAGCCCTTTCCATTACAATTCACCTGGTTGATTCTGTAATGTTATGACGTGGAGGAATTTCATTATTCCTTCCACCAAGCAATCAATTTGTGCCTTCAAGCATAAAATTCAATTGCGCTTGAAGATTTGCTTTGCTTGCATAATACATAAATGTTACCAGTCAAAAGTTTTCCAGTGTTTTTCAAATTCCTGCCACTCTCAGTATGGCCTTCTGTAGCATGTGACTTTCACAGGCTGGCATTTTATGGCGTGACTAAGAATTTTATCTTCTGCGGGGTATCTTTCTGGCTTGGTTCACTCCTAAAGCACCAGGAATTTCTAGAATAAGAAGGTTTATTAGCAAGCGGCTCTGAATGTCAGCTTTTCTCAGTAGGTATCAACTGGCATAACAAATCTCTTTTACCCCTACTGGGGTAAATTTAATTCACAGTGTCTCAAAACCCAAGTCTTTAGTGAAAGCCAAGAGATAAATTTGCATGGTGGCATTTTGGAGTGGGGGAAGGTTCTTTCTCCTCTCAGAGCTAAACATAGTTCTGGCAAATGGCCTCAGACTGAAACTCTTGAGGGAGTCATAATAAGCAAGCCAGGGCAAAGAGGAATGTTTTTTCTCCCTGACTAATTCTTCCACATAAAAAGGTGAAAGGTCAAAGATGAACTTTAATACTAATGAAACTCTGAACTTCAGAGCAGTAATATGTCAGAACATTAAAAAATAAGTCAAAATAAAAAATGTTTTATTATTGGCAACAGTAGGTTAGTTTTATAAGCACATATATTTCTGTCCTGATTTCTTTTAGCCTTTGGGAGAAAGGGAACTTTTATATATTCAACACAGACATTAAGCAATCCACAATAGGGGTTTTGGGAGTTCAGCCCATATTTTTCCCCTTAAGTGCCCTTTTGCAGCTTTCCAGCTTACTGAAGGAGTAAAATGGGGCTGCTTCAAGTTATCACAAGTTCACTTTGCATGGCTTTTCTTGACTGAAATGGTCATTCTTGAGGTTAATTTGCTTCTTCCCTCTGTCTAGGAATATTTCATGCAGATTAGGAAACTTCACATGTTCATATTATGGAAACAATTCTGTTGATTCAAACTGCCCCTTAGAGAAGCAACTTGACAAATTCATGTGTATATGTGCATGTGCGTTCAGATGTTCAAGTAAAAAAGATTTGATCACGCTAAAGTTAATTTAAATTTAATTGCCAGAGTTGAAATACATCTAATGAAAGCTTTGTTATCTGTTTGGGTTTTGTAGTACCACCCTTCTTGGCCTGGCAACACACAAACAGGATGGTTGAGCTGTCCTTTTCATGTTACAGATTACCTGTGCCGATGATGACATACAACTTTTAATCATTGTGGTGTGTGCAAATAAGAATCTAACCTGTGAAATTCAAAGTATAATTTGTAAGCTCAGCAGTGCTGGAGTGGCCAAACGCATAGCAACCAGCAAGAACGGGCAGGAAAGCAAGGGGAATGACCAGAGTTCCAGAAAAAAAAGTGACCTATAAAGAAAGGTTGCATAACCTGTGCTTGTTTAGTATACTGACGTGAAGATTGAGTGTGGGAGTATAGTTACGGGAGACAGAAGGGACATAAAGATATGACCTGCTACAGAAAGAAAGAGAATGGTCTGTTTTCCATGTCTATGATAAAGAGAGCAAGAAATAACGGGCTTTAACTACAGGAAGAGAAATTAAATAGGAAAAGTCATCAAGCAATATGAGTGTAAAGGATTCAGATATATTTTTGTAAGGATAGTCTGGTTTCTCTATTACTGAGTCTTTATGAACAGGTTAAGCAGCAAGAGTGGAATTCACCTCACCTACGGCTGAATCCCATGGGAGAGAAACAGGCATTTCCAGCCTGTGATTCATTTGACCCACTTCCATTAGACATTGGAAAGAGACAAACTGCACTGTGGAAGTGCCTGTTTCTCTTCAGGGGCTGTGAAAGACTCTAGAAAACTGATTCAGGATTACAGGTCTCTCGTGTCAGTCATAGCACTGACGTAGTTGATTTTGTACTGGTGAAAATGGTGAGGCTGGATGACCTCTTGAGGTTGTTTCTAGACTATGAAGGAAACGAAGAACTGACATTGCAGAAGGTCTGCCTGACTAAAGGCCTAACTGAAAACAAAAGTTGCCCGTTCAGTAGGATGACAGTAACAAGAATTAGTTATTGTTTGATGGCTGCTTGGCTGAATAATTTGGAATGAGATGATGAATAATTTAACTGTTAATAAGCAAACAAGTACATTATCACCACACAATGAGCAAACCAGCGTTCCTAGTCCACCAAAGAAGTCAAGAGTAGAAGAAGCATAGAGACTGATTATCCTGTAAATTTCTGACTATGGCCATTCCAGAATAGCTTTTGTGAAACAGAAAACTGTACAAACAGTTGCTGGGTGTATTGTTAGGTTCTCTGTATAAACAGAGGATTCCACATCGTGGGCTTATTTCATAAGCATTATTTTTTACCGGAGAAAAATCACGAAAAACATTGTCATCTTAATTATCTACAGCAGAAAATGGCAGAATAAATTTTGAATGATATTCCCAGAAGACTCCCATTCACCTCTTGAAGTCCAAACTCACTGAATGGCCTGATACAGCACAAATTCCTTCTGTGCTGTTGATAAACTGCAGAATCAGCTTGGAGCATTCAGCCTGTATCATAATGAGCATCCTTATGAGGCTGGCAAGGCTTTAGCCCGCTGCAAGGCACATGCAATTATAGAACCCAGCCTTCCTTTAAAAAGTTTGGATCTTGAGATCAGCTGGAATGAAACTGGTGTGATTTTCCCTCACCTTTTTCAGGGCAGCATTCTGTTTTTCAAGGGAGAAGAATCACGAAAACCTCATCTGTGAAATTGCTCATACTGAGTTCAGCTTGACTTGTACAACCAGTTATAAAAGTGTCCTGCCCCTTATCACTATGCTGTCTCAGTATTGTCAATCTGTAGTCATCTGGGAACAGCAATAAAAAAGGTGAATAGCGGATCTAATGAAATCTTTGTTACGTTTCCTATCTCAGACCTGTGTGCTAGAATGCTGGCTGGGGATGGGGAAGTTTAGGATGGGTTAAAGTCAGGCTGTGGTTTCACGGGACCTTTTCTGGAAGTTTTGTGCATATTCGCATGCTGGGGGGAAAAGAACCACGGATTCTTCTGCTCTTTGTCCTAGACCTTGGATGGCTGATTTCTCCACAGATGTCTGTTTATAGGTATGTATGAATTTCACCACTACTGGCAAACGCAGCAGGTGTTACCGAGGACAAGCGTTGTCCTGTTCCAGCTTTGTTTCCTTTTTATGTTTTCTCGTCTAGCTTCCTCATGCATCTGGGGGACTTGTGTCTCTTTCACACTTAGCAGAAGGTTGCCAAGGCACAAACCAGGCACACTGTTGCCTGCTGGAGAGGCCACTTACCTTTGTTGTTGTTTGGGATAAACAGAGAATCTGCACTGATGGATTGATATCTAAAGCTGCTGCTTTCCATCTGTGACTACATGGTCACACTGGAAGTGAAAGCTGAGCGAACGTAAGTAACTTTCACAGCTCACCTTGTGTTCTTCAAGTGCAGCAATGCATTTCTAGACCCATAGATCTGGTTTTGACCTCAAGTTGCCTTTTCCTCTCCATTGCATCACACTCAGCCTGACATGCTTCAGAAAGTGGATAATGCAACCTTTTAAGAGTGGTGCTGCTAGGGCGCAGGTAGTCACATCCAGAGATAATTATAAATCTACAAATGTAATAATTCGATGCCAGTTTCCCTCAGCTAGCTCTCAGGATATTTAACCATCATTCCAGTACGGCACTGATGGATGAAAGCAAGTATATTGGATTAAGTTCATTCTTAACCTGGAACTGCAGTGTGTGTTTGTGTGTACGTATGTATGTAAGCACACCATGCTTTGTTATTGTTAGGTTTATATGTTTGTTATCCTAGTAATTTCTTAACAAATAAAGTATGATTCTAGATTTGTAAGCTATACAGAAAAGGCATCTACTTTGGGAAAAAAGAGGAACAAAAATCCTATGGGAAAGAAAACAGCAGGAATGTTTGGTGTTTGGTGGTTGGTTATTTTACCTTAGCACAAACAATGCTTTTAAAATGCCACTTCTTGCAAAAAATAAAAATAAAAACTTCGGTTCCCTTCTGCCTCCTGCCCCTCAAACACACAACTCCCTAACATTTTGAAGGCAGAGGAATTAAGTCCTGGCTGAAGATCTTTAGATGGGGGGCAGGGGGAGAAAAGGGGATTGTCCATATGGCAGGAAGTACATGCCACGATCAGAGAGAAGCAACTGCCCCTGGGAGCAACTGCGTTATTGTAATGCTTCTGTAAAAAGATTTCCTTGAGGCATCTAAAAGACTATATAGAAAGCTGTCTAAAAGCAAATGTTTAATATCACACAACATTTCCTTCTTGCCTAATACATTCATTAAATCTCGAACTTAATTCTTTCTCTTTGAAGCCATAAATTCCTTCTCTGAAACTCACTTGTATTTATTTAGCTGAACAATAGTTATTTTAGTAGGAAATTAAGGATGGACTCTGTCCTTCTAAGTATAATAAGGGTAGCCTTTTGATTCTTTAGATGCAGAGGACAATTGTGTTTCATTTTGAAGTTTTTTTTCTGATTATCTGAGGAAATTCCCAAGGACCAGAGGAAATTAGTTATCTGCCTCAAGAAGAAAGCATGTAAAATTAAGTAAATTTTTACTCCTACTTTTACACAGCTTGAGGGAGACCATCCCTTCCTGGGAACATTAATTTTGCCTCATTGAAGTTTTACAAATTAAAATATATACAAAATTGTTTGATATATGTAGCTGAGAATGATTTCAGAGGCAAAGAACCTTCTCCTCATGAACTCTGTGCATTCTCCCTCCTAATCCTTTTATTAAAGTTTTACCCAAATTAAAGCAACAACCTTGCACGTACTGGTGTAAAAGCAGCTGTGTGGGATTACACCAAAGGCTCATCTAACCCATCCAGTATCCTGTCCCTGCAAGTGGCTGGCAGCTGAGGGAGGAGTGGAAGAGAATTTATAAGAAAATCCTATTCTTTGTGACCCATAGCAGCCATAAGCAGTTAACAATTCAGGGATTTCCTCAACCAAAAGCTTTGTCTGGGCCATAACGTTTGATAGCTGCCAATGGAGCTAACTTTCAGGAATGTATCTAATTCCATTTTGAACACACTTATGCTTTTGGCCTCCACAACATCCTGTGGCAAAGAATACCACAATTTAATGATGTGCTGCGAGAAAAAGAACTTCCTTTCATTTTAAATCTGCTGCTTATCTCTTCATTGGTGCCTGATCGTTCCTGTGTTTTAAGAAACAATGAATAATTATTTCTTATTCCTTTGCCACACCATTTTTGCTCGAGAAAGCTTTCTCGTATCTCATCTTAGTCTCTTTTGTAAGCTACTCTATTTAGTCCTTCCTTTACGAACAGCCTTTCCACATTATATCCTTTTTTGAGATGTGGTGAAGACAGTCACGTGCTGTGTACCAGAATTTCAAGAATGTTTTATTTACCCTTTAGCTAACGCTGCTTGCATTATGACCATTGCATAACACTGATCAGAAGTTTTCAGGGATGTCAACGAAAGAGTCTTAAATCTCTTACTTCAGTGTTAAGAGCTGTTGTGTCCATCTTTGCCTCTATATAAATAGTTATGATTCTTTTCCCCCATGTAAATTACTCTGCACTTATTGACAACAAATTTCATATACCAACTGATAATCAGTTACTGAGCATTGCACAATCCTTCTGCAGCTCTCTGTGATCCGCTTTGAACGTTCCAGACAATCAAGTGGGACCTGGAGTTTTGTCATCTCTGACACATGAGCGATGTTTCAGAACTGAGAAAAACCGAGAGTTGCATTCCACCCTAAATGTAGTGACTTCATTCTTTACTATTATTACTTCTAAACTGCAATCAGGCCAGTCCCAGTTCTTCAGCAGAGGTCATGCTGTTGTCCAACAGAAAAGAACCATAGCCTATTTCAGGTTCCAGAACTTCTAAATGTTATTTATTGCTTTGCTTTTGAGCTGCTCTGGAAATTACTATATAAAATGCTGTGGCCCTTCCCAATTTGTGACTTCTGGTAGTGTTGCATTTGACAGTTTATCTTTCTCCTGGTCTTTGCAAGTCAGCATTGTACACAGATAACATAAGGAAAGCTGGCCTCTGGCAGGTTTCCTTAGTGCCCCCTGGTCCATAGAGAATGCTTGTATCCAACAGAATGGTTTTGGTCAAGTCTCGCCCTTCAAAGCCAGCCCCGTGAAACTGTTCCAAATTGCTAGTGCTCCTGTTGGTACATTAAACTTCTCTGGCTGAGCATGGTAACAGCTGGGTGAGTGTGACTGGGGATGACTTGACGATGGCTTGAATACCTCCCTAGAAACAGCAAAGAAGGCTCCATCTGTTTCAGATGTTCACTATATCATTTGAAAGGTCAAAAGGGTTGTAACCAGGTTAAAAAGGCTCATATTTGGGAGTTTTTGTTTGCTTGGACTGATTGTCAGCTGAGAGACATTAGGAGTATTGATAGAAAGGACTATTAACACTTTCCTTCTAACAGACTCCATTCTTCCTTAGATAATGGTTAGTTTCTTGTTCAAGGAAAAGAACTAGCCATCTCGCTTCTGCCATTAGGCTTTTAAAAACAGTAATTAAGACCATGCTGACAGGCTAATTAGGTTTCAGGTTTTACTCCTAATGGAACTTTTGTGCCTATCTGTCTGTATCTAGGTACTGACTGAAACTGAGCTTGTGCTGATGGCTAATCTTTGTAGCAGTGAATTACAGGTAAAGTAAAAATACACAAAAACCCAAACCAAACCAAAACAAAATGCTGCACATATTCCATAGGATGTCTTTAAATTATTTTTAAAACAAAAGTAGTTTATGAGCTGCTCTAAGAATTAACCAGTTCATCAGCCACAAAAAATTGCTTGTTATCCTGATTTTTCTTTCAAAAATAATAATTAATTTCTATATGGGAATGCAAAAAGGTGACATGGAACAGAATCAAACTGCACCTCTGTAACTGGTTACCCAAGTTCCTCAGAACTGTTAACAATCATTTTCATCAACTGTGGGCCATTCATACTAAAGCACGTCATCTCCATCTTTTTCTACAACAGGCCCTCAGTTTGTCGTGTATTTCACAGGGTATTTTTCCACTTTGTCCACTTCAGCTTTGTAAACTATATGTAGTAGGTTTGGAAGAAGTTTTGCATTTTCTGCATTTTATTTTTCCTATTCATTTATATCACTTCACTGCCAGAGAGGAAAGAAAATGTTATTAATATTACCAAGAAAATGCAGCTATGTGGTTAAGAATTTACTGTTCTTCAGACACATGTTCTGTGGCACTATATACAGCTAAGCAATCTCAGACAGGCTGCTGGTGTCACCCAGTGGACAGAGAAGTTGATCACAGATGGACGTCATGTAGAGAAGTTTTCCTTTCTGCTCGTTCCTAACTGACAGAAATAGCCTTAATTTTAGAGTAGTTAAGATGAGATGATATTTGAAAGGTCCTCTGTTCTAATGCCATGGCTGCTACTAAAAATGTACAGAGCAAACACAGGAAGCAGTACTTGTTCCTCACCGTTATTAGGAAGTAGACAAAGAATAACCAAAAATAATTAGTGGGTGCTCTCTCCTGCTGGGAGAAAGTAACTAAAATAACCAAGCAAAACAGTGTTTGTGCTGGTGTTTACGGAAAGATGTGAGGATTATTAAAATTCAATTATAATGCAATTCTGTGCCATGCAAAACAAGATTGCATTTTCTTAGCCTAATAACAGCTTGTGAACAGAGGTGAACGAGACCTGGAGAAAGCTCTCTTCACAGTGTTACAACAGCAATGTATTTCAAAACATGCAATGTACGCTTTGCGTGCAAAGCATCAATAGAAGAAATCACCTATGAATTAATCTCCTACAAGAAAGTCTAATGTTTCCAGACCACATATGAAAACTATACAAGTACTTAAAACTAACTTCAGTGCATGTTTCGTCTTGGACTTTTTCCTGATTTGCAAAGAGTGCTGCTCAGAATATTGGAAAAATAAAGTTTTTTTCTTTTCCTAAGGACTGAAAATGCCGTTGCATCATGCGCTTCAAGACTTTCGCCACAGATGAAGCAGAAATTGGGTTAAGTGCATATAGATGCTAGATCTAACCTACAAAGTCCAAAGGAAGAAATCATGTCCCTTTACTAATGCTGTTGCAACTGGCACGTGCTCCTTGTCCTTTGCAGGTGGAATGAGAATGACCTGATGCATTCTAAATCCTGAACTGCTAATAGATAAAGAAGAGTTGGGGCTGCTGGGACAACAGTCGGTACTCCTGAAGGGGGAAGACTAGCATTCCACTCTCCTGGTGGCCCAAATACTCATGATGTGGCAATCCCAAAGTCATTCATTTGTAACCAGATCACAGTAATAGCATTAAAAGTTAAATAATTGACTGTAATAGTTTTAACACATCAAAAACATGCCAGGAGCTATATTACGTCTCCTTTCCAATACAGAGCACTTATGATCTGCAAATGCATCTGCAGAAGTGGTGTCATATTTGAGGAGGCGAAAGGAATCCAAACAACCCTGAAGCAATAAGGGAAGTACGATTATATAATTAAATAGGTGGTAAATGTTGCCTGACCAATTAAGCTAATAATATTCCTTCCAAACAAGACCTTACGAACTCATCTTTCTCTTTCAGACCAGGCAGCAATGGTTCTTTATGCTGTAAGTTTGATGACAGAGGCCTCTAAATTCCTTCATTTCTCTTTGCAGGTATATTTCTCTCTTCTTAAAAGAAACAGCTCCTCTAATGTATAAAACTAGACCTCATACTGGTGAGAAGAGCGGTGGTAGCTAGTCACTGTGCAACTTCCTTAGGGACTTGTAATAATCCTCTAGAAACCTGGCTTCCAAAAGTCTTGTGCTCCTGCCATTAGTGGATAGGGGCCAACTACAGGACCACACTGTGAGACAAGGAGAAAACACACAAGCCTTTTTTCCACTGATCTCCCAAATAGGTTTTTGGGTCAGGATTCCAGAAGGAAAGAACAATATGAAAATTTAGGTCTGAAAACATCCTTACTTTCTTCTTCTTCTCTTTATATAAAAGGTAGATATTCAATTCAGATTTAGCCTCTGCTGCTTGGACTAGAAACCCTGCTGGTGCTGAAATGCATGGGAGTTTTCCCAAAGAATTCATGAAGGCCAGAATTTGACCCCTTCTATGCTAACTTTTTCAAATTCAAATCAGAAATGATAGTTGCTGTGTGATCAGTTTCTCAAGGAATGGATAAAGAAGACATAGTGAAACAAGTCATTTTAATGCCTTAATTGGTACTGAAGCTGTGTCTACGCAGACTCAAATGCTCTTAACATTTTAATTTCAGTGCAGCTCCACTAATGACTAGTGACAAGTGGAAGATATTGAGTACAGCAGTCACTGATGTTAACTGTTGTGCCCACTATGTCAAGATGATAAAAATGCCTGCTGAGTCTCTAGTATCACTTCCACTGTCAGCTTTATTGAGAAATTTTCAGGTAATTATAATAACAGACAATGTCCAGAGGACACTGAAACAAAAAACATTCCTTGTTTTGAACTGTTTATCATATTACCTATCTTTTGCTTTTTCGCCCTTCCAAACTTTAACTTACTTGTATTTCTAGTCCTTCTAAATACAGACTCACACAAAGATACTTTATGCTGTGTATTTCCTTAGTACTTGGCGATGAGAATGTGAGGACAGAGTCTTGTATTAAATTACAACTCAGCAAGTTTATACTGTGAGGAAAATGAGCTGGTTTGAAATTTTCTAGCTGCATGCTTCTGTGCAGAGTTTTTTTTTCATTCATTTTTATTAGAAAGTGCTGATTCCTGGAAGACAAAATGTTTCAACAAAAAGAGATATTTTGTCACACTGCCACCAAAACACAGATTTCTGCTCAACTGATGCAATGGATTGTTGTGATTACTAATCCTTGGGGCCTGCAATGCCACAGTAGCCACACCACAGGATTTCCTGGTATTGTGCCACAGAGCAAGAAAGCCCCCCAAGACTCAGTTCTAAGGATTTTTAATCAAGGTTTGAGGTCCCTGCTCTATATCAAGGGATTATTCACAGTTATTTCCTCAGCTGTTCCAGAAAAAGGAATGTGAGGAATTCCTGTAAGTTTGGAATAGTGATTTACTCCACCTTCAAAGACATAGATTCAAGCAATATTTAGTTTTCAGAAACAATTTGTTTTGAAATGCCCTTTTTTGTAGGAAACTCCAGCACTTACAGACTTTTTTTTCTGCTTAGAAAGCATTTTTTTAATATTAAATTCCCTATAGAACACATATTTGGAGTTGGTACCAGTTAAACATTTCTGCTGAGACAAATTTTCAGATATTTTAGCAACCAGGTAAACAGAAAATTATTCCAAAGACCCTTTAAAGTTTTCATTCATGTATTGGAAAAACTATCCACTGTCTGATAAAACCCACCTGAACACAAGGCATACTTCTGTTCTTGTTCTTTCTTTCATACAGCTGCTCTATCTTGTCTTCACTAGAATCTTTACTTATGAAGAAGATGAGACGCAGACCACTATAATCTGCTCTTTAAAGGACATCTGATTGCTAATGAGTTGATCATACTCCAGGTCTGACACATAGGGAATCCAATGATTACTACACCTGCATGTCTTCCCTTCCTCCCTCATCATAATTTTTCAAAGCACAGCAGAACAAACAGCCTGGGATGTGACCCACAGCTTGTCCCTGTCACGAGGAAGCAAAAATATAGGAGAAAGTGTTAGAAAGATAGATTGTCAAATAAATCAAGTACAGGTTGAAGAATCATTTCAAATCATCTCTATAAATGACAGGCCTAGGCCCAGTCATCCCCTGTTATCTGAGGCGTGCAGTCATCTAAATGTTTCAGGTATTTCTTAAGGTCTGATGCAACCATGAGAGCTGTGGAGCTCCTGATTTCTGCCAAAACACAGCCTCTGAATCCGAGCCGCCAGGAGAATGAGGGATGCTTTAACCAGATGAGCTAGCCAGGCAGGCTTTGGTAGCAGCCAAAAGTAGACTTCAAAGGCTACTCCCTAATTATTTGAGGTCTCATAGGCACCTCTTATCTCTGACAGCTGATTGTAATACACTCATTTTACATTCGTGTGTATGTGCTACGTGTGTTGGTATTATTTGTCTTTCAGGAGTGTGGTAAAGACTAATTTGTTTGAGAAGTCCTTTGACATTTTCGGGCGGATTCTGTAGGTTGTTTCATTCTGTAAAGAAGGCAGCAGGAGTGCCAAGTTCCAGAGCCTTATCTTCAGACCTCTAGTGAAGACAACATGTCATCAATAAGAACCTGCCACACCGCTCTAAGTGATGGTATCTTTTGAACACCCCTTCCTCATAGTGAGAGCAAATCCTATGAAAGGTTTGGACCAGAAAAAAAAGAAAGAAAAGGAAAAAAAAAGAGAGACTCTAAAGCTCAGAGGCCTCCCCTGTGGCCTTCTGAAGGTAATGGAAAGATTGTTGCTGTATTTGGGGATGTTGGATCAATCCTTAAATGGCTTGTGCCAAGAGAAAAGCATTAAAACAGAGAGAGCTATGAGGAACACTGGCCTGAATTAGAAGTTTGCTGGGGATATATTGTGCTGGAGGGATTAGAAGGAAAAAGGAAATAAGTCTAAATTAATGGATCAGGGAAAAGAAACTGTAAGTGATCTCACAGACAGCAGGAGAAAGTGCAAAATGCGGGGTTTCGGCTTCACATGTATATAAAATAAGATTACAGTTTCAGCATACTAGGAGCAATAATAAAATACTTGGGATTTATGGTATTTTTACTTTATTAGTTGAGCTACAGACTTGCCGTATGAAATTAAAAGTACTTTCTTCCATTTATTTTTCCTCATTTTTAGACGTCATTGAGTTTCTAAAACAGCTATTTGCCCATAGGAAAGGTATCAATAAAAGCAAACTTGCCTCAAAGACACAAGGGAACTCTGAGCCACCAAAAATACAGTAAGAAATCATGTCATCTTGTTTTCTTACTTAGGTTTGAAAAGTTACTGCTGCTCTTGATCCACATGCAATGCATCCTATGCAATGGCTTAACAGCTTGGAGGCACAGGTGAACTACTTAACCATATCCAGAAATGAACTGCTATCATCAATGTTTATATTGGAGCCATCACTGTCCAATCTTAGCTTAGATTTCCTTATCGTGAATTAGTGACATTCAGTACATTCCTTCTTTTATTTAAATTGAAGCGAGTCGTATGCAGCGTCTCTGATTTGGTATTGCTATTTAGTAACACAGGAGCCCTCTATGAGAAAGTAACAGCAAGTAAGTGAAAGTTTAATGGTAAAGCAAAACAGACACGCATCTTGCATTAGCAAGTTGTGCCATGGATGGGTGAAGTCAGATTTCAGATAATTGCTAATAATATTGCAAACCTCTTTGCTTTAATGGATTGGATAAAAAGACATTTGTCTGGGACTAGCAGATAATTTAAAATCAAGACAGACTGTCTTGTACTTGAAAAGGCAAGGACTTGGGAAAGACGCTGAAAACAATATTCCCTCAATTTCTCTGACTTCCCTTGCATATTTTTAAGTGAAACAAAGTGGCATGACTACAGCTCTAGACAAACTCTTAGAAAGCAAGTCTGAAGCTCAGATTGTTTTATACGTGATAATTGGCAGATGGTGGCACTTGGAAGAGCAGGGCACCAGCCAAGTGCGTGACACGTGGGGTTTGCATCTTCATAAATGCTAGTATTGGAAGGCATTGCTCCCAGAGTTTTTTGGCTGTTCTTATCACGAGTGTGACTGATAATAATCAAAAAAGTTACTCTTATTTGCTGAAATAGTATTTAAAGATCTAAAATGGGTATTTTCCCAAACCTTCTCAACTGCTGCTTCATTGTTCTTGCTGCTTTTACAGTATTATACCGGAATATACGAAGGCTCTGAGGTACTGATAATGACATCTCATGGGAAAAGGATGTAAATTCTTACTGTGTGGCATAAGTAAATGATCATAAAAGAACAATTTAGTGACTTGTGACTTGGGGGACAAGTAGTTCTTTCATCTCCTCCCCTTGTCCACCTCATTTACCTGAGAGGATAGGAGTATGGTTCCTGCTGCATGCTGTAAGGAGGAGCCAACTGCATTTGGTCTTGGAGAGGAGTTTATGACTTGGGAGATTGGCTGTTCTCTTTCCTCTTCCCTTGTGATCTCTGCAAACCTGAGGTAGCTGGGAGAGCATCTGCAGACTGAATTATGCCCTTCTTTAAGGGCCACAGAAGAAAGCCAGACATTTTCTGAAGATGTATGCGGTCAATTCCTGAAATACAACACCACTGCTGAAATCTGTGACAAAGTAGGCCCTGATTTGGTAACTGATGGTGGTTTTGCACTTATAAATGTAACTCACACACTCTGCTGTGTGATCCAAACTGGAAAAGCAATAGTGAAAGTTAATCATAGAATTACAGAATCATGGAGTGTTTGATGTCGGAAGAGACCTCTGGAGATATCTGGTCCAGACCCCCTGCTCAAGCAGGGCCACTCAGAGCCAGTTGCACAGGACCATGTCCAGATGGCTTTTTAATATCTCCAAGGTGGGAGAATCCACAGCCTCTCTGGGTAACCTGTGCCAGTGCTCAGTCACCCTCTCAGTAAAAAAGTGTTTCCTGATGTTCACAGGGAACCTGCTGTGTTTCAGTTTGTGCCCATTGCCTCTAATCCTGTCACCAGGCACCACGGAAAAAAGCCTGGCTCCATCCTCTATGTACCCTCTCTTCAGGTATTTCCATATATTGAGGAGATGCCCCCAAGCCTTCTCTTCTCCAGGCTGAACAGTTCCATGTCTTTCAGCCTTTCCTCACAGGAGAGATGCTCCAATCCCTTAACCATCTTCATGGCCCTTCACTGGACTGTCTCCAGTGTATCTATGCCTCTCTTGTACTGGGGAGTCCAGAATTGGACACAGTACTCCGGGTATGGCCTCATTAGAGCTAAGTAGGGGAGAAGGATCGTCTCTCTCAACCTGCTAAGGCCAAAGTCTTAACTCAGGTGGTAGATCTCAAGTCTGAACCTCACCCTTTTATACCTCTCTCTTCCTGCCCAGAACTAGTTATCTACTGTTGGATTAGGTATAACTAGTAGGTTAGGCAGGTTGGCAGGTTTTTCTGGTGGCTAGATTACAATCCAGAAGAAAAATTTATCAGTGTTGACAATGATGTTGACAAGGTAGAAGAGAGAAAATGAATCCTGCCAAAGGAACATGGTGATGCTCAAGCTGTCTTCCCCATGAGGACTCCAATATATAGAATGTGTATTTTGCTAATTTAATCAGCAAAGATACAGAATTCAGGCAGTGCCAATTTTACTGAAGCACGTTCAGTAAACCAGAGCATGTTCTTACAGCTTCTGTTTGTAATATTAAGGAGGCTTTTATGTGTCAAGCACTCATAGAATGATTCCCATGGCATGTAATGCACGAGCATGAGCTCTCTAAATCAATTTCATTTCATTCAAGGCTGAAACCAAATTTATATTAGCCTTCTGCCCAGGCCTGGCTTTCATGCTGTTGGGAGTTATATGAACTGACAGTGGATTATGTTACCAGATAGCTCATTTAAATGTTAGAATTAATGCATATAGAGCAACAGTCTTCAAAAAAGGTTAGTAGTTACTACACAACTTTTTTCCTCTGCTTTTCCAAACCTTTCTTCTTCCATCTCCAGTATCATTCTAACAAGACCTGCACTACCAGGGAAGTAGGGAATCAGAAAGGTCATTAACTGTCCCGTAGTCCCCAGTAGTTTCCTCAGTACAGGACTGGAATCCACTGTCTGTTCAGCCCAAATATATCTCAAGGATCTACACAGGGCATGTCTGTACTGTGCAATGTATCTCACTGCAGCAATCCCTGACCAAGTCAACATGCTTGACTCGGTGCAGGACTATGCGGAGGTATTAGCCTGGCCCTAGGAACGGTACAGTGGGTTAACGGGCTGCTATGTCTGCGCTAAATGGCCCAATCCCAGCAATTCCATGGGATCCCTGATCCCCTGATCAGGCCGAATTCAGTGGCACTCTGACACAGCTCTACTGCTGTCAGTTGTGGAATGGGCTTCTTCAGCACTTGCCTGGCAATTTTAATGCTATTCTGTATAGAAACACTCAACATGGAAATATCTGCTGTCCTCAGAGGAACCATGTATCCCAAGTACCTGCTCACCAGTTTGAGTAGTGGGTCTCCCATTGGCCTCCTGTCTAGTTCGGTGTTCAAGCCAGCAGTGTCTGTATTCTCCGAGGCTGACTTTCAGGGGACTATTTAATCTACTCTGCTACCTGCTGATATAGAAACAAGCCCATAAAGCCTTGTCCCCAGCTGTTTTCTGACCATGCCTGACCCAGGGCTGTGTGATAATACCGCAGCCAGTTATCCACAATTCTCCAGATTTTCCTCTGCAAATTCCTCAGTTCTCTGGTTGCACTGATGTCATTTATGTGGCTCACAGTTGCCTCTGGAACTTCATTTTTCATCAACAGCTCTGTCAACTTTGGCTTTAAAAAAAAAACAATGGAAAAACAAATTAAAGAACTTAATGATTCCATCTGGTGTTTAATGGTGCTGACACTGGCATAACACTATTAAATGCCTCAGAGATACAAACACCTTCTGAGTACAAATTATTGATAGAAAAAGGAGTAATTTCAAAAGAAACTTTTTTGGCCAATCAACCACCACAGGAGAATAGTTGCAATAGTGAATCCTGCCCTCTTCTAGCCTGGACAAAAGAGACTATAAATACTGAAAAGCAGAGCACATACTACTAGTATTTGTTTGCTTAGCTGGGCTCATGAAAACTCCAGCAGCCAAGAAGATAACACTTTGCGCTGCGTAAAAAAAAAAAAGAAAATGAAGCAGATATAACTGCTAGATTTTTCACTGAATCTAGAACCATTTAAATCTTTGCATTCCAAACATATGCTCTACCTTTAATGTGCTCTGAACATACATAATAACAGCATGATGTAATAACATTTTACAAACAATAAGTCATACAACAGTGGATGTTTAAAAGTTACCTTGATAACTACAGAAAATAAAAATTAACAACTAAGACAGGCCCCTCTGAAAAATATAAATGCAATCTCAAATTAATATAAAATTAATTCCACACAGAATCTCTATTTCATACCTGAAATAAAATACTCTTAAATTAAAAATAAAGATTCTTAATATTGTGCCTCTTGAGAGTCTCTGTTTTTTCAGCCAGAAGGTAGCCATGGTAGGACTACTGTGGTTTCATTTTTGTTTCCCTAACTCTTTAAATTGGAGTAGATACCAGATAACCTATTCTTCTGCAGAGCTGTAGGATTCTCTCCAGTTAAGACTGAAGTGTATTTTTCATTCTATGCAGATTTTGGTCTTGTTAATTTCTTGCATAAATCAAAATCAGCCTAATAGCTGCTGCTTTACTTGCAATTTGTCAGCTTACTTGCTGAAAGTTAATGTAACTTTTTTATTTCTTTTTAACAAAATCTTAGTTTGCATGCAAACATTATGTATTTTCTAAAAACGTTACAGATTATACTATGCCACAGTGTGATTATTAATTTAAGTCTACCTGAAAATACTCCTCTTTCAGACTTGCCCCTGCAAATTAGAAGGAACCCATTCAGAAGAAACAAATACAAAATCCCTGTGGCTAAACATATTTGAGGGCTAGAGAGACAAGAATCAGAAGAACTTTCTCTAAATTTCCAATAGTCTGTCCAAATTATCTCAGCTTTGACGAAAATAATTTTCTGCTGGTGAAAAAAATAGATGCAAGGGAACTATTAAGTCACAGGTAGTGGCAATATGTTTGGTTTTAATGATCTCTGATTATGCTATGCTTACTTAGGGCAGAAAGAGTTGAAAGGATTAACTGGTTTCTAAAGGTGTAGCCAGCAGCAGGATGTGTATTATGTTGTCAGTAGACAGTAGTCCACCTCCTTGTAGGGATGACCATGCCTAGTGCAGGAGAGCTCTTAGGGTGAAAAACATTCATAGAGAGCACAGACCAACGTGAAAGCGACATTAATGGGAATCCAAAAAGAATGTTATTAGTCTTAGCATCTACCACTTGAAGACAGACAAATACCCAGTATGCTTAGCTGGCTTTAAAAAGAGTATTCATCACTTCTGCTATGATGATTCACAGTTTTCATCGTGTGGTATTTAAATATTTGTTGGTTTTTGAGGTTTTCTCCATTCTTCCTTGCAGGAAGCCTTGATCTGGTGGCATTTCAGATGGCAGTCTTAGGGGGACTCAGGAGTAGCTCTATTATTGTTTTTGCCCAGCCATTTCCAGAATTAGAAGGAATAAGGTATTGTTTCTCATCCCAGTGTTACAGAGGGATTACAGTTTATAAAGGAGGTATTAGGAGCTTCTCAATCTTCTTTAATCAAAGAACTGCCAAATTGTTTTAAAAAACTGAAGTCTAGTTTATGAAACATAGATTGAATTTTTGTTTCCAAACAAATTAAAAATAGGTTAGATTTTGAATATGTTAATTTACTACTTTTACCTTCCCTCATTTAGAATGCTTCCTTACCCACATAAGCATAAGTGAGTGAGAAGTTGGGAGTTTTTTTGCTGATAATGGTGACGTTAGTTGTAGTAGTTTCACAGATCTCATTCTAACATCTAAGCCTATGAGTTACACATTGTGAAACTCTCTTACAAAATACCACTTAATATCTCCAACAAATTTAATTTCTCAGAAGTACAGGAGTTAATCTAAATTTCTCTTAAAATCAATGAGACATGGCTCTTATAGACCTCCAATGTGTGCTTCTACATTTTCCAGGCTAAACACTTTCATATATAACAGGAAGAAGGAAATAAACTCTGAACAAATAGAATTTTGGTTTTGTTTTTCTTGGATCATAGATTTCTTCTGCTTTTCCAACAACTGTTTTGTAACTATCTTTTCCCTGACTCTCAAATCACATAAAAAAATCTGTTTTACAAACAGTATATTTCAACCCAACTATAAGATAGCATTTGCCATTAAGATGTAGAGTTTTGGCTGGATGATTAACCTAGTTGGACAGCCAGCTTACTGTGTGGAAGCAAAGACCAGAAAGATTTGGATCAGGATTTCTTGGGGCTTCATGCAGTACCTCCCACCTACAGGACAATAAATTATACCTATCTCGGAATGGGCTGTCAATGCACTTAGTATTTTATCTGGTAGACCAGAGAATTCTAGATAAGTTACAGGTACTATTTAACCATCCTTTCTGAGCAAAAATTAAGATTCCTCTGTGTTCTACCTGCACCTATAGAGTAAACACTGGATGTAGGGTGGTAGAGACTTAATCACCAAAAGTTGTAAACAGGTAATACATTAAATAACTAAGGAAATCAGCCAGAAAAATGTCTAACTGTCCCCTTGGGACAGACCTGCGCTAGATGGACATTGGCATGAATCCACTGGAGTTTATATTTAATCTCTAGAAGCTCTTACTTGATCACTCTGTGGCATTGCACTTAGCCCACTTAAAAGTAAATAAACTTGAGAACTGTATTTTATGGGATAGCTCATCAGTTCCACAGTTTGCAGAGCAAATAATAGATTTAAAGGGCCTTCATAAAATGCAATACTGTAGCAGTTACGACATACCCATTCTTCTCACTGTGGAAGAGCCGCACCCTGCAGCGGTGACAAAGACAAGCACACGCTTTCATGTTGCCACTTGTAGACCAAGCTAATTGCAAAGTGCCCTGCAATCCTCACTGTGATGTATTCTCTCACCTGAAAAAGCAAAAAAGGAGATTTACTAACTTCACCAAGCTTTCGTATTTACATTTGGATAGAAGAGGCAGACTGAAGTCTCAAAGGGTTATCCAAGAGAGTTGGTCATAGCTGAGGGAATGATCAGTTACTCAAGGCTTAAGTCTACAAACCAGTTTTAGTGCTGTCCCTCTCATTTGAATCCTGTGAAGTTAGGTTGTCGTATAAGAACTGTGGACAGAGACAGCTCCCTGCCCTTTGTCTGGATGACTCCTGCCCAAAGCAAATGCACTGAGCCCATGCACGTTTTGGAAGGTGATGCTGTATAGCAGGAAGACCTGAGAAACTCTCCTACCTCTCAAACTGCTCAGGAAAGCATGTATACTTCTGTGTCAGAGGCTGTGGAATCAGACATGAACAGACTCGGGAAGCTCTAGTCCTTGCTTCCTCTTTAATTACTGCTGTTGGTGAGAGTGGGCAGGATTTGGATAATGTTTAGTCCCCAGTGGAGAATTAGCATTTTGCTAATAAGTACTTTGTTAAAATCATGGTCACTAAAGCCTTTAGCATTGTCTGTGCACACAGACCATGAAGAATGCCCTGGTGACACCAAGCAGGGGACTTGGAACTGCTTCCATCTAATCCAAAAGTCAGTTTGCACCAGCCTTTTCTAGCCTCTCACACTTCTACCCATTCAAAGTAAATATTATGTTGCAAAAACTAACAGCTTTACTAAACTCATTTCCATTTTCATGTGTCTCTTGATGAATTAATTTGATATAGCACATAATTCACATTATATAATCTGTAACATTCTATAATCTGTATTTGATAATCCAAACTCTTTCAATAATTATTTGCTTTAATTTCTACAGATTCTGTAAAAACCAAAACTGCAGATACAGCATGGTATTTTGGAAGTCTCAAACTCTTGCAGATTTTACAGAACAAACAAAAGTCCAACCCCAAATAAGAGTATCTGCCTATATGAAAGTCACTGCAGCTGTAAGAATTTTATTGCTGTTTGTTTGAAGTTATTCCTTCCATTCAGCTGCCAGCATGAGCCACATAAAGAAAACCTGGTATGGGTTTGGCCACCTGTCATTCTGTCAGGGATTTATGTATGCCTTGTATGCCTCTACATTAGGTAGCAAGGAATAAAAAAATCACCTGGTCCAATCCCTGTAAATAATGGGTGTGTTTACAAACTCTGTGCCTGAAGGTATGTTTACTGACTTGGGTCAAAAATGTTTTACCTTTGTTTCTGGTATTTTTGCAGCATGCTAGGCCCACCTCTGGTAACTACAAAGCTGTGGAAGACTCTTCATGGACTTCAGTGGAAACTGGATCAGGCCTGAAGCAAGGCAAACAACCGCCTGTTATTGAACATGCCCAACAAAAAAAAATGAGGAGTGGCTTGTTCATATTTCCAAGCTCACAAAAGACTCTTCCAAGATGCTGCTAGCAGGGAAGATGGGCCTTTGTTTTATTGAAATCCTGAGTTACAACAGTTCTAGGCAATTTGCTTTTCCTTCTCCTTGCCACATGAGTAAAACAGAGGTAACGATACCCAATCATGTAGAGGCTGTTGGGAGAGCCATTCTTTGTAAAGAATGTGTTAAAGAAGAAGAAATGCAAGCATCATGTTCCTTGCAATTCAGACACCTCAGAGAGACCAGAAGATGTGAAATTTTAAAAAAAAAAAAAAAGGAAATTAACTGTAAGAAAATTAAGGCAATAAATATTACCTGTGCTATAACTGGCTGGGCAAGCTTGCCATCCCGAGGCCATTTCCATTCTCTGACCATTTCTTCATCTTTGTTAGTCACCGACCTCTTTCCTGATTAAACATTACTGTTACGGTGTTGCTGTAAACAAGCAGAAATATGAAACCTGTTTTTCCTGGTGAATCTCAGTAAAACCTAAGCAATCCCAGAAGCTCTCTTTGATCTATGAGTCTTTAATTAAAAAGCCACTTTGCATATCTGCTCCTTCATCAAGCTTTTCTCATGCTACAGGCCTGTGAGGCAGGTATAAATTATTATCCCTGTGACACAGACAAAAGAGACAGTTAAATTCTTGCTTTAACAATTCAAATTAAGAAGAAACTGGTGTCAAATAGTGTGATTTTAATGCAATTTCCACTTACTAGGAGTTCTAAAATACTTCAAATTCTAGTATAAATTTAAAGGAAGAATCAAACAAGGTAAAATGGCACATAGATGCCATTCATGTACGAGCCTTCAGCTGACAGTTTCAGGAACATTTTTATGTCTTCATCCTTAATCTTTCTTAAGAATAATATGTATTCGCATGCTTCTTTTATCTACCCATGAGCAAGTAACACTTGGTGACATGCAGAAAGACATAAATTTTGAAACACATAGAAAAGGTCCTCAGATCATCAAAAGTTTTTTAAAGTGGATTCTGTGTGTTGATGGTCTTCCCTGGACACAGGGGATTCAAGAATTTTCGGGCTTTTTGTTTAAAGTATCACAGACAGTCCTGGGTTTGCTGTTTTTTTCTCACAACTTTTAACTGAATACAGCAACTGAATCTTTCATAAAAAATATGTTTTTCTTGAGTTTCCACTGAGTTTTGAAAAATAAACACATACATATTAACAAGGACAAAGCATGAAGCACCAGGAATCCTGAGACTTAATGCTTGCACTTTACATTTTCTATGCATTTTTCCTTGCTTTTCCATACTGTAAGGTTGGCCAGTATAGGTAAATTTGCTTGGTTTGATTTTTTATCCTAATTGAGAATTGTTTAAAAAGGGGTTTTTTAGTATTTTGGACTTCCATACTTTTTTTTTTTTTTCAATAAACAAGGGCTATCTCCTTCCACTAGCTATGAGGACATTGAACTCCTGTTAACAACAGCTGAACAACCCTTCCCTGCACAGCTGCAGTGAAACATATTCCTCCAATCCCAAAAGCTTATTCAGGATGGTAAGCCAATGAACTTGACTTCCTTAAAAATGAAGGCAGATGCAAGTTAACATGTCCCTCATTTTTAGCTACTGTTCCTCTCTGCAAAGCATGAAATTTTGATCCCAGATGTCTTGAGTATTCCAAAATCACTAAAGGAGCATAAAAGAGGAAAACCAAGGAAAACACTGTGCTGTAAGCAGGAATCAATGATAATCTTTCATGTAAAGGCGCAGAGAACTATACAGAGAGATATAAACAGATAGTAATACTATCCAGAAGAGAACTGATGTTGTTCAGCTTACATGGTCCGGTGGGCCTGAAACTTTAGAGGAAATCACCTGCGTGTAGGCTTTCCACAAGTGGGGATCTGCTCCTTACAACTGCATTTGAAATTGACACAGAGGATATCGAGAAGATCAGTGTTCCCCCTGCAGTTTTTGTTAGATAGGATTTATCGACAGACCAATCTATGCCCCTTTAGATGGGACCCACCCACAAAAGGAAGAAAGCTGTATTTAAGGGTAAGCATCCAAAAAAATGCTTGCAACTGTTTTAACAAAGTGGTGTAACACCAACCTGGGAGAATAAATGAAACCCAAAGAAAGAAATAGCATCAAGATGAAAATGTAAAACCATATTGTTCATCAATACTTTTTAAAGGACTTCTCTTAAAACATGCATCTCACTAAGATCTAGTGAAGACAATTATACTCTTCATTTCCATCCTTCTTAAAAACAGCCCATAGAAAAAGGAGCTGGAAGGGAGTTAAAGAAGTCACTCAGACACATTTATATAGAGGGAGGGACCAAACAACTCTACAAATATTTGGTGGTGGGCAAGCACAAAGATTTTTTAAGAACAAAGTCCTTTGTTGTGTGTAAATTATTCCATATTAGGTCAGTAGCTCCAATTTCTTCATAAAGTTATGCCAATTATTTTTAATACAGAAAATCATAATGATGATTGAACAATCTATAGAACAAATAGCATTTGACCCGCTTTTTTTATGACTTGTATAATGCACTGTGTTTTGAGGCACTAAGGAGTAGCAGGGGTGGAGGGGGGGAAGAGAGTGTCTGCATTTTGTCTGTGTGGAATATCCATCTGCAGCTCACATCATGCATTCAAGGCAGCCAGAGGCTGGCTCCCAAATTGCCTGCAGTCTCCTTTGTACGTGTAATGTTCTTGTAAGCCAAAGTGCGTCCTGTCCTCACAGCACTGGTTTCACAAATGGGAAATTCAACTTTCAAAGTGATTTCTGTCTAGCTTAGCAATTTAGATAACACAGTAGAGGGGACAGGTTCCTGCACCTCCAGGTTCCTGCACCTCCAGGTGACCTGCAAACAAGATGGAAGTGGTGTTTTTCATCTTCCCACACGTGTAGATGTCAGTCTTCTCCAATGCCAAACTCTCCATGGACTATCCGTCTGTCTGAACAAAAGTTTGGTCACCAAAGACTGTGCCTGGCTTTACTTTTTTTTGAGTGAAGAGGGTAGATGAAAAACAACCAACCAAAATAAACCCAACCCATTGTCAGACACCCAATTAAGATATGACTCTAAGCTGCAGGGAAAAAAAACCTGTGTTGTACAACATATCACCTTTCTCATGTCCATTATATGATTCTGTGAACATTATTCACAGCCTTGTATAACAGCTTCATGCTCTCTGCTCTGATTTGTAGCATCAAGCCAGTGCTCATAGTGCATCTACCTACCTGCTAGGAAGACACATGCTGCCATGTCCAAAAGGGGTGAAAGTTCCAGTGTCCAAAAGGAGTGATCTGGAGAAGGGCTAAATATGTTGGTATAGAAACCCCCACATGGGAGACTGCAGCAGCTTCATCAAACAGCAAGATTCTCAGAAGGACAGCTAAAATGAGAGTCAAGGAGTTGACTTGTTATCATTCTCCAGTTCTATGGTTACATGCCCCTGCAGAGAACACAGGGAGTAACAAGCTCTACCAGCTCTATATCCTGGGTATTGGGTCCAGGAGCACAGGGATAAGTGAAGTTACTAACCCAGTCACATCCTTCCTTGAACAAGTAGGTGGGAGGGATAGAGGATGGGCAGAGCTCAGTACAAAATCCACCCACCTAAGCTAACATGGCTCGCACAGACCAAAAGTGACCTTCGCGGAAGCAACATATGAATCAGAAATATGTTTATGAAGCATAATAGCTTTGGTGGTTTTCCTTGTGACAGAGCAGTTTGCTCCTAATCCAGTTTGATGACTTTGACTGATAAAGTGATCTTTGTTCAAGACAAGTTATACTCTAAATAGATTGTGGTCAGACACCATTAACTTGTAATTGTATTTTTCATTCTGGAATACTTCTTTCTGAAGCATGTCCACTCACCTGACACATACTGGACTTGTTATTATAATCTGACTACCTGGCTATAGTTCTGGTGCTATATAAATACAGTTTGATAAGAAACAAACATTTTCAGGTACCCAAGCCTTGGAAGCTGTCCAGCTACATGTTACATCTGAGTCTCCCTCCTGTAGAAGTCCTCCCAGTACCTCTCACACTCTTGCTAGGATTCACATGTGCTGTGTAAACAGAAAGGATGTTAAACGAAAGATGAGCCATCGTTCAACCCACAGTGCACTCTCCTCTGTGCTGTGCCTGCTTTCTTGACCACTGGGATCTGAGGTTTGCCATATGTCAGCTCTGGTGTGACAGTCATGGCAGTCTGAACCTTCCACGTCTTGGAGAAAGTTTCTGCTCTGTGATCACCATAATGCCAGAGAATAATTGGTTTGTCAAACCCCACTTCTTTCAGCTTGGATGTTTGCTCTTCTCTGTTTACAAGAGGGAGGAAAAAAAATATACCTCTGATTAGTTCTTGCTAAGCAGAGTCCTCACACAGCACTTCCATTAATTTAGAATGAAGTTTAACCTAAGCAGAAAACATACCTTAATTTGTGAGTTTCTCAGCTGAGATAGAAATGATCCAGGTTAATAATTTAGCTGGAATTCAGGCAGCCTCACAAACACCAGCGAACAGCCCCATTGCCTGTTGAATTTGTTACAGACATTTCAGTGCTTTGTCACCGGACTCAGCCCTTGAGTTTCAGTAGAGTGTGGAGGTTCAGACTTCTTACTGATCAGCATGGCCAGCATGAGTGAAGTGAAAATTTCTGGTTTAAAGACACAGCTATTGTACACCTACAATTATCTCAGCAAGTCACTAGGTCTGTATCTTCAGCTACAGTATGAGTAAAATGTGCCCAAATGTTTGTTCTTCTATAATCTCCTCCTTTGTACTGAATGCAGAAGAATCTGCTGATGTCCCAATTCCCTCCCCAAGCAATATCAACCTGAAGTGGCAGATTTCTGTTTTGTTTCATCAATAACCTTCTCTACAGCTAATGATATAACTTTGCACTCTTCTAAATTGTTTTTTATGTGAGAACACTGAGGAGCTTTGTGAACATTGACGATAAATATTATTAAACACATTACTCTCAGATCCCTCTCTAAGGGTCAAGTAAGTTGCCCAAGATCGCATAAGTCACCTGTGGTTAAGCTGGCACTAGAACTGACTGCACCAACCCTCTACACACGTACACAGCAGAGATCCTTCAACTGTGAGGGACAGTCCATTTTAGCCCTGTTGAAAGTCTGTCTACCTGATTTTTTTTCTTCACCTTCACCATCCCGTATTCCATACGTCTATTGTGCTACTCTTCATTCCTATTGCTTACTTCATCCTTCTAAGAAAGAACAATATTTTAAAATGTCTTTATTTAACAGCCAAATTTGTATCTATTTCAGTCCCACGACTGATCATGAAAAAGAAGCAGAGAGCTTGAGGCTGGCTAAATCAAACCAAACCTAGGAGACAGCTATTTAGTCCTGCCAGCCTTCGGCTGACATCCTTTTCAATTAGATGGTCTATGTGTACTGTTCTACATGAATATATATACGAGCACATGGATTCATACTTTTACCTGTTAGTCTTTAAGCAGTTATAAAAATGTGCAGGTGATCACAGTAGTATTAGGTAAATGAAACCTTTAAAGGAAAAAGATGAGCACAAAAGCTGGTCAATTTTGAGGAAAGCTAATGATGTAAAACATCAGTTGATAGAAGTCAAAGGCATATTTTTGTCTTCAAGCCAATAGTTCTTGTTTCAATTTTGCCATAAAATATTGCTCATTATACACTTTTTGCTGACCAGGCTAAACATAAATATTCAAGAACACTATGCCAGCTCTCATGGCACTGACACAGGAATCAGGGTACTGCAATATGAGGAGCAGCATTTTACTTCTAACCTAATGGGCCAACAGGGTCTGCAAATCCTGCAAACATGCTCAGGTCCTGTGAAAGGGAACACTTTGCTTGTAGGGAGACCCTGTGACCCTATTTGTGGCCTAAATGTTGTCTTCAATTAGATGATTAAATCTGCTCTGACTGCAGAACTTTTGGGAACAGTAATGGGGTGGACCCCAGAACAGTTGCACCACAGACAAGCACAGGTATCCTCAGTGTTTGCATGAGCTCTATCCAGTTCTTACCTATGCAGGCTGGCGTATACCAAAACCCAGAATCCAGGAGGATAAATGCCAGATACATTTAAGATTTTTTTCTAAAACTGGTAATTGTAGTACATGGTCTCATGGGTGGGAAGACAACAGCGCTAATATAAATAATCAGAAAATATGATGTTTGCAGTGTAAGCCTCAAGTATTAAGCTTTTTTGTTGCTTTTCTTTTTCTTGGCTTTGCAAACACATTATATAGCTATTGGAGGCTGACGTACAGAGGTTGGTCAAACAATGCAAACTCCAGTTTTTGCTGCAGCATCAATTCTTTTGGACTTCAGGCTATTCAGTTCCCCAAAGAATAAAGCAGTGATAATAACCCATTCCACAATGAATAATATACTATTGTACAATGCACAATACATTGTAGCATATGCACTTTTAAACACTGAAAACTGCTTGATTTTATACAGCCACTAGCTGCTAAACTTATTATTATGAATGATGTTTTTTCACCTAAGATAAAATGTTGATTTTATTAAATATGAGTATGTTTATAAATTTGCCAGTGTACAGGAACTATCAGTTAAACAGCAGGATATATAACAGCTGAAATTCAGAAACTGTGCTGTAGATACAAAATTATACAGGGTAACTTTAATAACTGTCCTTGTAAGTAATTAATGCTTATAATTAGTTATCAGCAAAGATTTTTTCCATTTAAACCTAATCTGCTTTATAAATTCCAACACTTCCTCCTCAGAGAATTGATCAGGCAGGGTAAATTTTAACTATTTCTGACACCTCCTCCATCCCTTGATATTATTTTAGCACTATAGCTGGTACTCAGAGAATGGCTGATGTATTTGGAAGCCACCATATATTTTAAACACATGGCCAGTTCTCTATGCGGAGCCTCCAGGGTGCAAGGCTACCTTGTGCCATGTAGAAATAGAAGGCTTAAGTATAAGCATCATGAAGAAGTCTAAAGGCCTGATTCTGGCCACAACATCTTATGGCACTCTTCTTTCAGGCCCTGGCAAGGCAACAGGATACAGATCACAGCAAATTATCAAAATGCAAAATGGTTTTCATGAACCATGGTTTCTTTTGCAAAAAGATACTCAAACAGTTTTTTCTAACTATTGGAAAGTTCATCTGCAGATTAGTCATAATCAGAAAATATTGTCTCACCACTAGTCCCTGAAAATGTCTCTGTTGAGATAATTGTTATCTCCCATTACAGTAGCTAAAACAAAAGTATATGTTTCTCTTTCATGAATAGTGAAATGTTAAGCAGAACTCTAGTTTTCAGAGCAGTAATGCTCTCCAGACTAGCATGTTGGTTTGGTTAAGGCGTCTCCCATAATCCGTATTCTACATTGTGAAAACACTGCCATTTATTCTACCTTTGCTTATGGAAGTAAAAAGTTCAGTTTATTACATTTGGTTTTGAATTTGTTCTAGCCTCTCCAGTGTCCACATGTAAGGCAGCTTCTGGTGAATATCTTCAGAATTTGAGTCATAAAGTTGGAAAATCCAACCTAGAGAAACAGGATGAGAGATTAGAATCGGATGCATACGTAAAGACTCATGTTCATGTCCGTCCTGTTCTATGGCATCTGTCAATAGAAGGTAAGGTTCATTCATATGAATACAAAGTGCTGAAGCTTCGGGAATTGTCTTCTTAAACAGATTAAACAGATTCTTTGCCTTGAAGAATAAAATGGAGAAAGAGGGAATATGCATTGTACATGCCTTCAATTGAAAAACAGAAAATTATGTCTATGAAGAGGATGGGCATCCAGAAAAATGGATTATTCAGATAAATTCCAGGTTAGACCTTCATATGAACTACCTTAACTTCCCACCTCAGTCACAGTCACTGTTTGATTGATCTACAGCCCAGGATCGCTGCTGAAAAAGAATGAAGGTAATGTAGACACTTTAATTACTCTCAGTAGCAATCTGGAGAAGTAGTTGGAAAATTAAGCCATGCATCACTTTGAGCAGCAGGGGCACAGAGCATGCGGTTCTGTAAGACATCTATGCCTGCAGCTACACCATGGCAGTTATATTTTATGTAGTTTGCATTTGCAGCATTTGTGGATGATTTTAGAAGGCCTCTGGGAGTGTATAGGAACTCCTTAACTTCTGGAGATTCTCAGTTATTCTCACTCGATTTTCTAAAAAGGTGAGAACACCCAAGATGAATGGCCAGGATGTGATCTCTATTCAGTCTGAATATCTTCTGTAACAATGGTTATTATCAAGAAATCAGGTTACTTGATGTGAAAGTCCAAATGAGATGATAAAGAATGGCTACTGACACAGACTGCTAGAGAATGGGCTGAGCAATCGTTAAAATTAATGCAGGGAAGCTCAGTTTCCCTATACTCACTATTTTACTATGAATAAATTGAAAAGCAAGTTAGTCAGAAACAAGAATTCAGTGGGTTAGAATTGCAGTCACAGAAATGCATGACCTGCTGCTGGGCATTCCCGTTACCAAATGAAAAATAAAACTTTGATGACAGACCAAGCAAACGGGAGCTCCTAAGAGATAGGAAAGGGTAGGGATGATTTAGTGGAAGCTGGTTTTCTTTACCCTTTAAACATTCATCTGTGATTAAGTCCAAGAGCTGCCTGACTACACCATGCATTGGCAGATCCACTGGTGGAGTGTTGAAGGGAAATGTGCATGATCTTGAGACCACTGAGACAGAAGAACAAAGAGGCTGCCTGTGAGCACAGGAGCTAAAGGTGGAATCAATACTCTTGCAAATGTAATAGCTCAGAGACACCAAGAGCATGCAACTATACAGCAAAGCATTTCAGAAGTGCTGTTGCTTTGTTACAAACAGAGGAAACTGGATGTCCCATTTTCAGAAAACAATGGAAGACAGTATAATTTCCTTCAGTGCCTATATATTTGTTTATGGAACTATTCCTCCATGCTAGGATGCTGGGTATCTCTGCAGCACTTCTAACCTTCACCAGCCAAGGAATTTTAGTTCTGCAGTCCTGGTGGCACCTGACCAACTTCATGGCCAGGATTCGGAAGAAAATGCACAAATGCATTATTTATTTTTTTTTCCACATGGCAATGTTCTTAAAGAAATCCAACAAGAGGTGCAGAGTAAGCAGTCATTAGATCATTAAATTTGTTGACGTTTTAGGCAGAATTGGTATAATGCCTTGTGAAGAACTTTTCAGTTAGCGCATTAGTGCTCCCATTCAGAGCAAAAGTTATTAAGTCAAATATATGTGGTCAGACAGTTGCCAGTAGGGAAAGGCTTTAAATAATATCCCAGAACAGTTACTCGCCCTGTATTCTGCTATCAAAGAGTAGTGGACCTGCAGTGGCTATGTAGAAAACCTTGGTGGCAGATGATCAGAGACAATCAGAGAAAGACTGGGTATTTAAAAACAGATTGTATCCAAAAACTAGGGGGGATTTATTGCTTGACAAGTACTCCCATCTCATGCTAATCCATACTTTAGTTAATTCAGGCATTCAGAACAACTGTCCAGGTACTGTATAACCACCTCTGCTAAGCACCAGCCGTCCAGCCGAGCTGCCTGCTGCTCTTACCTCTTTCCTCACAAATGTCAGATGAGAGCAAGAAGCTGACTGTGATGGGTGATTGGCTAGCATCATTTTGCACAACAGGAGCTAGACAGGAAGAAATCAGAGTGCAATGCTTATGATCATACATGTAGGGGTGAGTCAGTTTTCAAAAACATAAAACCAAATATTATTCTTTTTTTTTAAAGAGGAAGACTGGTAGCACCTGGAGAGCTGGAACAGGGTTGACCCCAACCTATGGTTCTGCACTGAGGATTACTGACGCTTGCTGAATGAAATGCTCTGGATGCAAATGATTTTTACTGGCGCAATATGTTATCACTCTATCACCTTGAAAGAGGAGACTAAAAATGCTTTGATAAATGGTTTGAAACATTGCCCAGTTTCACCGGCTTTGTTCTTGTAAGTGTTTGTACCTCTTGCTTCAGCTGCAAAGCTATTTCATCATGTCCTAAACCAATGGTTTGCAGAGAACTGCAGTATAACAAGCTATAAAGTGGAGCATGTTGGCCTACCCAGCCAAGAGAGTGTAGTCTTAACAGAAAGTGCGTTATTCCCTTTTGCAGCCAAACATTACAACACAGCACATTTACACAGCACAACCTTACCTTTACTTCCTACAGGCATGTTTGATGCTGTCTCAGGTTTTCTTTTTTCCTTTGTAGTGCAGGCTGGTGGAGCAAAGCTTTTTGTGTATCGTTCTTTTCTGATGGCAGTGGTTTCACGCTCTGTACATTCGAACCCTGGAGCACCACTCTTTATCTTCTCTAAGGCCTGGCTTCTCCTGGACCTCATACTTTTGTACACTAGTGACTTCTGGTGCCATTTATGGTAATCAACCCTCTCAGCGAGTTCTCTCCGGCTACAGGTTAGCACATTCACCAGTCCCTGAGGGAAACCAGTTTCATACTACTAAGGAGCTGCAACTTCTCTCCAAGCTCCTGTAACATGTTGGCAGCCACAGACTTATTCCACATGGCGAGTGCTCATTTGCCTGTGGGATCAAAGATGTTTGGGAGATCTTTGGGTTTGAGTCCTCCATAGTGGTTATACACAGGGAATGACAAGACACTTGTTGCAAAACTGGGTATTTTTCTTTTCTTGTTGTATCACTGTTTAAGAAACCATCTTCATGCCTTTCTACATGCTCACCTATACAGATGGTACCCCTGCCTTCAGTCAGGCTGAGCAGAAAAATAAAAGCTGTATCATTAAATGACAGCAGTAACAGTTAAAGAACACAAAAAAAGAGGCTTGTTAGCTTTTCTGCCTGTAACATACATATGTGGACAGGCTGGCAGGGCTCCCTTTCACAGTTGAGACTGAGCCACATTTCCTCCCAAGGAAGACACTCTTAGATCAAGCTCAGAAATACCTGTGCAGAGCAGCACGAGGAGATTTAGTGCAGCCACTGCCAAACCAGGGAGTCTCTGCTCTGATAGTCTATGCTTTAGACTATGCCCGCTGAGGTGCAATGAAATGTAATGTAATGTAACATGCTGACTGATTTCTTCTCACCTATGTAAAGCTATTTTCTCTTGCCTCGGTAAAAATGGTAATCAAATAAATCCAAAACCTTGCTTTCTTAGATGTGACATGCAAAGGACTTTTAGACAAAATTTTGAGTGTCTAAAGAAGTCTTCTCCTGTAGCTGCTGATTCCATATACCCTATTTCATGTTGGGCTTTTTTATTTTTTTTCAGTTTGGAAACTCTGATCTTCCATGGTTATGAGAGGACCATCTTTATTTTAAACTGTAACAGTTTAATTAGAGGACTGCCAATGTGGAAAATTTATTAACAAATTTTAGGCATTTTAAAATCTAAAATACAAAGAAAGTTTACCAAAAAAGTCTTAGTCCTCAAGCCTCTAAACACACACAAGCTTACCTGTAACCACATGGGTACCCCCTTCAGTTTCAGTGGTAGCTTCTTACACTCTTTAAGTTGAGTGCAAACAAACTAGTTCATAGACTGAAACAATCCAGAGTAAATTTCTGAAATTCAAAAGCAAGTTAAGCAAAACAAGGTTTGTCCTTGGACCAAAAATATCAGTTTAAAGCAAACGTGCTGAAACCTGAATTTAAAACCCAGTTCTGCGGAGGAGTCACACCCCAGATGAATGCTGTGAACACTGGCTCCCAGTACATTAGTCAGCAGACATAAAATTCATGAAATCCACAGAGCTGTGCAATGTGCTGTTGTTCAATCCGTGCTGAAACAGTAGAACAAGGCTATGATGTGGCATTCTTTTACTAACTGCTCGAGATTGGTATGTTAAATATATTACACTCATGAAACGCTGACAGCAGAAATGAACCTCAAGGAGTTGGGGTTAGGTATAGGACACTGTCATCTTCCCACTTATCTCCCTCTGCTCACACTGCAGGGCAGGATGCCAGTTCTGGTCATGTGCCTCCCCCATCTCTCCCCTTCTGGCTTGGCCATATCTACCTTGGGACTCCTTTTCGTGTCTTCCCTGAAAACTAGTTGACAGAAACTTCCCTGTACCCATCACTACTGGCGTCACACTATTACCTGTGAGTAAGCCAGTGGGAAGATCTTTAGTGAAATATGAGGACAGTTCTTCTGGTATCTTCTTGCCCCTCTCCTTCATTCTAGTTTTCACCTACAACAAAATGAATGTTTCCAATTTAAGACTGGAGGATGTTTAAAGGGGAAGAGGGAAGCAGAATAATATCCTGGATATAAAAGAAAATACCTTGTCAGAGAAATATACAGGTCCTGCTTCCAGCGCTGCAGCTGTAAACACTGGTTCCATTACTCCCTAGAACGAAGAAGTGGAGTACCCCAGAGGAATATAATTATGTCAGCAGGCTGTGAAAAAGAAACTGTTCATGTTCTTTACACTAACAGTGAAGCTGATGAATTACTTGCTGTGTGAGGCCTTGAAAAACTACTTCAAATAACACAGGAACCACCAGTGTATGAATGAGAATACATTAACGCGTCAGTGGATTAAATGGTATTAAGTTGATTACAAAACTGAAGAACAAAATACCAGGTTTTGATAATTTAGATTTATACTACTCTAATCTAGTGCTTTCATGAGATATGACCTAAAATTATTTCTGAGTATATGCAATGTCTCTGTTTGTTATCTGAAAAAGAAGACTGCTTGCATCTGCAGTTATGAGTCTATGAGTACATCAATAAATATGCCTTTATTAGAAAAAGGAGCTTGTGACTATCATAAATATAAAAAATTTATTTGAAAGATACCAGCGTATCTGGACTCTTGACTCTGGACAGCCTTCCATCCCCTACCAAGACTGCATCCAGGCACAGAGATCTACTGTCAGGGAGACGCCCACTGTAGCAAATCCTAACGCAGGTATCTGCACAGATGCCCAATGCAATAGCTCCTCATCACAGAAAAATAAGGAGGTTTTTTGAAGCACTGGTCCAGACAATGGCTTGTTTTGTTCACGTTAATCTTGTTGCTTAAAAGCAATTTTAAAAATGAGCTCCAGAGGAGGCAATAAACTGACTTATTTTCATATTTCACAGCATGCATCTATTCATGCAAACTGAAAAGCGTTTGCTTTGTCTCAGTCTGGGCGCACAAACAGCAGTCTGTGCTTCTCAAGGTGACTTTCAGCAGTAAGACATTAAATTTGTTTCTTTTTAGAAGCATGCCTTGCATCCTTTGAAAATCTGTCCTCCAAAGGACACAGATGTGACACTGGCTGATACAAGCCAGTATGTTTGGATTATGGCTGACAGGCTGTAATCAAACTTGTGTTTGGTGGGGAAAAAAAAAAAGAAATTGCTAAGGAACGTTGAAAGAAGTCCACAGTGAACAGCTATAAATGTGAATTCTTTAGCTGTTTTTGTCACTTTTAACTTTGATTTAACTACTTCATTTAGGTCTTAAGTAAAATTTTAAGAGAAGCAGTGGTTTCAGAATTATGGAAGCCCTGTATCCTGCTCATGCTAAAGAAGACACTTTTGGGTGACAGCTGTCATTCCCATATTAAATGTAATGGGCACTGATGGCTGAGTGTCCACTTGTACATTGAGTACAAGTGTCCTCTGTCCTCAGCAATTGGTGAGGGGGAATATCTTTCCTTCTAGAGTTCAAAAGACATATTTGCTCTCATGCAAGAAATATTTTCTTTGTCTACATCCAGTCTTTAGACCCAAAATTAAACCTCGTCATAAAAATTGTCCCATTGAGTCAAGTGGATTTTTAGAGCTGAGTAAGGAACTATGAGTTTTGACTCTAAACTAGAAAAAAGAGTATTAAAGTGTCATAAACACATAAATAATGGCATCAGTCCCAGAAATACAAACAGAAACAAATATAACATCCCTCCGTTCAACTCTTCTTGGGACTGATATAGGCCACTTACTCCCTAGTCGTGCTTCCTCCCTCTCGTTCCAGGATTAAACTGCAGCTGTCAGAGACAGCTCCCCCACTCCATTCTATGTCATTTCTTGACACTTACATAAAGCTTGAAAAGAATACACCAAAGAAAACATAACATACCCTGAAAGAAGTCTTTTCCTGAAGATCATAACTTCTTTTGCTAGGAAAATAGTGGAATGGGAGCTGCCTCCTTGGAAGAAAAAGAAGAAAAGGTGAGTCTCTGTTGTCTTTCAGGAAAGGGTTTCAAGTCCTGTGGCTTAGTTACCATATTTTTTGGATTGCATTCAGCCCTTCCCTTAACTCCCCAGCCACTGCCTGCCTTTGTCCGGGAGGCTGGTTAAGAAAAAGGAATAGCCACTGTGAGAAAACAAAAACCTCGGTATCTTTCTCCAGCTAAAAATGGTACTCATGTCTCTTCTGGCCTACGGCCTGTTCAATACTGTCTTCTTATCATGCTGGCTAGTATAGCATGAAATTGGAAAATGTAGCATTCATTACTATAATGTGTATTAAAAGCTAGGAAAAAGCTGACTGGCAATAACAGAAGGGCAAAAAAATCTGAGCTGGGAAGGGCACGCTACAAGATGTGGCTCACTCACTCTGCTTCTAAGAGACCAGGTCCTCTTAAAAGCAGCCAGGTGGGGAACGTGGAGTCCAGCTGTCAGTCTTTTTTTAGTGTTTGCTTTGTTAATGCTGTCAGTCCAGCTTGTTACTCCCACTTTGCAATTTTTTCATTCAGCATTCCTATTTTTGCACATTGGTTGTCAAGCTATTATCCTGTTGGCTATCTGTACTCTTTTATACACACTATAGTGCTAGTTCTGGGGTTGGAAGCAGCGTAGCCTGGAAGGTGCTCAACTTTGCTCCATCATACATGGCCTCTTTTCTGTAAGTCTAAGTTGTGTAAGTAAGAACGCAGCTTACAGAGTGCTCCTGGGTCCAGTAACAGCACTTAAGCATAGCATTACCTCAAACTGTAGAGGCACACTGTTAAATCCTGCCTTTTTTAGCTCACTGCCAATTTTTTCACTCTACTAGTTTTTTTATTCATATGCTTTGGTAAGTAAAGTGTGACTCCCCTCCACAATTTATTTTCAGCCTGCTTTTTTAAGGAAAGGCACGTTATACAAATGTCCAGTTTCAGCCAGATTTGGTAGAATAGCACACCCAAAGATAATGATGCCTGGACACACTTTGTGAAAATCAGCAGCTGAGTAGATGATAGATGCCCAAGGAAGTGTCCCCACCAAAAAAAAGGCAGGCCAAATTCTGCTGAATCATGTGGCACCCGTCAGCTGGCCAACTGCACACGTAGTACTAAAAGCACAAGCCATCTCTCCTTTCATTGGGGTACCTCAGTGATTACGAATGCTGGTGGAGCCATTCTGGGGAGGAAAAGAAACAGCCGTCTGAAAAAACTGGCTTCATTAATTCATCTGATCACAGAAATATTTGGTCTGCTTGTTGTCCCTTTTCTTCTAATGCCCTTACTTCTAGATCTCACGTCTGCAGCCCCCTGCACGACATGTATTCATACCTGCCCTATTTTTCCTTCATCTATCTCTGGTCAGTATTTCTCCTTCTATATTCCCTGGGCTTCTCTAGACTTTATGGCCTCCTTTATCTGTGACTTCAGTTCTAGAGTCAACAAAATCCATGGTATGGCAACTTGTCTGCTTTGGCATATACCAGAGTGAATGGACCAGGAGCACAAGCTTTTAACTCTCTTTTTCAAGCTGTCAAAGGCACCAAAAGGGATACAGTGAGGGGTAAGAACAGTCCACTGTAAGAGAGACTAATGGATTAAAATCAAACACTAAAGTAGAAACACTGCTATAGGATCTCTTGAGATCATTACAGTGCCCAGCTACAATAAATATACAACAGGAAAATCTAAGATGACTCAAAACAGAGAATTCAGTGAATGTGATCCCTGATGTTCCCCCTCCCCTGCCACCACCAACAAAAAGAAAATCAACAGCTCTATAGATTCTTCTTCTACTTAATTAGGAAACTAGAATGGAAAACAACAAAGTGTTCTAGACAACATTAGTGCATGTGCTTTTGTGTCATCCTATCTCAGTATGAGAAAGAGCTACTCCACCATGGCTCTCTTCATCAGACTCACACAACATCAATTCTGACTGGAGTAGGGGCAACAAAACAGCAGGAAAAGAGTAGCGAGCTCACCCGCATGGCTCACCCACTCGATCATGCAAGGTTTATTCTGCTTTAATCAGAGTAATAGGACCCTCCTGGAGGTGGTCCAATTGTATTGACATTGGCATGTAACAACGTGGTTCAAAGGGGAAAAAAGTGGTACCGTAGCAGCTCCCAGAAGGTGAGGCACATCTCACTGCTCTGAACAAGCCTTAAGACCAGGGGAGTCAGCTTCCCTGCTCCCAGCCTGCTCCCATGAAATGGGAAAGAGTTGGATGTTTCCATGTTTGAGTGCTCTTACAAGCAAAAGCACTGGAGAACTGTCACACTGCTGTGACACCTGCACAGAGCAGGATGGAGTTCCTTGGCTCAGTACTAAAGCATTAGCTTAGTCTTTTTGAAGCCTTGTGCTTGCTAAGAATTGTAGCAGGCCAGAAGTGAGGGAGTGCCCCTGGGTCTGAGCCACAGGGGGGAAATGGAAACAAGCAGCCAGCCTCAGTGGGTCAAGGGGGCAGGATTTGTGCCTCAGTGAGGTACAAGGCATTACCAGTTTTCCCAAGCAAAGACCTGGCTGCAGAAGCATTTTAAAGCACAGTTATGCAGGATAAGACCCGTTTATAACCTTTATAAGTTATAAACTGTATTATCCTACAAATGCATCTAAGGCAAGAGTTGTTAAAATGTGCCAGTAAGGATGATAAAAAGTAGCATTTTTAGCCAGCACCGTTATTCTAGTAGAAAACCTGTGAAAAGTACAAGCTCAGTACAGGAGTTTTAAGAATTCTGATTTAATGAACCAATAGTGAATGCTGATAATATGGGTATTTCTCCTTGGTTTTATAGGTAGTGGTGGAAAGGTGACAAGGCAGTGCCCTTTACTGAATATTAGAATCTTCCTTTTTTTTGCTTCATTGGACTTCAAACAAGTTATTTTTTCTGACATTATTTTCCTTCTGTACAAGTTACCTCTCCTGCAACTTAGTTAATTTGTTCAGTGTTCTCAAGTTGTAAAATCTTAACAGTGCTAAACGCTCTAAAACCCTTTCATTGCAGCTGCTCCTACTGGGAAAGGACTGCTTTGGTTCAGTAAGATTTTCCATTTTTTTTATTCTACTTTCCCCAAGAAGATACTTGCTGATGAAGGCAGTCACCTCCATTTTTGAACCCTTCCTTTGCGATGGCTACCGGCTTGTCTCACCTTATTCTACCGACCCTTTCCACACTGAAACTTGTTATGTGACACTGGTTTCTGTCACCCAAGGAGTCTGAACCGGATTCCCCCAATTCCAGCCAGCCGGAAAACGCAGGCCACCAAAACGGCCCTTTCAATCTCATGGGCACGCACCCCTCCTAAAGAACAGTTAACACACCTAAAATGGCATCTGGTCACCGCTCTGCCCGTCAGTGGAGGCTACAAATAGGAACCACGAGATGACCGGGCACAGGACGGAGTCTGAGGACAGCGATACCGCCGGCACCCGGCGGTGCCCCACACGCATAGGTTGAGAACAGCGATGGCGCCGGTGCCCCACACCGCGGGCCGGTGACACGGGAGCAGGCGGTGGGGGGGGTACAGCGCGGCTCCGACAGCCGGGCACGGCCGTTACACGACCTCCCCTCACAGGCAGGCCGCCCGCCCGTATCGGGGCGGCGCTGGGGAAGGCCTCTACTCCTGCTCCTCCTCCTCCTCCTCCTCCCCTAGCCGGCGTAGTCCTCCAGCCTTCCCGGCGTGCCCCGCGCTCACCATAGAGCGCAGGGCCGGCCCCGCCGCTCCCTCCCTCGCTCTCTCTCGCTCGCCCCGTGTGTGGGAGGCGGCGCGGCCGCGGCGACATGGCGGGCGTGTGGCAGGCGGGCAGCGCTGCTGCCGAGGCGGAGAAGCATCTCAACGGCGAGCTGCCGCCGGAGCCCGAGGACAAGGACGGGGCGGAGGGCGGCGCGGCGGGGCTCGGCGCGGAGGATGGTGCCAAGAAGAAGCGCAAGAAGAAGAAGAAGGGCAAAGCGGGCCCCGCGGGTAGGGACCGGGCCGCGCCACACCGGGACCCTCCGCTGACAGGCCGGCGGGGCGGCCTGAGGGCGCCGCGACCCAGCAGAGCGGGCCTCGTAGGCGGCAGCGGGTGGCTGAGGGTGGCTGAAAGGTCCTGGGGGGCGGGCAGGGCGATGGGCGCCGCCGAGGCCGCTGTCCCGGCCCGTGGCGGCTGTGCGGGCTGAGAGGGATCCTCTCGGCGAGGAGGGAGCTGGCAGGTGCTCGGAGGATGCTGCTGCCGTTCAGCAGCGGGAGAGCTGGGTCTAGGGAAGTCCTCCCTTCTCCGGTGCGCACATGGGAAGCCACCCCTTCCTTCGTCCCCTCCTGTGCCCTCGGGGGGAAAGGCGTAAGGTTGCTGCTGTAAAAGTCATTCCGCATGATGGAGTCTCTGCACCCCTCCCAGGCTCGCTCAGGGAGCTGGAGCAAGTCTGGGCAAATAGTGTAAAGGAACTACGGTTTGGGTTTGTTTTAGCAGGCTAGCAGTTAGTGATCATCCCGCTGTGCGTTTATAATTATCTACTTCACGCCCATATTATCTCACAAGAGCAGACTGCTGCTGTGGCAAGAAGAATTAGTTACCCTGGCAGAAAAAAAGTAGTCAGAAGTGTTTGGATAATGCTACCTCTATATACAGGTTTCAGTAACTGTACATGTCAATGTAGAGCCCTACAGTCTTACACGTTGGATCTGCTTTACAAAAAAAAAAAGCCAAACCCAACCAAAAAACCCAGCATGTGTTCTGGTATCTCTAGGATGAGTACAGCGTAATATTTCTATAAAGTTTTGTGGCTGTTGTTTACTAATGTGGAGCTGTCCGTTTATTGTACATCATGCTTTAATTTTACAAACAGGACAAGAAACAGATAAAGAAATGGAAGGTGCTCTTGATGATGTAGCAAAACAATTGGATAAACAAGTACTGGAGGAGAAAGAAAAAGATGATGATGATGAAGGCAAGTATAACTTTTTCTCTTGAAATTCTCTCCATTTTCAGCTTCATCCTAGACTCCCATTTTTACAAACCTTTACACGTCTTTTGTTTTTGGGTTGTTTTTTTTAGCTTGGGAGAGCTGAGATGTAGCTATATATACTTTTTACATTTTTGGCAACAATTTAACTGTCACACGTGCATACATATGAAAAATAACAGGGATAACAGCTTTGTAAAACTGCTTGTTTTCAAGGATCTTGCTACTGCAGGGAAATGTTTAATTTAAGGTAAGCTATTAATCATTCTCACTTGCATTAGTATGGCCAGCGTAAATTTATGTTCAAAATACTTTCTCTTATTCTTGGCTTAGAAAAAATACAGAGCAAAAATTTAAAGGAGAGTTTTAATTAATAGATCTTAGGGTCTCTACCAGTGACTTGAAACCTGTTCATGTGCAATCCTCATTTTTGATTAAAACTGGACTGGGGAGAAATTAATAGACAAGCAAGGCATACACCTTGTGTGTTGCTTGTGCTATGCAGCTGATGTTCTAAGCAAGTGCCTTAGAAGTGTCTGCTATTGAAATGCAGGCTGGATGCATCTTTCATGTAGGAATATAAAATTAAAATGTTAAAATGCTGTCTTTGTTTTGATGAGTGGTTCTCAATAGAAACAGACATTTGAGAAAATACATTTCTGAAGTTAATAGTTTAGTTTCCTTCTTGTGAAGTAGCATTTAAAGTCGGCTCAGCACCATAAAATGGTCCTTCCTTGTTCTGCTTAGAAATCTTCTAGTTGACTATTGCTGGAATTCAACGTTCCAGAATTTAATTTAATAAATTAGATATAGGAGTTTAAAAAATGAAATAAGTATGCTGAGATACATAAAATTACAAGTTAATTGCTCTTTGAACATTATTATTCTATATATATAGCATCCAGTTTTATGAAACTACTTTCTGTGCAAGCATATTCTGATGGGTTTTTTGTTTTGTGGTATATTTCAGGTTATGGAGTTGAAAGATAATTAATACAGTAAGTGCTCTGCCATTGTTGCAACTAAAGTAAAAAATACTGAGAAGGATAGTGAACACTTTGTACAATGAAAAAAGTTCTTTGAAAATTATTAAAGTAGTTATAGTTCCATCTCAGGAGAAGTACAGTGGTTGGTCACATAAAAAGAACTGTGTTCTTTTATGCTTTGTACAGTATTAGCAATTAATATTACAGTATTAGAAAGTATAACAAGAATATGAAGTGGTGCTATCGCTGACATAATAATCTGCTTTTTTCCCCCACATTGGACTTGGATTTGTTTTTAGAAAAGCAATAATATTTTTGCAGAACAAAAGATTTCTGTAAGCTTTTGGAACACATCTGTGTGTTCTTTCTTGTACTGGTTCTTACCACTTGCCATCTTAATGGTGTGGTTTCAGAGGTGTTGCTTAAGACATAGTGCTGCATTAGATTAAAACCAATAAAACACCTCTCCCCCCCACTTTTTTTTTCCCCTTGATGAGTCCGTAACTGAATGGTCTCAGAAATGAGACTGTATACATTTTGAAATCTGGGAGAGATTAGGAAGCGCTCTTCACATTTCCATTGCAGCGTTAAAACATGCTGATAGATAACATTTTTGCATGATATTAGGCTAAGTTATTGAACGGCTGTACTAAAATGGCATAAGGGTGGGCTTCAGCTTTGCAAAGATCTTAAATTGCTTTTCTGGTGAAAATTGTTTTCATTACCAGCTGAATAACCTGAAGACAAACAGGGTACTGGTCAGATGCAGTAGTTACGTTTCTGGCAGCACAGTTAGTCTGCAGCAGTCTTCAAGGACATGAGAGCGTAAGTCTGGTTAGTTTGGCTCGCAGTTGGCAGATTCATGTGCAGTGATGTATGAAAAAGCCACAATAAGCAGATAGTAACAGCGACAACGTTTAAGAAATGCTTTAGTTTTTTTGCAGGTTAGGGCTAGCGTTTAAAAAAAAAGGGGCAGATCACATGGTGAATGAAATGGAGTCACATCTAATTCTTTCCTTGATGAATGGTTTGAGCACAGCTCAAGGTCAAGAGAAGTGTGGCGAAGTTACCACATTTTAAAGAAATGTAATGTGCTGTTAAAGATTTGTGGCTGTCTATGAAATATGGATTGATGGAGTCTGGTAGGCTGGACTACGTTGTAGCTACACTAGTAGTACAAGTTATTTTAAATTTTTTGTAAAAAAAAAAAAAAAAATTGCAGGTATAAGATACTTAATGCCAAAATGAGCTGGGGAGGAGCAGGGGTGACACATTACTGAAATTTGCCCCAGCTGCAGGATTACAGCAGTCACTGTGACACAAAAATGTAGATGACACTGGCCATCATGAGAAGCTTGAATAAAATCTATTGACTGGAACAACTGGTCAGTGCTTTGACTTGGTTTTATTTTTAAATAAATGAGCACATAGAAGTTTCTGTATGAATGCATTCAAAATGGTAGTGCTTTGACTTGAAGTTCTTTCAATTTTACTTTTTGCTTTAGATAAAAATAAATGTTCTAAATGTAGATGACTGGTACTTACCCATTTTGAAATGAACTTGTGATTAGGTCCATAAGGTTTAGTTAGATGATATCACATTAGATAAATACCTTCATTGTGTATGGAGTAACTAAGCATTAGATGTAGCCAAATGTGAAGTCCTCGGGGTTATTGTTAACTCTCAAATGTGACTGTAACATGGTGTAGCTGATTCTTGGTGCTTATGTGCTGTGCTCCCTGAAAACCTCTCACTGGTACATCCCACACACAGTGAGTGGTTTTGCTCAGTGCTGGTTGTGACTTTCCCTGTTATCTCCAGATTAAACTCATCCTGACCTAAGTGCTGTGATCTTTACTTGTTTGGGTTTTTTATCTTTCCAGATGCATAAAGTTCTTTTAGCTGAAGCATCAGAAGATGGGTTTGAGGCAGTAGCTCCTAGCTTTTTGTTGTGTCTAATACAGTTCTCTCTCACGCCCTCCCTCATCCCCAGGCATCTTTCTGAGTGAATTGAGAGTAGAGGAATTTGAAGTAGGACTTTCTGAAAACTCTTTCCCTGATCTGCTTTTTTTCTCTGTTTGGTGATATGTTTAAATCATCAACTTCAGAAATTATTTTCTTAGTTCTGTGTTTGGTGTAGGGACTGAAAATGCTAATGGTTTGGTGGCAGCTTCTAGCTGTTGTCTTTTAATCCATTAAATTCTGCTGTGAAAGAAGTGTTTCCAGATAGTCCAGATGGTTTTGTGTCTTATTCAAAATTCTTTGGTTCTTCAAGTTTATTTTATATTCACTTGAGCACTTTCTTTCCTGTAGATGGAGAGGGTGAAGGAGATGGAGCAACAGGGAAAAAGAAGAAGAAGAAGAAAAAGAAGAAAGGACGTAGGTATCAAGCATAAAAATAAAGATAGACTGCATGAATATTTGGTATAAGCGTGTGTAAGTGCTGTTCTTGGCAGTTGAAACAAATTTTTGGGGTGTGGTTTGGGTTCATAGGTGAAGTGTGGCTGAGTTTTCTTCTTTCCGGTATCCGTGAACGTCACATTGAGCATTGGCCAAATAAAGTCATATGAGGGCATTGTGATAGAAGTGTCTTGGTAGAAGCCCAAATTCTAGTACAGGGATCTTAAAGAACTTGTGCCATTTAAATTTTATGATTGAAATAAGGTACTTAGCATTTTCAGTGTACCATATGTAAAACTTTCTTATATTATACTCAACAGCTAAGGTCCAGACAGATCCACCTTCTATTCCAATATGCGATCTATTTCCCAGCAACATATTCCCCAAGGGAGAAGAGTGTGAATACCCACCAACACAAGATGGGTGAGTGTTTTAAGCTTAAAAAATGACCGCTGTCACCTGGATGTGCTGAATTGCAAAACTGTTAATGTGAAACTAAATCGACAAAGTGAGTTGTAATACGCGCTTTTCTTTCTTCCCCCCCCCCCCCCCCCAACTGGATCATCAAAGAACTTAATGAGTAGAAGTCTTCAGGCCAGAAATGTTCCTCTTTCCTGAACCTTTTAATTAAGGTATAGCCTGTATGAGCAAAATTGCTATGAAGCAGGGGACCTTGAGACCCAGGGACCAACTGCATTTCAGTAGGCAGCTTGTAAGAAAACTGTGGGCTGAATTACAACTGAGTGAAGTTTTAAAATTTAGAGAGGTGATACACTATTATGCAGCAGTTTTGGGGGCATCTAGATGTCAACTTGTTATTTTTAGTTATCCATTTTTTGGTGGACATACATCAATCTCAGTGTATGAGAGTTTAATTTAAAAGCTTAAGTGGTGTATTCTGCACTTTGCTTCTCTTTGTTTGTATGAATATATAGTTATTATAACCTAAACTTTTTTTTTATAATTCATAGCAACGTGGGAATAATACTAAATAAACAGCAGCTTCTAGTGGTTTACTGGAATGGAGATCTGCATCCATATTTTTTCATAGGGTACTACTATTTCCTTATGCTTAGTTGGGATATGCTAGCCTGACTGAGTTTCCCAATTTTTTCCTATATGAAGTGTTGTGGAAGGTCTTGTTTTACTTGTGTATGGTAGGGGCAGAATCAGCTTCAATTGCATGAAAATCTGAATGAAAAGGCCAATGAAAACTTTCCAGGAAATTTTGAATCAAAACTCTGAAAAAATAGGTTAAACCAAAGGGGAGGGGAGTAGATAAATATCTATATTTCTGGACATACTGTTTAGTTTTCGATTACTTTTTTTTCAGAAGCAAATTACTTTGAAACATTTACTGGTTGTTTAAAGTCAATGCCTGTTTCTCATAGGGTGTAAGCAATATAGTTAAGAGTCTAGTATGTCCTATAAATTGTGTTCAGATATTCACAGATAATATAGTTTCATTTTTATGAGATTAAAATTTGGTTTGAAGAAGCCTTTTCTTCTTTTTAATGACTTCAATTTGATCACAAGGTGTGCTTATATTTATTTATAAATGCCTTCTTTGTATGCACAATATTAGCATGCTAATGAAGGACTTTCACAGGATAGTCCTGACAGGCTGATCCACGAGTGATTCTTTCATGCTTTAAGAATTAAGTGACTGTATATGCATATGCCACGTTCAGAAGGACATGATTTAAGCAATCCAGGAAATTAGATTATAAACATCTTAAGCATGTTCATAATTTATTAACAAGTGACACACTATTTTTACACCTCTGTTATGCATCCAGCTATTGAGGATTAAATGTTTTATTCTGGGCTTGCTACTGTTCATTTGAAATAAAAAAAAAAAGCCAAACCCCAACAAAACCAAACCACTTTTTCTAACAGAATTTAAGTGAGGCATCTTTTGTCTACCAAGAGTGTTCTGCTATGGAAGAAGAATATGCTCTTCTAAGGACTGTGAAATAGTATCTTTATATAATCTGCTTAAGCAAATAACATGCTTAATTTTGTTTTTTTATTTAAATTAATTTTGTTTTTTATTTTTTGTTTTTTAATTTAAATCTTTTGATGCTACGTTAGCATTTCCTAACATAAGCAGCTACTTAAATTAGTAGCTAACACGATTGTTAGGATATTTCCTATTCTGAATAATAGTTTCATTTTATATATCGGTGAAGCGTTTTTGTGCCACTTCTCTTATTCATGCTGAGGTCAGTAGGGTTTTGTCTTTGATTTTTTTATTAAAAGAGTTGCACTTCTGTTCTTAACTCTTGATGTCACATGCTTTCTAAAGTTATCTATCATCAACCTAGAATTGTGTATTTTGTGTGGGAAGTTGAACAAGAAGTGGGTATACTTCAATTTTTAGGGGGAAAAATAACAGAGAATCAATTCTTATAGACAACGCACTAAGAGCTTTGATTTCTTTATGTCTTGGGTATTTAGTTGTGTCTGAAGGCTTGTGTTGAAGACACCTGAATTTGAAATGATGTGACAGGGAGAGCAGAACAGCTATAAGCAATATTTCATGATACACTGTTGTGTTAAAGTGGGATTAAGGAAATCTTATCCTTGCCTGCTTGTTTGCCCCTTTGCTGTTATCTGGGTTAAAGTAATCTGGGGGAATTACTTTCTGGAATTCTTGCCTTCGATCACTAAAATCTGCACAGCATTTCTACTTGTGAAAGCTAGGGGCTGTGAACTGGAGTGAAAAGATGGGAACAAATGGCTCAGAGCAAGAGGTGAACTTCTTAAGCTGACTTATGTGGTAGCCAGCACATTAGGAAACTGACCTCGGGAAAGCTTGTTAGCTCATGTACCTGTCAGAGGACTTGATGTTTGGTGTGAGACCTTTAGCTGATCAATGGACTTTTCACATGTCCTGAAGTGCTTAGGCCCAAGTGGGATTTCATGTCATCACCTTTCCTGAGCTCCCAGGTGGCAGTGGTGCAGCTTTGGCAGCAAAATACTTCAGGTCTGATACAGTATTTTTAAATGTTGAGGCTATTTTGTCCCCCAGTTGTCTTGCATGAAGTGACTATATGCTGAAATACAGTAGGAGAGAGGGAGGACGGCTTCCTGCCAATTTGCTGGAGTTTGCGCTTAAGTCCATGACTGATGGCAGAGCAGCTGCCCAGACTCTGTCAGCAGCTCCTGCTACCAGAGGGTGTTCCCTGCTGGAATCCAGAACAGTCTGAAAAGATCCTCAAGTCTCTCTCCCCATTGTTTTTCTGCAGTACACCTTTTCCATCTTTTTGTGCTGTGACTACTGGACTGGCAGTAGTCCAATTTGCAAGCACAGTAAGGGGGCTTAGGTGTTGCAACCTGTTTTTTGGTTTTGGTTTTTTTTTTCCCCCAGTGGAATTTACCAGGGTTAAGGCAAATTCTAACAGTAGTATGTGTGATACTTGCTATTTGAGTAGGAAAACTGCTCAGAAAAGTGGGCGTGGGATTTCTCCTTTGTACTTTTGTTACTTTATCTGAGAAGGAGCAGGAAGTTCAAGGGAAGCAAGCAGAAGGGTCTGAAAATATGTGGATCCTGTGGTCATTGTGAGAAAAACTGTATGGAATAGCCTGTTATCTTTCTTTATCATTTCAACTCTGCTTTAGGATTGCAGGCCTCTTAGCACTATATAAATGCTCAGATCAAAATGCAGCAAAATTGCAGGGCATAGTATCTTGGCTCACTCGTACCTGTTTTTTGGCTGTGAAGGAAACTTAGAGTAGAGCCAAGTTACATGTCTCTCAAACAGGTAAGTAGCTACACTTTCGGATTTCAAAAAGTAATCATTTAACTCTGTGTATTCTGTTGTTGGCTTAGAGTCAGCTCATGTACATAAAGATAAAAATTAATTTCTAAATTGGGAAACTTCGGTGTAGTTCAACATCTTTGGTCCATGTCGTCTATCATCCCTTTTCTTTTATGACCCACCTACCAGGATGTGCAGGCGTGTATTGTTTTTAGTAGTATTTGTCCTGCTTAGCATGTGTGGAGTTATGACTTTGGGTTATGACTGGGGTGGTTTTTTTTGCATCATTACAGGGCTCCAGCTTCACCATTTGAAGGGTGTCACTACTTTGTAGTCAAAAGAGTAGCCTTAGTTAAGTTCTGACAGTTGCTGGAGTGCTTAAATTACCTTTTTGTTTGTTTTCTTTCTTGAAACCTTTGTTGTATGGTTTCTTGCATAATAAAAAAATATATTCAAAATTAATCTTATATATAATATATCTTATATTTAGACTTGTATTGAAAATTCTTCTTTTTTTTCTATGAACTTAACCAAAGAACCAAAATGAGTGGTGTTCTCCTGGAACAAATGTTAATTCATCATCCAGCAAATTTAGAAAGTAACTTCCTGGCGTGTGTCATAGTTACTATACACTGCATGAGGTGTTATTACCTAAATATTCTGAAGCTGAGCAAAAGTAATACTTGAACTGCAAGCTTTTGAATTTTGAAGGAGTCAGTAAAAGTTTCTGGGCTAAGTACCTGTACTACAGTGCTGAGATTCTTCTGCATACAGGAAGAGCACTGTCTGAATGAATAAGATTGTGCAAATAATAAACTTTTTGTATGAGCAGAGCATGTTGCAGTGATTTGCCCTGCTAAACTCAAGGTAGAATTGCAGGTGCTCATAAGAATTTTATATGCCCGTTCTGCCTTTTTGAAAAGAATTATACATCTTTCAAGCATAGTGCTTCTCTGGGATTATGGGAGGGTTTGAAAATGTGAAGGGAATAATATGGTTCATGGTCTAACTGAGTTTAATTTCTACGTATATGTGATTTTTTTCTCTTTCTGCAATGTTACTGCCTTTCAAGGGTGCCAATCTGTGGTGCTGAGAGATTTTTATATGCTATCTTTATTTTGAAACCTTTATAAATCAGGATCTTTTCTGTTGTACAGTGAAGTGTAAACCTGACTGGTTAATAAACACTTTGCAGGCTTTAGACAGAAGTTGTAATGACTTCTGTAATTATATTAACTTTTCATTACACACTTCCTTTATTTTGAAGGCGAACTGCTGCTTGGAGAACAACTAGTGAAGAAAAGAAAGCACTAGACCAAGCCAGCGAGGAAATCTGGAATGATTTTCGGGAGGCTGCAGAGGCACACAGACAAGTGAGGAAATATGTTATGAGCTGGATAAAACCTGGAATGACAATGATAGAAATCTGGTGAGGACACAGATCTTCTCAAAGACCTCTGCTGTAGATTTTTCCTCTTTCTCCAGAGGGGGAGGGATTTAGTCTCAATTTTCTGTTCTTAATTCACTGTGTCACGAGTGTTGGGGGGATTTTCTGTTTGATGTATGCAACCACTATCCCCAATTATTTCCTTTAAGTTTCCTCTTCTAAGATATTCTTAGCTTATGCAACTTTAGAAGGCCTGGGATTATACTGAATTTCAAACTAAGCTTTCAGTTATGTTCACTTATTTTGAGCACATGCTTGATTTTAATGTTCAGTGCCCTGGCTACTCTTGCACATAAGTTCTGCAGTGGTGCTGAGGGAAGCAGCAAGAGTGGTAGTAAACGTCCTGGCTTTTGCCAGAATTGGCAGTGAAATGCTATGTGGACGAGCAATGCAGGTGCAGTCTGCAGCTGGGAGTGGATGAAGAGATATAAATCAGTGTGGCTGTGTACTCAGTCCAGGGCAGGAAGATTTTGTCTATATTTAGTCTCCATGGACTGATGTTTCTGGAGAAACACAGTATTTCTTTGTGGTGTTCTCAGTTGATAAGAAATAACCGAGCAAATGGATTAAGATAAACGTGAGTTTGATTAAGGTAAAGTTTAAAGAAAAAATTAGCCTGGGCTGATTCTCTTGACTCTTCCAACTATTCCTTTTTCTGTTCTTCAGTTTATCTAGAGTGAATGTCAAAGTACTGCACAGTACTGGACAGTTTAGCTTCCAAAATCAGGTGCTCTCAGTCTAGTATGACTGAGGACTGTGCTGACAAGAGTAGGATAGTAAGGAAGCTAATCAGAGCTGATCCTCAAGGTAACTGTGTGAGGATAACGGAAAGAAATGATATACCACCAGGGAAGTGGAAGAAAGACAGCTGCCTTAATCACTAGTCTGGCTGAAACAAATCTGTCATATTGAATTATACAGTTTTACTGTTATAAGCAATAATTTTCTCAAAACATGACTTTTCTTCTTAAAGTACCTCAGGCTATGGGGACTTGCCTGTTAAAATTAGCTCTCTTCTTTTTCCAGATTGCTCTGAGTGAATAGCTTGCTTAAATAAAATCAGAGTTTGGTGCACTGGTGTGAGCTGCAGTTTACATCGTTCACTGCCATTACAGGAGTATGCGCTGATGACACGTATCTGTAGCTTTCCAGTAGCTAACAGCTTGAGAGTAGACAAAAAAACAAGAGCAAATGCTAGTCTCGAGGTTTTACTTTAGTACAGTTATTGCTTAAATTTAAAAAAAAAATATATTGTCCTTCTTTAATTAGACATTTTTTAATAAATGAGAGGACTATACTATTGCCTTTTTCCTTTTTTCTTTTTTTTTCTTCCTTTTAAATCACAGTAATTGCAAAAAATGCATTTAATTTGTCTAAACTTTAGTCGTATAACCTCTGCTGCTGAGGAAGAATGGGTTAAACTTAGCTTGTAAAGGATGGATATTTAAAGTACAGACACTAGCTAAGTACTCGATTTTGCCTAAGAAAGGGTAAAAGAAACAACACCAAGAACTGAAGATAATTGTGTTGCACTTAACCTTTTCCAGTCTAGGGTGTCCTTCTAATTAGCATACAAATAGTTAAGATTTCAAATTAAAACATTTCTTGAATATTTTTCTGAGGTTTTGTTCTTGCATTGATTTATTTGAAGTCATCATAAGAAATATTAATGACAATTTTAATGTTCTTTTTTTTTTTTCTCTCCCTCCCCTCTGCCTTTTAGCGAAAAACTAGAAGACTGCTCACGTAAACTGATAAAGGAAAATGGTTTAAATGCAGGTCTTGCATTTCCTACCGGGTGTTCTCTGAATAATTGTGCTGCCCACTACACTCCCAACGCTGGAGATCCAACAGTCCTGCAGTACGATGATATTTGCAAAATAGATTTTGGGACACATATTAGTGGTTAGTTTTCATTTATTAATTAAAACTTAAAACGTTCTTCAGTGCAAAGACTATGATGCTAATTAACTTCTGCTGATTTCAGGTCGTATTATTGACTGTGCTTTTACAGTCACGTTCAATCCAAAATACGACAGATTATTACAAGCCGTAAAGGATGCCACAAATACTGGAATAAAGGTATGATCGTTATGCAAGTCATTTAACAAGTCTTTTACAGTAAACTTTGAAATTGTTTTCCATTTATCTTGCGCTTTATCTTCAGTGTGCTGGAATAGATGTACGTCTGTGTGATGTGGGGGAGGCCATACAAGAAGTGATGGAGTCTTACGAGGTTGAAATTGATGGCAAAACATACCAAGGCAAGTTCTTTTCTTTATATAAGAATAGCTGTTCTTAGAGTATGTATCTTTGTACAAATACTGATTTATTTGTATCATAGTGCAAAGACCTCTGTACTAGAAGTATAGTACAAGTGACTTGCATAAAAATACGTGTTTCTGGCTGGCTTGCCAGTCCTCTGGAAGAATGTTCTTGGCTTGTTCTTCCAGGTATTGTATCTTTAACAGGTAAGATGAAGACCAAACAACTGTTTCAAAGTGTACAAATTATTTGATACCTGCTATTTGACTTTATTAATAAACTTTTGATACTGATGGAGTTGCTGATCTTTAATAATGAAGTTTTGATACAGCATACAAAACTCTATATATAATTTGTAGACATAAAACTGTGTTGGCTGGAATTTGTACAGGATGTGTATATAGTTTTGTATTTAGTTCCTCTGCAATATGATGAGTCACTATTGTATTTTCAGTGTGGGCTAACAAACCAAATTGCCTTAAAGGGTTTAACGTTTGTTACGAAATTGCCTGTAATATTAATGTTTTCTTCAAAAGTGAAACCAATTCGCAATTTGAATGGACACTCGATTGGGCCATATAGGATACATGCTGGAAAAACAGTGCCCATTGTGAAAGGAGGAGAAGCCACAAGAATGGAGGTAAATGGAATTCTTAAATCTTTCTGTTAAGTTTCCCCAACTGTCACTGCAAGACTAGTATTTCCTGTGCACTCCTCATGTGTAGTGTTTGTGATCCTGGTGGATAACTGCAGCAGAGGAAAAACTTTCCTGTACTTGGTAGTGTTCCTGTAGAGGGATGATCACTCTTGTTTCATCTCAGTGGTTTCTCCATTTAGCCCTGGAGTGTTCTGCTATCTAACATTTTCTGAAATTGAAGCCTTGGAACCCTGCTATTTAAAAAACACCACCAAACAATAAAATAAAATAAATTAAAAAAACAACCAAACTTGAAATCTGAAAGGCCTTAGTGATGCTTATGGAAACTCTTGCATATTTATTTCTGAATGTGTATACGTTACTTAAATGCAGTGTTGGAATGCTGCATTTAAGAGCAGGGAAAAGGACAGGAATTCAGATTTTGGGGTGAACTTGAGGGGACCAGAATTTTCCCGAAAGGTGTTTGGGCTTGCCAGTCACTCCCACTTTCCTTGTTTGTTCACTCTGTAAATAAAAAGACAAAATAACAATCTTCTCTTGCTCTGGTAATTCTTGAGAAATATTTCTGTAGTGTTGAAGCTTTGGATGATTTTCTGCAAGTACAATTAGATACGGGATCTTTCTTGAAGAGCTTCCAATGCAGTTTTTCTTTAGAGATACAAAATAATTAAGCATATTTCTAGTTAATGTGAGAGGCTACATGAAAGATGATGTTCGAATAGCGTTTTGGAGCAGGGGAAGAGAAATTGCTGTACATCATCTGGCAAACTTTACCAATCGGAAAGGCAGTATTAAAATACGTAACCCAAGATTTAGCCGCCACCATTTTGATGTAAGCCTGTGCGCTAACAAGATACGAAGGCGTATTTAAAAGATTGGTAATGAGATAAGAAGCTTTTGATTTCGTTCTAAGCCTGATCACTGCTCAGCAATGATCACTAGTAAGCCTATCAGAGTAAACAAGACTTGTAAGAACTGAATAGGGACAGGCATGGTCTGGACAGAATTGTTTCTTGAGGCAGGCTCACTCACATCACCCAAAACTTGTGTCATAATTGTTGATCACCTTGTTAATGATGTGAGCAAAAAGACAAAGTTTGAACTAACATCTTACCTAGAGGAGCGTGCAAAGGGATTAGAGAGTATTGCAAAAGGAAGGTAGAAAAAGCTTGTGTGCCCTTATTCTAGTTTAGTGAATGGTTAGGTCTTGTGTATCATCCATCATCAGTATATTACTAGTATAAGTGTTTTTTAAGCAAGTCTTACTTAAAGATTTCGGAGCTTTGAGATTGTTTTAATTGAATATCCAGACACTGGGGAGAAGGCACTTTTTAATTTCCTCAGCTTCTGTAGGTTACTTAGGACACAATCCTACATCGTTAAAACACAGCGAGTTTTGCCAATGATGAATGTGGAGCATAGCCAAGCTCTTACTGTACTGTGCTAATTACGGTATCAAACTGCAACCCAATGAGTTTTTTGTGACAGAGAGAAATAGAGCTTCTGACGATCCTTATTCTGAAAAAGTGGGCGTAAAGTGCTTTTTTTATTTTTGTGGCATCATGTGGAGGTATTTGTGAATTTATGTTTTGGTGATTATTCAGGGGTATCTTTAAGAGTTTTTGTCTTGAATTGGAAGCCTGTGTTACTGCTTTCCACATGGCTTCTTATTTTTTGGTCGTGACTTTCAAAGTATCTTAATAAACTGAAAAACCCAGCTCCAGCTGTCCATTAACGTTTGCCTGATCTTGTTAAGTCCCTTTCACAGCCCTACCGTTAAGGGTATGTGAATGCACTTGGCAGAAATGAGTTTATATAATGGCATTTCAGTATGTTCTTGGCTAGAATTTTGATAATGCCCTTGCAGATATATATCACCTTCAGTTCTTGAAGAAATTCATCTCGTGGAGTGGAAATGAGCAGGTTAAGGGTTTATACTAGCAGCTGTTACCAGAAAATTCTTGCAGAAATTGGGCAGAAAGTTCTTCAGTGCAGTAAGTCTCTGTAATCAACATCTATTTGCCATGTCTAAACTATACATTTCCTAGGACTTTTGCCTGAATAGCAAAGGAGAATTGCTTCCAGTTAGCAAATGTTTTGCAGCAGAATGTAGTTTCTTAGTTATGTTAGATGTATACTTCGTCAACGTTTTAACTGCAGTGACTTTGAAAAGTTGTGACTAGAAACGTGCTGATATTTATGGCTTGAAACAAATAAAGTGGTACTAACATAACTAGCTGATTTTTTGGAAATGTCTGTAACTTTACTGTGTGAAATCTTCATATTGAATTTTTCTCTACATTGACTTGGTGATTGAATCTATTCACATTTAATTTACTTGTATTCAGAAGTTGTTATACTGAGATCATTATATCAGAATGGCCCAATGTCAGTTATTTTCATATTGCAATATGTTCCTTTTTTTTTTTTCTCTCTCTCTCCTTAGGAAGGTGAAGTATATGCTATAGAAACCTTTGGTAGCACAGGAAAAGGTGTTGTTCATGATGATATGGAGTGTTCTCATTATATGAAGAACTTTGATGTTGGGCATGTGCCAATAAGGTTGGATTTTTTTGTTGTTTTTTGTTAGTATATTGCGCTAGAGCTCCCACCCTCCTAGCATTCAAATTTGATACAGTGCAGGTTCTTCACTAATTAATAAGGCTGTCAGAGGACTCAAACAGTGGTGTTAGCAATGTTCTTGTTATGAAATACGCTCTGATTGGAATAATTCCATATTCCAGATTGACAAAGAATCTGGAAATGGAGAAAATGATTGTGTCTTCAGAAATTGTTTTTTTTAACTTCCAATCATTAGTAATTTTTTATAATTAATAATGTAAAGATTGTGTTTGTATATTAGTCTGTATATTAAATGCATATATTTGGTTTTTTAAAATCAACATTTGTACTATGGTTTTGTGCCACAATCTTTGTCTTAGTGTTGTTCCCAGAATATAGCAAGCTATTCATGTCATCCGTTTGGTTTGTATGGATATTTTGTGGTTTTTAAGTTCTTGTTTCAGCGTATTCCTGTAAGATGAAATAGCTTATTAATTTGCAGGTTTCACTGGGATTTTGGCATTTGTCAGAGTGCGATGTATTTTTGGAAGTGAAGGCTCTTATGGTTAGAAACATAGCAGGCAGACATGCTTTTCCAGATTGTTCTATGGAGACAAAATAGAACTATCTAGTAATATGTTTTGTGAGTGGAACACCTGGTTGATGTAGAAAGTCATCCCAAGACTGGGCAATCTTAAAATACCTTTAAATCTAACCCTTTTCTTAATAGGCATGGTTTATTTCTGTAGTGAATGCTTGCCGATGATACCTCTTTTTTTCTCAAACGTGTTCTTTTTTTCTTCTTCAGGCTTCCAAGAGCAAAACACTTGCTAAATGTTATCAATGAAAACTTTGGTACTCTTGCCTTCTGCCGCAGATGGCTAGATCGCCTAGGAGAGAGTAAATACCTAATGGCATTGAAGAACCTGTGCGACTTGGGGATAGTGGATCCATATCCTCCCTTATGCGACATCAAAGGCTCATACACGGCACAGTTTGAGCACACTATACTGTTGCGCCCCACGTGCAAGGAGGTTGTCAGCAGAGGAGATGACTACTAAACTCAAAGCCACCTCAGCACCTTTATACTCTAGGCTTTGTTGGAACATACTATACCAGAATTAATTTACAACACGTTGTCTGTTTTAACAGTGGACTGATGTAATACTTTCCATATTTGGAAAGGAAGGAATTTAATCAAAGGCAAGTCTTCTAATGTAACTAACCAAGAAAAAAAAAAGCTTTCAGGCCTTTAGAAATATTTCAAAAGTTACTTATTTTTTTCTGTTCAGGGAAATACGTGCTATAAAGCTCAATTTTTAGTTTGGAATGAGTTATACATTTTGTTTTGAACATTTATGATAAAAGATGCTTTTCAAATATTTATATTACCATATTCCTACTTGAATGCTTTGAATGACTACACCTGATTTCTGCGCCCAAGTCCTCTATGATATTGCCTTTTAAACTTCCTGGAATCCATTTTGTAAAAAATAAAGACAAATTTTCAGATCTAAAAATATATTTACTTTTTAGAAATCTGGTTATGATTCTGGTCAGGAGTCTGCTGGGAAACTGCTCTATTAAATATTTTACAAACTTGATTTGCCATTTCTTGTCTTGAAACTGGACCTGTCTTACCCTTTATATGACACTTCACCTTTTAGTGCTTACTTAAATAGTCTTGTCAGAGCTAGATTTTAGCTGTATTTGGAATATGTCAAATCCATCTTGTGGTCTCTCTTGCTGTTATCAGCAACATGCAACTTTAGGCTGGAGTCATCTGTGGATTTTAGTACATATATCCCTACAGATTTTTTGCCATTGGCGTGCCTTTTTGCATGGAGTGAAATTTTGCTTCGTGTGATCCCTGGTCTCCTTTAAGTACACATTAGATTGGACAAGTTGTGGGGACAACGGAAACCTTAATTTATTATTTTGGAGTGTTGAAAGTTCTTCCATACAGGCAAACTAATCTGGAATATTTGATGTTTGCTTGACACAAGCGGTCATTATCTGTCTTCCCACTGCAGCAAATCTGATTCGTAAAGGTGAATTAAGTCTCATGGCTCTTCAGGCCTAGATGCTGTATGTCTTCCAGTGCTCTGTGTGTCTGTGTGTGTGTGTGTATATGCATAACTTGCATATTAAAATTCTATGTAGTTACTGGTAACACAAACAACAGCTTATTTAATAGGTCAGTAACAGTGCCTTAAACTGCTTAGGAAACAGAGATACTTCACCTGCTCCTTTATAGTGACAGCCTGTGTTTATTTATAGAGGAGTTCATATTCATTTGGAAATATCAGTTCTTTCCTCCTCTGTCTTTGGGTAAAAGCTGCAGTTTGTCCTTTAAAACTCCAGTGTGTGAACTGCAGTTTAGAGGGGGACAGTGTCACATGCTGCCTTAAAAGTACTAGACATCAGTGGGTTTTTTCCTGTTTGTAGGTATTATTTAATCTCGGTGCTGCTTGTAGAAATGGATGAAATAGGATACTGACGTGTATTCCTGTTGCTGTTTGGGAGTCTTGGCATCCCAGCAATGAGTTTTAAGTAATTTATGCAGCTGTGTGGGCATGTGTCTCTCAGCTTCCAAACAAACAGTAGCTGGTGTACGTGCCTGTGCATTGCGAAGGAAAAACTGGCATTTGAAAGGATCGGGGATGAACAGGGCAGAGTTAATGGTTTCCAGCTCACCCTATTTTGGTAACAAGCCTGGTTACTACAAATACTGCCAGAAACAAGTAAGACAAATCTGCTTTGCGTCTCAGCCTCTTATCCACTAATTCCAGACTTTGCTTTCTAGAAAGGTAGTCTGTTGGTAGCTCAGTGACATTTCATACTGTTCCTACAGCTTTGGGCTTTTTTAATCTTCCTGATGGTCACTTCAGGAACACTTAGTTTTACGCATCAATGATTTGTTTTCCTCCCTTTGTCTTTTCTTTTACCTGAGCATAATAGGAAGATCCAGTTTGGACTATGGCCTGTTCTCTTAACTTTTTAACTTACTGGCTGTGTGCTAATTCACATACGGAAGCTGATAATCATGCATAGCAAATTGTAGAGGAAGTGCTTCAGAAAAATACTTGCAGAATGTGATGATTATTTGCTGCCATTAGATTTAATTGGGATTATCTGGATATGTGCTTCCTGTGCTGCTGACCATCCTGCTGGCCATTTACACCTGTCAGTATAGAAGGTAAGCCCTATTTCTACAACTTCCTTGCATTTAAAAATAAAATAAATTCCTCTGCTGCTTTCATGCTTTTTAGGCTGCCTTTTCCTGTTGCTGGAAGTGTAGTTACAAAGTCCTGGCCACGCTGTCTGATAACTGGACTGTACTGTCGTGTCACTTGACACAATCAAAAGTTTATCAAAGACTTGAGCCAGATCTTGAAGTCTTTCTCAAAGGTCCGGAAGATGGGGATCGTCTTGTTTCTTGAGTATGCGCGGCACCAAAAAGACAATAGTTTTTGTAGAGAATACATTTATTAGAGGTGCCAAAGTCGAGAGTTCAGAACCTACTTTGTAGGGTTTTACATTCATGCAGACCATGAGACACACGTGTCATTAGAGAACGTACAGCAGGACCTCATGACCTGCCCTTTTAATGAAGGTATGGCCCGAGATTTTCCTAACCAGGGGACTAATTTTAGACTCGAACAACATGCTTCTCCTCTTGGATGTCGGGTTTGGTTTTTTGCTCCTGCTTTTTGATCACCTGCCTGAATAACTCTTCAAACTCAAATAAGTTTTCTCTTAATTTCGTGGAACTTTGTACTAGTTTTCTGACTGTAAAATAGCAAATTGTCTCGTATTTAACAGCAGCATTCCAGGTGCAGTCCAAGCGCTCGCAGGGGGCAGCAGGCACCGTGAGTTTGCCGAGTCTTTCCCAAGTTGTTCAACTGTTCAAATCCTGCCCCCTCTGCCCGCACGAAAGGAGCGGGATGAGGCAGAAACTTTTGACTGCAGCTTGCAAACGCAAAGTGAACTTGACTTTGTCCCAAACCAAAAAAGCTCTATGGTGTTAGAATTTAGGCGCGAGCCTCCAGCAGTTGCCAAGAAAGCGACTGCCTGGAGCTGCCCGGCGCTTCGCCTTGGGCAGCGTGGGCCGAGGCTGGAGCTGGGCACAGGACCGTGCAGCACCCCAGGCCCGTGTTGGAACGCGTGGGAAAACGGGGCTGGTGGATGCAAAGGCTGCCAGCCAGAAAGTGGGAGTCTTGAGTGGAGGGATGGGTTTGGTCACCTTTGTTTCTCACAGCTCCTGCAGCGTGGGTACTTTGTAGAATATAAAAAATGTTGTTAAAACTACAGCGGCTTTCCATCAAAAGGCCAGACTCTGCTGCTTGTGCTCAAATCAGAGGTAGCGGTATTCAGAGTCACAGGGCTCCTGTTTAAAACTATTTTTCCCGCTTGTGTGTTCCTGGTAGATTTCCTTGGGAGTTTTGCACTTGATATTTTGGCTTCAAAATACCACCTTACTAGAAAGAGCAGGGTCTTCCCTTTTTAGCAGCAGATTTTATGAAAAATGGAAGTAAACTTGGTGCTAAGCAGCAACTGTAAGGTATATCCCTAGGGACTCTTCTACTTCAGGCTCTAGCTTGTGAAATAAGTAAGTTCTACCTTCACTGAAGCTGCTGTGCAGCAGCCTGGCTCCCAAGGGAGCAGGCGTTTTAAGGGCGAGTGTAACTAACTTTTCAAGGAGGCGGCCAAAACAGGGCATCAAGGGAGGGAGGTGAAATTGCTGTTATAGTGAGATAGCTGCTGTTGTGTCTTCCAACTTCCTGTTACCTTCAGTATATCAAAATAATATCCGTATCGCATTAAAAGTTCAAAACCAGAGTAAGATGGTATCACGGAAACTTAATGATGTGATACGTGAACATGACTGGAATTTGTTAATCTGATTTCTACAGGTGGTGGTTGGAGGTAAAGGAACTTTGCCAAGTCCTACTTCTTTCAAATTTTCAAATATTTTTCTTAGAGGAAGGAAGAAGAGCCTTAGGCTTTTTATAGTTAATCTTTTCCTGGGATTTTGCACTTCCAGCTTGTTGGTACGCGGCATTCCGTGGAACATCTATCAGCTGCCCATAAGCAAAGGCAGGCAGTGTATTTCCTTAAGTCCATTCACAGAGTAATGTTTCTGCCAAATGGTTTTGTGAAGGTGTGTTTAGGGATAAAGACAATGTAACTTGAGAACAGCACAGCGTGGATTTTGTTTCAATAGTATGTCTTTTTCTCCATGGATTCAGGAAGCGGTTCTGTTTTTACAAACTGAAATGTTTGAGTACTTTTAAAGTAAATGAAAAAAATAAGACAACTGTGCTGTGACTCACTCAGGATTTTTAATTTGTGTTTTCGTCATGGCAAATCACCCAACTCTTGTAACTATGGTTAAAAGTCAAGAGATTTTTACTTTTGCTTTTGTACTGATGCTGACTTCCCTCTTGTTTTGCAAAGCTACAGTACTTTACACAGGTTGGTTGTGGTTTTTTTTTTTTTTTTTAGACTAGTCAGCAGTTGAAATGAAGAGGAAGCCTTTTGCCTGGCTGTTTCAGGGCTTTGGGTGTCTGCTTCCCCAGTTTTTGAAGTTAACATTTTTTTCTCAGTAAGGCCAAATCTCTGAATCCCTTAAGTGGAGAGAGCTGCGTAGAAGCCTTGTTTACCACTAGATAGAAGTGAAGACACATAATCTGTCTGGATGAATATATCTATTACCACCTGGGACTGGAAAATGGTTTTATTTTTCAGTTTAAGAATGGGCTACTTTGACCTGCCTGATGTGTCAGTGCGCTCAGCAAGCTTGCAGATGATACATCAAGTGAGAAGAGCCTGGTGGACCAGCTGGGGGCACTGCCACCCAGAGGGAGTGGGACAGGCTGGGGACGAGGGCCAACAGGAACCTCATGAACTTCAACAAAGGGAAATGCCAAGTTCTGCACCTGGGCAGGAATGACCCCAGGCTCCAGTACAGGCTGGGAAGCAGTCTTCAGGGATGCATCAGGCAGAGCATCGTTGAGGGAGGTGAACCTTCCTCTCTCCTCAGCCCTTGTGAGACACAGCTGGAGGGCTGGGTCCAGTGCTGCCTTTCCCAGTACAAGGTACAGACTTACTGGAGTGACTCCAGCAAAGGGCCAGGAAGATGACGGAAGGGCTTGGAGCATCTGACACATGAGGAGAGGCTGAGGGAGCTGGGGGTGTTCAGCCTGGAGAAGGGAAACTCAAGGGAATACTATCTATGTATGTAAATATCTGATGGGGGGAGTAAGGAAGATGGAGTCAGGCTCTTCTCAGTGGTGCCCAGTGACAGGACAAGAGGAAACAGGCACAAACTGAAAGACAGGAGGTTCCACTGAGACAGAAGAAGAAAGTGTTTGTATTGTGAGGATGGCCTAGCACTGGCACAGGCTGCCCGGAGAGGTTGCGGTGTCTCCATCTTTGGTGCTATTGAAAACCCGACTGCCCACAGCCCTGAACAACCTGCTCTAGTTGACCCTGTTTTGAGCAGAGCTGGACTTTACAATCTCCAGAGGCCCCTTCTGCTCTCAGCAATTTTGTGCACTCTCCTCAAAGGTATGCCACGGCACAAATCATCTCACAAATGCATGTAAAACTACAATTACTAGAAACATTCCTGTCTCGAGTGACAGTCCATGTGTGTGTTCACCCTGTGGTTGGCTGGCAAATTACTACTTACGGAGTGTTACCCTGTGTGTGAGGGGGTCCTGAACCTTTCATTAACAGTAATTGCTGCACAATCACTTTTCCAAGTTCCTACAAGCACTGATTGCTTGTGCAATGAGAGGAAATTCAGCAAGGGCAGAATATGGAGCTCTGGGTGATCAGGTAGCGGGTATCTGGGCTGGAGACAGCTCTTAGCAAGGTAGCAATGGAGCAGATCCTTCAACCTGAGCCTGTTTTTCTGAATGTAGATTGCAAGGAAGGCGGAGAGTAGAGGGAGACATAGGTTATGGCTTCTTGAGATGCTTTCACATGATTAGTCTTTCACACAAAGAACTTGGAACTCTGGAACCATCATCAGCTGGGTTTTGCTTGGGTCTCTTCTGTTGTGACAGACATTTCCTCACCAGACAGAGCAGCAGAGAAGAAAAGTATCTGAAGACTGCATGGCCATAACAAGTAGATTTGTTATATCATCTTGCTTCAGCAGGTGGCCCTTGGCTTAAAAAACCCACCCAAACAAAACAAGGACTAAACTGCTTTTGCTCACCTAATTAGGATGAGCGCAAGGCAAATAAAATTTGAGATCTGAGGGCACTATGTGCTCACTGTAATATGGCATCTTGCAGAAACACAGAAGTTATAGGAAAAGTCAGGAATAAAAGCAGCTGTTAAATCAGTGACAGATAGCCAAAGTAGTCTTATAGTTAATGCCTTAACCCATGTTAGACAAAGTTTAAAAATAATTAAAATAAAATACTGTAACAATAACATAGGAACTAATTCCAGTACACAAATGGTTTTCTGTCCACATCAAGGCATTTTATTGAGGTATAAACTTTGCAGAAGATGAGGTAACAATTTGCATAAGACTTATGCAAAATAACTTCACAATTAAAATTTACTTGGCATTAACTACTCTATGTGGAGACTGATAATTCCTGCTTGTTGGATTCTCCTCAATGCACAGTTCTGTTAATGCTAGTGGTAGGGACCATGGAGAAGGTACAGCAGCTGGAGGTAAGGAAATCAGTCAGATTGAAAAATGCTTCATACAAGTCTTACAGCTTCTTTTCAGTGGTTTGTTAGAGATTACTGAAACATATGATGCTACAATTTAATGTAAGTTTGTCCAATGCAGGAAAGGAGGTGCTAATGTTCTTGTAGCAATGACAGTGGTGTGGGTGAGGGTGGTTTTGTTGAGGGGTTGTTTTTTAAGAATGCTTTTTAAGTTTTGGAATAAAAAACCCCACGTTGTCAAAGTTGGTACTTCGAATTTGGCACTTGAGTTTTAAGTTGTCAGACTTGTTAAGGCTAAAACATGGAAGTCTTGGTAAAGATACAGTCTTGTGTTTTTATACACTCCTCTTACATACTTATATAAGTACATGCTCCACTTCCTCAATTTCAGATTGTAAGAAATTCTATCAATGTATCTTTAGTGTAGCTCCCTTGAAGCTTGCAAAATAATTTCACTTTAGTCGTGAATAATATACAGAAAGTTTCCTACAAAAACTTCAGTTACTATTTGACATGTAAAACATTCCTTGCTGGTGAATGTTAATATTCTAAGACCTAGTAGCAATTCCTGCAGACAGTAAGAATCATGATATCATTAAAACTATACTATAAAATGTACAGAAGCATATATAGAAAGTTAACCAGAGAAACATCAGTTGCCCATTGAAAGTCATTTTTCTAAACCAATTCAAAAAGATTATCAAAATACAAAACCAGCTTTAAAAAACAGCCTGAGGTAAGAGTTAAATGCAAATAGCAATCTTTTTCTTAAAAAAATAGCTGTGTTGAAATTCTAGGTTACTTACTGTCAATAAAAACTTTTACTAACAATTGTAAAGAGTACTTTAACTAATACAAAAGTATATAAACATTGTACACGGATTCAAAGTAAAAAAGTACAATACTGTACTTTTAATTTCATTTCAAAATATATAGTTATGACAATTCAAACTTTTACCATACGCAGTTAACTGGCTTTGGATTAGCTGCTACTGTCGTCCATGGAACAGTCAGCTAATTCTGTGTGCTCCTGACTTTCAGCTGTGCTGGGACATGGTATTTTGCCATGTCCATTTGCCTGAGTAAGTCGTTGGCTGTAAAACAAAATGTAAGCTTGAGCCCTGCATACTTCTTCCATAGTGCACATGTTGAGTTTCGAGTCATTGCAGTGTACCCAAAATCCTGCAGTGAAGAAATACACAAAAAAGAGAGTCATCAGGACACTGATGTGAGGTAATTGCATTGTGTTTAATAATTAATTACTGAGTCTTATTTAAGAAGTTGTGTAGAAATTCTATACTATTTCAGTTGATCTACTATATTTGCCTCTACATTTTAAAACCCCAGCTTAGTTTTTTGTCATGGTTTAGCGCCAAGTGGCAACCAGGACCATGCAGCCGTTCATTCACTCTGTCCCCCACAGTGGGATGGGGGAGGAGAACTGGAAAAAAAGGAAACCTCATGGGTTGAGATAAAGACAGTTTAACAGAAGAGTAATGGAAGAGAAGATACCAGCAGTAATAATAACAATAAAAGAATATACAAAATGAGTGATGCAATACTGCCCAATGCTCAATTGCCCAGCCGGTCCCAAGCAGCGATTGGTGATCCCTGCCTGCTGGCCAACCCCAATTTATACACTGAGCATGACACCTATGGTATGGAATACTCCTTTAGCCAGCTTGTCCTGTCTATACTCCCTCTCAGCTTCTATGGGAAGCTGTAAAGGTCCTTGACTTAATCTAAGCATTACCTAGCAACAACTAAAGCAATATGTGTTATCAACATTATTCTCATGCTAAATCCAAAATACAGCAGCTACTAGGAAGAAAGATAACTCTATCCCAGCTGAAACCAGGACACTTCCTCAGATTTATGAGACTTTACAGCTGGTCTGTAAAGTCTCATAAATTGTTCAATTGTTCAATACAATTTTTGTATTGAACAAGCTAATACAAAAATTTAACTGTTTTGGTCTGCAGAACTGCAATTCTCACTCCAGGCAGTTCAGCTACAAGCGATTCCCTTTTGCGTTTGAGAACAGAGAGTAAGCTGATGAGTTTAGAATTACGAACACCCCTTTCTTTCACGGCGGGTTCCTACCTCCTTCTGAATTGTAGCAATAGGCAGTGTAGTGCCCTGAGCCAAAGCCTTTCCCGTGATGCATCACCACAGCAGACAAGTCGTAGATAAAGCAGTCAGGTAGAAGGGACTTGAGGGATTCTCTGCAGCAGTAAGGTTCCATGTTCAGCATTTGATCAAAATTAACATGTACGCCAATCTTCTCACGATGATTGCGTCCTGACCACCTGAGAAGTCAAATGAAAACTTACATGTTTTTCAAAGAAATAACACAGCATTCCGAATTATGTTTTAACATAACAAGTGTTATCTTCACTATTGTCTTGGTGCACAAAATAAATGCTAATTTGCACGCTTTTTTCCTAGGTTTCCTCTTTCACTTCTTTATTTCAAGACCTTTTCAAATGTGTTTATGGTACCTACTATTCTCATCTTTTGAAATATCCATCTTGAGATCTGTATAATGGTGAGTGGGAAGTACTTCCCACGTATTATATCTCATTGGCATTTCCCATTTGTTCTATTCATTTTCAGTTCCTTTGTATTCAGGACAGACTTTGTACTAATGTGTGGATAAGAGCTGACATAGATGCAGTCTCCACTTCCTTACACTCAGGCTAATCCATTAATGTGTCTGGTTATATGAACGTTATGTGAGATTTCCACTGAATACAATCTCGGTTTGTACAGTAGTGAAAATGAGCATTTGCTCTACCTGAAGATAACACAAGATTAATTTTTATCAACAGAGTTCACAGAGAGGTTAGTAGGTTTTGACTGAAAAGAAGGATGAAATAATTTTAGTATTAAAGTAGCAAGTAGTTGGAATCCAAAAGATCAATTCACAATTTATAGCGTGTCTTATTAATGTTTAAATTAAACAAGAAAAATAAGTTTCTAATAACTATTTCTCATCGTAAAGGGAAATGACACTGAAGCCAAAAGACATTGACCCCAAACAACAGAAGAGCAGGACTGAACTGGTCAGTTTGCAACGCTGTTTGTTGCGGTACTACTTACCTAAACCGTTTAAGATGTAATCTGAGAACCTGAGGTAGCCGACACACCATAAGCTGCTTCTGAGCTTCTGTGAGTATAACTGGTTTAGAAGAAAACTTCCTTCGTTTTGCTGAGGCATAACACACAGTTACACAATACAAATTTCGATAACAGCCTTGTGTTTCACTCTAAGATTATCCACCAAATTTGAGTATCCTTAAAAAGGATACACTCTGAGAGCCATTTTGCAAGGATTATTATATGATGCAAGTATAAAATACCTGTGGTCACTTAGGTTAGTCACCTTAATTTAAAAAGCTCATGGATTCTTCAGCTGGGAGTATCAGAATCCCCATTAATGTGTGATCAGACTTTATCGAAGAGAAGCATCACACTTTAAAACATCCTTTGAACAATTCCACCTACTAGATGGTGAGTAATAGCTGTCAAGTGGCCACACCAGGACTTCATTTGCAACATACTTTTAAGACTTTTAGTATTTTCCTTCCACACTTTCACAATCAGTTTACTTTATATTTTACACAGAGAACGTACGCATGAGTACATACTGCCTTTACTCACTGTTGCACTGATCACATGCATATATCTTTCCTTCCAAAGCTTCAGTTTCTGTAAACTTGGCCAGCATTTCTGTCAGCAGACATGGATACTGAGATGACATCTCCTTGCCGTTGCAATGATACCTCTCGGGAAACTCCAGGGATAGGTCCCAGAAAGGTTCTATGGTATTTGATTTATTGTCACAGGCAAGACATGTAACCTGTAAAACAACATTTCATCAGTTGCTTACACTCAAAAAAACTTCCTTTGCTAAAGTGTACCATAACATAACTCTAAAAATCTATCATTTTTTTTCCCTAGAGACAACCGATGCAACAAAGACGTAGTCATTTAACAGAAGAAATGATACACCTTCTTTCTTTTCTCTGAAGCAGCATGTCGAATACTGTTATCACAAATAGGTATGTGTTCTTATGTTTTACTGAGAAACAAAAGCAGTGTCAAAATGGTCTGTCTGGGACTGTCCAAGAGAAAGCAGCTGGTGGAGTCTCGGGAGTCTTTTCTCCAAAAAGAAACACACCAAAAGGAAAATTTACATGAAAGAAAGAAACTATAGTTTAGGTTAATTAAAAAAAAACAAAACAAAACAAAACAACCAACAACAAAAATGAAACCAAGAACACAACACACGGCTGGGGATTTTAAAGTCATATCCTTCTTACTTTGTAAGTCTTCCAGGGAAGCCTGGATTAGGAAGCACACTTCTTCAAAGAAAAATTAACAGGTAAAAATAATTTATTTCTTCTTTCAGTAAGTGGATCCATCGTCACACTAGGGAAAGGACAAGCAGTAAGACAACATAAATAAAATGTCAAGAAGTGAAGCGAGTCAACCTGGAAAATGCAGATAATTCAGCAGGGGACAATTAATTTGTGATAACATTCAGTATTTACGAAAGTTAAGTTAAAAGCAGTAACTCTTCTACGCTGGAACGCAACACATTAGGTGTTGATTCGCAATGCAGTTTCTAAAAGCCAGCTGAAGCTGTTTATAGAAGAGTGTCACATCATTTGAGTCTTCCTCCAAAGGACCTCCACCCTTTCACAATCCATGTGGATGAACACCATCTATTAACAGCTGACCTACGCAGTAGTGAAACTCTATTTAGATTGTAACAAGCATAGTTCATAAAGGCTACACAGAAATACCAGTAAATATCGTGTGTGCGAGAGACTAAAGATATGTTCACCTTGCTGTGTTCAATGCAACAAAGTACAATACAATCCTGAAGAGTAATTACCCGAGTTTTCTACTGTTAAGTGTATTTATTTGCTTATAAATTGCAGTTGATCACTTATTCAAGCAGCTCTAAATCTTACTGCTCTAGAAAAGACGCATTCTGAAAAATAAGTTGAATTTTAATTGGGCTCAGATAGATAGCTTTGACAAAACTTCCATAAGCATCCAACACGTTCCCACCCCCTTCCCCAACAATGAAACTTTCCCACCAAAAAAATAAAGGAATTCAAAATTTTCAGATAGGACCAAACTGTCAAGATCCTGTTATTTATCAGCTCAGAGTAACAGCCAGGTGTGATGAGACACCACCATTCATGTTTTACAGTAAATGGAATATCAAATACGTCCTTAAGTTTGCACCACACGGGTAAATAATTGTCAAATTAAATCTCTGTAAGCATGCTTCCTATTTAGGAAAATACCACAAGTTTTTTGGAACAAGTAATACAAAGATGTAATAATAAAGGAATGAAAATCCACAAGGGATCCAAATACTATTATTTCACAGGCACGCCTTTGTGTTGCTGTTCCACATAAATTCATTGTCATTCTCTTCAATCCGGTTAATAAGACTACACAGGAGTAAAAATACACTCGGTTTTGTTGAAGTGCTCCTTTATTTTCCTCTGGAGATTTACTGTTATGTAGGTATTCACCCTGCTTTGTCTGTTATTTCATCATAATTTATATATGGACAGATCTGCCACCTTATGGTACTTTCCTCCTAGGTGTTCTTGTGAGTAATTATTTAATGCATTCATTAGCTACAACAGCTTATACACTATCTATATGTTAGCTATCTAATGAGGATGTGCATTTGTGTACCAGCACACGTTTAGCAGTGGATTTTAGGAAAGCTGTTTGCTGCTTTAAGTTCTAAGAAGAAAACGCCACTGCCTTGTTCTTAGAAAACACAACTTTGAACTTACAGGGCAGAAAAGAGGAGAATCTTCTGTTGTAATTTACATTGACAGGAGCTTCTTTTGTAAGTGCTAACATCTGGCAACGTTTCAAAGCCACAAACTATTAGTAATTCAGAGCTGGAATCTAGACTTGGAGACAAAATGATATGTTTGGCCACAGTTCAAGCTAACTCCAGCATAAACACAGAATGACTAATAGATTTCTGCTGTACAAATGGGTGATTTTGTTGGGCCAGAAGTTTATTTAATTGACTAGTTACTTAAGAATTTGTTGCACATGAACGCACACTGAAGATTAACGGGCTCAGGATGAAGTACATATATGAACTCAGTATAGATAATTTTAACAACTTCTGAAGTTTTGAATTTAGTGTGTAATGTTAACAATCTAGGTTATTTTAATATCCTCTTTCTCAACTAGTTAATAAGTACTACCCTAAAGAAAAATAAAAAAGAAATCCAGCTTCCAATTTTTCCCTCTCAAAAAACCAAAAAAAGATAAACTCATGCTGCTTCTCATCTCGTCGTGCAACTGTGAGCAAAGCTGATTTGTTTTGACAAAATCCTGTACTGATGTAGAGCTGCACTTACTTCCTCAAATACAAGACACTCCTCCGCACTGTGACGCTGCAGCAAAGTTAAACTCTGAAGAGTTATCTGGGATTTGCGTACTTGCCAACAGCCAAGGGACATATTTGGATAAGCACACACCCAACCATATCAGCCCCAGTGCACTAACTGCTCCTCTACACACTCCCAACTCAATGGGAAATGAGAGGGAAATCAGGGCTGGAAAAAAAAAGTTGGAAGTAGTTTTCTTAGCCAGGCCTGAGTTTACAATTTGGCTTGCTCAACAAGTAGGAGGGTCCCTACCCTTCCATGGAATCCATCTGCACTGGCCCGTCCATCAGCACAGGCTTCATAACACTCCCATCACTACTCCTTCTGCCCTAAATGGGACTTCTTTATCTCACGCTCCACTACCATTCACACAGTACGAGTCAGATTTTCTTTTTGCATGAAAAGCACTGGAATTGTACAAACTGCTCAAAAGTTGATTGAACAAGATGTGAAGTTTTCATAAAAAACAAAACAAAAAAATCCCCAAACGTGAACTCAAAGGGCTGGCAAAAACTTTATGCGTCTGTCCAATGTAACTTTTTGTGGTGTGAGTATGCTCAAAGTAACAGGACAGTGACTTTGCTTGAGCAATCTGGTTAGTGACATTTATCTTTTTATGACTGTATTTTACAAATTCAGAGTTTGATTTCATCTCCCCTTTACATCCCACGATTGCTATTTTAAGGAGCCTTAATGCTGTCATTTATAGCAAAGCTATACGAGAAGCTTACATTAGAGCAAAGAAAGTAAATTACTGTTTTTAGCTAGTCTGGAATCTCTACCTTATGTTCTGCCCTGACCACCCTCTCATGCCTTGAAACAGGGGTGCTATATACAATTGTTTGGTTACAGCTCAGCATTCAATCATGGGCCAAAGGCCAGGCTGAAAGAGCTAGATCAAATTGCTTAATTCAAGTTAAGCATGGAGGCCACTCAGACAAGCATCATTGTGCCCACAATAATTTGATGGACAGCCACTGCCCCGGATGGTATTCAGACTAAATGCAGCTAAAGAAAATAGTTAACATATTGCTGCAGAAGAAGCCAACTGTTACCATCTCTGCTGTAATTCTTTGATTTTTAAGAACAGGAAGATGGCCAGTCCTGGTTTTGTCTTTCACTACTAAAGTTTTCACTATATGAGAAATATATAGAAAGAGTAGCAATTGAATTTTTCCAGAGCAAAGTAATCAAAGGGGACTTCTAGGATGCTGCTGTAATATGGAATTCCACATGACAGTCCATACTGTATTTATTCAGTTACAAAAATAACTAAGCTTTGTAATGATAAGCATACACCATCATCAAAATCATCTGTATCTGTTTAGCAGAATAACATAAGCATAACGATAGCAAACCGTGGTCTGTGATTCAATGGCCTCCTATGGATTAACTTCTTTTAAAATGTCGCCTTCATCTATTTGGAAGGCAACTTGACAACCATTTTGTGATTCAGGCAACGCATAAAAGCACAGAGACTAATACCAGGATACAGAAATCAGCATACAGGTCATGGATGGGCTAAGTGCAAATCCTCCTATCACCTACCTGAAGTTCTCATGGTTTTTAACAGTTTATTCAGTGTGAGACTTAATATACAGCACTGCACGATAGTCAGCCCCAGCATTCTCCCTCAAACTTTAACTCATAGCATACTACCCAAAACTGAAGGGCTTTAAAATACCCCAAAATTGCACATTTCCCCTTCTCTCAGACTACCTATCTTGAAATACACTGGGTGAGTAAGTAAATGAAGCAAGACTTACAAGGAGAATCACTGCCTTTTAAAACTTTACATGTAGTTTGCATACTACATTGGCTAGAAACTACTTCACACTCTAGGTCTTGACATGTTCATTTCTCTTCATTTCGCTGCACACTGTTCTTCTGCAGTGCTGAGTGAGGCTGGGGGGAGGCACATTGCTCAGATTTTGTCTGAAACATGATCAGGAAGTCATCAAACCACTTGGTTGCCTTTTTTTAAGTACGCCTAGAGATACCAAAAGCTAGTTCTTACTAGGCATCACTATAATAAATGGTGAATTATTGGGAAAAAACCTCTCAGTCTGTGATGATAGGTTTGTCCTAAGAAGAAACAGTAACTAATCACAACTTTGCTGTAGAGGAAACTCATTACTACACCAGCACAGGCACTGCTCTTCACTTGCACTGCTGTTGGGTGTTGCTGTAACAGAAATCTAGGCAGAGCTTTATGTAAGGCACCAGATTCAAAAGCAGTGGAATCCTCACAAAGACTTTTCAAAACCCCAAACAAAACAGTTTCTAAAGGGTTCCTTCCTCACCACTCCAAAAAGATGTTAAAATTACGTTGGCTAGGTATTTCTTTGATCATTTACATTAAATTTGAATTTAATCAACAGCACTCTATGAAGAAATCATCAACAACTATTTACTGCTTTGCAACATGCACCAGTTAAGTAAAACACTGCTTTCATAATTCAACATTAATTTTCTTCCTTGAATTACGTACCCAAGCAGCTTTCACATAAGTCAGCACAAACCTTATCTCTTCTCCTCCCTTACTGGGCCTTTTTTAGCGGCAGAAAATATCAACTGTCCTCCTCCTGCTTGCCTAGAATTAGAAACTACCCCTGATTAAACTAAAAGAACAAAAGGAGCTGGCTGATGGCACTGCAAGGTCATCTTCTACCTGGCAAGGTCATGGCAATCAGGGGATGTTCCTGAGAACAGGAAGAAAGCAAGTGTCACTCCTGTCTTCAAGGACGCTCTGGGGAACTACAAGCCAATCAGCATCACCTTCAGACCTACGGGGAAGGCTGATGGAGCAAAAAATTCCGGAAACCTTTTGCAAAGATATTAAGGATAAGATGATAATTGGGAGCAGATTAAGACTGATGATGGGAAAATCACAGTTGACCAACCTGATAGCCTTCTTCCTACAATGAGATGACTGGTACAGATAACCAGTGGGTAAATGGAAAACAGTGGATGTTGTTTATCTTTACTTCAGTGAGGCTTCCAACACTGCACCCCATAACATGCCCACAGAAAAAACAATTAAGTGCAGGCTAGATAAATGGACAGCAAGATGGAGTAAAAACTAAATGAACTGCCAGGCTCAACACATTGTGGTCAGCAGCATGAAATGCAGCTGGATCCCAGACACTACTGGTGTACCCCAGGGGTTGATACCGGGGCCAATTCTGTTAAAACCTCGGCGAGTTTGCAGATGACACAAACCTGGGTGGAGCATCTGATACAGCAGAGGGTCGTGCTGCCTTCCAGAGGAAGCAGGACAGGCTGGAGAAATGGGCCATTTCTGAGATGGAGGCTAATCTCCTTGAGCTCTTGAAGTGTACTTCAATGATTTGTGGATCAGTATGGGTCAGTTTACCAGTAGCACATAACTTCATAGTGTAGTCAGTATTTTGCTCTTTTCTGATTGAAGGATTAAGGACAGGAGACAGTACCTCCCACAAGAGTACAAGCACTGAGAGACTGGAAACAACTAGGATTTAAATATACATACTGGCATTTGCTTGCAGTCTCAGTGGGGCTGAGAGGGATGAGCCACTGCTCCAGCAGATCTGCCTCTGAAAACATAGGTTTACAAGATACAGACTCCTTTGCCCAGTAAGTGCTACAGCACAACCTTCTCCAGGTAGTCACTGGAGAAATACTGGTATGTGAAAAAGGAAGGAATAGAGGGGAAGGGTTTTGTAGCTATATATCCTATCTTTACTTCCCTTAGATGTACTGGGTATTGAATTTTCACAGTTTGTACTTCAGAGTAAAAAGCCGTAACCCTAAAAAGGGTATTGGAATAAATAAAAAAAATTTTTAAAAATTCAAGAGGAAATCCACTCATGCTATTCCTGGAGTTACTCACTACCTGATCTGGTATTCCATAAAATAGTAAAGGATTTCAAGTAGTAGGTGAAGAAGACTTACTTTAGATCAGCTGAGAACATAACAAAACCCACTAACTCATATAAAATGTGCAATTGTTTTGACATCACCTAAAGCTTTTTCTAGTTACCAAAAAGCAATCTGCGTAAGATTCTCACACACCCAATCTTCTCTTTCCTTAATCCTAAATTCAGTTGCAGTGCTGAAACAGGCAGCCATTTCAATAGCAACAGACTGATTGCAAACTCCAGTTTATGGCTTCCCTTCAAGTTAAAATAGAACAGCTACAAAAAAAAGGGGAAAATGTTTTATTGCACATGCGAAAGCCATGTGAAACCTAAGTAAACATACAGCTTATCTGGATTGTAAGTGATCCTCTGTGTACTGTATCAAAAGGAGTTCACAGTATTCATGAAGTTTGAAGGTCAAGAATATTGATTCTACTGCACTTGAGTATCTCACAGAATCAAGTATTTTTAACTAATGTTTTCAATAGTAAGGATAGTAAGTGTAACTTTTTAGTGATACTAAAATGGAAAGCATCCGCACACAGGAACAAGCTTCTCAATTCCTCTTATTCACTGAATTAAGATGTAGCTTATTAAATACTCTAGACTAAAATCTAAAAGCAGCAGGCTAAGCTCCCATTATCTTCCAGAGATAAATCATCATACTGTTACAGCCTATAGGTAGGTAAAGTTAAGATAAAGTTAAACCTACAAGGACAAAGCATACACTCCTTTTTTTTTTTAAGACCTAACGTTGTCAAAGGTGTGACAACATAGCAAGAAGTCTCATATTTTTCTTTGGCCCTGTACAGATGTTTCCTTGACTTTTTTGTTAACTTCATTATAGCAGTTCATGCCAGTTCTGATAAATGCCTAGAGAAATCACGATGCAGGAATATTATTGAGGAGAGGAAAATAATTGCCTAATAGAGTTTTTAAAGCTCATACTTCCGTGTGCAAACACCAGCAACTGAATCATTAAGAGGACCTCAATATATTTCACTGAATTTTTAGAGTTGGAAGGGACCATAAAGATCATCTAGTACAACTCCCCTGCCGAAGCAGGAATTTTATTTTATCAAGGAAGAAATGTAAATCTTCTGGGGTTACCTTTCGCTTTTAATACTTCTCATACTCAAAAGTGCTCATGAAGACTAAACTGAAACAAAGGAGTGGCAGAAGACAAAGGGAACATTAGGAGGTAAAGTGCTGGACACTGCCAGTGGGAACTGCCTAATGAGCCAGGGGAAAATTACTACAGATAACAGCCTCTGTTCTCCTTTCCTTGGTCCTCTCACTCTAGGCATTCTGAAGTTCATCAAGGCTGTATTTTGCATACAGGCATTGACCAGCTGCAGTAAAAGAGCTGTGTATTGTAGTCACAGAAGTCACGGGATAGCTCAAAACTGTTTTAATTCCCTTTCAGTCTTATTCGATGACACTTCTCACTATTCCCCTCCCTGGTTTCAGGAAGGTGGGAGGGTTTCTAGTCACAAGCCTCCTCACATAACAAAGCTAAAAAACATGTGAAAGAAGTGGTGCTACTGAAATAATGCTTGTGTCTTCAGAGCCTTTGAAAATTCTTCCAAAAAGTGAGCCCTGTAAGAAGACTTAGAATGCAACCAAGCCTTGTCAGTATACTTCAGCAATTACTTTTACTAACAAAGTTACTATTTGGGAGAGGAATGTGATTTTCAAATAAAGCTTTAATGAGGTAATATACCAGACACTTGTATTAGCGCAACCCTGATACAAGATATGTTTACTACCCTGAGGAAAGGAAGTATGCCAACAGAAACGCTCTTACACTGGGCCAAATGAAAGGCAGAAGATGATCTGGTTTTATTAGTAGATATAACAATTTCTAGTACTTATGCAAAATCTAAGATGACCTAAAAGCTATCGTGCTGCAAACAGCCCTGGTTTTAAAAGTCCTATTATCTTATTATAAAGTTTATAGATATCATAGCAGTAAACAATCCTAACATAGTCAAAAACCACTTAGATCTCTAGCTTCACATACTAAAAACATTAAGCCATCAATCAAACAGAATAATGGGAACATCCACATTTTTTTTAATTTGTATTAAACCTCTACTCCTTCACACAACATATCCATTAAATGCTTCTGCGCTCCTTCAGTAATGTGTGCATCCATAAAGACCAATTCCAGGGGGCTAAGACTTTCTCAAACCCTGGTCCTGCTGCAATTTGGTTAGTTTTCAGATTAATTCAAACAGCATTTGTTTGTTCAGCCAGTTCTCAGACGTTTGCACGTGCACACAGTTGGGATATGCATAATAGTAAATGGACACGCTGAAGTACTTAACAGGAAGCCCAAAAGAAGCAAAAAGGAGAGTAGTCAGGCAGAAAAAAAGGAAAACAACTGCCACCTCCACCCCACAGATTTGGTTCCTGTGTTGACAAAACCTTCTATGTCTTTGTAACAGAAAAAAAAAGTATTAGTAATCCCATACATTGCATCATGACAGGCAACTACTCTGTAGTAATGAATCTCAAATTCAAGCTATTTACTGAAATAATACTCTGCTTGGCATCCATTACCTAATCAGTTTCCACTTAGACGAGATTAACACCTGCCTTCACACCTTTTATCTAGTATCACTATGGTGATAAACTAGATGCTTATAATTGTAAATTCTTTATTCCTGCAAATTAGTTACCCAATAGCAATGTCAGGTGTTTCTCAGTAGTTGCTACGGTGTGCTTTAAAATACCAAATTTAACACTTATGTTTATCAGGTGACTCGTCTACTGAAAGTTTTAGTAGTACTGTTGTGGTTTAGAAATGACCTTTCTTCTGAAATTGTGTTTATTATACGCTCCCTATCCCCCCTCAGGAGTTATAAATGTATTAACCTTTTAAGTATGCCCATCACTGACCAGTATAAATTCATAACTACAAATCATTACACACTTTTAAAAAAAATATCATAAAACATACCTGACTTAATAGCTGTCCATGAAAAATGTTGTTAACCACATTCAAAACCTGTTTTATAAGTTTTCTTTGAGAAGCAGGGATGAGAGCTGGGTATCTGGTCCCCGTAGTCTCCAATTCCTGCTGCACTTTATCCAAAAGTTCACAGAGAAATTCCTGAGCGTCTTGTTGGGCATATCCTCTGAAAGCCGGAATTAGTCTCCACACAGAATGAAGCATGGCAAAAGGAGACACCAGTGCCCATTTGCCAGACCACATAACTTGAAACAGAGTATGCAGCTCATGACAGAGAGAAATATGCTTTGAACTGGGCTCCCTGGGCTGAATAAGTTCCATATTTCTACTTTTTGATGCTCCTCCACTTAATCCAGAGGATAAACTAGGCCGCCTCACAGAAGAGGATCCCTTTACTTTCTCTTGGTTCTCATTCACATGTAATGTTGAGGCAGCTACTGACAGGTGTTTAGACGAAGATCTAGTTTTACCATTAGTTGCTGTTGCCAGCAGTTCCTGAGTTTGGTTGAGATCAAGCTTTAAAAAGCATTCTCGAAAAATAAGTAAGTGACTTAATACCTGCAGGATAGAATTCATATAGCATGTATTTCCCAGGTTTCTCAGTCCTGTTACCCCAGGAGTCACTGTGGGCCTTCGTTTAATTGGCGAATCACTTATTTTTTTCAATCTTTCTTCATCTGAGGTATACGTTTTTTCTGACTCTGCCACATATTTGATACTCTGTGATGTTTTTTGCAGGCAGGGTGCTGTTTCTGAGGACATTCTAATCTGATTTTGTAAACGACTGCTCTTTCTTGGAGGCATCTTTTCCATCTCTGCTTTCAATTCACGCTTTCGTTCTTGTCTTCTCTTCCTAGCTTTGTCCCTTCTTTCCTCTGCTTCTTCCCGACGCCTTTCTTCTTCCAAAATCTTTTTTCCAGTAGGTGTCAACTCAAACCATGATCTGAATATTTTGCCCAGGAACGCACGCCGTCGGTGCCAGAGAGCTGTGAACATGCGATCTTCATTCCGAAGCAAGGCTTGGGCACCACCATGTGAAAGGTAAGAATCATCACTTGTACCCATAGAACGCAAAGTCCTCCCACTCCGAGTAGTGCACTCATAGTTTTGACTCTTGATTGCACTTAATGTGCTTCGCAACAGTTTCAAATCACCAGTTGCATTATCATTAAGAACGTAATCATCACAGAGATAACAGAAAACATACAGCTCGTTTACTTCCAATGCCACTGGGTGACTGCTCTCCTGAAAGTGCTTTAGTGCATGTTCTTCAATGTATCTTCCACACGCCACGTGCGAGCAGCTGAGGCACGCCCACACGGATTCTGTCGTATTGCAGTCCACGCAGTGCCACTTCTGAGGATTCAGAATGGAGTGATCTTGGGCCAGTCGCAGACGTCCTACGTGCTTACACTTATCCATTGTTAAAACCAAAACCGCAGCGACACGCTGGCAAAACACATCATCCAAACTATTTTCTGTCCATGATACTTCAATCTGCAACTAAAAAAAGAAAAAGTTATGAGTTACAGTTCATAAATACCCAGCTGTATCATTTTTACAGATCTCAGCATTATTAAACTCATACTTGAGGTTACAATCATGATTTCCATCCAACTAAGTCCCACCAAACATATAAAAGCAATGTTATGCAGAGCCACAACCAACTTTATCAACATTATCAACAGCAGTTTGATGTTCAGACTAAATGGTCTGATTATCACTGTTTATATTCCCAGTACCTTCTGGCTCAGGACTGAAGCATACTTGCTACATTTAGATTAGGCCTGTTTTTTACAAAGGAGCGCTGATTTAGTTTGAAGACATGTTACAGAGTTTGGGTACAAACACAACTTAAAATGGGGCAGACTGCCCAGGGAAGCTGTGGCTGCCCCATCTCTGGAGGTGTTCAAGGCCAGGCTGGATGTGGCTTTGAGCAACCTGGTCTAGTGGGAGGTGTCCCTGCCCATGGCAGGGGGGTTGGAACTCGATGATCTTTAAGGTCCCTTCCAACCTAAACCATTCTATGATTCTAAAATGCCTCTATTAATTCTATCCCTAAACATACAGGTGCACAAGTGCAAAGTTCACTTAAATTTATTATGTTTACACAGTGCCAACAGTTCAGACAAACGAGGCTTTATACAACTCAAACCCGTAATTAAACCACACCTTTAATTAAATCACTGCACCTTTGTGCTCAGGCAAGACCATTGTACCGCTGCTTTCTACAATAATACATCTTCAATAAGTACATTTTAACATATCATCCTAAAATCTCTGAAAGAAAAAGAGTTACTTGGAAAAGCAGAACTTGATTTCTTCATAAGACAAAAATACCATTATATATTTACCTCAGTTGCTGCAAACTTTATAAAAACCTGCATTTTGAACAGATCTTCCTAATCTGTATCTTCAAAAAAATCAGTTAAAAATTTGGCTAGCATTGGCTTACATTCTTTACTAAGTTTATGTGGTAGCATTTATTTGTTCAAAGCTGCTGTATTTGGTTTATGTAAATGCACCTAATGGGAAAAAGCAAACAGGCAGGCTCTGACTAACTAAAATTAAAGAGACAGTGATTCATTCATTATTAAGTTCTACCATCTTTCCTTCGACTATGTCTAGTTGAGAGATCACCTAGAGAAAACTGATGTGTCAGGAAGTGCTTATATTTGATCTCGGGTGTTCATGCCCACGATGTCAGCGACTAGAAGGGCTAAATAGAACACAGCACCAGTACCATTACACACAGTACATGCCAGATGAAACGATTACCTCATCTGAGGAGTACCAAGGGTTTGTCAAATATCCAGGCTATGCCAAGTGAGACAAGTTATGCTATTACAAATGCATGCATACTGTGGAAGTGGCCTAAGACTGCAGAACATCAAGGCGCAGGATTCTATGTTTTACAGATAAGTAAACCATGCTACAAAAATACTGAGTGATTTAGACAACTCTGGATAGAACCCAAAATATTATATTCCAGCTATTATCCTTGAATATGCTAATATTTATCCAGTTTTATAGTTCTGAAATACACAAGAATAGGTTACTCAATTTAGAACGGATGTCTAGGTTAGTATAAGCAATAGATTGAGGGAACCCTAACATACAGTGACATGACACCACTAAAGAAGGGAAGAAGGTAAAAAGTTGCAGCTGGATAGGAAAGCAGCTTTATTTTTTATCTAGTACTTAGATAAAACTGTACTTAAAACATTTAACAAAAAATGGCTTTGATTGGTTAACCGGCCCATGGCTAGTGCCTTTTAAAAATGTTACAGATACCAGCATAAAAGCTTTAATAACTCTTTGAGCACATAGCCAGTACCCAGCACTGCATGTGTTGTGTATGTCTTACTCTGCAACACAGAAAAGGTTGAGACAACTGTAGTGAAACTAGTAACTGTACACAGTTTTACACGCCATATTAATGATTCTCATTCAATTTATTTCAGAGTTGTCTCCAGTTCATACTCACTGCACTGAAGAATTTCAGGCGCCATGACCTCTGGGTACCCATTCAGTAATTCCCAGTTTAAGTACCAGCCATAGTGTATTACGGGAAGTCAAGATCCCTTGTGTGCTATGGTCAACAGATCACAAAAATAATGGCTTGCTGAACTTTTTCAGCTTGCTAGCATCCATAACATTCCTTCTAAAAGGTAATCTATTCATAGGCTGCTAATGAGATTCTTTTACAAATAGTCGTGCATACTAATTAGCTTTTATACTGTATTTATAAATAAGACCAGTTATGTTATCCCAGGTCTTCTCTTACTCTGACAATGTGTTTTCCACATAGCTGTTTTTTAACACTGATAAAATTCACATAAATTTCAGAGTAGAACTGTTTGTTAATTCTTCCTGGAATACTAAAGTAATAGATATGTAAAATGCACTGCAACAATTAAATATGGTAGACAGGACTTTAAGTGACAAGACTCATCTTTGTGTTTTGGGGCTAACAGAAATAGATTCTCCTGCATAACATATTAGTAACAGACCTTTCCAGCAGGCCAGAAAACAACACTAAACCCTGCCTTCCCACAGGGCTGTCACATACAGCAATGCTGCCAGTCAGAGGAGTCTGAGAGGTCAACCCTTTCTGGTTTTGTCAAAGACACTTTGTAAACACTGTGCCCTTTTCTTTTTTTCCTCCTTGTTAATATTATGTGGTCAGAAAATTTGTTTTTCTCCATTTTAAAAATATTATCTAGAGTGAAACTACTTACACGCCTCAATGTAAGCAGATATTGGGCTGAGGACAAAAGAAGTCTGCTGATTTCAGGGCGATCACCGTGTAAACCAGGGGTTGCACAATCAAGCTCTTCATGCAAAAGCAACACGATTCTACGAAAGCGCAAGATCAGCGCCTTGAAGAGAAAAAAGCTAAAACCTCAGCTCCCCCACCAGCAACCAAGCCAGCATGACATTTTTCCCACCTACGTCGATGTGTGGAGAAAGGAGATGGGGGTAGAAGGGGGGAGGGGGAGGAAACATCTTGGCATGGGAGAAGTCTTCCTTTGAAAAAAATGCGAAGAAATCAAAATGCAGAGTTTGGTCAAAAAACCAGAAATATCCAAAAAGACTGTGAAAAATCCAAAAGTACAAAACTGAGACCAAGAAAACTTCAGCTGAAAGCCAAGCAGGACACTGAAAGCATAAATGTTTTAAGATGTGGAGCACTAAAGCACTGAAACTACATCAAATCACAAAATTTAAAAACTTTACCTTAGAACCAAGACATGGCAAGATAGAATAGCTCGGGGAAAAAACAGGAGTGAAGTAACAGATAATGGTGGAAGAAAGCTAAAAAAATTACTGCATACTTATTCCCACGCTTACTAGAAAGCTGCAGCTGGAATAAAATAGTACCGGCAAACGTTCCAACGTTAAAATTCCCTAAAGAAAGTTATTCAGCACTAGTTCCTGCATTCTTCTTCCCGAGGTTCAGTTCTGTGCACACAGACAAAGAAACCGTGAATTAGTCGACCAGCACTTCAGAGATCAAGCCCTCCTGTATTCCTAGCACAAACCTGAGCTCAAGTAGTAAGCAAAATAACAAGTATTAACATACAGAATAGCACTACTGAAAACATTAAGTTGTCTGGGAAAACAGATATGCAAAATCTTTTCTTGTGCCAAACTTTCACAAGCAAGAAATAAAGATATATGGAATAGGATTTTTTTTTCATTGAACCTTTTTTCAACCTTAATGACATGCTCGTTTCTTTAGTTTCACTGAAGAATGGCTGGCAAAGTGTACACTTTGGGGTAACTCATGAGCTGAAAAGTACTCGATGTTAAAAAAACAACTTATAAGTCAAGAAAATGTTTTTCTCCCATTTGTGTTTCATGTAAACAAGAAATTAAGATTCGTCTTCACAGCTGATAAATTTTAAAATTGTAACTCTAAATAGAAACAAAAGGAAATCTTTTCCCCTTACTCACTACTTTCGTAATTAATTGCTTGGCATATAAATGGAAAAAAACCCCAAACAGTCTATCTCAAGCGTTAGACTAGAAATGCAGTACATACTTTTACTAATATATATACACACACGCTGTGCTCTGTGGGCCATTAATATTCTGGCTTTTAAATCAGATGACAGATCCAGGTTCAGAGTACCTGTTTCATACGAAAAAACAGGAATCATGCGTACCTAAACAACTGAAAGTTTTAGATAATAAGTATGCTAACTAGAAGGCTTTTCTGCTTTCTTAAACATTTTTTTTTTAAAAAAACAACCCAAGAAAACATTGATGTGCATAAATTCACGCTGCACCACAGTCCTGCGGGCATAACAGTAAGACACAGAAATCAAAGCAGCACTTCAAAAAAAGAAATTTTGTAAATGATTTCCGACTTTTAACAAAACAGCCTTTGAAAAGAAACCCTCCAGCCGCCCTTCTTTGGAGCCATAGAGATCGTCCTTTAACTTTTTTTTCCTCTTTTTTTTTGTCGCCAGCTAAGGGATGTGCATAGAGCACAGCCAGGAGACCAGCCACCGGAGCAGCCTTACACCACTCGGTGTCTCTCATTGCAAATAACCGCGCCGCATTTCCTGCAGTTGAGAGTTCAAGGTAAACAAATAGTTCAGATTGAAGCACTGCCACAGAAGCATGGAAAACACGGCGTTTCTTATCACTTTGGATTTTCACGCGGGGAAAGTTCTTCCCGTTTAGAAAATTACGCATCTCCGACTGCTCCGACAGCTCCTCGGACAACGCCTGGCTCCCCCGCTCTGACAGTAACTCCGAGTGAAGCACACCCCATCTCAGTTCACCCGTGGGCTGGATGCCGGAGGGTACGAGCCTGCCCACGGCCGTTTCGACCGCCCCGGCCCTTCCCAGCGCCCCGCGGCATGGCGCGACTCCTCGCCTCGAACCGACAGCCCGCAGCGGCAGCCGCCGGAGACCCCAGCGGCCCGCCCGGCAGCCCTGACACCCACACCCGCCCTTCCCTCTCCTTTTTCCCCGGCTGTACCTCACCTCGACGCCTCTCCGACCCCTCCGGGATGGGTGAGGGGACCAAGAGTCTTCGTTCGTGTCCACCACCACCGTGGGGCCCGGTCCCCTCACCCGTCCCGGACGGACACCCCGGCCACACACCGACCGCGGCGGGATCGGACGGTCCCGGGGGCCGTGTTTCCCCGCCGAAGCCATTGGCACGGCCGCCGCCCCCTCACCCCGGCGGCTCCCCCGGCCCCACGCCGTGCCCGGCTCGCTCCCGCGGCAACTTGTCCCCTCCGCAGGTTGCCCCTCCGTGCGCACCGCGCCGCCGCTCCCCCCCAGGGGAAGGAGTACCGCCGTCCCCCGCCGCCCACCTGCCCTCCCCCGTGGGGCTCCCTCCGGCCGTCCCCGGGCGGCGCGGGCGCAGAGCCGCCGTCCCGTCCCGTCCCGCTCCCGCCGGCCGCCCCCGCACGCACCCGTCACCCGCCGCTGCCGCCATCTTGGGCGCCCCGAGCCTCAGCCTCCTCGGAGCGGCCCCTCGGCGACGTCAGCGCCGCGCGGAGGCCGCCCCCCCTTGCTCCCCATCCCCCCTCCCGCCCGGCTCGGGGATCCCCGCTCCCTCAGCCGTGGGGGAGCCGGCGTCGGGGAGGAAGGACCCGCTGGGACACAAGTGGCGTCGAGCTGGCGGGGAAGCGCCGGTAGGCACCCCCTCACACACACACACCCCCTCACACACACACACACCCTCCACGGCCGTGCCGTGCCGTGCCGCCGCCCCGCACCCACCTGCCGAGCGCGGGGCGGGAAGAGCCGATCGCCATGTGCCGGCGGCGGGTCTGTCACCGGATTTGTAGCGGCAACCCGAGTCCTTCCCCGCCTCTCCTCCCACCTCCCCCGGCTTCCCCCGCCCGCCGCCGCCGCTGGCCGGGCCAAGCGGGCCGGTCCCGCGGGGCCCGGGCGCAGGACGGCGGGTGGCGAGCGGCAGGGCCCGCTGCCCTCGCACCGCGGGCGGGCGCCGGGCTGAAGCGGGCGGGCGTTCGAGGCCGGTTCCCGAGGGACCGAGGGGCTCCTTCTGGCCCCCCGGCCTGTGCCCGCCGGGCACCTGTTTTCCTTGCGGCCGGTGTACAGCTACCTGAGAGGAGGCTGTAGAGAGGCGGGGGTCGGTCTCTTCTCCCAAGTCACAGGCGATAGGACAAGAGGAAATGGCCTCACGTTGCACCAGGGGAGGTTTATATTGGGTATTAGGAAAAATTTCTACACCGAAAGGGTTACCAAGCATTGGAACAGGCTGCCTAGGGAAGTGGTGGAATCGCCACCCCTGGAGGTATTTAAAAGACAGGTAGACGTGGTGTGCAGGGACATGGTTTAGTGATGGGTTTTGTCAGTGTTAGGTTGATGGTCAGACTCGATGATCTGAAAGGTCCCTTCCAACCTGGACAATTCTGTGATTCTGTGCAGCTAACCAGGAAGGAGATGGGTCTTGAGCTTGCCCATAGCGGGTGTCCTTCTGGTTTTCCTTCCTACGTTTCACTTGTGTTTGGTCTTTGGTGGCGTCGTCCTTGTTCAGCCAGAAGACCTCTGTTTCCCCAGCAGGCCAAGTGCAGCGATTCACCTCCGGGGCTCACGGGTGCTGCCAGGAGACATTTCTGGCCCCGCTGGTGCCTGGGGTCTATGTGCCAGGACGTGACCATCAAACACACCATACAGGGGAGCTCAGGCTCCTTCATGTCTCTCTCTCTGGATGCTGTTTGTGGAAACTTCTGCCAGGTAGCTCATAAAAAAAAAAAATAAGCGCTCTTATCAGGCCCCTGTTGCCCATCTATCGAGTGCTTTTTCAGTCTCGGGTTTCATTACAGAAACTTAAATAGGCAAAAACTTGTAAACTCACGTCCTGCAGATGTCCGGTTTTGTAAATTTGAAGTGTCTTTACACTGTTTCTTTTAAAACCAAAGTTTCTGAGATGCAGCCAGCTCTTTTTAGCTGCTTTCCAGTTCTACTTGTCCTGGACTGAGTTACCTTACACTTGGGCATGCCTTCTGCTCTGCCCCGGGACGCGCTGGGCACCCACACACAGGCTGCCTGTGGGGGGGGCAAGAGGTGTTTGGTGAAAACTCTCTCCTGGGTGGGCTGATGTTGTTTTTTTGGCATCCATGCTCAAGCAGGTTGGCTTTTGGTTTATGTGAACCTGCCCAGAAAGTCAGTGCAGGGTGCTGCATGTGATTGCAGAATGTGTTCATCGTGTGTGTGTGTGTGTGTGTGTGTGCACTGCTGCTTAGCCACGATAAACAAGCAGTGCTTTGATGCAGAACATGAGCACTTCAGATCCCCCCTCTCTCGATTTGGATCCATTAGGCATCAGGATGTTTTCATGACGGCATCAAAATCTCACACATCTGTTTCTGTGTTTCTAATTGTGTCATTGCAGAAAATGTGTTTCAGTTTAAAACTTGAAATGAAATCTATAGGCCCCAGTTGTCTCAGCTCTCCTTCAGTAGTACTTTCCAGTTCTTGCTGTTTCTAATGAGACTGCTGAGGTGATGTTAGCAGGATGTAGCCAAGAGAGACACAGTTCAATTTTTCTGCAGGGTCACTTTATCATGGTGCTTTTGGAAGGTCATAAAAAGTGTACAGATAAAGTAAACTTGCCAGGCTTTTCTCATGATTCCAACATATTTCTAACTTGTAAATTTAAAGTGAGGAATACTGTTGCCTCATCAAAATATTAATGAAAACTCTTCATGCACAGTGATTACATGTATTTCCACATCCCTCTTAGGTGTTTTTAAGACAACTTTCACAATTTTCAAATAGCTATATTTATTTCTGTCAAGTTACTACCTCCTTCTTTAACAGTAGCAGTTTTTCTTCAGTCATAAAGAAACTAACTCTTCCGTAGTGATACATCACTGGAATCCCCTTACAATATTCTCACACTCAATATCTAAATCCAGTTCTGTGTGCATATCTGTCTGCTGGCTTAGGTGGATGTTGGATCTGCTTACGAGACCAGACTGACTCACCATCCCTACTGGAACCTCTTCAGCTGCATTGGCAGGCTGCCTTCACCTGAGCTCCTCAGCCCCCGTAAGTCTCTAGAGGGGGAGAGGCCAAGCTCTGGATGGCTCAGGTCTTGTCCTTGTGGTCCAGGTGGATGAAGTCTAGGTGAGGTTTGGGGTATTGCCATTCAGGACCCTGAGAGGTAATACCAAATCCTGGTTTTCCTAAGCATCCAGGGAGACTTTGATCCTGGGCTGCTGACAGGAAAGCTAGGGCCAGCAATGTAAATGGGAAATGGTGGCACTCAGCCATGCATATGCTTAGCCCCACTCCAAAGCCGATTACTCATCCAGACGCAGCCTGAGGCCTTGTCACCAACGCCCTTTATGCTCTAGATGGCCACTTTGAGCAGCCATTCCCAAAATGATTATGATCCTCAAAAATTCTTATTTATTTGTGCTATTTTTATGCCTATCTTCTCTCTAATGCACAGTGCTACTCCTTTCTCTTTCACTAAATAGTGCCTATCTTTCAAAATACTGTTCTAGTGATAACAGAGATTTGCCCTGTCTCTGCTATTTCTGCAGTATCTGATTTAACACAGAATAAAGTTCCTCTTTTTTTTTCTTTTTTTTTTTTTTCCTGTGTGGGTGGGTTCCCTGTGTTAGTGGACAACATTTCTCCTGATTTTCAGTAAGCACACTTCATACCCTTACGGGGTTAGGGCAGCCTTCAATCTCTGTTCCTGCCACATTGGCTAATCCATTGCAAAGTATTGATTTGGAATTGAAATTTGGCTCCGGCTTAATAGGCAAATCACTGAATTGCTATGTGCTGGTGTTAACATATATATCCTGCTTCATGTGTGCCTTTAGTGACATCCCACTTAACGTTTTTCACCTTCCTTTGACCTTTCTCACAGTCATGTATTTATTCTCCTAAATAATGGCCACATTAAAAACATGCAAGGCTGGTAAGAGAATTCCTGAGCCTTAGGGACACACATAAGACCCAGCTCCTTTCCACCATACAGACATTACAGCTAGAATGTTTGTGATTTATTGAGACAGCCAGAAATTGATTTCCCAAATGTAATTTAATTTTAAATTCATTGGGCATTTATGAAAATGCATGCCAGATATATAATATATTGTCAAGAAGCAAGCAAATTTAATAAATCCCTAAAAGTAATGTAACCTCATATCTTCCTATTATGTATAAAAACATTCTCTGGAGGGGAAAACACCAACTCTGACTCAATGTTAAAACCTTTACAATACAGCAAATAGTTTTAATGTATTTTTTAAATGGTCCCTAGCATTATATACACTGTGCATTACTTACACTGTTTGCACTTACTGCATTAATAAAACTGAAAAAATATTTACGTAGTCCCTTTGATGGATGAAGACATCGTAAGCTGTTATTTCAAATAAGGCATCTAAACTTTTACAAATGCCTGCAATTTTAAATTTCTGTCAAACATAAACATAATTATAAAACAGTAATAGGTTTTGATACTCCAGAACAACAGAGGGGTAGGTTAACCAAACCTTCTGCATCCATCTGAAAAGAGAGTTGATGTGACACAGCCTATCAGTGAAGACTGGATGCAGAGGCATCTTTGTCTCCACTAGGCTTGGGTCTGGTTTTGTGGTTTGTATGTTCAGAGCTGGTGAAAAGGGCGAGACAAAGAGAAAGCCTTATGTGAGGTAAAGGAATGAAAAATGAGCTTTAAATAAATATGGAGCCAGCTTTCACTCTTGCTGATGTGAACACTGTTAGTTGTTTGCAGCACCCCAGTTAGGATTGGTGCCCCTGCATCCTGACGCTGCTTGCAGGGTATGATGTCACCCTGGCAGCCACACTGCTGGGATGTGAGGTCACGTTTGTCACCATTCTGGTCTCAAGTTGCCTGCATCCACAGTGCTTGCACCAGGAACTGTTTTGAGTTCAAGCTGCTCCTATATGAAATTTCTCCTCCTGGAGAGCCAGCCGGCTTCCCTGAAGTGCAAGGCAATATTGGTGATCAGGAAATTTGTTATTTGGCTTTTACGACAGTACAGACATGTCCTGTGTAGACATAAGCAGATGGGGCTGCCAATATGGAGTTAATTACACATCTGAGGCACAGAAAATAGATGGGATGAGGGGACCGATAATAAATCACAAAGTTGCATATATTAATACAAGCAGCTTGATGGTTTCCAGTTCAGCTCTAGATGATAAATAGAAAAGTTGTGGGGTTTTTTTTCTAAAACAGTGGGAGCATTTTAAAACAGCACATAACAAGGAGAATCTTGGAAAGCTCATGTAAAAGCTTGATACACATATGCACCGGTATTCGCATGTTTGGGGAATGTTTGCATGCTTACCTTCATGCAACATCTGTACTGGGCATTTGTTGTGTTGCCATGTGTCTTGATACAAACAGAATACCTTAATTTATCTATAAACAGATTGAGGACTCAAAAGAGAAATTCTCTGTGTGTGCAACCCTGAAAATGACACATGATTTTCTCCAGCTCCCGAGAAATTTTTGGGCTGCAGTTCAGCTCTAGATGAACTGTAGACACCAAAGTACATGTCAATGTCTACATATGAGATAGGTGTTTTAATTCCCAGTAGAGCTGGGGAAGGGGTGTGTGGTGTCCTGCATCGGTTATATCTAAGGTACTTATGGTGTATGGGACATTCAGACAGGGCTGGCCAACCTGGCACACAACCTACAGGACTGTAGTGCCCTCGTGGAGCAGCAGCTGGAGACAACATGGGGTAGCCTATAGCCTCTCAAATGGTATTGGGTGCTAAGACAGCTGGGCTGAGCACTGGAGATCTCCGTAGGTTGACCCTAAGCAAGTAGCTGATGGGTGGTTAAATGGATCAATCTCGAGACTCCTTCGAATACACTGACCAACAGCTCAATCAGTTCTGTGAACATTTCAAGCCACTTGAGAAGCTGTGGGATGTCCTACCTGGTCTCAGGCTACCCTTCTGGAGAAGCATCAGTTCCGATGTGTCCTGTGCCATATCTGCTAACTCCAGGGAGATGTCTCAGATACTTTAGGGGTTCTCACATTGCTTTAGTGCCAATGTGTAGGCAATGGAATCAACCCTTGGATCTCCATTGGCAGTAACAGGAATGCAGACCCATTTAGTTGCCTAAATATAGGCCCTAGAGATGACTGTGGGCACCAAAGGCATCCTTGGAGGCTGACTGGCATGATGGAGGATCTGCAGAAGAACCAAACCTTCCTGGAGCTGCCTGTGTGGCTGGGCACCTCTCCCTAGCCCAGGACCCTCAGTGGTGGTAGATCCCTTATCCTTAGGCAATTGAATCCTGCACTTGGCCTGTGTGTGGATACTTAGGTTTGGGAGACTGCCTGGTGCACTGGATCCCACCTCTACCTGCTTCGTTGAACTTCAACTGGGTCCAAACACAGAAGATGTATTTTGCAAATATGTATTTTTCACAAATGGGATGAAAGTTTGGGAGGATTCCTAGGTCTTTAAATGATCTGCAGGTTTAAAAGCAAAGCAAAAATTTAAAGTGTGCACATGACATTATGAATCACTAGATATTTTCCCAATAATTTCCCTCCTTTTCTGAGTAAGGATAAGGAAAACGGCAAATACGCATTTTAATGCTGATTTGAGGGAAAATTGTCATATTCAAGGTTAATGCCATGCTTATTCCACTCCTCTTCCTCCCATTCAACTTCTCTTCACTTCTTCACATTGGCTTTGTCAGGCAAATGCAGACAAACCCATCCCCATGGCTAAAATGGTTTAACAGTAAGGAAGTACTTGGGCCTAGGGTTTTGAAGGCCTGTTGACAATATTAAATACACCAAAACGCTTAATGACACTTTGGACTTTTTTGGCTAATTATTTCTCATTTTAAAATACCTTGAAATAGAAAGGAAAATTTAGCAAACGATTGTTTAGGCATGTGCTATTGATTTTTAACTGAAAGATCTGAGACTCTAAGGTTCCTTTTCTTTATTAGGCATTTGGCTTGCTCCCCTTGTGCTGCTGGTGAGGTTCTGAGTGCCAACTCTAATGCAAATATTGGTACTAAAGATGCTCAAACAGGTCCTCTTTCTGCCAGTCTTTCCCATAAACCAACTAAAGATGCATTGGAAGTGCCAAGAGAGACAGAATTTAACGCAGAAGTATACCAATCAAATCTTGCAACTGCTCCTTGTAAGGACAAGTGTACAGTGAAAATGTTTTTGGTTTTCAAACTCAGGAGTCACCCCCTTTGACTCTGAATCCAACGTACCCTTCTGGTGAAAACACGCTTGTCAGTATTTTCTTCACTTGCTCTGTTGGGACCTGCCCTACTACTGTACACTAGGGGTGCTGTGAAGGAGAATGCGACACGATGAACATCTGATTTTGCTATACTTATATTAGATCTGACTTTGAGTCTAGACACCAGAAGATTTCTTAGTGATGTTGGGGTTAACAAACAAGGGAATGTTGCTCAGATTACCTCTTAATTCAAGGGCAGTTTTATGCTCCTCTATTGAGCAGAAGAAAAGATAAGTGCCCTCCTCTGCAGGAACCGTACCCAGCTGCTAGATAAGAGAGTGCTCAGAATCTCTCACATTTTCTCTTTCTCTAAACCCTATATTCATTTTCTCTTTCCCTAAGCCCTATATCCATTTTCTCTTTCCCTAAGCCCTATATGCCTTTGCTCTGCGTGAGCCTGGGGAGCCATCGTCCCACGTCCTCCCCAGAATACAAAGCACCCTCAGTGCATGACCCCACTCCTTGGCCAAATGCTGAGTCCTTTTCTTCTGCTCTAAGAGCTTGTTCTGCATGACAGTGCTTGTGTCTTTAACACGTCTTTTGTGCGGCAAGTTCTGCCCTAAGCTTTGCTATGGATCTCCCATCGAGGTCAATGGATGTGGTAAGTATGTCTGCATAGCTCAACCCTGCTCTACTGTAATGGCAAAGAAAGGCAGAGTGCTCAGATGTGATAAATGTGTCATTCTTCACTCTGGGTGCTGGATATCGCAGCTACTGTAGCTCACTGGCTCCTCAGAGGGAAGAATGAGGGCACAGCTCACTTTGCCCCCAGCCCTTCTCCTTCTCGCATCTTTACAAGCTTCCGATGGAGCATCCATAGTATAGAGCATGACTGTCACAGATGTCTTTATTCCTTCTTCCTTATCACAAGGGACCAGACCAAATCAGATCCGCTAATGGGTTTGGAGTTAAAGAATTGATTTTAGGGCACAGAGTTTGCTTCAGCCAAGCTGAAGATTCAGCTTGTTTCAGCTGCAAGTGCCTATGTCCATGGACTTCAATGCGAATAGACCTGAACCTGCAAATAGTCAAGCTGGCAAAAGAAACCGGACTTGATTTGGCCCCTAACACAATTTGTAATTCCATTAAGGAGGCAGGAGGAGGACATGCTTTGGTTTACTACTACGTATTTTTTTGTTGGTTTTGTGGCCACACGTTGTACCCGTTAATGGGTCTTTTTAAACTTTACTAAGCGTTTTAAATTAACATGTTGTTACTATCTCAGACTTTGCTTGGTTACCTCAGTTGAGCTACCTCTGCAACTGGAAAAATAATAGCTGCAAAAAACCGATTTGGATTTTGGGGAATTATTGCTGCCATTGCACCGCACGATACAATGCCAGTATTTCTGCCTTCAGATGTAAATGTCTGTGCTTTTCAATTAAACTGTAGTACAATTCGTTGAAGTTTAGCCAAAGAAAGCCTGTGAATGGAAACACTTAAACGATACATTAGGATTTAGTTACAGACTTTGCATTTGTTTTCTCAACCAAATGTAAAACAATTGTGTAGTGGCCCATAGGAGAGAAGATTGTACTTGGGTTTTGTTTGAGCGTCAGTGTTAACGATCAGTGCTCAAGCGTTTTAGATTTCAATCTTAAATTAGCAATTTAAAGACAACAAAGAATGATTTTCATGCTTGTCAGTTCTGATTAATGTAACATTAACCCCTAGAGAACAGTATATTGCTCCAGTACTTTATTTCAAGTTGCAAGAGACCAGCTCTGGGAAACAATGAAAGGCTGTTTTGGGCTTTCCTTCGCTTTTTTTTGCCCCCCCCCCCCCCTTTTTTTTTGAACTTGAATTATAAAGATACCACTATCTACTGTTGCCATCGCTCTTACTTATTGCGGGTCTCGTGGTTGTTGTTTTCCAAGGCATGCGACAACGAGAGATTTCCTAAATTACACTTCTCCCAAGTTAATGCCATTTCATTGCTTCCTACAGATCCCGGCGCTGATTTTGCCGCTCCCGTGTTGATCCCGAGGAGCCCCCGCTCGCTACCTGCTGATCTGAGCTTTCAAGGGCAAAAACTGCTGGGAGCATGCACAGGAAATTTATATGCTTCTCCCCCGCTGAGTAAATTACAGAGGGAGGAAACAAAACCAGAATGTGAAAGTGGCATATAAAATAAGAGCAGTTTTGCTGTAAAAGCGGTTGCTTTTTTTGATAACTGCCTGTAAAAACAAAATTTGCTGTAATTTCCCTGGCTGTAGAACAGCAGTTTAAATGGTTGCTGTTCGCTATCCCCAGTTTGGAGATGGTGAGCTAGGCGTACAAGGAAGATGGCAGAGATACGGAGAGGCCACGAAATAGTGCATTTGTCATGTGGGGTGGATTAGGGTGTGAATGGGGGCCCTCTGGTCCCCCTGGTCCCTTCCCAGAGTAGGGTCAGACGGAAAGTCCGTCCATATGAGACAGCAAGAGATCTGCCATTAACACAGATACTGTCCCACAGAACAAACTGTTGGAAGCCTGGTGCTATGTTTGCAGTGTGCTCAGTCAACTCTGCAGAAAATGCTTCTCGTGCATGTTTAAATGAAGAAGACTTCAAGTCAGGAAAAGAAGTTGCATTAGAAGGAAAAAAAAAAAAGGCAAGCCTTGGAAAGTTTCAGCTTTCCAAATTGCAGCAATTAGACGAACAGTTTTATATACAAACTTCACAAGACTTCCAAATAATTCAAATGTATCCTCTAGCGGTTGCAATCTCTCTCACCCAGCAATCCCTCCGTGGGAGAAGCAAAGACCATAAAACCTCAGCGGGGGCATGGAAAAAAAGAGTTTCTTCCATCCCAGCTGTTTATATCTACTAGTGTATTTCCAGGCGTTTAGGCCACATTTTGTTTTGCTTCCCTTCTGTTACCGCCTAAACATTGGTAGTGGAGAGCCAACAGCTGCCTCACAGGAACCCATCATGTAGTGATGAAGGCAAAGAAATATCTACTGAACAATGTGCACTTTTTGTGCTTGCTGTATTTCCCTTGACTCCAGTTGGGAGCTTGAGGATCTGCAATAATCACAGACCTGGTCTTGATGGATGATTTATGCTTCATATATTTATTTTTCCATGGTATTTGTGCATTTGGAAACATTCATGGATTTGGATGGAAGATTGGTGCATGCCCACATACACATACATGTGTAAATATGGAAGTAAGATGGTATGTAATCCATGCAGCAAATAATCATGACTCTCATTTGGACCAGAACCTGGTGTCTGAGTGGCTGCACGAGCCTTATGCCAGGAGTGGGCAGCTGCCAGCAGATCCTCGAAGAAGGGTGCCCAAAGAGGGGCTGCAGGTTTGCCTCTGCACGTGCCTTTCATCCAGGCTTCTCCAAAGCCACTTTTAAGGCCTACAAGGAGATGCATTCTCAGGTGCTCTTACCACTGCTTCCCTCCTTTCAGGTCTCCACTACCAGCTCCAAGATGTTGCCATATCTGTGCTACATCTGGATAGCTGGGTTCACAGGTGGGTCCATGGGGCAGGTGGGGAGCTGCAGCATAGACCTGCAAGAGCATGAGGGGCAGCTCCACAGCAGAAGAGGGTGAGGAAGCAACCACATAAGTTCATGTCCCACAAGATGTGACAGCCTGACAGCAGCATCCTGCTCCTTTAGGCATGGTGGAAATTCTTAGCAAGAGGAAGTTCCTACAGTGAAGAGGCTGTCTTTTAAGTTGATGATAAAGACACAGGGGATAGGAGAGGAAGCGTATGGTATTCATTTATTGTAGCTGTCATGTTTCTTGGGCTGCTTCACCTGCATGGGGTTAAGTACCAGTAAGTTCTTCTGGGTGACAGCTGGCTTCCCAAAAGTTGAGGTGCCTTTCAGAAAGCCCTTATGTAAAGCAAAAAGAAAAATAATGAACATCTGGAAACATGCTGGAAAGCTAATGTTGTTTTCTCCAGAGGGTGGAAGTTCCCTCCCCAGATGACAGGGAGGGGCTGGGGAAGAGGAGTAGGCTGGATTCCCCCGTGGAAGGAGCTCAGGAGTCAGCCTTGTAGCTCACCCGAACCTTGGCTGCCAGCAAGAGTGGGGAAGAGGAAGGATGGCCAGATCCAGGAGCGGAGGTGCTCCCTCAGCCTCCAAAGGCAGCCCCTGGAGGCCAGTTTTATACATGCGTGAGGGCACACACCTTCCTGCCTGTAACAACTTTCCTTTTTAAATACGTGCCTAACGCTATTTTAACAATAGTGACGCTAGAGTATTTTACATTTATGTTTCACTTTTTGTAAACTTTTTGGAGGCTTTTCTTTCCTCCACCATTTGTTGCTCACAGGGAAAAATGTAAAAATCAAGCATTGACTTTTGAGCCTAACCTAGAATTTTGACAACTTCTAGTTATCCGGTGCTGACATTTAGCACAGTTTACTGCGCAGTCACTCAGTGCTATTGCAGTGAAGTTTCATAAAGGCTGCAATTACAAAACAGATGAGACACTCTAGTTTACATAGAGGAGACGGTGGTGTAATTTTTGTGGTTCTGCTGCCAAGAGACTGAGGACCCAGGGCTCGTTGCAGACTCTGATGTGCTCTTTGTAGGCAGTGAGAAGTTCGACATGTCGCTTTAAGAAACACCAGTTGAAAACCCAGTTCTGAAAATATTTCACCTAATATGGGTAAAACTACCTCCTTAGTGTACTAGAACTTGAAGCAATTAAAGGAAATGTCTTTCCTGTTTGTTTACTTCAAACTCTCAACAACATTGTGGGCTTAATGAGGTTCAGTGCTTCTCTCCTCTCTCAAGCTGTTCGGGGTTTTTTGGTGCTCTACCACACAAGTGAGTCTTTTATGCGATAAAGGTGAGAAAATACTGCAATAAAATGGGAGGACAAGATTGTGAAACCACTGATGGTGGCAAAGGTCATTTGGCAGACACAACCTTTAAAACCACTTGGATTTTTTTAATTGACTAGATTTCAGAGCAATGAGATCTTTCTGGCTTCCCAGACTTTTCACCAAAATCTTTTTGGTAGGCCTCCCCTTGAAGCATCCACTTACTTGGGAATACAGCACTGAACTAGGTCCTCCTATATACCTTACGAGCTCTGTTTCAAACATCTTTCTGCTTTAGGTTTAAATGTATATTCTCTGTGGGGAGGGGCTTATACAGCATATGTATCCAGTTTTGTCATGTGGAAGATCGTAGGATCACAGAACCATAGGTTACTTGATGCTGGGGGGGTTGTGAGGAGGTCTCCAGTCCAACCTCCTGCTCAAAGCAGGAGTGGCTGTGAGATCAGACAAGGTTGCTCAGGTTTTCATCCAGTTGGGTCTTGAAAACTTCCAGGGACGGAGGCAGCCCATCCCACTGTTTGAATATCCTCATGGGGAAAGATTATGTCCTTATATTCTATCTGAAACTCATGTTCCACCTCATGCCCATTGCTGCTCATCTTCCCGTCCAGCTATGAGCAGCCTGGCTCCCTCTCCTCTATAACCCTCTCATTAGGGGCTGCTCTTAGGTCCCCCCAAAGCTGTTTCAGCTCTGGGCTGAGCCAGCCCCCATCATTCAACATCTTCTCATGGTGCAGATACATGAGACCTGTGCCTCTCTCCAGGCTGATCTGACCAGCAGGAACTGAGGAAGTGCGATGTGGTGCTTGTCCCAGCAAGGGCCTTGCCTGGCCACTGCGTCCTGCTGTGGGCACTGTCATTTAAGAAACGTGGTGAGCAGATGCAGAGAGCAACCAAAAGGATGAAAAGTGATCTGTTAGGAAAGGCTGAAGGAACTGGATTTACTTCAGCTGGAAAGGAATGGAGTATGTGTAGATCAGGAGGGAGGGGGAATGGTAACAAAGGTCTTCTGATGAGTAGGGGTTTGTTATGTTGCTGGGGGTCGTTACTTGTCTTTGATAGCCATTGGGAGTAAGAAAATAGAAATCACACATGTTTTTCAATAGGAATGATGCAGGTTATATATAGGGAAAAACATTCAAGTGTACAGGCAGTGGAGTAGTGCCTGGTGAACCAGTGCAATCATGGACTTGCTGTCACTTAATTTTTAAAAATAAATTAGGTGACTCTATCAGAGTAGATGTAGTAGTGGTTTATTCCTGCTTTTAAGCAAGTTTTCATGGAGGTTCCAACTTGTCCTGTTGTTCTCCAACCATTGGAGACCTGGATATCAGGAGTTGGGGTTCTGCTCCCACCTTTGCTAGCAGCTTTTCTGTCTCCAAAAAGGGTCCCAGAGTCCCACAACTGAGTTATCTCTGCAAGATGTGATCCGGCTAATGTACCCCATGTTGTGGACTTGATAGTGGGATTTGGGGTTAAAAGAAAAGGACATGACTAGTCCCACACTGCAGGGCCTTCATCTTTATGAAAAGGGCATATTTTGGGATATTTTTAAAAAATCCTCTTTTTCTAGACATTAAACTAGGAATCAAAGGGATAACTCTTATGCTATGAGGTTGTGCTTCTATATAACCTAGAAGCTAACACAGATGGGGGCTCACGGTCATGGATGCTGTTACTGTAGGATGAAAAGATGGTCCCTCCACTGAGACACCTAAGCTAAATGAAAGCAAGGAAAAGAATATCAATACAGGCAGGAAAGTAGGAAGGAAGATGGAGAAAATAACACTGCTCTTGCAACTCAACTAGGCTCAGAATTCCTTGGGTATGTCAGCAGCAACCTTTCGCAAGCAGCAGCAGAAAGGAAATTGTTGGTAATGCTCATCACAGCGCCACAGGCATTTCCTGCTCTAATTATAGATGTTGTGGTATCTTGGGCATGGCACCAGGGGCATTGCACAGACTTGCTGGACTGCTGCCACGCAGGGACTTGCAGTGCATAGGCCTCAAATGGTGTGGTCACTGGTGATAAGCGCTGGGGCTTTCCAGTGGTGACCACTGTAGGTAGTTTGTGGTTGGAAGAATGGCAACCACAGTGATGAGCTTTCAAATTGTCATTTAAAGTGAAAGGTAAACCCAGCAGGAGTCTGTGGGCATTTGCAAAGACATCCAGGCTGTTGCGTGGGAAACAAAGCAGTCACTGTGGCTGCAGAAAGTGCCCATTTTTTGCCAGCAGTCCTCAGTTAACAAAACTATTTTTAAAACTAAAAATACTTGTGATTATTCTATTTATTTTTTTTTTTGGCATGCAGTTTTGTTCAACACTGACCAACATTCTTTATGCAGTCCTGACTTTGCTTTTATTTGGGTATAAACTGACCCCTATGGGTCCACAGCTGCAGCTACTGCTGTTGCTCCCTGGTACAAGCCCTAGGGCCAGATCCGTGCAGGCTCCCTCCGGGACAGCTCAGGCAGAGATTTTACTCTTACCTCGTGAAGGAAGAATGCTATCTTTCTGATGTGTTTTCATTTGGGGCTCTAAAAATATCTGAGAAATATTAATAACTCAGATGTCTTGGATGTCAGCATGTGTGAGAAATTTGAACATACTCAAATGTTGCTGGGTGAGGCTGGGCAAAGCCAGGCTTGGAGCTAGTCAGTCTCCGGATAAGAGGTTAACGTGGAGTGAAAGCAGCTCCTCATCCTCACTGTGAGTGGCAATTGCACTGCCCTTAATTGGCCTGTCCAGAATTTAAGAACTTTGCATGGGGTTTTCCTGCTTGCCCCATATCTGCTTTATGCTTAGGAGAGAATGGAGATGAAGGAACTATGGAGACAAAGAAATTATGGAGACAAGAGAATTATGTCACATATTTCATATTTTCAGTGATTTAAAAGCCCTTTTTTTAAACTTTCTTTATCCAGGACCCCTTGGGCACAGCTTCCTCTCCCTCCCTGAAGAAGGGGGCAGGCATGGGATGCTTCCTGCCCTCCACGAAGTCTACCAGAGGCTCTGAGCCACTCTATCAAGGGTGAGGAAGGAGAGACATCATGCTGCCTGCCTGCAGCCACCAGTGGGGAAAAACAGCTGGGAAAAGCCAAAACACAGAGCCTACACCTCTGCCACCAGCACCCCCAGGGCAGTATAAAATCTTTTTAAAGGTTCAACAGGGCATCTGTGGCCTGGGAGAGATGACTGCTTATGGGACTGGGGCAAAACTGTGGGTCCTGTGTGCAAACTGACAGGGTTTGCTGGATTTTAGGGCACCTGAGGACAAGAGCCAGGAAACCAACTCCTCTCCCAGTGGCTCCGGAGGAAACAGCTGGAAGGGGAACTGCAGGGGATCCTGCAGAGCCCTCTTCGGCACAGGCACAGCCATGCTTTAACGTCTCCAAACCTATTCTTGCCTAGGAGTTGCGTGGTGGGGACTGGACTCTGGGCTTCATGTGCTGAAGCTGGCAGCCTGAAATATAAAAAGTTATATTCCCCACACAAGCAGAACGGAGCCTATAAAAGTCCTCATACTCCTGCAATCCATCATCCAAGATGAATAAAGGCAGTAAAAGTAATGATGATCACCTCAACTTTATACACGGGAAAGCAGATGGCTGAGGGAGAGAAATGACTTCTTCCAAGTCCCTGCAGGGAGTGCAGCCCCATTTCCCAAGCTGAGCAGTTAGCAGGTAAGCGGGTGTCTCCTGGGGGCGACCGTTTTCACAGCAGAAGCTCATTAGAAAGGAACCAGACTTTTATTTATTTTGTTTCCTCGTTGGTTTCATGCTTTGAATTTTGGTGTTCTGACAACTCAGTGCTTTCTTGTTTATATTCTTTTAGTATCAAAGGAAGGTGCTTTGCTGACATTTATGCAATATAACCATTTCTCATGTGAAATCCTTAGAAAAGTTTTAAAGTTGCTGTTTGGGGGGTGTAAATGGGCTCCCTCCTCACTCCACGCAGGATTGTAATGCATAAACCAGGTGTGACTCCTGGTTTAGAAATCGAAAGCCTAGGGTATTGCTTTTCCAGATTGAATATCTACATAAAAGAGGTCACGTTGAGACTTCATAACTCAGGCAAGGTAACATACACTAAGAGCTGGGAGCCAAATGGGACTGAAAAAAATGTCGATGAGTCAAGTATGTGTTCACCTTCTCCACCTACCTCTCTATCTATAAATCAGCTGTAAGAGTAGATAACTCCTTCCAGAGAGCTGTACTGTCATGTAGGCAATGTATGTCCTTTCACCAGCCCGTAAGTTGTTGCAGTCTGGAGAGGGCTGTACCTCAGATGGGCTGGTGCTGGTTAGGAGGATTGAAATGTATCCTGGATTAAATAATCTCTGGCTCTGCATGGCTGGAAATGAAAGACAGAGTTATTTCTCCAGGTCACTGCTAGTACAAGTAATGCTGCCACTATAGTTTCCTTTTTCTGCCTGGGCATTTGAGCATTTTGCAAGGGTCTGTATGCTGCAGGTAATGTCCTTGGCCTTTTTTCTGATCACACACCTACAGAAGACCCAGGGCACTGTCCTAAAAGAAAACAGTGGTGGCTTGAGCTGACACCACTTTGGGGCAAAGGCCTTTTATTGCCTTCCTCCCTGAGCCAGACCTTACTACCAGACCTTACTACCAGCCGCCGGTTCCTTGCAGTCTTGCATACAAACTACTTTCCGCTATTTTTGATGTATTTATACGTAGGTGAATGCATTCCCCCTGCCTGCCAAGCTGTGATGAACAGCTGGCTGCCTGACACCCTCCTGCTGTCCTCTAGCGGGTGGATTCAGAAGAGCTCAGGCACACTGGGGGAGAGACTGGCAGTCAAGAGTAACAGCTCTGGGACTTGAAGGACATGAGGTATCCGTGCCACCACCGCAAGGCTCCCAGTGGCTAGGCAGCCACCGCAGCACAGACTGTGAAGGCTTAGGTGACAACAAAAGCAAAAGCATAGCCTCTAGTCCTTTCTCTACTGTTTGTGTAGATTGCATGTATGAAGGAAGTGACTGCTGTTTTTTTTAAAGCATTTGCAAATTAAATGGACATCATGAATCCACAGATTATATTGATTCCTTCCCTCCCCTGCTTTAAAACAGCCAGAAACTGCTTTGCATGTAGCCCTCTTCATTCAGAGCCACCATGTGTGGGTTGAGATGAGTATTCGTGGGGAGGAGTAGCCAGGACCAAAGTGGGCAGAGCATCTTTGAAGATCTGGGGAGGAGGCTGAAGACTGTCCTTCTTGTGGGCACCCTCCCCACTTGGTCATTTCCAGCCATGGCTGGGGTTGCTGACCTATGCCAAGCCCTCCCACATCTGTGTGCTTGTCTGCAGCCAGCTGAGGTGGCCTGCAAGATCATTTCAGTGGCCAGCAATTTTCCTGCCCTGGTTTTCTGGAGCTTTCTGCAGCAGGGGAGAGCTCATCTGTGGCTTCAGCAAAGCCTTGTTGGTGGCTGGCCCCTGAGCCTGAGAAACTCCTCCTGTTTGTCAGGATTTGGAGACCATCAACAGCCTTCATCCTACATGTACCAGATGGTGGTCAAGCTGCTGACCAGGGAGTTGGAAGTGCTTGAGCACGGCAGGATGAATTGGTGACAGGACCTGTGTGGGGCAGAAATGAATCAGACAACCATGACTTCTTTTGTCTTGTTATTCAGTAATTTTTAAAACTAGGGTTTTCAGTAACTGAATTTGCAAAACCTTTGAAAAGCAAAAGAAACCTGACAATTTAACGTTTTGCCATAAGAGGGCAGTCTGAGATAACTGCATACATAAGTTACCTTGCACAGGCCTGAGGTTTTCTTATTTGAAAAAACCCCAGATTTACAGGAATTAATGAATTGTCCCAAAACAACGTCTTACATTTAACTTTATAAGGGATTTTTGCAACTGGTGACACAGAATGACTAAAAGGAGGGCATTTACAGTAAATACAATGAAGTTCCTGCTTTTCTGGAAGAAACATAGAATGATGTCTGAGACCTGATCTTAGGAGTCAGAGGGATGAGATGCGACTTTGCACAGCTGTATTCTCCTACTAGGAATACGGGTTTTGAAGGTTTCCCTTCAGAAGAAAAACTATGTGGTCTAAGGTGGGAAGCGGACCACAGCAGCACATGCTACCAGTGAAAGTGCAGAGCTACTGCAAGGCAGGGATGGGGCACTACAGCATCTTCAGAGAGAGGTTTGTAAGGAGCTCTCAGGTCTTGCTCCCTGCCAAGGAGGCCAGGTCCTGCCAAAAGAGGACTGGCAAGCATGACCCTCGTAGTTCCTCCTGTGTTTTTCCCAGTGCGCGAAATCTCTAATGTTGGGAAAGAAAAAAGTCGGCCTAGTGCAGGGCTTTGAAAGGTTGCCTTTCTGATCTTCTGATCTCTGGGGTCTAGAAGAGAAAAATCTCATCCTCTTTAAATCCAAACGCATCTTCCTGTGGTGCTGGCCAAGGCACTTGTATCCCCTAAGCATAAGCCACTGGTGAATGGATGTAGGATACTTCCCACAGCATTGTTCACTGGCTACACCTTGCAGAGTGCCTTAAAACGCCACTGGTGCTGTTGTATATACCATGTCAGGTATATAACGCATTGCCACTCCAGCCCCTGGTTGCTGTTCTTGGCCATCCCCTGGCACAAAAGATAGGTCCAGGAGAAAAGAGAATTAAAGCTGTGGAGGGTGCTGCCTCACAAGGTACTGCTGAGGGACTGATGCGTCAGCCGCAGAGCAGACAACCCCACAGCTGGCTGCAAACTTCAGCTCCGGAGCTGTGAGAGCTGGTGGGATGCCACTTCTTCCCTCCTTTGCTTGGGCATAACGATGGCTCAAAGCTACCCCAAAACATTTTTTTTTTTTTTTTTGCAAAAACATCATTTTGCTATGCTCTTTATCCAATACAGGGTGCATTTCATGCTTTTATTAGCTTAGACAAATACATTTGCTTCATGACGCAGCTCAAGGGCAGCTGTTCAGTCAATAAAAACTGAAGAGAGAACAAATGTTGTTTATGTCTCAGTATCACCCTGGAGGGCAAAAATAATCAATCTCAGCCTCTTCTGCAAGAAGAACCACAAAGGGAGACAAACACCAGAGGTGGCTGGTGACAGTGTGACACCGGAGCACAGAAGCAGGCTCATGTTCAAACCTTCAAACCGCAGCAGCACTCAAGGGCAGGAAACTGAACCTCTGGCCTCCAGCCACTGGGTGTGAATTGCTCTCATAGAAATCAAAGAGCTGTGCTGTACCAGACCATCAGCCTGAGAAAGCTTCAAAAGCTCTTTCTGGTGTTACTGAAGCTACCAAGCAAAGAGGTTCGAGCATGCTCTGGCAAGATTTGTCCACTGATGTTGGTGAAAAAGATCTGTGCACCTAATGTACTGCAGAATCTCTTCGGATATAGTTCAGGTTTGAAGAAAATAAAGTTCTCATGACCGTCCCACAATCACTGCAGCCTTAGGGGTTTGCTAGATAAGTGCCTCTGCAAAAATCAGATGTGCTTTAGGTGTGGCAGCAAGATCTGGCTTCATGCATTGTGAAAATCAGAAGAGAGCTTTGAGCCAGGGCCCATTCTAGTTTAATTTGCTGATTCTGGGTTTGTCCTATTTTACCAGGAGTTGGTGATGAACCTCTGCATTGCATGAGTCCCCCCCCAGCCCCAGCATGGGGAGAGCGTGAAGCCCCATCATGTTTCCCACCCAGGATTTGCGCGCTTGGGTGAGCACGCTGCTCACTGACACTGCGCTCCAGAGTTCTCAGGAAAGCCCTGTCCCTCTCCCGCTGTCCCCCTCCTGCGGCAACCAGGTGACAAAACTTGTCTTCTGGTAATCTGCCCTTAGCTTCTGCTTGTCTTGAGCTCAATCTCTCCAGTATAGGTCAACCTAGAGCTAATTTTGTCTGAGATGAGGTACTGATTTGTATTGTACGGGAATGGGTAGGGTTATAGCAAGCTAAAACTGGGCTCTGCCATAGCTTTCGGTGCAAAATTAGCTCTGATTTGGTTTTAGTAGTTCCAGTTAAATGTTGTTTCCTTTGCCTTTTTCAAGAATGGAAACCAAAAATACATAAAACATTTGATACTCCCTCCTCAAGTTCGCTTTGACTATCACGCATAATGCAATAACATAAATTGTTAAAGATAAAACACCAAATACCCAGAAATAACAGCCTGTGGGAGGAAGGAACTGAAAACTTCCCAACCTGTTCCAACGCAGATAATCTGAAAAATACCCCACACTGATTTCAAGGTTTTTTGGGGGGGAAGGAGATAGAAGGAAGGGGATATTTGACCCCCATGCTATCATCATGGGTTTCTTGTCTGTCATGGCAAAACATTGAGAGAGCAATCCTTGTATTTCACAACATGCAATAGTTGATAAAATTGTTCTTGGGAAAATCTGAGGTAAATCAAATACACACTCAGTCTTACTGTAATTATTGTGTTAAATGCAATTAAGTTTTTAACCAGTAGTTGGAAATAGAGTTTGATGAGCAAGAGACAGATCTTTAATGACAGTGGTCCTTTGCCATCTCTGCCTACCATTTTACCTTTAAAACTGAGGGAGCAGGCAAATAGCTTTGCAGCCCAAAGGGAGTTTGCAGTTTTCTATAAATGCACACAGAGGCTTCATAAGAGCAAACTGAATTCCTCAGCTGTATACGAGCAGATTCCTTAAATCAGTGCAGTCATGCTCACAGAAGTAAAAAATGGACCTGTCATCTCTGAGGAGCGGTTAGTCCACTGCTATGCTCCCATGGGAAAGGGAAAAGCAATTTTCCCAACTGAAGGAATTGCTCCATAATGTAAGAGATCATTGAAATGCAAGTAACAAACCAAAACAGATGAAATATGCACAAAGTAAATAGATCAAAGACATTGAGATAATTAATTACCAGCGGTCCAGTTCTCAGAGAAAGACCATTCATTCACAAAGAAGCCACTGTACCCCACACTTCCCAATATTGGTGTCTACAGCACAGAATTGCTGATGTTTGTTAATAAGTAAAGACAGAATTATTATGCCAGAAAACTGACTGCCCTAAGAGTTTATGTTCTGTTATGGTAAAGCCTTGGCCTACAAATAAGCTTTACTACATTCATAACATTTTAGTTTAAGAAAAAGTGCCAAATCCATTTTTGTGTTTACTAATGTGGAAGTTTTGATCTCTATCTGCTAATCATTCATGTGTTTACACAGCCATTTCAAAAGAAAACTCAATGGCATTTTGAACCCAAATTCTCTTAATTCTTAGTGCCTGGATACCCATCTTTTTAATCCCATTAGCACAGCAGGAATATTTCTGCTGTAAGGACAGTGAGTGTGAAAAGGATGAAACCTTGCATTAGTGCTGGCTCTTTGTCTGCCCGCACACTGAGATGCTCTCATCCCCTAAGGAATTACTGGAATGATATAAAAAAATGGACTGAATTTATTTTGCGCTGCGCGCTCTTGTCTGATGGGGAGCCGAGCACCTTGAAGGAATAGTAAGGCCTGGGGCCACAGGGTTGGTTATTCCTGTGAGGAGGAGTGTGATACAAACCAGGTGTGAACAGTAAATTTTAGTTGTTCTGTGTCTGCGAACCCAAAGGTTTGCCAAATGGGAGAATTTGCTGGGAGCAGACACTAAGCTGAGAGGCACCAGGAGGAGTGAAGAGAGAAAGATGCTGATTGCTACCTGGGAGTGGCACCAGGCACCTACCCTCTGCCAAAACCACCAAGAGCTCGATTTGGCCATCAGATCTTCTAAATCTTGTTGGAGAGTGGCATTTGAAGCATCCCGGGGAAGCTGCATGTTTCTCTGAGGGATGCTAAGGGTGTTCATCCCACCCATTCCCAGCACCTTCTCCACCGTGTCCTTCAGCCCCTAATTTTGACTCCTAAACACTTCACGGGTGGCTGAGGGCACAGGGCTCGAGGTCCAGGCCCTGCAGTTTCTCCCACTCCTTGAAGGAAAGCAAAATGCTTTCTTGAGGGAAGGATTAGTATAGCACAAAGGAGTCCAAGCAGTGGCGGGGTGGTCAGGACAAGTGAGAGGCCAGGTCTCTCAAGTAGGCAGGTGCCAGCAATTTGGGACTTTCAATGTCCCAGCTCTAGCTCTGCGTCCCCTGGAAACTTTGACTCTGCTTAGGTGAGACCACAGTCTTGTGGAGCTGCCTGAAGGATGCACGATGCCATAGATTGGGATTTCACGCACTGACACAGGACCTGTGAGCCCACCAAGGGACAGGCTATGTGACTCCACCAGCTGTGGAGGGAACGGCATTAGGGGACAACAAGGGAAGAAGGGGACAACAGCCATGCTCCCCAAACACCTGGGAGAGAGGGCGGGAGGACCAAAGGGGCTTCAGGGGAGAAGGGGGAGCTGCTGCTGGGACCTGAGGGAGGAGAGGTGGGGAGCCCTGGGGTGGAGGGTAGCTCTGATATGGGAGGGCTTCTGGGAAAGGGGAGCTGCACAGTGCAGTGCCCCAGCTGGGAAGCACTGGTGGCTGTGGACAAGACTGGGATGATATCCTGGAGGCAATGGAGATACATGTGAGGGCCAAGCCTGAGCTCTGCAGCACGTGGGATGGGGAATGGGGGCTTTGGGGCAAGGAGGCTGTGGGATTCAGGAGGAAGAAGGTGGTCTTGGGTTGCAGTAGTCTTTCCTTCCCCTCTCCTCTCTTTTTTTCTTTCCAAAAAACACAGCAGTCCTCTCCTGGATGGATGGATGGATGGATGGATGGATGGATAGATAATTGGCAAGGGGTAACTGGTTCATCCTCTTTGAGGATTTTTCCCCAAACAATTATATCCCAACTTACCATGTTCAAAGATGGGCTTCCAAGTTTTTTCCTGTGAAAATTTGTCACAGATTCCCTCTCCCTTTTATCAACACTTCAGCAATGATAAAAAAAAACCTGGATAAAGCACCCTCTGTCTATTTATATGAATGAGGGAGCTCCAGCACATCAGATGTGGGACTTTGGGCTTCGTGTCTGGCAAAGACCCTGCTGTTGTCTCCAGCTTTAACGCTCTTCCAGTATAGTGTTCTCCCACCAGGTTATAGAGCCTAAGTCAAGGGATTTAAGGAGCAGCGAGTGATAGGAGACAAGTGTGAAGGCTTAGTTTACTTGGTTTAGCACAGACCTTTAATTTTAGCCACGACAAATATAATAAAGCCTTCTCTTTATTTATCTATGCAGCCGTGGGGCAGAAAGGGCAGAGGAGCTTAAAAGACTTATTCATGCAAGCACGGCTGCTGTGCTAAGTCCACTATTTACACACTGCGAATATATTTCATTTACGTTAATGCAACAAGGAGGAAAATGGATGCAAATCATTGTGTCGCCATCTCCACAGCAGTACAAAGGCTGAAAATGCGACCAGAGGCCAGCAATCTTCATACTTCCCCTTCGGCAAAATGGAAAACACCTACGCACAAGGGCTGAAAGTGTTTTCTAAGCCACCCCAAAACAGAACAAAATTTGCTTGTGTCCTGTCACTCAGGGACTGCCAAAAAAATTCTCTGTCATCTCTCTGCCTGTTCTATTTTAAGCAGAATGATTTCCCAGCTGAGGGAAAAATAGCTCAAGTTTAAGACATTTTTAGCATTTTTCATGAATTCCTGCTTCCAGTCTCTTGCTTGTGCCAGGCAAATTGATTTTGCTGAACTTTGGCACAGTTTATGCAGAATATTTCAAGGTGTTAGAAGGCAGTCTTTTGGGCTGTAGGTTGGTGAAAGCTTGGTACAAGCACAGGAAAAGGGCAAAAACGTAAGTCATCTTTGCAAGTTGTATCCCTGAAGTGGTTTAACTGTACCCATGCACCTTTGTCCTGTTGATACTGGTAAATGAGAAATGAACTGGGATTTTAAGATAAGAATTGAAAAAATCAAGGCCAAAATAGCTGTTTTGCTTCCAGAAGCCTGTGGTAGGGCTAGGGGAGGAGAGGAGTGCTGCATGACAGGATGCCACCTATTTCAGGAGGGCTCCAGCAGCCAGAAGGGACATGGGGACCCTGCCTGCAGGTCACGCCTCGCTGTCGCTGGCCCCCCCGGCACCTGGAGACACCCAGCAAATGCTGCTGAAGCTGTGACAGCCATTTAGTTGCTCTTGCAGGTGCATTTGGTGCTCCACACAGCCAGCACCAGTCCAGAGCAAGGTGTCCAAACCATGCTCAGCCACCGGTGCTGGGGACACTCCTAGCCAGGACTCTGCATAGCATGTCAAATGCCACCATAGGAGGACCAAGCAGTAAAGGACCATCAACTTTCCTGTTCCTGCACCCTGTCCGACACCAGCACCTCTTTTCCTCCAGCTCCGTCATAGCTGAAAATACACTATTAACGGCCTGCCAGTCCTACTGGGTGAGGATTCCTGAAATAGCACCTCTTCCTACCCCTCCCTGCCTGGAGCAGGGTTATTTGCCAGCTCTGCTCAAAACAAGGACTAACCTGTGCCATGGGAACACCTATTTAAAGAGATACTATTTTAGCTACTCCTTTCCATAGCTGAAGTGCCTGGAGAGAAGCCAGGAGTGATTCTCAGGCATCTCTGAGCCTCTGGGTAATTTGGCTGTTGCAGAAGCACTGGGGTGTGGGGGTCAGGGTGGCAGAGCACTGGTTTTATCTGGCTCACAGTTTTACAGTCACTCTTTCCAGGAACATGTTCAGAACAAGTCTGCATTACTTTGCTTGGCCATCCTTGTTTTCCAGCTGATTTTCTGATTTCTGTCCTAGCTCTAACATTGCAAAAAAAAAGGATGCACACAGAGAAGTCACTGATGAAAATGTGCAGTTTTCCTTCTTGTTTCTTACGGATTATCAAGGCTGCTGAGATGAGAACACATGTTTTTCCTACTGCATTAAACGTTTTGAATGTATGCTAAAAATGTTAATACATTATTGAAGGGACTGGAATTTTTCCTTCAGGTGCGATGCCTTTGGGCCATTTGTGCTTCACACACGACTGCAGGTAAGGGCTTGTTACATTGGCAGAAACATGCACTTAATGAAATGTTATTCTCCACCTTATTATAGTCAATAAGGGAGCTCAGCAGTCACTCGGCTTTAACATATCCTACATTTTCCTCAAAAGCTTTGCCCTGGAGTCAGAGCTGCAGCGAGGCTGGGGACAGAGGGGACCAGGACTCGTCAGGACCCTGCCGGCCGCTGTGGGCACCTGGGAGACCAGTCAGGATATGTGAAACAAACAGGAGGTGACAGCAGCAATGGGAAGGAGCCCAAGAAGGAGGAGGAGAGGGCACTGGAGAGTGCCAGGAATAAAACCTCCAGAAATGGAAAGGGATGGTGGGGGCAAGGCGCTAGATATCACCCTCTCACTGCATGATGTCGCTGATGGCCTGGTCCTCGCTAAAGCTTCACAGACTCAACACCACAGTCCAAAGAAGCAAGGAGGCTCCCTGGGAGGTCAGGGATGTCCTGACAGCAGGACATGCATGGGAGGACAGATGGGCTGTGGGTGCCAGGGCCATACGTGGCACCTCTCGCCCAGGGGACTGTCATCCCAGCAGTGAGCCATATCTCATGGACACAGCCCTGGGGGGATCCAGTCAGCCCCTGTTGTCCAGGGGGGTTGTGGGCTTGCTTCACACCATGAAAGGTTAGTGGCACAAGCCCTTGCGCTTGGAGAAGCCTCTACCTCCTCTCAACAGCTTTGTAGAAGTTGGCTGTAAGATGGCTGCTCTGCTCTGGGATCCCTCAGGGATCCCAGGGCCCTTTTGGAGACTTTGGCTTTCCTTTCTGGCTAGCTTTATCATCTGTTATGGTGTGGCTATCACATTCTCATTGCATGTTATAGGTTAAAATAGTCGCACACTGTCTCATCTTTATCTTGAAGCCTCAGAGGGCCAGCAGGATAAGTTCTCCTGAAGGTATTGAAAAATACCCATGGATGAGGGCTGGGGTTTTGCAGTATGACTTGAACCAGCATCAGGTTCTATTTGGATTTCTCAATTCAGATTTCACTTTAGGCAATTTGAAGACATTAAGGTGGCAAAGGGCACATCCTCAGGTAGCTGCACTCAACACACAGGCACAGGCTTTCTTGCTGGACGTTGGCAGGATCTTATTGCATATCCACGGGCAGCGTCTTGGGCGACAGAGCGTGTTCAGGGCATCAGAGCTGATGCAAAAAATTCCACGTACACGGAGATGGATCCATATGGCTTTACAGAAGGGAAAGTTTTGCAGGAGGATCACTGGGCTGAGCTGAAGGTTCCTGAACCACTCTGTGTGCCACAGAGTTCATTGGCTTGACTGGGAAGTGAGTGTGCTCCCTTCCCACCGCCGTCCTCATCACTTTGCAGGACCGTGCCCGTATTTTGACTCCTGAATGCGTGGCCTCAGCACGGCCGGGCGCTGGTCCCAGCCTCTCCACCAAGCAGAGCGTGGTGTTCCGCTTGTCTGCTCACGGCTTTCGCCTTTCTTCTGTCCTCCTGCTATTCTATCGCTACCATAAAATGCAGTTCTGACCTTTTTGTCCTCAGCAAGCTATTCATTTAAAATACAAATGCTGTCCTCAAACAGCAGTCATTAATATGAGGCAGCAAATTCTTTGCTTTGTTCTTTATTGTTGATTTCCCCCCATTGGGAAACTGGGTGGCAGGAGAACTGCATAGCTGCAGGAGCAGCTTGCTAATTGCATACTTTTAAATACTAATTTGTATGGGTTTGTTTGGTTATAAAGGGAAAAAAAAAACAAGCCAGGGGGTGATAAAGAAATGTCAAGGTTATAAACCCCACAGAAGCTCTCTGGAATGGAATTTTTATTAATTCTTTAAATGTAAATTGCAGGCTCACGGCTGCACATCCATGCCCCCCGCTGCGCGCCAGGTAGCGTGGTGCAATTCGCCCTGCAGACCTTCAGAGCAGCACTCAACCCAAAGAGCCGAGCTCTGCCCTCAGCTGCCCGGGCCGACCAAGGCCAGCGAGACGCCAGCCAGGCCACCATTCCCATTGCAGGCATCACTCTCAGCTTGTGCCTGGCCGACTGCAGGCAGGAGCCAGACCCTGACCCAAGCCGGGTCAGATGGCAGTGGGAGTGAATCTGTTTCTGCCTTTGGGGAGCTGACGTTTGGAGTGCTATCATGTTAACACAGTGTCTGTGGTGGTCTAAGGGAAGAGGTGAAAGAAGGTATACATCAAGGAGTGACACATTTTACTAAACCAAGAGGGAGAGCTGAAAAAAAGACAAGTCTTTGGGCACCTGTGCTGAGATTGTTGCTCAGTTTCCCCTTGATATGTGCACCTCTCAGACATGCCAAGGAAAATGCTTACTAAACATGAACTGCAAGCTTTCACCATTTTGTAAAGCAACTGGAAGACTTGGAAAGGAGATCAAAATAAGACTTATGGAGATTCAGCTCTTTTAAGTGCTCAAACCCTTGGGTACCAGCTCCTGCTAGGTTATTAGAGATGGGGGTTTGAACATTTGTCTTCTTTGCCCACTTCCAGGTTTTTTTACCATACTTGATGTCTTTCTATAGATTCTTCCTTGCCACCAAGGGATGTCTGCCACTTTTGTTCTCTTTTTAAAAGGATATGTTTACATGCTCTCTTCTAAGAAGCTCACAATGCCCATGCATGGTACTCACACACAGCCAGAGCGTTTCTGCCTACAGCAATCAGATCTGTCCCATTTTGGACATTATTATCACTTTATCTCCTTCCCTGTCTCTGTTGCTTGTGGTCACAGGTTTTGAGAAGAACCCCAGCACCCTGATATCCCAGCATTCCATGCTCACCCTCAGCACCAGCACTGCCCTGGCACCCAAGGACCATGGCTGCTGGTGGCCCCCACTGCTTATGGGGGTGTCCCCCAGCAGGGCTGCTGCCTGTGCCAGGGTGCCTTGAAACGTGTGCTAAACTGCTGTGAATGTCACAGATAAACAGCTCTAAGGACCTGCTTTGGTGCTCCCGTGTGAAGGATGTAACAGCGGCCAGTGCCAGGAGGGACCTTCCCAGGGCAGCAAGTGTTGACACGGCTCGGGGACCAGTGGTTCACCGTCACCTCGGTCAGAGAGGCCACCATATCAGCGGCTAAAGATACCAGAGGGCTCCAAGGCTGTGAATGTGAGGGAGGCAAAGTCAAGGAAAACTGTTATTAACTGTGTTATTTTGTGTCTGTTTGCATGGGAAGGGTAGCTATCACTGTTTGCTCACTCTCTTCTCACATAATGTGATACAGAGTCAAAATGAATTTTATTGCGTATCACTTGTATTAAAAAAAAAATAATTGTTTCCCACTATATACTACAATAGGCCACTGTTGTTATTTCCCCCTCTGCTTAATAAAGTAATCATGATTGCATGACAACGTCAAGGGAAATAAAGTATGCAGAGGCACCAGCTCTCTCAAAAATAACTTATATTGTATTTCATTGATGAGAAAAGGTCAGAGTCATTGGCTAAGTCACACAGTTTGAGTGGGCTTACAGTGGAGAGCACTGTAACTGCAGGACTGTGCAGCAACAAAACCCTTGTCTAATTATAACACATACAAATGTTGTGTTGGCTGGGAACTGATACCTGAAGGTTGTTTCTCAGTTTATAATGGGCAACACAGCGGAGTCTTTGACAGAAATCTTTGGGGTTTTTGAGTTATGTGATGCTTAAGATAATTGACCAATTCATTTCCTTAACTTGAAGAAGAAAGATGAGTCAGTAACCTTTATGGCTCATTATTATTAAAATAGTGTTTATTCAAGGAGCAGCAAAGCAAGAATTGGAGTGGAGGTCAGTGCTCAGCAGCGGGGCAGTCATTAGGGTAAACCCACTTGGCCACAGCAACTAAGCCCTGTAGCACCTCTGGTTTTCAATAGGTGACCCTGACTGGCTTTCAAACCTCCACATTCTCTCAGTAGAGGGATCCTCCCTGCCCCAAATCTACAAGAGGCGGGCTGTGCTGGGCTCTGGATCCATCCTTTACATTTTGTCATGGCTTTCTTGTGCTCCGGAGAAGAGAAGGTGGGGGGATTTAAAACCATATAGAGTTTGAAGTGCTTTACTAGGCTATATTACTGGTTCTTAGCAAGCTTGCTTCATGGGAGCTAAGCCGTCACCAGCAAGCCGGGTGCTAGCACACATGCTAGCATCACCTGGGTTCCTGCAGCCACATGGTGGGCTCTGCCTCTGCGTCCATGGCATCTGCTGCTCGACGGTGGCCTGCCAGTGGAAGGGACAGGCTGTCCGACCTTCTGCAAAATCTGTGTCAGGACTGTGGCGAGTGAGAGTTGTGGTGGTCTCACCATGAGAGCCCTGCCGGTCACAAAAGCCCAGCCCTGCTCTGCTCCTGAGTAATCCCAGGGAAGGAAACCAAAATCCTCCCAGCAAAACAAGGGTGACAATGCTTCTCCCACAAGCCCTGGTCTCCCCAAAGCCCTCAGACTCTGCAGTCTCTGGGGCAAAACCTCTTTGAGCAGCACCTCGTATAGCCCAACACCAACCTCTGCCAACAAGCTGGGTGCAACTGCTGCACCCACTGGGGAGGGGGAATTGTGAAGGCTATAGCTCTGTTACTGTCCAGCCTTCTTCCATGGATTTATCTCCATGGGCTACAGATAATTAAAATGAAAATGTTTCTCAGTGTAACAAAGAAACATTCATAAGATTTCAGAAACTACACTAAAATCGTGGTAACATTCACAGTCCTTTACCAGCAAAAGCAACAGGCTTTCTTCATTGCAATTCACTCCAAAAAAACATCCTTAACATAACATTAAAGCAAAATGCTTGCTTCCTTGGGTGAGGGAAACTCCAGGATTAGCCATGTAGGTTTATTTTTCAGGATGCCTTTGGATAAGCTGCCCCCAGAATATGCTATGCTGCTAACTCACACCACAGGAAAAATAACAGTGCAGAAATTGTAGCATGAAGCAAGAAATTATCATCTCAGTTGTGGATTCAAGCTTGAAGCTGGCATCCAGCTGGCAGAGACCGGATGGCTACTAAATATGTCAACAGCCCCAGATAAATGCCAGGATAGCCTTGTGAACAGGAACTCCTGGTGGCATTTTCTCTTGTACTGTTGCTATTTTAGTTCTATTTGTTTTCTCTCTATTTTGGTCTTTAAATATATATAAATATATATATATATATATATATATATATATATATAAAGACTCTGCACAGCTAGAGAAAACGGAGTCCTGGAAGGAGAAGAGTGAGGATGCCAGCTGGTTATTCCTCCTTTGCCCCTGGCTAATATAACTGCTGCATGTATGATTTTTTTCCAAATCACAGAGGGTTTAAATGACAGGTATGGTATGTCCTCAGTGTATGTCATCATCTGCTGGGTATTCAAGGATTTCTAAGGATTTTAGCTTGCCTGCTGTTTGAATACAGGACGAGCAGTGATCCCTGTTCTCTGGCATGTGTAGGGCTTCCCTGAGGGTGGAAAGGGAGACTGGAATTTAGAGAGATTCTTATTTATCTAGTATTTCCCTGTGCAAAAGCTGGGAGTTTTCCAAAGCTGACTGGAGTGCAGTCATTTCTGGAGAACACCCCGTGGCTGCTACCTGGGTTATGTCGGCATGTAACAATACCTGTCTGCCTCATGAATGTCAGACAAAGCCGTCATAAATCTTCAAGCCCAGCAGAAAAATTAATGGGAACTGCAGAGAGCAGGACCTTGTCAGCTTCATAATAGGTCTGTGGGTGGAAAAAAAATTCTCGTGCTTTCCTTCAGGCATGAGGCAACCCAGCTACTGATGCTCGGTGGCCATTATCCAATTATAAGTGCTTTATTTGCTCAAAGAATTCAGTCACTATCGCCTTTAATGTGTCAAAGTTCAATAGTCACCAGCACGGGGTGCAGGCGAGGGACCAGACCCTGCTGCAGCCTGTGGCAGAAGTCCCCCGGGGCTGTCTCCTCCTCTCGCTCTTCGGTCTTGAAGCTCTTCGCAATATTGCTTGTATTTTGCCGCTTGCAATATTGCTTTGTCATTTCAGAGGTGACCGGGGCTCAGCGGGGGCCTTGTTTCCCTATTCTGCCCCGTCCAGCTGATCGGTATCAGCCCGGGTGGGACGTCCTGTTTACGTCCCTGAGCAGGACTGGGAGTGCTGGCCTGTCCCACCGTCCCCGTCCCTGGTCCCCAGACCGCTGCCGTGGGGTGTCTGGCTCCAGGGGTGTGGGGAAGGAGAGAGGGGACAGGGCTGTTTGTCCTCCTTACATTCTATTGTATTTTCACAGCCCCTTTCGGGGGTTCTGTCGGTCACCCGCTGTGACCAGGGGAATATTTTTTCCCCCTCTGCGGCATAACTTGGCTACTGTTTTCTTGTTGTTGTTTTTTTCCTTCTGCCTTTGTAGCTGTTGGCTGCGGCCGGGGCCAAGTCACAGGGCAGGATGTGCTGCTTCTCCGGAGGTACGGACATGCGAATAAATTACATAGTTTTCAGGAACTTTTCCGGGCACTGGAAGGTGATCATCTGTACTGCTAAGATGTTAGCACGGCTCCTGGCACAGCTGTGGCCTGTGCCACTGGGTCCCCTCCTGACCCCCTGGCCTGGGGGCTGCCAAGGGCCGGTGTCCCTCCTGAAATGTCAGTTTTGGAGGTGTTTGACAGCGGGGAGGGGGGGTGATTGCACAGCAGAGTGGCCATGGGCATGTTTAGTTTGCACACGCAGCTCTATGTGGGCATTTTCAACCTCCTTAGGTGGCTGCCAGCTGCAACGTGGTGCAGCAACCAGGCCCAGGATGCCTCAAATTGTCCTCCCTGTTCCTGTCACCCCAGCAGCTCTTTGAAGACCTGATTTTCAGGTCAAGAAACGACCCGCCGTTGCAGCTCTTTCCGGGAAAGGGCTGATCAGGTTTGGACAGCTATGGCAAGCAAGGGGCAATGGCAGTGATGGCTGAGGCTTCCTCCTCTCCCACTGCCAGGGTCCCTTGTTCCTCCATTTGCCCGCAGCTGCAGAGGCATCAGAAGAGGCTGCTGATGTTCCTGTTTGGGCCTCTGCTCTGTTTATCTTTCCTGTCCCTATGGAAGGTATGTTTAATCCCCTGCTCTTCAGCCAAGAGCATCTTGGTGATGCTCTTTGTGCCACAAAAGTACCTGTGCATCTTCCTGCCCCCTGACCTGCCCCTGCGGGGCAGTTGGGCAGCTGTAATGCCCCCCTTGTGGTGCTCCTGGGTCTCTTCTGCAACCCTGGGGAGATCAGGGGATCCTTGCAAGACTGACACCTCACGTTAGGTGGGGCGAATCTCCAGTCCTTGTTTGTGTACCTGAAATAATGTCTCCTTATCTCCTATAGGTGTTATTCAGATAAAGCCCCAGTTGAGATTACGTGTGGATTCGACCACACAGAGGCTGCACAAATGCTCAAGGTCCAGGTGTGAGTTGCACCTGATGCAAACAAAGGAGAGGAGAACCAGCTCCTATGAATAGCAGACAGAGCGCAACTGCGTTTTTTTGCAGCTATACATTTTAAGGTTATAATGTTTGTAATGTTAGAAATATCTCCTATTGAACCAGGAAGGGATGATGTGTGTGAATCAGGCATGGGAAGTACAGTGATGAATGTTCTTTACTCCAGGTTAATGTCAGCCTGATGGCCAGTTGCTTGGTTTTCATCTGATTTTCCTTAGTTTCAGGATCTCAGCATGTGTCCTGAGCCTGGAGCCAGACTGCATTTTGCACCTTCTGAAAGGGGTGCATATCCACATCCACAGCAAGGCAGGTCAGGGAAACTTCACTAATGTTGGGTTTAGGAACAATTTTATTCTTCTCAGCAATTTTCATACAGATCTGAGGGCCTTTTGCCAGCCCTGTTTTCCAGATGACTTCAGATCCAGGTCCTGTACTCAATAAGTACATATGACTTCTATGTATAAGACTGAGAGAAGAGGCCAAAGAAAGAAATGCCAGCAGTGTGAGCTGTCAGGGGGAGCTCAGAGACGTGAACAGAGGAAACACCATCTGGGAAATGAAACAGCAGTAGTCCCGTGGGGACGCACATGCACACACCCGCACCCACACCTACACACCCCCCAGACCTCCCAGCATCCTGATAAACTTCTTTTATACGCATCTTGTACTGCTGAGAAAACGTTCGGGTAGAGCTTGGAGATGCCTTGAACTGCAGATTGCGTTGCAGGCAACAAGGCTTGACACAAAGACACGATTTTCCCTGGGCTACGTGCATCAGTTGGGCTTAAGCATATCCGTGAGCTCATCACACCTGTGAGTTCATCACACCCGTGAGCACATCACACCTGCAAGCAGCCCAGCGCTATTTTTGCTCCAAAGGACCCAACCAGAATGATGGAGAAGTCAGGAGATGGGCACAGCCTGGAGATGGGCACAGCCTGGAGCTGGGCTGGGCACAGAGAGTGGCTCTCTCGATGCCTGCCGCAGCACGTTGGCCTCTTGGCCACGCTAACGTTCTCAATATGCCAACGAGTTTCCCATATATAGTATATTTCCCAGCCTGTGAGCCTGGATGAGGGCTCATTGCCTTCCCTTGAAGCAATAAAAGGCATTTGTGATGTTTCCGTGCTGAACTGTGGGAAAAGAGTAGCAAGAAGCTGTGACCCCTGGGCAAGGGCATGCTTTGGAAACACCGTCATCAAAAAATCAACACATCAGCCCCGAAGGCCCACAGACAGCCCATGTCCTCCTGCCTTATCGGAGAGAGGGCTCCTCTGGATGCTGGGGACAGCAGCCACCGGACATTTCTGAGATGTTTATTCTATGCAGTGTTGATACTGAAGTCAATATGATAACTAAAAATAAAGATTAAAAAAAAAATACACTGCAGCTATTTGTTCTTGAGCTGTTATGTTTACCCATACCAGCCCGGCTTTCCATTTAGGCAGGCCCGTAGTACCAGATGTTCAGTCATTTTCAGCAACATGGTCATATCCCAGAAGATTTAGCTGGCTGGAGCAACTATATTAAACATGCCTGTAATTTTCCACTGTGACTGGAAGATCACATTCCTCTGGGGCGAGCGATGGCTGGCTGGACGGGCCCCACACACGTGGCCAGCACAGTCCAGAACCCTCTCCTGGCTGTCGTGGTGGCAGGAGGGGACACTGCTTCTACAGCTTGCCGGGGCTTAGTCTGGCAGGTGCCAAGGACGGAGGAGGCCTCTGTCAGCAGGACCTTCTGGGAGGTGATGGGACGTGCTGTTTGGGTCCATGGGCTGCCCAGTACTGCTGTAGTCAGATGCTACTGCAGGGAAGGATGTGGTCAGGGCTGCTGGCAGCTTTTCCCCTGTCCCCCCCTTGTATGGTTGGTGCCTGCTGAGGTGCTCCGAAGAGCAAAATGCTCTTTAAAAGAATAAAAGCACCTCTGTCTGGTCACCTCCTGCCTCCTGCTGAACAGTCTGGGTAGAAGTACCCATCCCACAGGCCTTGCAGAGCCAGGGGAGCACTCACACCATTTGCAGATGTTTACATGCAAGCAATCGTGTGTAAGGTGACCTCCCTGAAGGAGGATGTGGGACAGCTCTGAGAACAGCCTCCTCCAAGCACCCAGCTTCAGGTTAGTGAACAGTAACGGGCAGATTGGGTGGTTCATCCTGCTTTCTTCCACAAAAAGCAGTGGTGGCAGACAACAGTGGAGAAAGCTTCACTTGCACAGCAGCATACGGATTTAGCTTCGTGCCTGGTCCTGACAACCCTCATGGCACAGGATACGAGCTCAGAGAGATGTACTGTGGAAGGAGGGACCGAAAACCTGTTGTGGGGGCTGGGCATTCCCCTTCTGTGCTCCATGGCATCTGCTACAGGTTTGGGCCATATGCAGACACACCGGAGGGGCTGTATTTGCCGTTTATCTGCTTTGGGTCTGTGCTGTGGTGGCAACTGGCTCCAACACATCTGCTTTACCTCCTCCAACCCAAGTGTGTGTTGCCAGCTGAGAGTCACTCCTGCAATGCTGACAGACAACCAGGAGCACGGGGTCTCTGGCAGCCATTCCTAGCCCCTATCACTCACCCCCGGCTACTGCTTACATCCATCTCCTGCATTGGAAACAAGGATGCTCACAGACTCCACCATGCTTCCTTCATGGCAGGGCAATACTTGCTTTTTAGGTGCAGCCGAGGCATGAGGACAGCATGGGGATGCTCTGGGGAGAGCTGCTGCAGCTGCTGGTGCCACTGTCACCACTTCAATTGTGTTCAAACAATAAATCTACTCTTCAGGTGGGCAGGGAAAGACATCCTATTCTTATCCATGCAACAGATGGGATTAAGCAGATAAACCAGGCAGGCTGCTTCCATGAACTCAGTTGTAAAGATTACTGCCTGAACAATCTTTTCCTGCTGAGAAGGGCTTGGCTGGCCAACTTGTCATGTATCGATGGAGGGATATGAAGCTTGCCCCGCTCTTGGTAAAGGGACATTTCTCCTTCCAGCCAAAATCCCCTCGCAGAAATCTATCATGGGCAGATTTGCCCTGTGGAAGCTAATCCCTTTCCTTCATAAAACCGTCAGTGCCGAGATCCAAGGTTAGGGCAGGGGTCAGACAACCTGACAGATGCAGCATCCGCCGCTGAACCCATCCCAGTTCTCTGCGGTGCTTGAGCTGGCTGGGATTGTGGGCGTCTCTGCTCACACCTTCCAGCTTTCACGATGCCACGTTAGCCTTTGCAAATGTAGTTTTAATGGCATGAAAATAAAATTAAGCTAAAAAATATGTCAAACAGGTAAAACCATGAAGTTTTAAATTGAAATGGAGATATTGGAGGCTCGTTGTCTCCAAGCGTCGCCATAGGAGGAGTCTTTCAATGCCCTCTCCTCCTCTGCTGGGGAGATGGGTGCTGCCCTGGTGGTCACTGATTAACTGCTCGCCCAGGGAGCTGCTGCCCCATGCTGCAGGTTACGCCTGGACCCCCCTGGCTGCTCATTTCTGATGCTTGACTTCACTCTGCGGTGTTTTTATAGACCTTTTGCCACAGCCCTTGTTTTCCTCTGCCCTTTTTTTTCCCCTTTACAGTTTCCAGCATTTCAAAATGTAGGAAGTGAGCCTGATTGCCTCCATGCCCAGCTTGCTTTTTGTGAGTAACTGCTCTGCAGCTCAGCTATTAAGCCTCCCAAAACAGAGGTGAAATGGGATTTCTGTGAGCCATCCACGCTGCTTGGCTTTTTATGATATGGTGAATATTACCCCCCAGAAAGGAAAACATCCCCCATAGCAGTTTATCTCTACCCAGCTCCATCTTCGCTGTGCTATTTCCAGTGGCATGAGCAGTAACAAGAGATGTAGATGTTGAAATCATATTGTATTTATTACATGAGATATAAAAACAAATTACCAAAATAGTATCATTTTTTTTTTGTGAGTCCACAGGACCTTGAAAGAAAAATACATACGTAAAGCAGATTGGTAGACTCAAGACTTTTCTGGTGTTGTATGTCTTCCTTTTCTTTCCCCTCACACTCATGAACAAAATATACTCTATGCAATGTGGTTTAAAGATGCTTTACAGAAAAGATACATTTTAGTGCTGAAAACTGCAGTAAACTGTGCTATATTCCATACTGGTGTTAATAAGGAAGTATAATGGCCATATATATTGCAAACAATAACACAGAAGAAAACAAACAAAATGTTCAGTTTTAAATACTAACATAAAAATAAAATAAACTCCAGGCCCACCATGAATCACTGGGTTGTGATATGCGAATGCGAGTCCTTTCCGTTCTCTGCATCCACTCCTTTTCCTGCACGCAGGAGTTTTTCTCCTCTGGCAATTGCATTTTTTATCTCAAAGTCTCTTCTTCTTCTCACGTTGCTTGTGAAGTCTCGCTGGAGTCCTGCCCACGGGGTCCAAGTGCTGGTCTGAAGCTGGGACTTCAGTGCAAATACTTTTATCTTTCAGATTGTATCCTGGGATACTCTAAGTGGCCAGTGCCAGGCTGGCCGTTCCCTTTATACCGTTAACGCCATCCAACTTGGGGGGTCTTCAGGAGTGCTTCTGTTTCAGGGAGTTTGTTTTTCCACGTGCCGCCTTCAACCTCTTCTTTCCCCAACACAAACAGACTTCCCGCACTGTGAAGTGGCAGGCAGTAAAGTGCTTTATAGGATGAAATATTTACATTAGGGCTAAATTCATTTTTTAACACTTCAAGGACAAAAGCTCAGAGGCGATGCAGCCTCCGGAGCCGGCTCTTCTCTGTGGCCGTGCAGTGGGTGGAGAGCTGGCCTCTGCCTCACGCCGCACTTGTGCCATGGCAGAGGGACTCGATTCACTCCAGCAGCTCCGTTCTCACCAGCACCGGCAGAGAATGTAGCCCCCGAAACCTTCTGCGGGGTGACCAGGTTGAAAGCATGTGGTGCTTGATTCTCTTTGACAGGTGCCGTGTCCTAACCTGAGGGGCTGCTTCTAAAAAGCGGTTGCTGCTGCCACGCTGTCGCCAGCACCTGCCCACTGCTGCAACCATTGTCTTCCCCACAGCATCCTCTGGGAGCCTCTGGAAGTCACTCAGGATCTGTGCTGGTGGCGCTGGCAGCGATGTTTTGCTTCTCAGCTGTAGCTTGTGGGCATGCTTTCCCTCTCTAGGGTGGCAATTTAATCTGGGGCGACCAGAGGCTTCATCATCTCACTGGAGTTGCTCCAACACCTCACTGGAGCAAGACAAGTGTCCGCCCTTCCTTTGTTTCCCTCAAGGTAGTGATGAGCTGGGCTCAGGTGAGCCCCTGGCAAGGAAGCTACAGGCAAGTGAACGAACGTTGGCCAGGAAGGGTTATATTAGACAGTGCTTACAACTCTGAACACCTCACTACAAGTTTTGGCACTATTTTCTTACATTCCAGTTTTCATCCTAGAGGTCTTCTCTCTGTGAAGGCTGTTGCATTTTGTGCATAAAGAAATGCCCTTAGGCGGCTGCGCACCTCTAGTTGCAGTCTCTTTTCATAATCTCCAGGACCTTTCTTCCGAGAGCCGACTTCCACTGATGGACAAAACTTTTCATGTTGACGATGAGTCTGCCTGTTCGGACATCTTCGTGTCCTGCCACGAGGTACTCCAAACCTGCAAACCAGCAAAGCAGTCAGGAACTGCACAGCACGACGCTCAAGAGGCCTATTGACATTGCAAAGTCAGCCTGGATACCTAGTACCATTTAAAAAAGCACTTATATGAAGAAATATTTGTACATACTGATTATCTCATATGTCTGTATATCTGTACCTATGGAAAAATTACCTCTGTGGCACAACTGTCAGTGACACGCAGCACACAAACTTTGCTTTTGTGGGCTTCTGAATATAAATGGAAGCTGAGCTCTGGGGCTGCACTACAAGTTTTTATACCTCGTTTGTGAACTGCTATTACCTTCAATAGGCAGCCACCTGCCTCACACCTCCCTGAATATACCTTGGCCTGGAAATTGGTCAGGTCTGCTAGGGAGCACCATGTAGTGGTATGAACTAGCCTCGGGGAGATGGGTCTCCCCCGGTGCTCTTGATCCCCTGGCTCCATCCTGGCCACTGCAGGGAGCCTGCTCATGTTTTCTTGGGTTTTCATTTTGTAGGTCAGAATAAAGGGAGAGTGTCCCCGAGTTAAAGGTCAAGCATGTTTTTCTTTAATTCAATACAATTTGTTATCTACTTCATCTGAGTTTTTGGGCACACACATCCTCTCTTCTGCCAAGTAAACACAGGATATGTGTATGGCAGTATCACCCTTTGTAAGACATTTGTTTTGGTCATGTCAAGCCTGCTGTTATAAACAACACTCTTCAAGGGCTCCCAAATCTATCTCCCTTGAGAGAGAAATGTGGCATGCACCCTCAGAGAGCAAGAAAATATTGCTGTGGTTGCTGATTCAGTAGGACTTTCTAGGTTTTCAACCAGATGTTACAAAAGTGTAAAAATAAAAGGAATCAAATGACTGGGATGCCACAAGCCAGGACTTGAGGCTGTGAGTTTTGTCCTGCGTCACTGGCAGGCAGCTCTCTGCGTATTTGTGTCTGTGCTTGGCAGAGCCAAGGAGAAAAAGGGAGTTCTGTTCCCTTGTGGATAGCTGAGACCTTTAAACCTTTCAGCTCAGCGTCCCCCAGAAGCCCAGCCTGCCTCTCTGGGTGCATGCATAGGAGAAGGTGTGCAAGGGTAGTGAATACCCTCTCAGAGGAACATAAGCACATTTATCATCTGAAAACAGCGTGTGGAGATTTGATAAATGCTTGGAGTTTCCATTATAGCTGTATGTCAGGAAATTGTTTTATGTCAGCCTGTTTTTTTATGTCTGGTTTTGGTTTATTCACCTGGAGATCATCAGCTCTTACTCTGAGAGAGGGTTAAATCTGCTAATACAGTATTGCCAACCATCCAGGAATTAATACGGTAGCTGAAGAAAATAATGAAATTTTAAAAAATATTTGGAACCCTTTTTTTCCCGCTTGGAAATTACTGAATCTTAAAGATGCACTCAGTTGATGTTTTCAAGTATCCTGTTAGGACCACACTTCACAACTTCTTTCCAACATGAAACCTGAGATTAATTTATACTCATGTGACTCCAGCAGCTGCATTTCAAGAAAACACCGAGCTTGGCAGTGTAAATCATGAAAGCTGGCAAGAGGGTTACACCCGATGTGTCAGACACCTGGATTGTCCCTAAAGACAACTGCACCTCTACCCTTCCACTGATGCCCAAGGGATCTTTATCGATTCTGAGACTACTGCTCTCTTTTCCTCTGCTGGGGAAAATAAGTGAAGCTTGTCTGAATTTAGTGGAGTCGCAAAGCTGGGTGTCAGGTGCGGGGCTGCCCTGCACGATCAGTGTCTGACAGCTTCCACAGCATTCCTCCAGGTTCATATTAAGGCTTTCTTGCTTGCGTTTGCATTGTGCATGGAAAAATAAACCAGCTGTATCTATTTAATTATAGATTTATGGTGTTTCACCAATATCCAAAGTCTTACTGTGCTTAAACAGCAAAGTCTTGCCTAATGCTGCTGATTCATCCGACCCTTGCACCTGACAAGACTCCTGACTACAGCTGTGCTACCGCGGCAGCTTGCCTTCAAAGCCAAAGACAGTCACTCCGGTGGAGATGAAAGAAGACTGCAAACACCTTATCAATGAATAACCTTGCTGTGTGATCCAGCCTCGCAGACAGCCCTTTCCCTCCAAAGTAAGTTCCTAGTGCTGCACACGTAAGGGGCGTCTCAGCACTGAAGCTGATGTTTTGATCAGTGATTTCCAAGTGATGTGTGCGCCTCACGGAAAGAAAACCCTTTATCTGACTTAGTTAGTAACTGTTGGTTTATCTCAGAGTTGTAAAGAAAGGTGTGTCAGCTGGAGTTTAGTTTTCTTCTATTGAAGAAAACCCTGATTCTGCATCTCCTGGTCCATACCAGAGGCTACATGCACTGTTTACCCACCGCTGGTTATACTCCACTTCAGTGAAAGAAGATGAGAAAAAACTATGAAGCCAAAGCTGCTTTCTCACTGCATAAGAGAATCTCTTCCAAATCTTGTCGATGCAAATTAGTATTACTTTCAAGGAGACATCTTCCCTTGACTTTAGATTAGAACTCCAGCACAATATCGTGACTCAAATTAGATTTAAATGCATTTTTATGGATTGAAACTAGCATTAGTTTTGAAAAGATATGTCATGTGGTCATGGTGTGATATGCACCTCCCTCTCTCTGGGAACGAGTGAGACTGGTAAAGCTGTCATTATGCTTCAAAATCATATGTTTGAAAGTCTATAGAATGAACCAAGTTTTTCTCTAAAAAATTCAAATTTGATGGAGATTGCTGTTGGAATACAAATGATGTAACAGCTAGCAATTTAGTCAACACTGGGCTGCAATCTCAGCTCATTAGCATGAGAGGATGGAGTGGTGAGAATGAAATCTGTGTAAACATAGTGGGGATGTACTGCTCAGGGATCACACCTACCAGGATTGAGGATGGGACAAGTGCAGCCTCTGTTAGTCCAGGATTCAGGGTAGAGTGTCCTCTTGCCCCGGAGGATCTTCAGCTTTGTAGATTTCAAGACTTTCTTGATCTTCACATTGACTTCTGCATGGGAGCCTTTGTCGTGAGCTGACAAGATCTTCGTCTTGATCACTGGGAAGACACAAATCCAAACCCAGGAATATATCAGCTATTTACAACAGCCTTTTTTGTGTGGGTTTTTTTTTTTTTTTTGTCTAATGCAGATGTCTGGGCGAAGCAATGAGGACAATTACTTCGTTACAGCAGAGTTAGCCTGAAGCTCCTTGCTGGGGAGCCCAGGGTCAGTGCAGCCACTGGGGGAGCACATATGTCTCTGTACCCCTGGGCAGGAATGCTGCTGGTTGGTTTGGCCACACAGCCCCTGGATCTGCCACGTGGGCAGCAAGAGAGGTTCAATGACCTGATTTTCAAGTCATTTTTTGAGGCTCAGGTCCCACATGTGAGCCTTCCTCTGACCGTGCTGACGCTGACAGTGGTAGGTATCACTGTATGGTGGTGTTTTATTCAGTGCTGCACATTAGGAAGCTCAGGGAAACCTCTCCTACAATATGGCCTCCTGAAGCTCATGGTGAGCCCCATAATTCACCTGTCTCTCCAGTTTAGCTGACACCTTTGCATGTGGAGTGATGAAAGGGTAGGAAGCCTTAGTGCACTTTAGATAAGATTTATGAACTTGGGAGTTTTGTGAGGTTTTTTTTTTTTATTTGTTATCTTTTGCAAGATTAAACACAGTCACTATCGCAGCCAGGGAGCAGAGCAAAGCAGAATCAGATTTTTTCCTAATATCGCTAAGCCAGGGCTATATTTCAACAGCTGGCGGCCCCTTGAACTTCCCTTTGTGGGTTGCTCCACAGCCTGCAGAGGTGGGGGTTATCTCTCTGTGCATTTTCAACTTCAGTGCGAGACAAAACAGGTGCAAGAGACCCCTGGAAGACTGTGAAAGAAGGGAGTGCTCTACAGAGCATTCCTTACTCTGCTGCGGTATGAAGGAGGCGGTTCACTGGCACACACCGGAGAGGTCTTGGGAAACAAAGCACCTCCTCTCATTCATTTCAATCCAAAAGGCACATAGACAATATACATCCCCCCATCGCAACAGTTGAACTTTGTTGACAGGGGGAAGCTCCCAGTAGCTGCCAGAGATGTTTTCTCTATGTAGTGGCTTGTGTGGTGATCACTGTTCCTCCTTACATTCAGCGTAATTCAGATTTTGTGATTTCTAGACCATTCTTGGGGCGTCTGGTCTACACAGAGTTTTAGTGACCTGGTTTTGGTAATAGTGCTTTCCAGTCTGTCTTGGACCCAGACAACCTCTTAGGCACCCTTCCAGCTCCCATGATTTCAGCACAAGAGTATTTTGGTAGCAAGGGAGGTTGGCAACAAAGACGCTTCACCCATCTTGACTTGGCACCACAGTACCTATACATTTTGGAAAGGTCAAAGATCTACCCCCAGACTAAGTAGCCCATGGGTTTGCAGGGATGGAGTGGTGCACACAGCAGCTCCTCTCACACTTTACACTCTCACACTGCCTCACAGCACCTCCCTTTACACCCCTGCCGCCTCACCCGAAACTCACCATAGGTGTACTTCATCCCGCAGAAGACTTTGGGATTCCCTAAAACTTGCTCTTTACATTCGCATTTACCTGGGGAAACAGAAAGAAGCAAAAAGCTGTGGTTTGTGCCTAAAAGATGGGAGACTTTGTAGGCAGAGCCTGGGACCTGCCAGAGGTTGTCACACGGTCTACAAGCCCCATGCAAAAAACCCCTCTATTTTCAGGTCCAGGCTGAATATACAATCTTAGTCCAAGGGCAATTATTCCTTGTTTACAATTTGAAGAGAAGGGAAACAAAGGCCTTATTATTTTGCCTTGGGATGCAAATAACACGCATGTCTTTCCCCGCGGTATTTTCCACACCGTAATGTCCCAGACAAAATTTTAAAAGGAAATGTTGCAGAGGTTAAGGCAGATTAATGACTTCCGTGATCTTAGAACAAAGAATAACATGATATACTTATTTACGTTTAAAATGAAGTTGTCCAGACAAATGATGGAGCTTTCCCCTCAATTAACTCAATTATTGTATCTTTGAGATTTTATCATGCCGCTTTCTGAAAGCGCAGGAAATGACGCTTGCCTGCTTGCATGCAGCCATCGCAAGGGAGGACGGCTTGATGCTGCGCCGCAGGGACAAACTGCCTCGCAGCACCCTCCTCCTCCAGACTAGGGGGAAATAACTTGCCCAGCTGAAATGCTAGGCAATGTCGAATTGCACCGTAAGCTGCAGTTGATGCCAAAATTGTTGTGGGTATTGAGGAAATGAATTTTTATTTGGAAATTTCCAATTCCCTGCCTGTGAAGTGGCAAAAAACACCCTCTAAATATAGTTTGTCCAACAGGTAGTAGTTCTAATGAATACAAAGGCACATTTAAAACACAATGGACCAAATAAAGAGTGTTCAGCCTCGAAATTCAGAGCTGGGGCTGCAAATCCAGGCAGGCAATTCTTGCCTTACTGACAGCTAAATGCTGGGTACCGGCTTTCAGCACAGAGCATCTCCCTACAGAGTTTGCATGTCCTCACATTGATGGGACGAGCTCTAAGGCTCCTCTGGCTCTTGGATGGGAAGGAGGTGGTTGCACAGGACATTAACGGGGGAATGTCCATCCCCTCCTGCAACTGCCAGGGCACTAATTACAGGCCAGTGCGGAAGATGATACACACTGGCTGTTGGCAGGAGGGATGGGGTAGGGAAACACATGTGAAGCCATCATCCTACCAGAGTGCCGGAGAGCCGAGAAGCCCTGCTCATCCTCCCAGCCCCAGGCAGGCTCACTCTCATTGAACACTGCCTGGAAAGGAGGTGCTTCGTGGTGCCAGGTCATGTCCGAGCTGTTGAGGGGAAAGAGAGATGGTCAGCCTTCCTCCTAGCTGGACCACTACCAACCTGTCCTCCATGCGCAACGTGACTGGACGTCTTGGTGGTGTCAAATGCAAGGGGCAGTTTTGGAAAGTGAACAAACAGATTGACTCTTGTCAGAGTGGGTCATGAATCCATTTCAGGTTTAAAATGCATGATACGGATTTTTAAGCTATAAATATCCCCAATGTGGTAAAAAAAAGCAACGTGTAAGATCCGGAGAGTGGGGTATTATTAAAATGTGCTGTCTTCTAAAAGTCAGAGCCTGACTTTAAGTGCGGCACAGTCAATGCAAGCTGAGTTGCAACAGCAACAAAATTAACCCTTTGGTTTCCTCTCACTCATATCTCCCCAAGGCTCACATTTTGCTCATGGAGAGGAAGGAATGGTGAAGGTTATGGAAAACATCCCATGCATTAACACCAGCACCAAGAGCAATCCAGCCTTGCTGGTGCCCTGCCACGGTGTGCCAGGCACCCAGGTGAACGGCAGCCTCAGCTCCTGCTCCCTCCCCAATTCCTCACCATACCAAACCCCAAATATTTTATATAATAGCTAGTTTTCAGACCGTTGCCATGCATAAATTGGGTCAGAACGGCGTTTTCCCTGGGATGGAGATCATGGGGGGATTGCTGAGGCTGGAGGAGGGGGGCCAGGACCCCCCAACTCACCTGCTGCTGCGGCAGTCACCGGTGTGGGGATCGCAGCTGCGGGCGCAGTTGCAGGGGCGGCAGCCGTAGGCACCAAAGCCCCAGTAGCCGGGGAGGCAGTGGTCACAGCGGGGCCCCGCCACGCCAGGCTTGCAGGGACAGTCACCGGTGCTGGGGTCACAGAAGGTGCGGGGGCCCAGGGGGAGGGCGGCCGATCCCAGTGGGTGGCAGGAGCAGGCTGTGGGGGACATTATGGGGAAAGAGAGTGTCTGTGAGTGCAAAAGATCTATGGGATGAAGGCACAGGAGATGCCTGCGAAATCACCGCTCTGCCTAGGGACAATGATGGTTTTGGGCTTTCTTGCCTATATAAATCTGACCGGAATCCCCCTTTAGAAACTTTAACTTTTGTGAAGTATCTTCATTAGTCAACCTCCCCCGGTTTTGCGTTATGTTTTGCCAAACAGGTCTTTATTACTTTCCTTATAGCATCTGTACTCCAATCCTGCCAAGTATCCAGGGATGTGCCTCGCTTTAAGGTAGATGTTTAAGCTGTGGAATCAGGGTTGAGGTGCTTCATTGCAAAAAATGGATCAGGGCATAATTGCTTTCTAAAGTAATAACAGCTGTCCTGCTGCCAGGAGGTTAAAAAAAAACCCCAACACTCAGAATGGTTGTTTAATTAAAGTGGAGGCTGAGCAAAAAGTACCCCTCTGTCTCTTGCCTGATTTTCTTCTAAAGCCATCATTTCAAAACATTAAGAAAAGAACGAGGCCATATATGGCTCAGAGATGCAGAGATGTATAATACGGGACATGGGTTTGCAGAGTGCACGTCAGAAACACTAGCTGCTCTTTTTTCCTCCCCCCACAGTCCCTTTCAGCAGAATGATGCACTGGAAGCATATGGGGAGAGAAATGAGAGAAATGAGTCACATACTCTGAGAGAAATGGCCATTCTCACAAATCAGAAAGGATGCCCTAAAATAGGTAGCACGAAGTTTTCCTTACGTACTTCTAGGATTTTTCTTTTGCATAGATGGAATTTGTGTCTGTTGCAAGACTACAATTTTTTTCCCCCAAAGATGTTAATCTTTTCAAAGATCAGAAATACAGTTACCAAAAGTGTGAGCCAAACCTCTGACCATTTGGCCTGGCCAGCTGGCAATGCAGTGCCCTGCAGCACCAGCAGCCGGGTGATTTGTGTTCTCCTTCCCTCAGGGTTTGGTTCTCTAATCAGGACATGTTACAAAAAAATCCCTGCTGATAGGCATTTGTCTAAAACTCCATTTACATAAAAATTGGATTTCCTGAGAAAACTTTGTTTGGAGAGAAAAAATACTCACCAAATTCTAATATGAATGTTTTAGGGTTTTTTTTTTTTTTTGCAACTGTGAAGGCAATAAAGCAGAAAAGCCATTGCATGCACCACAATCTTCCTTTCTCTCAAAATACTTATTGCTGCATATGTATATTTAATTTTGCTCTGACAACATTTTTGTGGTTTCAGGGATTTGACATACCTGGAGTGTCATTTCAAAATATGAAAGGATAGATTAATATTGGCAGTTAACTTAGAGGCGACTACAATTCCAAAACCTTTGCCAAAGTAATCCCCAAACTTTCCCCACCCTTTCGATTCCCAAACAAATATAATTATATAAAATTAAAAGATTAGAAAGCCTCTCCACAAACTGCATAACTAGCTGCAGGCAGTGAACTCCGGTACCTTTAATAGCATAGTTTTCAACAGTGCTCACCAAGACTTGCATACCTTTCTCCTGAAGTCTGTGAAGTGTTTTACACCTGACACATGCAGCCAAATGCTCTCTTTTCCGACTAGATGTGGTGGGTATTTCTGGCATTCCTCAGCCCCTTCAGGGGAAATATCAAGCACTTAAAGCTCTTCTATTCTCCTGCAGTCAGTGAGCTAAACTCACTGCTCAGAGAGAGATTTGATCCTCTTTCGGTTGGGTTTCAGCTGAGTTTTACACCCAGCCCGATTGGGGTTGGCATTTTTTACATTTCAGGCAATGTTTTCATGGATTTTTTTTTCCTAATGGAAAATTCAGTGGCAGTGGCAACACCATGGTGAGGCAAGAATATTCAATTTACAAAAGTGGTTATGAAAAATAAAGCAGCAAGCTCATCGGCAATTAAAATGGCAATTAAAAAGAGAATGCAGTTGGCTATATTTTTAAATAAAAGCTACAGGGAGATGTGTTGTAAAGGTGGGTCATTTCTACAAGGGTTGCGCACCCATGTCCATAGACCCTGTCCTTCCTGGCTGTTCCCCATGAGCTACCAAAGCGCCCACTTGCTTTCCATTGCTGGCCAGTGAATTGAAGATTTCTGGTCTTGCATCTTGAGTGGAGGCCCAAGATGACACCAAGTGGCGTTAATCTGGATGCTTTGGGTGGCAAATTTACAACACAGTAAATATTTGTGATGTGCTGCAATGGGAATGTGCTGAGCAACGCAGAGAGGTAAAGTGCAGCCCAAGCACAGAAATGAGACTCTAGAGCTCAAACGTGAGTGCACTGTACCAGCTCTGAAACAAATGTATGAAATTAGGACCAAGTGCTTCCATACTATGGCAATGGCAGGAAGAAAAGGACTGCAGGACTGATTAGACAATATTTTGGCAGCTGCAGCTACTGCTGCCTCATGGGCTGCTGCCCTGAGTGTTGGTTTTAGAACCCATTTTCCTCCTTCCACCCAACCTGCACCTCACTGTAGCACAGGTAGTAGGAGACCCACCCCCAGCAAGGTGAGAGGAACGGCCGAGCAGGAGATAAAGCAGCTACAGACAGTGTTGGATGGCACTTCGTGGTGGACACAGAGGTGCAGAGTGCAAGGCTTCCAGTGTGAGGCTTCAGGACAGTGGCTGTCTCATGTGCCATGACCACCCCACTGGGGAGGCTGGGGGTTTCCATGGCCAAGGGAAACCTTCTCCAGTGGGAGAAGGGTTGGCTGAGCACCACTAGTCTGGGACCAAGAGAAACCTTCCACAAGATTGATATTTTCCTTTCTTTTTGATTTGTAAGCAGCATTGTTAAAATGCCAATTTACCACCCTGTACTACATCGCAATATTTTGCTCGTGACTTCCATGTACATATGAATTAACAGCCACCTCTCCCAGCATCGCGTGTGCTGATTGGGATCAAAACCCAGTGAGCAGGACTCCAGCGGGGCTGGATTTCCCCACCCTGGATTGGTGATACTCTTGTGGTTTCTTCAGCTGCCAGCTAACCTTTGGAAATGACAAATATTTACCTTCAAAAACCTACAGTTGAAAAGCAAAAATAAACTCGTCAATTATAAAACCCGATTTATTGTCTGCAATTATACTGTAGTTGAGGCTTAAAAATTCATGAGGGGTGTGAAGAAAAGGACCGATAGGTATGATGGGGGGAAAGAGTCATCAGATTGCTGTTTTAAATGGCAGAACGTCTCGTTTTATCGGGTACACACCTAGCCCTGAGCAAATATTATATACACTCTTTGCCTACAAGAATCTTTAAAGTATCCTTAAAGATTATGGCTTAACAACTCCTTTATTTACTTTGACCTTGGCATTTTTAAATTTTCAATGCTACCCTGCGGTTGAGCAATAACGGTGCCTTGAGCCAGAAGCAAGCAGGCAACGCTGTGGCCTTCCCAGAAAAAATAACAGGGCAACCACGCATGTCCCTTGTTACTGCAGACCGTGGCATGGTCCTGGGAAACGTGCCAGGCATAGGCTGTAATAGGTCTTATATAATTTAATTTAACAGTCATTAGTCATTTGCTACAGCCCTGCAAGCTGCCGGGCTCCCCCGTGAGATGCTGGGTCCCCAGATGCAGGGAGCAGTCCTGGCAGCAGGAGAAGGAAAATGGTGAAGGGTTCTTAGGGAGGAGAGCATTTGTGAGGGTTTGAAGAGCCCAGAGAGAAATAATCCGTGTGCTTGTAGCAATCAGGTCTCTGAAATGAAAGCATTCACACAATCCTGATGTTTTTGTGGAACCCAATTTATGCCGCAGAAAGTTGTCTCCCTGAGATACCGAGTACTTTATGCTCTGCACTTCATAAATACCAGAAAAAAGATGTACAACAAAGTAGATGTACTTAATGCAGAAGGTAAACAAAAGTAGACTTTTTCTCACTGTACTCAAGGTATCTTACAGTTCTTGTCAAACATAAGTTGCCTTTGGCCTTTAAACACCAGAGTTCATGAATACGTAGTGGTCCATAAAGAGGCTGGATTGCTGCATTAAAGAATAATGAAAACAAGTTTGTAGTCTTTATGTCAGGCACACTTTTTTGGGGGGGAAAAATGTGGAAAGTGGAAAGCCATGAATCAGTGACTAAGAGATGAACGCATAAATCCAAGAGGATTGAGCATTGGCATTTGTCAACAAAAATATCCATTAATCATCTCATCTCCACAGCTCCACAGCTTCCTCCTGTCCAGAAGGGCTGGGAGAAACTTTTTAATCAAGTCTCTTGGGATTTGGCTAACATATAGCTAATGACATGATGTAATGCCTGACTTCATTAGTGCTGGTCTAACTTGCACACAGGCACACGCACACTGTTGGCAGCTTTCCCTTCGAGCCACGCCTGTTCTGCAGTGATATGTCCTGAGACCTCTGTTTCCATCTGGTTTTGCAAGGAAGGAGGCTCTGTGCTGGCCAGCCCAGGAGGTGCATCCCTGGAAGCATTCAAGGACAGGTTGGATGGGGCTTTGAGCGACCTGGTCTAGTGGGAGGTGTCCCTGCCCATGGCAGGGGGGTTGAAACTAGATGATCTTTAAGGTCCTTTCCAACCTAAACCATTCTATGGTTCTATCACTTCCTCTTGGACCCTCCAAACAGCTACAGGATTTGGACTAGGCGTTTTGGCACCAGGAAAACCCTACGATGGATCCCTTGTGAAACTCCATCTCCTTGAGGGACTGCATGAGACATCAGAGGAGACGGCAGCCACTCCCACCACCTCCAAGGTGAAGGGTGTTATTTTCAGTTGTTCAGACCACACTCAAATCAGTGCCAAAGCCTGACTTGGCTTCAATGGCCTCAGAAAAGTGTATGCTCCTGATGGGAGCTGGCACATAAAGAGCATCCGGAATCATAATCCTAGCAAAGGTAGCACAACCCCAGTAAAAGTGCATTTCGAAGCTTCAGGGTCCCATACAGAATTTATTTCAGTCTTTCATCTTGTGTTATCTACCTGGAGTCCACTAGTGCAGGTTTTGGGTTTTTTTAAATCAGCAAGGCTGAATCCATGGGTGTTAGAAAAAGCCCCTCAAACTCCTGCTTTGGGTCTAAGTGCAATGTTTAAACCTGTTTTTTTTTACTAATCAGACCCCAAAACAAAAGTTCGTTGCATAAGTTCTGGCAGTAATTACGGAGGGAAAGTATCTGATGTTTCAGAGAAGGAGACTTGGGACTTCAATGTACACAAGTAGGTAAAGGAACTTTAAAAAGTCATTACATTCAGTGTTTAAAAAACAAATTTGTGTACATACTACAGCAGTGAAATAATTATTTATACAAGTGATGGAGAACTGTGGTCAATTCTGTTTTCATAAAGAGAATTAGGGTTGTAAAACAGGCTGCTCCTCCTTGCAATGAGTGAAAGGTGGAGGAGGAGGACTTCTCGATTGGCTGCAGGGGCCACTGGGAGGGGCCACTGCACAGCAAGGGAGTGGGACCAAAGGGTTTTTATTCCTTTAAATGCAGGTACTTCTCCTTTGGAGGGGAGAGATATGCTCAGTGTCCCCTCAGATGACACAAGTAGGGTGTCAGCTGGATTTTTTTGCTGCCACACGTGAAGGTCCTCCTCCATATTTGGCTCAGTGAGGAGAAATCTGGTGAAGCTGGTAGGCACAGAGCAGAGAGTATACCTACACCCTATATTTCTCTGACCAGTGTAATGAGCTCAGCCCAGTGTCATGGTTTTGGCCGGGTTTGGGGATCCGGAGTCCCCCACAGTGAGTCACCATTCCTCAGAGTGGTCCCTAGGGAGCATGGCTTTTGGATCGCTGCTTTTGTTTGGGAAGTATTTAATTTCACATATGGCCAAGTCATTGCCTTTGGCCTGGCCTCCTTGGTGTCACATCTTCTGGAATATCACTTAATTCGTGTTCCCATCTCTCCCTTCATACCCACCTGCTCCTGCTGTGAACATGCACTGGTGGGTGATGGTATTTATCAGCTGCACCCCTGTTGGCTGAGGCACCCCCCTTCTGAGGTTGCGGCAATCACCAAACAAGGAGATCATGCAAACATGATGCAGCTTTTGCTTTCCAAAAATAGCAGGAGAAAGTCAATGAATCATCCCTCCTTCCCTACCCCCAAGCTACAGGGATCCTCGGGATAGGTTTGTCAACAGCATCTGCAGGCTTTTGCCCTGCAAACCGCATCATTGCTTTTTGCAAACAGCATCAAAAAGGGAATTTAAAGAGCTCCGTGTCCTTCACTGAAGCAAGAAGATTGCTCCAAGGAGGGGTAGGAAGATCTCACCTTTTCTTCGACACCTTCCCACTTGACAAGCATTTTACAAGTAAAAGGTTGCTGACTTACGTTTGCAGGCATCTGGGGCAGAGAAGGGCTTCCTGAGGTCCCGGTAGAAGCCTGGCTTGCAGCGCTGGCAGTGCTGCCCTTCCGTGTTGTGCTGACAGTTGTCACAGACACCGCCGCTGCGATTGCCCGATGCCAGCCACGCATCCATGTCAAAATGACAAGTGTCGGCATGCCCATTACACTTGCACGCTGAGACAAAGCCAAAGGGAATGGAAAGACTCATTAAGGCAGTGAAAGATGTTGATTTATAGAAAAGAGACACAAAATTCCAAACCATGTTTTGGAATGGGAGACCTGACCTATGAACCTGTTATTCATTCAAATGCATGAAGTATCATCACATTTTCATCCACACTTCTCTACCTCTAGAGGTGACATTAAAAAAAAAAATTTCTTTAACTCTTTTATTTCCGTTATGGCTTTCCCTGTACAAGGACAGTAACATAGCCAGGCTGGAGCAGGGAGACTTCCCACATTGACTGGTTCTTCCCTACCTGCTTTAGAAATCAGCAGTTCCCTGTACAGCATCTGCCACGTGGGTGCTGTCTGGATGCTCCTTGCAACTGGCGGAGGGAAAAGGCAAGTGCAGGGGAGGTGTGTGAGAGAGGGAAAGCATTCCCCTTTCCCTGTGCTGGGACCACAGCCCACGTCCAGCAGCAGAAGACCATACCTCCTGCAAATGTGTTTGTCAGTGGTGCCCATAGAAAGGACAATGCTGGCCCCCCATCACCTCCAAGGCACCCTGAAAGGTTGCGGTCTGCCCCAGCAGAAGACCGTATCTCAAGGAGATGTGCTTGGGTCCCACAGAAAAGCCAAACCAACAGACAGCATGGTCTTGTGAGAACTTCCAAGTGAGGAGGTCTGTGAATAGGGCTGTCCACGCCATACAAACATGTGGTGGGTGCTTGGCAGAAGCATGGCATTTCTCTCCACTTGCTGAGCTGCTTCACAAGCAGCTGTCCACCACCCCAGTATCTGCTGACTCTTGGAAACATAGGAGAAAGGCACACAAGGAAGGAGCATTTTGCTCCCACGGAGGCTCTGGAGATGCTGTTCCTGGCTGGCTACTTACACTGACACTCTTTGGGGGCTCCGGTTTTGCCATCGGCAGCGTGCCAAGGCTGGTCGTTGTAGAGCGGGGCACAGTGCTGGCAGTGGGGCCCTGCTGTGTTGTGCTTGCACATGCATTTCCCGTGGACCTAGCAGGGGAAAGAGAACAAGGATCACCCACAGCAAAGTCCAAAGAGTCTCCAGGGCACGAGCAATGTCCACGAACAGGAGATAATACACCAGCCAGATGCTATTACATAGACTAGAAAGAGGGCTACATGATACCTGTCTTGGTGTCTAATTCAGTCAAAGGCAAATATTCTGCAGTTACGCTTTCAATTAGATTAGTATTTGTGGATCTGCATGTCATGGTATTGTATAATCACAGCTTTTTTTTTATTTTTTGAGATGTAAAAGAGCCTTTAGCAGAGAGTTGCCAGCTGCAGGATGAATTTCCAGGAGAGATTAAGTGAAGCGAAGATCCAAAGCATCCTTGGGAAACACTGTAAAACATTTCTCTTTTTCACCCTCCCAAACATCAATACACCTTTGCACACCTGCAGGAATAGCACACACAACCTCATCGCCCAGCTCTGTGTGCCCAGACATCACCAACATAAATAAGTATGAGAAGAAAAGAAATACTCCTCCCTGAAACATGGATGTCTACTCATCCTAGGCAGTGTTTTTGCCCCACAAAGGAAGGGATAGCACAAAGACCATGAGTGACTATACTTGGATATCTTCATGCCAGATAGGTAATTTAGCAGCTAGACAGTCTAGTGTGAGGGGGTAATTAGAGATGAAAAGCCAGCGTAGCACGCTCTGTGCCAGCTGCCCTGTCAGCCGCTGGCATTACTCATGCTGTTGGCAAATGCAAAGAAAACAGGATGTAGCCAGAGGGCAAGAGCAGCCCAGCAGTCCCTAGACACAATGAAATCAAGCTCTGAAGCAGCATGGCTCTGCTGGCAAGGCTGAAGGCCCTGCCTTTTTCCAGAGAGCATGGCGGGCAGCTACCTACCATAGCTATTTTGGTGGCTGCCTGTTTTTGCAGCTTTACTCTGCTCGATGTTTTACTTTTAAATACAGTTTTATGAAGAGCATTTGAGCTGCAAGTCTCTCCAGACGTCTTGATACATGGCCAGGCTCAAGGCAAAACAGGCATCCTGCATTTGATGAAACACAAGCTGAGAGGTGCCTTACCACCCTGGTTTCCCTTCCTTCACCAGTCACAGGGAAAGTTATAGCAAAAGGAAAGCAATAAACTGAGTGTGGTTCAACTTCTCCTGCTGCTCAGTAAGAAGCCAGAGACCTCAGCCTGCCCTGCCAGTGTGGCCCCGTGCTCATTCCACAGGTTGGCCATAAAACCAAAGGAGCTGCGGAGCTGCACAAGCCACCGGCTGCTTTTGACATCGGGAGTGACACAGGGCGGTCAGGGCAGCTGGTGATCCAGCCCAGAGCTGGGGCATGGCTTTAACTACTACTGGAAAATGCTGCCTTCCACTCTGCTTAAGTTGTGGTTTTACAAGTGTGCTGTTCCTAACTGTAGGACTTGCTGCTCAGACCTGCCGTGAAAAAGGTTCCTGTGAAAAGCCTGACCAGTAAACAAAACAGAAGAGGACCTTGAGCACGCTGTAAACAGCTCCTGCTTGTTACATAGGTGCACCTCCCCCCACCTGCTAGTGATGACTTTCTGATTATTTTTTTTAAATGAATAGATTTTAGCTGCTATTTCACAGGGGTCAGATGAAACCAGTACAGATAAAACTTCAAAATTGACCCTGAAGTTGCTTAAAAGACTTTTTAGTAGCAATGTAAATAGCAAAATCTTTCAAAAACTTTTCAAGTGATCCTTTCCTGCCTTATTAAAATGCCTGGATCATCAAAGCAGGAATAAACAAAATACAGCACAGCAATTAGACTGCATAAGCAAGGGAGAGATACAGACAGACTCAGACAGAACACTCAAGCATCTTAGCTAAAGCGCGAATACTAAGATAACATTGCTTTCTGTGCTATTTTGGCCTCATCGCACTGATCAGTTGGTCTCACCACAGATACTAGTTGGTCTGTCTGGCTTATTGTATTGATATACGCTTGAATGTGTGCTAATGTTTGAAAAGAATGAGAAGTAGATATAGAAAAGAAACAAAACAAATTTGCAGAAGGAATACATACTTCTCAAAGTGTGTCTTGTTTTCATATTTTCATTTTTGCTACCACCTACAAACTATTCTTCTGCAAACTCTTAGATGCCTTGCTTTCCTAAATTATCACTCTTCAATGAAATTTCTCTCTCATATGTTTTTTAGGCAAAGTCCACACACAAACCAATGTTACAGAGCTACTTTACACACATTCAAAAGCATCCCCCTGCATGGAAACAGAAATTTGTTAAACTATTGTTAGTCATGCGGTCATCTTCTGGTGGTTTTGATGGAGCCCTAACTCTTTGATGCCATGTAGGTTTCTTGCAAGTCCTTTGGCCATTGAGTGGTTAGTGCTAAACAGGCTGTAGGAGCCTGAACCACATCTGTGGCCAGAGAAATCCTTCACCTTGTCCTCACCAGATTGGGAATGGGATAGAGGGCTGTTGGGGTAGAGGGCCCTTAGGTTAGAGGGACCACCCAGACCTGCTATATGCGAGATCAGGTGGGGAATGCAACCTGAGGGAGCCAGAGGATGCCATGGTTAAAGCCAAGTGGTTCTTTGGTGCTTTGGTGATCATGATGTTGAAGTAAGAGAGATGTGGGAGAAGACTTGCAAACAGGAATATCTCAGACACCGTGACTCTTGGGATTACTGTGGGGACTCATGCTCCCCCTTCCTGTGCCTGCAGCTGCACCCCTCAAATTCAGCTCCCCCCTTGCCAAAGCTGGACAAAGAATCAGTGGGCACTTAATCAGCCAGTGGCTGTTCAGCATTAATAATATACAACTCTGAAACTCAGCAGCACCTAAGAATCCCTCAAAGGATTGAGCATCCCAAGACACCAGCACAGAGCAGGGCAAAACTCCCTGCCGAGGAGCATTCACGGTCCCAAGGCATAAGAGCCTGCACTTTCTGAAAGCCCAAGTACTGTATAAAAGAGCATGCTGTGTTGCCAGAATAGGGGGAGGTGGGGGAAAATGAAACAGAAGAGGACGGGTATCCCAAGAACCTGATGTGCAGCCATTAATTTGGCATGCAGAGCTAATAAGTAAACCACTGAATAGCTGTGTGCCAACTTCTTAATCTGTATGTGAATGCTAAAGAAAGAGGTTTTATAAACTTAAAGAACTGCTTCAGCAACAGCAGGCTTGTGGACTCTCACATGCTGTGGCAAGGAGCGCTGCGAAAGAGCCAAAGTTGGAGATGGTGCAAATCAAGCCAGATGGTGTTTAAAGAGCCCCCAAGGCAAAGTAGGGCATGATGCTCCTCGTATTGATTGCTTGTAAAGGTACAATGCACCTAGGGGGAAGGAAATGAACGGTCTGGCCGAAAAGCTTAAAAAATAACACAAAAAAATAGCACAGTTCTGACCTGCATAACAGCAAGTGCAGGACCAGCACAGAGGTCCATAGGTGCAGGGTCCCCAGTGGAAGCTGAAAACCTGCTCCCAGGGCCAGCGCTGAGCACCCGGCAGAGGATGTTGCAACCTTGGTCAGGAGGAGCCACATGTTTCTGGTCCTTATTGTAAGGGCGCTGCCTTGCAGTCTCCTTTCCTCCAGGGTTTATCACAACCAGGTTCTTCAGCATCTTCATCAGATGCTCCCTCCCAAGCTCAGATCCTGCTGTGGGTCCTGCACCCCCTCTGCAGGAGTTGCTCAGCTCGACGTGGGCTAGGATGGCCATTCAGTGGCCCAGCCTGCCATGCACTCTGCAAACCCATATGCCGCTGCTTGCTGTGGGGCAAGGGACTCATAATCTCAGAGGGACTTGTGTCTGGGTGAGAGCCCATTGGGCGCACAGGATGTGATGGCCCAGCTTCTGCATCAGATGCAGCTGCTCAGGCTTTGATCTTTGGGAGCAAGCATTGGAAAAGGCAGCTGGGTTCCCAATTCCTGTGGTGCCAAACCTGTAAAGGTCACTTGTGGTCTTTATGCTATCCCTGGTTCTTCCTTTGTAGGGTAAAAACTCTGCCTAGGATGAGTAGATATCTAGTGGTGCTACTCAAACAGGTTGGGCCCTGAGAAAACCGTGCCTCTCTGAGGTCCCCCCAGGTCCCACGGTGGCCCACACCCTCTCAGCCAGGCAGAGTGGGGTACAGCCCTGTTAATGAAAGAGCTGAACAGCTAAATGGCCCATCTGAACCAAGGGAGGGCAGGGAAACGGTATCTTTAATATCTTGTTCCTCAGTGCAACTGTTTACTTAATACCTTTTTTCCCCTATTGCTTTTTTCCAGAAATTTAATGAAAGTGGGACCTACGTGCTTTAAAAACCTTGCCTCAGGCTGATGTATTCATTCTCCTTCAGTAACATTATAACAATTACCCCCCAGAAGAGCTTGCCTTTAGACATCTCTCCATCCCAGCTTTATCCCATTGAAGAAAATCTCTTTTTTCTTCTACATAATTCCAGCATGACAGAAAAGACTTTCATGCATCAGAAACAACAAAAGAAGGTGAATATTAGCAAGCCCTTTCTTGCAGCCCAGAGGCAGACAGGTATTTTTTTTTAAGTTATAAAGAAATACTGTGACAGCTGAAAATAGGAGAAAGAGAGGACAAGAAGAAGGGGTAACAGAAGGAAAATAGAAGTGGTGGCAGGTGAAAAACAGCCAACAGACTGTCTACCCCAGGTGAAATTAATGCCTGTAAGAGCTGTAGGAAGACCAGATGCAAGACAGCACTGTCCTGTAAATTCCCCATCATTCCCGGCCTCTAATTTTGGGAGCCAGGGTTGAGAAACCAGCCCGGCAGCTCTCCTGGGACCAAAGGTAGAGCAGGGAAATGATGTACCTGGGCTCAGAGATTTCTCTGCCATCTCAGTACCTTTCTGAAGGCAGAATGTGACGCCCACACAACAACAAGGGGAAGAGAACATTTTTTCCTCCCTTTTCATTCACCTCGATTTGCATTTAACTGTAAGGCATACCCACTTGGGTCATTCTGGAGCATCGCTAAGTACACAAACACAATTCCCAGTACGTCTCACCCTTCTAAGCATTCACACGGCTCTCCAGTCATTTAAGCGGCAAAGCCTTCTCATACCATTTTTCATTTTGTCATGGGCCTTTACATCCCAGCTCACTTTCACACTGTTTCCCTTCGTAGCTGGACAGCCCCCGTCCAACGTCAGTCGTTAGAGGGCACAATGCAAACAGTGTTACAAAGGTTGACTTCTCTAAGATAAACGAGCGACTGATTTCTCTATACAAAGACAGTTGCTAGGGCATGCTTCCTTCCAGAGCCTTTTGTTCCTGAATTATAACCTTCCAGCGCTTCCTTTCAGATTGCAAATACATGGGTTTTCTTCGTTAGTTGAATCTTATAAAATACTTTCCTCCCTATTTATCATGTTCCAAAATGCTGGGCAGTGAGAAAGAAATGCCGCATCGAGGGAAAAATGCTTTCAGTCACCTGTTATGAATTGATTTATATTGCAAGAACTCACCCACTATATAGAGTCCAACACAAATGCATACTAAAAGAAAATCCATGTCCCAAAGACCTGATAGTCTAAATAGGCTAAATAGCTGGGAGGGGCAACTGCTTTTAATAGAGTCTCTTTTTTGGAACTGCTAAAACTGTATTTTCTCTGTTTTTTTTTTTTTTTTTTTTAACTTTCATGGAAAATGGGCATGATATCAGCCTAGGGGAAAATCACAGCATTCACGTCGACTTTGTAATGATAGCTTTTAAACTGTGTTGCACTTGAGCCACTGTGCCAATTTTAGAACCCATGCCTACTGGCTGCTGTCAGTAAGCGGGGAGGTATTCTTTCCCAAAGCACCAGACAACCAAATTTATGCATGAGAAAATTCTCATATCCTATCTCATTCTTGTGAAAGAATACAAAGCTTGTTGTCCAGGGTGTGGGGGCTGTCTGGTAGGATTTTTTTTTTTAATTCTTTGTACAATAGGCTTCTGTCAGTGCTGCTGGAGAAGACCTTCAACATCTTTTGATGTCAGTAGCACGATAACAATTTATAGCAGCCACTGGGTTAGCCATGTGGGAAGGGGGAGGAATATTCACCCTGCCTGGCTGTACAGAAGTGCTTTAGCACAGTAGCTCAGTCTACCTGAGATCCCAATCATATTGTATCCTCCTACACCTTCATAACTATGGAAGGAGCCTGGGGAGACCAGATGGCTCCAGAGGACAAGAGAAAACAGCCTCAAGTTGTGCCAGGGGAGGTTTAAATTGGATCTTAAGAAAAATCTCTTCACCAAAAAGCGTTATCAAACATTGGAACAGGCTGCCCAGTGGAGTGGTTGGGTCACCATCCCTGGAGGTATTTAAAAGACGGGTAGATGTGGTGCTTAGGGACATGGTTTAGCGTTAGACTTGGCAGTGCTAGGTTAACAGTTGGACTCAATGACCTTAAAGGTCTTTTCCAATCTAAACAATTCTATGATTCTATGATTCTACTCAGATTGCAGGCAGATTATAGAGAAGGTCTGATTCTTGACATAGGCAAGTGTTTTGCAGCTGGACAGCAGTGAGGGCACAGAAACAAACCTCTTCTCTTACCAGGTCTCGGCTATTGCTTTTTGCTGTTGGGGCTAATGTGAAGCAATTTTTTCTCAGAGTGAATGTTTGGACTCTATAAACCACCCCTTTGCTCTGACCTGACTCAGAGAGATCACAAAGGAGATTATCCCACCCCAGTGAATGGAGCTAGAGCTGCTTCTGCTGGGGTGGAAGGAGCCCCTCATTGTCCACAAAGCCACCCTGCTCGCATCTCACTCCCATGCCCCAAGGATGTCCTGGGTCAGTATTATCTCACGGCCAAGATGGACTCCTAGCCTCCCTTCAGCCACTCCCAGCACTTGATGGCCCAGCCATCAAGAAAAACTGCATCTCATGGTAGGAATCCCATGGCAGCAAACCAGGCTGATGTCCCAAGCTGTGTGGAGCACCCTGGCCTTCTGGGTCAGGCTCCTGCACCAAACATGTCCAAGCAGCAGCCACCAGCATCCCTGGTGCATCCCCATGTTGCTTTGTCAGATCCTCTCTGGATGAGATGGCTGAAATGCTTTTCATCACTTTGCGAGATCTGCCCAAGACCTGGCAGCTATGCCCAATGTTGCCAGGACACCCCGGCTTACTGCCCAGAGCAGCCCAAGAGAAAAACAAATGTATCATGTCCAGTTCTTCCACTGGTCAAGCAGGGACTGAAACTAAGCCTGCAGTTAGGATTTTGCCTGTGGGCTAAGACCAAGCAGGGAGTTAAGAAAGCTAGTGTATACTTTTTTTTGGAAAAGTTTTCTTTTTATTTTTAAAGAATCTTAAACTTGCTTAAATTTTGATATTAACTCAGGATATTCTTCAGGAGTTCTCTGGTCAAAACAAGCATAAAAAAGGAGCTAGATTTTATAATTGTATTGAGAAATGGTAATGTGTTTCCCAGCTTTTGCTGTCCTTGGTTTTACAGTGAACGTTCTGCTAAAGGTGAAGGTTCTATAGCTCTACGGTTACATAAGGACAAGAGGGTTAAAGTCCCCATCTTACACTTGAATGACTGACCATAATTCTTCAGAATTATCTTTTACGTAACTGACTTTTTCAGGTGACGTGCAAAAATGTTCCCTCTCTGGAGTCCTACTCTCTTTTCAGAAATTTCTCTGACTTCTCCCAGCTAATCAGCCACAGACCCCAGAAGCTTTCACCCCTTTTCTGTTCATTCACGCACACGTGTTTTCCTATTGCCTTGGAAATAATCCTCTCTTCCCACCTTGGAGAAATGCACTGTCAAACCCCAGCCTTGTATGCACGAGTGAGGTGCCACCACAGTCCCCAAATCAGAGCAGCCTTGCGCCAGGCAGGAGCCTGGTAAGGACCAGGCTCAGCCCCAGATGCCCCAGTCTTGTGGTGGAAAAAGTGGAATTGGGAGAGGAAACATCTTAACACTCCCTGACCCACCCTGCAAACCATGGGGCTACGTCACCCCTAGCGTGGCACATCCCTTATGGGACACGCGGAATGAGCTGTAAGGCACGGTAAATGAGTCAGCCTCACTGCAGAAACGTCACCTTTGGGAATCCTGCCACGTAAACATTTATAACCGCAGTTGAATTTCCAGTCCCCTCAGGGCTGGCGCAGGGGGTTGTTGCTATTTCTTGCTTTGGTTTTCAGTGCGATTCTGGCACTTGGTTCCTTCCCACAGCACCGCCTGTTATCTGCGCACTATGGTTTCCACAGGCTGTAGCTGTCCTGGAAGCATATTTGGCTGTAGGCTCTGTTGCAACTCTCAGCGGTGCTCCGGGGCATGCTCCCGTGCAATTGTATCCCACCAAAATAGTCCTGAGCAAACAGCCCCTTTCAAAGACTTTTGCTCAGGGAACATCTGTGGAAAGCAGAGCAGTGCTACTTGAAACAGCCTTATCAATCATAGCGCTGCACGCTTTCAAATTGCTATATTTTCAAGCTGTTGCAGGACTAGCTCTGTTAGAAGGGAAACATGCTGTCTGCTTCATGTCTGAGACCATAATTTAAGTGAAATGAAAGTTCCCCGAAGAGCTGGACAGATGCCAGACCTCCTTACCTCGAGTAACTGCCTTATGGGCTTTTTTATGATCTTTCCCTTTCTAACAATATTCAGCGCAATACGTTTGACTTCCCTGGCTTTCCCTACTGCTCCTCTGTCAGCAAAGCCAGGACTTTCAGAGCCAGGCAGAGAAAGGACAAGATGTGTTGAGGGCAATGAGACCAGGGTGTCCCTGGGCTGGCAGGGTGCAGGCACACCATGCCATAGGCATCCAGCACATCAGCTGCTGCTGTGCCCACCACCTCCCCAATGGGTTGGTGGATCTCGCTTCTTTGCGATATGGGACGACTCTTGGTTGGTCCCAAGGGATTTGAGCTCAGAGCTCTTGTGATGGCAGTCCCCATGAAACTGGAGCACAGGGTTTTTATCTGGAGAAAGGTATTGCAAAGTGCAATGGAAAACCTGGGTGTGAGAGGAAAATCCTAGCTCTCCTGACTTCCAGTTCAGGAGCCAACCCAGTATTTGAGGATCCTCCAGAAGCAATGGCAATCACAAGATCCCTAGTACATTCGAGGATGCTCTCCTCCCTCTCTGTCATTAAAATACCCTGCATTTATTATCTTTTAGATATTGTGTTATTGAGAGTTAGCATTTGGGGGAAGAAGGGAGTCAGTAATTTTAATTTCTTTCAAGAATCCACCTGAAATAAATAAACCTAAATTACTCTGGAGCACCCTTGAAGGATGAGAGTCCTGGTGGATCCTACACTCAGGCATAAGAGAAGCCCAGCACCTCAGCCTCAGGCCACCTCCTTTGTAAAGACGGCTTTTGCTCACTGTGCTTGGAATTCAGGGCACCACATGCCAAATACCGTATACTTGGATCTATACCATATTCCTTACCATTCCCCACTATTTTTAAAACTCTGCTGTACTCTCCAACTCTCCAACGTCAGTGCAGACGTTGTTGGGTGCGTGAACATACCACGTGGAGAATGCCGGCTGCCTTGATGGGCTTGAATCCGGCGACAGGGATGCAGTGGTCAGCGTGGCCATTGCAGAAGCAGCTGCCCTTGACGATGAAGTCATAGACAGCGTAGTGGAGGGATGGTGTGGGCTGCGGGGACCAGGGGGCTGGGGTGGCCGGGAGGCAGGGGCAGCCCTGCCGCTCCAGCAGCTGCACCCGCAGGTTGGTGATCTTCAGCTGCGCCTGGGCTTCTGCGCTGTAGGGGTCTTCTGTGGCGTAAGGCGGTGACAGGGCTCGGTATATCACCTGGGCAGAGAAACGCAAGGGAAGCAGAAAGGAGGATGTCTTAACTCCATAACTAGTCAAGTTACACTGATATAATTAAAGAAAATACATGAATATATTAACCAGATAAGCTGCAGAGGTAGAGCACTCAAAACTAATTGTCATTTCATACCTGTGCAACAAAAGGTAGAAATAACAATGCACATAGCTAAGGCAGGCTGCTACCTTTGATGGAAAGATAGTTTTCAGTTTTATATAATATAAACGCACACTCAAATTTGCAAAGCTGATTTTCAGGAGGTGCAACTAGAAGAGTTCAGCTGTTTCTAGCAATACATTTGGCATGGGAGACACAAGCTGTGGAAATTTGGGGTAGGGGAGAGGGTTTAGGGGGTTGCTTTTTAAAAAAATAAATAATCAAAGTCTTACTAAACAGTTCATTGATAAACTCTCTACTGAATTTGTTCCAAAGTAGATGAAGCCATAGACGGCTGGCTGCAGCCAGCCCTGAGGTGGGCTGGAAGGCAAGATGGTGGTGGGAGCATCCCCCCGGAGCACGCACCAGGCCCTCGTGATGCTCTTCCCCCTCCGCAACTGGCGGGAGCAGCAAACCCACCTCCACCACGGTGTGTGCGAAGTGGCCCCCTCCCCGTGCTCCCCTATGGCCTTTCCCATGTGAAGTTCAGATCCTATGGATGTCAAGCAATATTTTGCCATTAACTTAAAGCAAAGGTCGGTGCTGCTGGCACGTGGTGTGGCCCAGAGCAGGGACTGGCAATCCTGCAGGCAATGCTCAGATGGGGCACACTTCATTAATCTTCCCTCCCCCAGAATGGGTGGGTTTTTTTAACAAATAAAGGTAAGTTTTCCAAATATTTGGCTCCTATCAGTCCCAGGCTGCTTCCTAGTGGAAAAGTGATTAGGCATGGCAATTAGCGACAGCAAGCTGATAGCTGAGAAAACCAAGATAAGAAAGAAAGAAAAGTGGGGGGCTTCTGAAGTTTGAACAGATACTTATCAGTCAGTCTTTATTTTAACCTCAGACTGATTGAACAGGTAAATATTGGCTCAAGCTGAAAATTGAGAGCACTAGATAGAAATAACCAATTTTCTTGAAGAGGTTTATGTTAAACTTGGTTTAGCTGCCTACAGTGTAACATCAGAGACAGCATATAGTTCATATAACTACCATTCACATAAAACGATGTATTCACAACACACGTATCAGTTACCTGTACATTTAATTTACAGTAACACTTTCTAAATAGTTAAATAGCTCTTCACTGAGTAGCCACCAAAGGCTCAATGAACTACAATATTTGTAAGCAACATTCAATCAGTCACTTGATGAGTGTTTGAGGGTGTGATGCAGTCTCATGGCTTGATGCACAGCTCCCAGAGGCGGCTTAAAACCTCCTCAAACCACCCTGCTTGCCCCGCTGATAACCACCCATACCACCTGAAACACCGGCCAGCCTCCTACTGACAGCAAGGAGGTGTGCGGCAGCGAAGGGTGACCATCATTTCTTGCCAGGAGGTGCCGGGGGTCACAGCCTCCTCTCCCTAAATCCACTCTTCCAGAAGGATGCGGCTGATCCGCTTCAGCTGATGAAGGCTTCCCTTTTATTTCACCAGAATTCATGTATCCTGGAAATAATGACCCTGTCACTGCCAGTTTGGCTGCCCATGGGCTTTGCCTGCTGGCTGCCACCTCCACCAGCCCTGTCGCTGCTGGCACCATTCCTGGCTGGGACCTGGCTTTTCTCCAGAGCTGCCAGGATCCAGATGGAGGAAGCTTTATCCTGGTCTGGAAGGAGATTTAGAGCTGGTTTTGGAATGGAATGGCGGCGGTGTGCTTTTGCGTGTCCCATTGGCCTGCCAAGCGTGGTCGCAACCAGCGTGCCGGTGACAGCAGGTCTTGGGTGAGCTGGTGCTGGACACATCACGCTGGCACACACGTTGCGGCTGCAGCCCCACGCCACCATCCTGCAAACGTTCCCTCCCAAAGGTATTCCAGCATCTTCTGCCAGAAAGATGCCAATGAGGGAGAAGGTTAACTGGGAGAAGTGGTCAGAGGGCAAGGCTGGTGAGTGGTATGCCCCTTGTGTGGAAGTGTTGAGTGTGAGGAGCGATATCAATAAATAGTAACATATTTCAAAAAGGTTTTCCCCCACCCCACCCCCCCCTTTCAGGAACATACAGAGTTTTTTCTGCTCTCCTAAACTAAAATTACCAAGCAGATATGAACAGAAACCCAGGCGAACCCAACTCTCAGGCCCTGCACCTCTCCCCAAGGTTTCTTATTTACCCAAATTTAAATCAGTGTCATTCTGATCACATTTACTCATTAGCGGCTTTGCTAACACAAGATGCTTTCAGATATGGAAAGAAAATTCCCTGGGAAATATCCAAACTGAAGACATTGATTTCCTTTGAGTAGAGATGATGGAAAATATCATGCTGAGAATTTTCAGTAAAAACTAGCAGTTTGGGTTCCTTGCAATTATATAAGTTGCATCTCAGAGAATTCTTTGTTTGTCCTGATTCAGATATGAATGGCGAAGGAAATACATAAGTGGGAACAACTTTTGCTAGATTTAGCTGCAGACTTCTCATAATTTTCAGTTTTTCTTGTTTATCTAACCCCATTTAATGCACATGACCGATGCCTGTAGCTCTAGTAAAGACAATCACAGCAAGGAAATCAATAACCTTGAGTGCCTTCATGCCGAGAGAGTTAAATCGTGCCTGTGTGGAATTCAGGGGGAGTTATGTCGCAGATTTCAATGGAGCCAGTATTCCCTCTCAGGCCCTAAAATGTTACAAACATTTCTTTTTATGGCTACTTGGAAACCGTGATGCTAAACATGAGCCCTATCTGTAATTCCCAGGGGCTGCAGGCTCTCAGCTGCCCCGTATCGCTCCTGCTGTGCCCAGCATCCCCAGCCCTGGCTCCAGAGCCATGCTGGACCCTGCAGCAGGGCAACATAACAGGGTGAGCCTGGTCTCACTGCTGCCAACACAGTAAACACCCTCATCCCTCCGTCCCAGACGCTAGTAGCTCTGTTTTAATAAAATACAAACCAGCCATTATAACATGTGGGACACCATACAAATGGCAATTCTCTGCTCTGCCCCAGCTGATTGAGCTGGAGCCCCCAGAGGCTGCATAATAAGGTCAAGGACCTGTTTCCCAGAAAGATTTCCCTGCTCAGTTGTTAACCTCGCTGATTTATTCCAGCGCATCTCAGAAGTCAGCACATCTTTGGGGCCACAACACCCTCACACAGTTGCTATAGGTTTGCACCCCTGTGCTGCCTAGCACCCCAGCCCCACATACACACATGTATGGGTGCCAGCTTTCCTGCTTTTACCTCTTCTTGGACTTTTTTGTGCAATTGTCCCACCGATAGGACCGGCCCAGGGCTGCAACATCTGTCTATGAAAAAAACATGGTTTGCACAGCAAACCTGACTGGGTTTTCACATGCAGTTCTGCTGGCAGCCCCTGGCCACCGCAGTTAGAGGCGTCTTCAATGAAAATATTTTTTAGTTTTAATGGTGCAGTGGAAGCATGTAGGCAGGATTTGAGAATGCATTGCCAACACGTGTGTCCATCTGACCATGGGGTTTTACAAGGCCATCATCTTCTGGTGCCACTAGGCAAGACTTTGGTCCCACTGCCTGGCTAGGGGCAACTGGCTTCTCTGACTCTGTTGGGCCAGGGCTTCCCAGCCACTCTGGGATGCTCGTGGTGATGTGCCCAATCCACAACCATCATTTCCTCTCCCCAACAGCTTCCCAAAACCCTCTAGGTTTATCCTGCTAAAGACACACAGAAAACATGCATGCCAGGCTCAATTCACAGGGAGAGAAACTCTCCCCAGTGGCTTTGCCACCACAGTCATGGTCTTGGCTGATGCAGCCACAAGCCATGCCAGCTTTTTAGCTGTTGGGGCAGCCCCTCTGCCAGATGTGACGGGGGGACAGCAGTTTCCTCCCACTCCCCTGGCAAAGTCGCTGCTTGCAGAGCCATCAAGTCCATTACTCTTCTTATCCCAAATGTGCTGGAAGAAACCATGCCCGAGGGTCCTGCCGATGAGCCATGTTGTGATTATACAAGGGAGATAAATAGCTTGATGAGGTACAGGAGAACATCCTTTTGGACAGATGATACCATTCCTGTATTCACAGAGCCGGGCTGCTGCCAGGAGAAATCTCTGCCACACGCAGGGGAACACACCCTCTTGGTGGTGGAGCAATAGCAGCAGAATCTGGCCATCTGCATGCAGCAAGCCTCGCCAAAAAGCACCCATGGTGACCAGACCTCCGTCTTTTCTACTCAAGTCTACCTCTGGGTACATGTCTTACCAACAACGTGTCAAAACCCAGCATTACAACGTTAAATAGATGATGTGACTTCTCCCAGTAGTCAACACCATGTATGACAGCAAAGGGTGTGAGGCCTTGATCTTTACACCAGCAACTCTTTAGTGCATGCACTAACCCAAATTTTCTATTTTGTTGAGCAAGTAAGAAGTAATAAATTGAAAACCCACAGCACTTCTATGCTAGACATGCCATAATATCCTATCAGAAAGATATTTTCATTCCCAGTGTCACTAGCTCACTATAAATCTTATGATATTTGGGATTCTTCTTAAACACAGTCCCAGGAACCGAATTTTTACCTCAACTTCGATTTAAAACTAAATATCTAGCAATATCTCATACCTGAGCAGCAAATGTCACAAACCAGGAGGCAAATAAAAAGAACCTCTGTTTTTAAAACAAAATATCTAGTATTTGGGGTAATGTTCATTCCATGACACACGGAACTATGCTCTTGGTCCTATAAATGCAACCTTTGCATGAAACACCATCAATAGAGGAGAGATTTAAAACTTGCATGGGGATATTTTTGGTGGGGGAGAAGTGTCTCTACACAGCCAAACAGGAACTGTAGACTGCAATCCCTGAGTGAGGAATGCCACCGCTATGCCTCAAGAGAGTCAGCTTCATTTCCCACATGGGATGACCAGCAAGTGGGTGGCAGGAGGGAGCCCACTCCATTCCCAGGGAAGCGGGAGCGGAGAAGCTGCCCCGCAGTCCCTTGCACATGCCATGGAATAAAAATATTCTGCTCTTCAGCCAGGCCACTCCAGCTGTCTGTGGTTTGGGCACATCGCTACATAGACACCCTGTAATAAATTTGCGCAGCGTTTCAATTTCCTTATGGGCTGTCATGAACAACTCTTGCTCTGTTGATTACTTCACTTTATTTTATCTTAGCGGCGCAAGAAGCCTTAGCTACTTGCCATTCCGCAGATGCAATAATGTCGCCCTGTATATAAATAAATCGGCAGCCCATGAACGTGGTGCACTCAAGTAACCGCTTGCACCACAATGACCTTGATTTATAAATACATAAAAGTCCCTTTGCAAGAAGTACCCTAGTATGTTTACACTTGAGAGGCAATGAAAGGACATCTTTATATATATCCACAGTGGGAAGGAAAATGGTAATGAATGATGCTGAGAGCAACAAAATAGGCTCTGAAGTCAAAGTTGCCTGAGGAAGTCAACAAATCCAATGAAAGATTTGCCGTCAGCAAAGCCTTCTCGATGAGTCACAGGTGCATCTCAGAACATGGGAGCTTCCACCCACCGCAGCTGCAGGGGCCCAGACTTTTGTCAAGACACAAGTGGCCACAGGGATAAAGTGGGGCCCCGCGGGTCACAAATGGCCATGACATTGAAGAGAGACACTTGGTCCACAAGAAGCTTCCTCCTCACACACCTTCAAAAAAAAGCACAACCGCAAAGGCTGTAGACAGGGACCAGCAGCCCCCATGCATGTGGCCCTTCCCCGGATCCCAGTGTCCGGCTAGAGGTGCCATGGTCCAACCTCCAAGTAGGAGCCTGGCCTTGGCCAGAGTTTCTCCCCTCCAAGCCTAGAAAGCATCAGGGGATGGTTCACAAAATGACAACAGTAACAAATTACAGAGAGAGGGAACAAATGGATGGGAGGCTTAAGAAGTATATACACATGGGAATATGCCAACAAATGGGAATACAGCTGAAGTAAAAGCAATAAACAAATATTAAAAACATAACCATATTTTTATTTGGTTGTAAATGAAAATGAGGGTGTTAACACTGCATAAAGTAGTCTGTGGTTTCTTGCCAAAAGAGACTGATGGACTCTACCCTGTATTATCCAACCTGGTTGTATGAAAATACATCTATAAGCAGTCTATAATAATGACCTATCCATATTAGTGATTCACCAATTTGGCTCATGGCCATTTGATAAATTCAGTACCGGTTTATTTGACTTTTGCTGGTTTTATTAATTTCAATGTATTTTACAGGAACACAGGAAAAAATAATAAGAATAAAAAGAATGTAAGGTTTGCTATGTTCTCTAAGTATAGAGACAGCAAAAGCAAGGAGCGACATGCACCATGTTACAAAAGGGCATGTGATATCTAGGTAAGTGCTTAACAGAAAAGTTAAGGTTTGCATTAGGAGTCTGCAGTGCCTCTTGGTATGCAGGCACCAAATAAATGTGGCTAATTGCCCTGTGTTATGGGGCCCTGTTGAATCTCCATGTCACTGGATGCTATCTGGTTTATTTAGTGCCTGGACAAGGCTCTGAAAATGTAGACAGTAAAGACGGTGGTGGAGCTCTGCCAGTGCGTCCGGGACCTCATCCCTTTGCCTCCTGAAGAATTTCCCTCGAGCCCAGCACACGGCCAGGGTTAGGCATCGCCTGCCAGGTGCTGGGGTGAAGGCAAAGGGTGGCCCTTCTGATCCCACCTCCTGACCCCGGGATTTCCAGCTGTGTGCCCAGCATCGCCTCACATCTGCTGGTGCCCACAGGCCTCGGCTGTTGCTTGCAGCCACACACAACTGTAGCTCAAGCTGAGATGCTCCCAAGTACATCTCTGCCACCCTCAGCTCCTGTGTGCCTGCACCCATGCCCTGTCCCCCTGCGCCCCTTTCCAGAGCCAACCCAGGCTGTCACACAGCCCAGGCTCTCTGCCTGAGGGACTACCCGGAAGCGGCAACTGCTTTCGGCTTTGGCTGGTCTTGCTCGGAGAAATTTAGCTGGGAAATTTTATTGGGCCAATTAAGCTTTCCTTCTCAATAGATGTAAAAGTTACAAGCAATCATTTCTCTTGGTAAGTGTTACAGAAAGCTCACAGGGAGTAATAAGGATGATTTGTAGAAATGGGTAATTTAAAGAATAGTAACAATGATGCAATGTGTGTGTGCCCCCTGGGGCTTTCTATCACATGAACGTGCCACAGCATCTGATTTCAACTTCCACCCAAGAAACTGCATCATCACCACAAAAGCCTGATTAGCCTTTTTTTTTTTTTTTTTTTTTCCCACTTGCAGAGAGAATTGGATATAAACTTAGCTGCAGAAATCCAGCACCTCCTAGGTGTTCCTGCTTCAGAGAGGGTGTCCCCACACCTCCTTCACTCACCCCTGCTTGGTCACCTCTTGATGGTGCAGACAAGCCTTGGGGCTGGGACTGCTCCCTGCCCATCCACCTGCACCTTCCCAGGAAAGAGTAATTAAGCCTAATTAAGCCTAACACCCAACAACACATGCAAAAAAGACTGAGGTGAGACTATCTTACTGTACATGTGAGGATGGCTTGACCATCAAGGTTTGCTGTGCCAGGCGGCGAGACTCACTCTGCAGAAAGGTTTTTCTTGTCTTCCAGGCTTCAGTATTGAGGGCTCAATCCCATGCCAGCATTTTCTGCATCAGTGTGGTCAACTTCTGCCAGGATATCTCCTTGGCTCTCCCTGGAGGGCAGAGCTGTCTCTGCAGAGGAGTGCTTTGCTTGCAAAGTTTGCCCACACCTTTTAGGTACATTCCCTACTGAAACAGGCTTGTGCCGTTGCACTGCATGTGTATTTATGCATCTGTCCATCAGTCCACCCTAAAAACTTCTGAAACTGCTGGCTAACTTCAAGCACATTTGGGAGATATATCTTAAAGGCATTAAACTCCTAGAAGTTTTATGAAAACAATCTTGCTCCTTCACAAAATCAAGCCTCATGGACTCCTTCCCCTGTGAAGAAGACTGCTAGAGCCACAACGCTGGTACGCTATTTTGACAAAACAGACTTATTTGATGTATTACCACACCAAGTAAAAGAGCTTTTAAGAGACAAACCCATGTGCATTTCTGTGCTATGTTCATTGCTATGACTCTAGGCTAAAAAAAGGTTTTTTGGCAGATGCTGTAAATAATTCACATGGTATGGGAAGTTCATCAGCCTAAACTGCACAGGTCTCACCCACCAGCTCCTCCAATATGCTTTGTTTTTCTGCCTGTCAGACCAAGTGGATTGCAGAGAAGAAACTCTCTTTTTCTCACGGAGAGATCTGACCATCTGCACATGCACATTCATGGTGCGCACTTCAGCATCACCCGGGTGAGATGGAACAGCAAGAGAAGTTGGTAAAACTGCCTGGCCACTGCAGAGAGGTTACGGTCAGAGACACTAAGAACAGAGTGAGCAGTGGAGCCTGTCCTTCAAGCCACAGCGTAAAGCACTCTGACCACATCCCCAAGCAATGGTGACAGAAACTCCCTGTGAACCACCAACAACAGCCCCTGAGCTTCTCAAGACACTGGAGAAATGGCACTCCTGCAGCTCTTAGGGCTGCTTCATATATTTTGACAAAGGACAGCATTTGACCCATGCCTACAGCCCTTCTGCAATCTTTTACAGTGCATAAAACAAGGCAAACAATCCCTTGTCTCACCATCCAGAAGTTAGGCAATCTTACAAAGACTTCTAAAGGAAAATCCAACTATTTCAAATAACCATTGTCGGGGCCTTGGCAAGTTAATTTATACCAAGGCAACTTTTATCTTTTGGGAAACTCAAGGCATTCTTATGCCATTCTCAAAAGCAAGCAGCTGTATGGGATGAACTCCTACTCCTGTGCAGCAGCTGGCTGGTGGGGAGCTGGAAAAGGCATGAGAAGAGCTAGGCAAGAGCCTTGGGATTTCTCCAGGATCCTTGCATTAATCTCTGGCACTAATCTCTGGCATTAATCAATCAGAGAGGAGCTGTCTTCTCAGCTTCCCTTCAGCACCCCACCACACAATTTCATTGGATGAAAATGAAACACTGCTAGGTCATGCCTTGGAGACGACGATCACAGAGGCAATATTCTTACCAGAAAAATCTCTCTCCAGATCAAACGAGCTCAAAGTATTTGGATTTCTTCACCTCCAGTTAACAGTGCTTCTCCAAGGATGGACAGTTTATTCTGCAATGTTTTTATTTTGCCTAATCACTACTTTCACTCATCAAACAGATAGAAAACACTCTGTTTCTTGGCTCACAAAACCCTCCAGATGCATGATATCGTTGGCTACACACTATCAAGGAAAATAATTTTGCTTTTTTTCTCATCTTCAGAATCGCCATTTCCAAGGCCGCACTATCCTGCATCGGAAAATGAACCAGCACATTTCAGCTGATGATACGAAGAAGTCTTTTGACCGCTCAGCAAGAGAGATGGTATTTAAATACTCTTCCCTCCAGCAATTCCCCGCCTTTCCCTATCCCCACAAAGATTTATGTTCTGAGCCTTGGCCTGCCGGCAGTACCTGTTGTGCATATGGAAGACGAAGAAAACCTGGAGCTACCTCCAAAGAGTCAGACAGAGAACTGGACTTGCTTGTTTGTAGGCAGGGCTGTAACAAAAGCTGGCTCACTCCCCAGCGCTGCAGAATATCCCCTTTAACAGCTTCTGAGCACGATGCAGCACTGCAAAAGCCTGCAAGGCATCAGGTTAGTGTTTCAGCAAGAATGCTTGCGACAGTACTAGGGATCAAGGGGATTTCTTTCAGCCTAAGAGTAACCCGGCTTCATGAATATTTTTCAATTGCTCTTGCCTATAATGAAAAGGCTTTGTGTCTATAGAGCTGGCTGCTTAAGCCATCCAGTTACCATGAGCTACACTTAATTTTGGAAAAAAGAACACCTGTCTGAATTATATGTAAATATGCATAGTCAAAAAGGCCATGAGAAACAGCACTTCCGTTTCAACTCATGGCTACACAGCAATGAGTGATGTTGCGCAGAGACTGGTGATGGAGTCATGGCGTATCTGTCTAGTATGTTTGGTTTTGGACATCAACTTCTTTTCTTCCTGGAAATGTTGCCCAGGGAGAATCTGAGGACTTTGCCATTTGTGTAGGATTTTGAATGTTGGTAGACAGGATATCTCACGCCGACACCCATTGAGTATGGTGATTAATCTCAGATTAAGTCCCCATGAGCTTTTGATCCAAAACTTCTGAGATGTGTCGATTCACTGCTTTAGGTTACACATTTCCTGTGTAACCAGTTGTATCCAGGATTCCCAAAGAGAAACATGGCAGCCCTACTTTCCAGCCAGTGAACTGGGAGCTGAATAAGTGAGCCAGTCCTCCCTTCATGCCAAAAATGAACTGTGAAATGAAGCAGTGGGGTGCAGTGCCTGAAGAGAGGCTCTGACTGCAACCGCTAAAACCCCTCAGCACTTTTCTCAGGGGAAGCAATAGTCCCGCTAACGAGGCCAGATGCCAATTTAGAGAATTAAATTCTGCCTACCCAAATTCCTCTTGTTTCATATGGGTACAGTGCTCTTCGCTTCCTACATAAGAAGTTTGGAAAGGGTCTCCTGGAGCCCTGGGATTCATTCCCTCCTGCTGTTGGCAGCCTACAATATGTCCCCTTTCACAGACTGGTCAAGCTCACTCTGAGAAGTAATTTGTTTTAGCCATAATTGGAGGCTGATCCAGAAGCCCTGATCCACAGTTGTTAGAAACTTGCTGTTCTAAACAGAGGATCGACGATATGCACTGTTAAACACTGGCTATGCTCCATCCCAGGGACGGCTGCATTTCAAGAGCTGGCCAAGCGGAGGGCCAATCTCCAAGTGTCAAAAGCACTGGGAAAGCCAGGGAGAAAAGGAGATGATGAGACCTTCCGGTGGGCTAGCTGCAATGGGGGGAATCATGCGGAGGATCACCACGCAGGCTGAAGAAGCATCTTGCTCCTTGCGTGCCCTGGTCCTCCAGAGATGTTGAGCACCTGGGAGGCTCAGCAAAGGGACATGCCACTTCTCTGGAACTGCCTGCGACAGAGAGGGAGGATTTTGACACAACCTGGCCCAGAGACCTGGCAGTATCATCCCTGGTACTCCATGTATCAGAAGCTTAAAAAGCAGGTGCCAGTGCCTGGAAAACAGCAGCTCAGCCCTGATGATTCTTTCTCTAGAGAGAAAGTACCTTTCATGGTAAAATTCCCTGGACTCTGAAGGTTTGTCTCCACATGTGTCCAGAACTGCCCTCATCTCCTGTCCTCTCAGACACAGACTAAAAACTAAGCTCAGGTTTCCCCTTTTTCCCTGAATTCCCTTTTTGCTGCCCCTTTATTTAAAGAGAGAAGATCCCCTCTGTGTTAAAACCAGCAGAAACCCCACACAGGGCTTGGGAAGATGGGCTTCCCTTCCAGGAGGGAAAGCTCAGTGGCCAAGCCAAGAGATGGATCTTGCCACAGCCATCATCAGGGTGGCTGGTGAAAGATATCCTGCTGGCCAGCAGTGAGCCCTGTGCCAAGCTGGCCAGCAGGAAGGCATCCTGCTCGGCTCTCATGAACCCTCCCCAGCCACTCTGTGCAGAATGGCCAGCTGTCACAGCCTGGGATTTCTAGGTTCCTACATAATTTCATTGACTCCAGCCTGACTGTGCTTACTTCATCTCATTAACTTTTCCCCTAGAAATCGTCATTCTTTGGCTTATGAAATAATGGCCTACATGTTTTCCTAAATTCACGGATATAATGAAAAGAGTTGGGCTTGGTCTGACAATTACTACCATGAACCCTGGCCCCAAGCTGAACAGACTCTCTTTTGCATGTGACATTTCTCTACAGAGGCTGACAATTTGTGTTTTCCAAAAGACAGAATGATCAGGAAGATGTTATTAAAGAGTTGTCTGGGGTTTTTTCCTACAAAATGCACCTCTACAAAGTGTAGAGATTGGACTTGAAAACACACTTCCCTAGCCGTGTCCTCAAGTGTCCTGAGCACAGTTGAACACCAGCCAGGATCCCTCTATCCTTCTGGTCAGTTTAGGCCTTTGTTTTGTCTCTGTGCAGACATCAGTGGCACAGGACAATTAAAAAAGCCATTTGCAGCCCTCTAATGGGCTGATGTCCCAGGATGCTTTGAAGTTATTCTTGCATATTTGCCCAGGTTCTTTGTGGAGTTTCAAGTCCTGCAAGCCAACTCAAATCTCCCCTGACCCATGAGATCTTTGGAGGATCTCAGAGCAATGGAGATGCAGCCTCAGTTAAGGACAGCAATGATAACCTTATTCAGGCCTAAAAGACAGGCAAAAAAAAATGGGCAAAAGCTTGTAGGTTGTGTTTCTACAACCCAAGAGTTGGCCTCCAAAATAAAAATCACTGAGCATCTTTAATTCCTGCTTGTGTCAGCAAGTGTTACAATTCCTCACTGTCTATCAGGGCAAACTTGTAAGCAGCAGGACACAGTTTAGTTCTCCTCTACACAGCTAATTTCAGGTAGAACCAGTAGGACTGGTGTCCAAATCCTTAATGAACAGAGGCAGGCTGCATGCAGTAACAGTGCAAGGCAAAACATTTGAAGTTTTTTCTGCTACAGAGGCACATGAGATCAATAAAATGCTCAGTAAGACACACACCCCACAGTAAAACAGCAGCATGTGATGTTGCAAAAGTTAAAAGCACATTAGAATTTGTTGTTGGAATACAGTCAAGCTGCAAATACGCCTCCCCTATTAATAGCAAACAGCAACAATAGCTGAGGTCTCAAAGTGATTTATTAGCGGTATTCTGAATAGATGAACACTCAAATAAGTTACTAATTTACTAAAATCTTGTCAAGGAGACTCTGCTTCAGTAAGTCCTTTTATCCTGGAGCTTGTCTAAATGGGGACACTCAGGCGAGCTAATCTGAATTGACCACAGATGGGAATGTAAAGTGAATGAGATAATTGCATTGCAGAGTGGACAGTCACTCATGCTCACAGTTAAAGAATTAACATCTGCTAAGGGCTCCTTGTCGATGAGCCCTTAACACCGATCAGATTAAACTGAAAAGGAAGAAATATTAATACGATCTGAACTAGGGGAGGGAAGACAGCCTTTTATATATACTATTAGATTTGGCATTCCTGTCTGAGCATGATGCTGAAAGAGTTTATTTCTGCATCTTGTTTACTTAGATCAGATTATGTTTGGCTGGTGAATCCAGTTCTGATTTCCCTTGCAATAATGTAGTTGAAGGGTTACACCCTGGAAAACAATGGAAATACTCTGGATTTGTAGCACATTTGTATGATCCAGGCTAAAACTTGGCCTTAGCCTTACTCTTAAAACACTGATGATATAAGGCCAGCATATAGAGGTTTCTGCCTCTGCTAAAAAAACTGCTGCTGTGAAACAATTAGTTCACTAAATTAAACATGGAGAAAGACTTTAGTGACCCCTCTGTGTGCAGCTGATCCGTGTTGCAAATCCAACCCCTTAAGCTGGCAGATGCTTGAAGCTTACTGGAAACCTGGGTTGATTGTACTGAGGTTTCCTCCTCCTTCTTGCTTCTCCTTCACCTATACTGTACAGACCCCACAGACATGGGACAGCCTGGCCCTAAGTGCTGAACAGTGAGAGGTCCCAAAAGCAGTGCCAGCCTGCAGGTGAGTTTCTGAACAGGGTGCACTGAGGTGCCTGGGGATGTTGGGGCAGGAGGTAGGCACCCACCATCTGCCTACCTACCCATCCTCTGTTCCCTACCAAGGAAGGGCTCAGATTTTTTTTTGGCTCCTGGATCCTTGCAGAGAAGTCATTACTTTCCTGGCTGCTGAAAGGGTGGTTCTTCTTTGCATAAGGCCAGACTACAGCCAGGTTGCTCCAAGCATGGGGCTCAGCTCGGCAAAGTCTCTGAACATGTGCTGACTTGTGAACTCATGCTTACTTCCGCCAAGAAAGCCTTGAAGACCAAACCCAGGGCATCAGCGCAGTGTTTCTGATATCACCACTATGCCATGCAGCCTTCAAGCTCTTTCCTCCACAGTTCTGTCCAGATCTGCCCTTTCCTTTCTAATCCCACCACTGGCTGTTGATCCTCCAGCTCATGTCTGCTCCAGCATAGAGGACTCAGATGCAGAGGACAACATAAGCAGAGGACAACCACGCCAGATAGTTTTGCAGCATCAGGGGCAGGTGGCAAAGAAGAGCAGAGACCTGCCAAGTCCCTCACTGCCATGACTCTACCCATCAGTAGACCTGCCAAGTGGCACACGTGGCATGTGACATTACCTCTCCCACTGCCGTGGTGGCACCCAGCTTGGGTGACTGCAGCATGGTGCCACCCTCTGAGCACAGACCACTCTCCCAGCGCCCTTCACCGCCCCAGTCCCACCACTGCAAATGGAAGCCCAGAGCTGCTCTACTACAGAAGAAGGATGAAAGGCATCTCCCAGAGCCAATTCAGCATCTCTCATTTCTCCACAAGCTCTGAGCTCTGGGTCTTTGAAACAAACCCAGAGGTTTGGCAGCTTGCTTTCTGTGGTAACATAAATCTCCTCAAAATCAACATCACGGCAAATTTGTAATGAAGGAGGATTTTTGCCATAAGACTTGAACTAGGCATCTAAGGAATGACTCATGATGACGAGGGCAGAAGAAATGCAAAAAAGCCTGATTTTTCTTTTCAATAAAAACTGAAGCAGATAGACATTTGTTCCAAATTAGCACATGACTTATTAAAAAGAGGCCGTAAGCCCCTGAGTACTACAAGGTTCTGCATGCTGCTGCCTTGAAACAGGGCTCGCAGGCACCGTAATGCTCTGCAGAAACACGGGTGGATCAGCTCCGGTGCTGTTTGGGGTGAGCCACCATCTCCTGAGGCCTCGTCTCAGCTTTGCAAATTGCTCACCCGGGGGGACAGGCGGCACCGACCGAGCCAGCAGCAGCGTGCAGAGACCCCACTGTCCCCCAAAACCCTGCAAGCCCTGACTCTGTGCCTGGAAATGCACATGTGGAGTTGAGATGTTTGAAGTGGGAGAAAGTGCTGTATAGATGGTGGGATACACAGTTTGGATCATGGGTTACAGCTGTTGCATCGCAATTCAAAGCAATTTTAAAAAGTTGACAAAGAAATCCAGTAGCACTGGCAGAATTTATGCTTGTGCTTTAAAGAAAATTGCAGCAACTGAGCTGCAATTAAATAATACCCTTCAGACTTGGACATTTCAGATGACTGCATATTTGAAACCACTGTTTCAAGTGAAATTACTGTTTCCATATGTCTGGAATTAGGTGCTACCAGAAGTGGGAGTAAGGCACAACATAACTCCAAACAGAACACAAAACTCTGATGTTTCTTTAGGTGAGATACATGTTGCTATTGGCAGTTACGAGTAATTGCTGGAATGTAGCACACTGTAATAAATTAAATGTGATATTTGCTAAGCATGCAGGCTTGCCATCTGGTCACCAGAAAGCTGCTGTTATTACTTTGCAGGTAAAAAGTGGTGTTTAAGTGCAGGGAATTGAAGTGTGCCCTATAAATAAAATCTTATAAACTCCAGGCCCTTGGACTCAACATTTGTTTAAAACCTGGAATAATTAAATGATCTTGACTTTTATAGCTTCTTTGAAATAACAAAAACTAAAGCGACGCCAAAAGAAGAGATCCCACAGGAGCACGCTTGGTAAATAGCCTGGTTTTGCAGCATGCTACCACAGATGCATCAAACACCACCAAATTCCTTTCCTTCCTGAGACAGGCATTGGTCTCTACACACAAGACCCCCATCCTACTGTCCCTATGCATTGCACCAACCTATAGAGGATCTGGCTACGAGGTCCGGATTTGCAGAGGTTCTTACCAGGCAGAGCCCCCGTCCTGGTGTGCAGGTTTATCAATGGGGTCACCACAGAGAAAACCACACTGGGGTTCTAGCTACATGGGACCCAGCACAAAAGATAATGCCCCGAATAATGCCCTGGCTTTCTCACCCCTGAGAACAATCCCTGGGAAAGCTGAAAAAGGAGCATGCAAGTCAGAGAAGCCCAGGTATGTCCTGCTGACTGGCCCAAGAGCTACAGATTTCAGCCCCTGTCCTGTATCACAGACTGGCATAGTCTTATGATTCAAGTGGTGGGACACAGAGGCTGGCAGAAGTGCTGAGGGCCCAGAAAATTCCCAGCAGGGTACATCCACCAGCTCTTTTTTAGGCCCCACTTTGTAGTTAGCCCTGACTTAGAACAACAGAGTGTTTTGAGTTGGAAGGTCCCTTTAAAGATGATCTAGTCCAACCCCACTGCCATGGGCAAGGACATCTCAGGTTGCTCAAAGCCCCATCCAACCTGCCCTTGAGCACTTCCACGGTAAGGGCATCCACAACTTCTCTGGGCAACCTGTTTCACTGTCTCACCACCCACTTTGTAAAAAAATGTCTTCCTTATACCAAATTTAAATCAATTTCAGTTTAAAACTGTTGCCCCTTGTCCTGTCAGAACAGGCCCGGGTGAAAAGTCTTTCTCAATCTTTCTTATAAGCCCCTTTACATATTTTACTGTGAAAGTAAGTTCAGGCAGCTTTTGGGGGGCATTAGCAAAGGGAGGCAGGAGAAGAGAGGACGATTGCAACTTCTCTCACCAGTCCTCTCATTTAAACCCTTTGCTGGGTTCACGAAATAACCATCCTGGGTCTGTCTGGCAGGTCTGGAGATCCTCATTTCTGAGCTGATGAGAGCACAGAGCAGCTTCTCCTAGAGCAGGACATTGGCTGCCTCCTGAGACACAGCTAAGACATGCACTTTGGTGAACAAACAGCTCTCAGTATTTCTGCAGAGGGTGGCTTCCTAGCTGAAGCATGGCTAGAGGTAATCCTGAATGACTGCAAAGGGGTCTGAACCAGGTGATTTTTCTCAGACATGAATGCTGTTCTCCAAGAACCAGGCTTTCACCTTAAAATATGTTATCAGCAGAATCTAAAATTATATAATCCGATTCACTAATCAAATTCTCTCCTTTTTCTGTGTTAGGTCAGAGGGTAATTTTAAGTTTAATTAAACTTTCAGACAAGCTCATTAAATAAGGCCACTAGAGGGAGCAGCCTTGAAAGTCCAAAGCTGGTCACTAGGGATGCATCCCCACGAGTGGGGACTCTGGAGGGCAACCCCATGGTCACAGTTCCTAGGGGAGGCTCTCCAGCACCGTGGGACAGGTTTAGGCACCAAAGGTAAGAGTATTATTGGTAGCACCTCCAAATGCATGATTTATTATCTGCTGTTTCTGATATTGAAAATTATCTGGGGTTTTTTTCACATATATTCCTCCTCTTAGCAAATGTGGTGGTTTTCTTTTCATTTTTTCAAGCTTTTTTCACTTGAGGATAAGTGTACACAGGGGGAAAAAAAAAAAAAAAAAAAGATGAGGTATAAGTTTCTTAATTACCTGGCTAACCTGGTTTATGGGAACCATGCTTCAGTCTGGTCAGTAGCTATTTTGACTGGTTACATGCTTACTTCTCAGCAAAGGTGGTCACTATTAAAAGTGAATCTGGTGACCATTAATTTTAACCTGGTTACATTTTGGTCCAAGTCAAACTGATTTGCATCACCCTGAAACCACACAAGTTTCTGGAGATCGTCAAGAGCAATGTTCCCTCTGGCTTTCCCAATGAATCGGCAGCATCCGCCTTGTTTGCAGTTGTGTCGGGCAGCTTAATTGGGAGATGAGAGAGGAGTTTTTAGTAAAAAGAGGGGGATTAAGAGCTCCTCAGCAAAGCGAGGGGCAGGGCGGTGCCTACATCACCTCAGAATGAATTATGTTAATTCACCTTGTGAAATAAATTCAATGACAAGGGATGGAAGTGGGGTAAGAAAGAATAAGTGCCGGAACGGAGATTGTGGAGGGAAAGGGGGCTGGAGTGATGTCTTTCTCTTCTCGACCTCAGAAGCAGACCTACCTCTCCTCCAGTGCAGGGGAAGGGACTCGAATATCTGGAAGTGCAAATGGCTCCTCTCTGCCTCACGTCATCCTCCAGCCCAAAGGTGGCCGAGCAGTTAGCAGCAAAGTATTTGTAAGGCTTCCATGTCTTGCCGAAGTCCTGGGAGCGCTCCAGCACCATGGCAGCTGGCCGGGGTGACTTGAAGACCAAGATCAAGTGAGTGAAGTAGAAAGCGGTTTCCAGGTCCAGCCGGATGGTCTCGCGGGGGGCATCCTGGGCCGCCTGCCACCAGGTGCGGGGCAGTCGGAAGGGCGAGTCGGCCATGGCAGCGGGTGGGTGGGCCAGCCCAGCGTGGGCCCCGCTGCACCGGCCACAAGCCAGGCGCTTGCAGCGGCGCTGGGCATCCTCGGTGTAGGCGCAGAAGGGCTCGGTAGCATGGAGCCCGCAGGCTGTCTCCGTCCGCAACGCCCGCCCGTGTGCCAGGTTGCCCATCCGGGGGTTGCAGGCCTTTTCACAGGGGCTGCCCAGACCTGCAAGGAAGAGAGCAGGGAGGGCTGAAGCCAGGCCCGGAGGTGGGTACATCCCACGCCAGCGGGAGCAGACGTGCCCACCGGGACACTTTTCAGGGATGCTGTCCCCTGGCGAGACCCCCAAGAAGGGCCAAGGGAGAGGGCGGCACTGCTGCTCAGCTCTCCTCTCCATGGAGCTCAGTGTCTCTATAACAGCAAAACAAACCAAAAAGCCCCTCAGGGCTCCCCTGCACTTGGGAAGATCCCTACAGAGAGCTAGAGAGCAGAGCAGGCAGCATGGGAGGAGAGATGCCTCCACCTCGCCCTCCTGCCCTGAGGGATCCAGAGCAGGACTGAGGCTTCAGGCGCAGTGGCCATGGTCATGCCACCCCTTCCTTGAGGCTTCCAAGGGCATCCAGGTGGTCCTGGGGAAGAAGAGAAAAGCACAAGAAAGATGGGATGCTGGTGACACCAGGGCAGCCAAGGTGGCATGCTGGCAGGAGGCAAGGAGATGGCCAAGGGTGACGGCACCACTGCACCCCAGCTCACTGTGCAGCAGAATGGGTGCTGGGAGTGCAAGAGCTGGTAGGAATATCTCCTGCCACCAGTGACTCCAAATCTTCACCCCCTTTCCCACCCCTCCGTCCCCACCCCAAACTGCTGCCGAGGTCAGGGTTGAATCAAAGCACCTCTTAAGTTTGGGAAGGCTGTCCCTGGTGTGTATAAAGGAGGGGAAAAAAATAAATAATCCTTGTTTGAAATGATGCTGGCAAGCTGCCTCGCAGCTGAGGCTCTGTGGTTTTTGTTCAAGTTTCTCTGGAAGCCTTGTCGATTTTAAAATCTACAGTTAAAGTGTCAAAGAAAAATAAAGTCACCATGGGGTTTGGTGTGAAAACATCTGCAATGTAACCCTCCTGGTGCAGGAATGTTTGATTAAGGACTCTCCACCTTATTAATAAATGTAACAGTAGGTCAAGGCTGTATTTGATGAACCATAACTGTTTAACATAAAAAAAAAAAAAAAAAAAAAAAAAAAAAGAGAAGAGAAGAAAAAAAAAGGCTCTGATGACTTGAATGTGGGCAAGCCAAACCATCTCAGGTACATAATGTCTTCCTTATTACCGGGCCAGTCATACATAGTCAGCTTTGTGCACCAATTATTATGGCTTCTTGGCATTTTTGTGATGTCCAAAGGTCGTTTCAGCTTAGCATCCAATAAATCCTTTATTTGGAGTTTATTCAACTTTTGTCTACAGTGTCATAGTTGCAATTAAGCTATATTATACACTAGCAGAGGCTATCCCTTCAGAGCCTGACAGCATTCCCCATTCCTGCTCTTCAAGAAACATGCTGGAAAGAAAACATTTCTACCACCAACAGTCTATACAGGTTTTCTATAGCAAGTATTAAGAACAGATGTAGACAGCTGCTAGTTATGCACCCATTACAAAGCACTTCTGAATCCAGTCTCTAGATTTCACCAGGTAAACAGTGTTGGGAAATTTTTAGTGAACAAGAAATGCTCAGTCAAGTTAGCTTCCTACAGGGACCCAGTAAAACTGCGTCTGAGATGATATCTAATAACCGTGCAGAATACGTTTACTCTAGAAAAGTAAACAAATGTAACTGTAAAATTAATGCACTATCACTTACATCTCCTGAACATCCTTTTCAAAGTGCTGTATAAACATTAACTAACCTACACAGCTCTCCTGAGGGGTAGGTAAGTAAGCGCTATTATCATACTATCAGTTAGGCTTGCCACAAGTTGGCCTAATTTATGTCTTTGGCTGCTTTCCTGGATTCTTTGGCTACACGTAACACAGTGCAGTTCGTCGCTAAACAAATAGATGAACATTTACTGTGGTTCCCTCAGTTGCGGGATTGCAAGGCGGATTTGAGAAGAGGTAAACAGAGCAGGGCTCAGACAGCACCCTGAGACAGGTTGAGATCACTGTTTGTGTTCGTGAAGTCCTTTTGCTTTTCGCACATCATCGATTACCGCCCCGGGGAGGCAGTAGAGAAGGACCTGGTCAGTGGGAGGTTTCCCGGTGGCTGTGGTGGTGGCGGCAGGGCTTGATGTAGCTGTCCCCGGGGTGGGGACAAGGCTCTGCTTGAGCACGGCCAGGAGGGGTTGGCTACCAAATTCCCATGCAGGACCCTGGGAGGTGAGAGTATTTGAATGCTCCCAGCTCCTGGTATGCTCCAGCCCCGGTCATGCACGGTCACTGACTGCAGTTGTCTTCGGGCCAAGCATGGAGGGTCCCTTCCTCACCTGGGGCCAGATTTGGGGCCAGGGACCTTGGTTTCAGTAGGTTTTGAGAAACGCTGCTGGCACGCAGACCCCACTTCCCGTCCCAGGGGTGGGAAGGGGGGAGAGGAAGCCCCCTTTGAAAGGGTGTTTGTTTTCACTTGAGTTGGAAAGAGCTGCATGACGGATGCAGAGCACCGCATGTTATGAAAAGTGACAGCTTTCTAGTGTAACACTGGCTGCCACAGGAATTCAGGAAAAGGACAAACAAGAGCATAAACATTTCCACCGCGTCAGTCCCAAGCTCACGACTGCTCTGCCACAGCCCTGGAAAAGGTGTTTTTCCTTACTTGCACTTAATGCATCTGCCCGACTAAATACTCCCATTCTATATACCATACGTGCCACCGGACTGGGATCTTCAGCAATGAGTAAGAGCATGCAGCTAATATCATGACTCACCTGTAAAACATCCATGGAAAATCATATGCTTCCCGCTTAAGCATTTTAGCAACACTTGCCTTGTGATGTTTCATTTATATCTTGTGCCTGATTAAATGTTTGTTTCCCATCTGGGTTTTTTCTTCTTTTTAAAGAAGAAAATTGGCACTGAGCTTGCGACCGGCCGAGGAAGCAGCGTTATGCAAACTGTTTGTCTCTGCTGCGGCGCGGCGGGACCCCGCTGCGGGCAGATCTCACCGCAAAGTGTTTATGCTGCGGGAAGGGGCTTTGAAAGCCCTGCCCGCCTTGCCCGCCGCCCTCGGCACCCCGACGGCTGGAGGCACCGCCGCCCAGAAAGATCTTGCGGAGCCCGCACCGACTTTCCTCCGCGTCCCGCCGCTGCCTCCCGCAGCCGAGCCCCGCTCCCGTGGCATCCCCCGGCTCCCCCGCTCTCAGCCCCCGGGGCCGAGCCCGCCCGGCCCCGCTGACCCTCCCGGTCTCGGCTCCCCCCGCCGCCCCTCCGGAGCCTCGGCGGGCAGCGCGGCGCGCCCGGACCCCTCTTTGTCTGCGGCGAGGGGCGCGGGGCTGGGAGCCCCCTCCCACATACATACACCGCATACCTAAATACGTAGCATATGCGGACACAGGCGTACGGGTGCGGACATACGTATACACAGCATGTACCTACATACATGCGTATGTACATGCGTATGTGCGTGCACACAGAGACGGGCGTACACAGACACACGCCTGTGTGTATACAGTGCGCACACGCGTATGCGATACTCGTCGCGGGCGCGCGCCTACGCGCACACAGGCGTGCGTCCAGCTAACGCACATACATACACACACACACACACACACACGTGTACGTACGCCCACGCGCCCATACGTCCGTCCATACGGCCCCGTAATCTACCTCGTACGCCTGCGGAGGACGGAACGCGCCGAGCGCCGGACGGCCGCGACCCACCTGCGGCGGCGGCGGCGGCGGCGGCGGTGCCCAGCAGCAGCAGCAGCAGCAGCCCCGGCGGCAGCAGCGGCAGCCGCATCCCGCGCCCCATGGCCGCCCGCCCCGCGCGCCCCGCCGCCCCGCGGCGCGACCGGCCCCGCGCGGCATCAGCGCCCCGCGCGGCACCGGCGGGCGGGCGCGCGCCGCCCCGCCGCCGCCGCCTGCCCGCCCGCCGCCCGCCCGCCGCGCACCGCCCCGCCGCCCCGCCGGCCCAGCGCCCCGCCGCCCACCCCCGCACCGCCCCGCCGCCGCACTGCCCTCCCTCTCTCCCCGCCGGGGCGGCCCCGTCGCGGGGGGCGGTTGCCGGTGCGCGGCGAGGCGCGGTACTGCAGCGGAGGGCACCACACCACTACCACCACGACCCCGCAGCCCGAGCGGCTCCGCCGCGGCAGACCGGTGCGGGCGGGCTGGTGCCCGGGAGAGAGACCCGCGCCCCGGGCGCGCCGTCGGGGCGGAGAGGGTGGAAGCCCGGCTTTGAAACGCTGGCACGGCTTGGCTTTGACAGAGCGAGCTAACTAGCCCCAAGCCAAACCTGAGTTGCCCAAAACTTTGAATCATAGAATCATAGAATCATAGAATTGTCTAGGTTGGAAGGGACCTTTAAGATCATCTAGTCCAACCATCAACCGAACTCTGATAAAAAACCATCACTAAACCATGTCCCCCAGCACTATGTCAACCGGTCTTCTGAATACCTCCAGGGATGGTGCCCCAACCACCTCCCTGGGCAGCCCGTTCCAATGCTTAATAACCCTTTCCGTGTAAAAATTTTTCCTAATATCCAATCTGAACCTCCCCTGGCACAACTTGAGGCCATTTCCTCTTGTCGGAATCCCCTGTGACTTGGGAGAAGAGACCGACCCCTGCCTCTCTACAGCCGCCTTTCAGGTAGTTGTAGAGAGTGATAAGGTCTCCCCTCAGCCTCCTTTTCTCCAGGCTGAACAACCCCAGCTCCCTCAACCTTTCCTCATAAGACTTGTTCTCCAGATCCCTCAACAGCTTCGTTGCCCTTCTCTGGACCCACGCCAGCACCTTGTTTAATTAGTTCTTCTTGGGTAACTGAAGGACTGAGCGTTGGAGCCACGTAAACGCAAAAGGTTTTCCCTTCTTTCCCAGAACTTGGCAATCTGTAGCTTAACTCACAATTTTTAAGAGCTGTCAAGTCCCATATAGTCTGATCAATTCAACAGCGCTGGTCATCACACCTCGACAGAAGTTTTGGGCTCTGAAAATAGGAAAAGACACAGTTCCACCTATTTTTTGCCGCTAGACCATTACCTTTTTAGATCTCAGTAGAGAAACTTTAGGAGAGCAAGGGTGGAGCGCTCCTGAGCAGTCCCTTTTTTACTTACCTGAACCTAACCTGGGTGGTGAGTGTGTTGCAAGCGTTACACAAAATGTTTTCATGCTTCTTTCTCTGCATTTCAAACTGGGATAACTTAAAAATGGCTCTATTTTTAAACCCAGTGTGGTGGTATCTTAAGGCCACCATGCTGCCTTCTGCAACACATTCCAAAAATGCAACATATTTGGGGCTGCTTAGGCTTATACGGTCACGAAAACGCTCCCTGAGAGGTATTTAGTCTATAATCTACTGACAGCAGTTGAACATCTGAGTCACGGGTTGGTGTTATCTCTATACCTTAAAAGGTACAGGCGGGCTGATCTTTGTCATCTTTCTAATTTTTTCAGTGCTGGCTTACATACCACAGAGAAGTATTTTGCTCACCTTGCTGGTGTCATTTTTCCCTCCAGATGAGTGCATCTAGACAGGGATTTCCAGCCCCTGGGCACCCGTGGAGCCCCCACGGCCACCTGCGGGCTACTTGGGGGCTTGTCCTGCAGCCTGCCCATCACAACGAGGGCTACACCCACACTTCTGAGCCTCCTCATGGCAGGGGCAGAAGAGGAAAAGGATGTTCTGGAGGATTTCTGCCTCACTTCTCACAGTAAGTGGCTGAGGAATCACACGGGGGTTCACGTTGTTACAGCCGGGTTGCAGCAGTCACATCACGCAGGGCTAGGGAAGTGAAAGTGCAAGCCACGGGCAAGGAATTTATCTGTGTTGTAACTCATCGCTCATAGTTCCTCCTACGTCAAAATTGCCAGGTGATAAGTCTGGGTGGACCTGAGCAAGAGCTCACTACTGTGTCAACCCATTTGGCGTCAGCAGCATAGGGCAGGTTGAGGTCCATGAGCAGGAGGAGTAACTGTCTGGAAAGGAAGAAGAAAGGGCTGGCTGGGACAGGGGATGACTCTGGAGAAATCCCTGGGGCAGGAGGGAAGGAGATGATCCAGACTGAAAAACCACTGAACAAAATCCTGAGGGAGGAGATGGATGGTGGTATCAGCAGCTGGAGAGGAAGAGAGCAGCCAGGCTCCAGCTTGAGTTAGAAATGAGAGGGAACAGCAGTGGCCAGTGAGGGAAAATGGCAGGAGAGAGGCTACGTGGTGGATAAGGAATCACTGGCACAGGAGAGAGAAAGAGTGTGTGGTAAGGACGTGTTTACAGCAGTGGCAGGGGCAGGAGGTCTGATACTGCTGCAACAGATCCATTGCATAGAAAACTGGAGAATCATAGAATCATAAAAATCCAGGTTGGAAGGGACCTCAAGGATCATCTGGTCCAACCTTTCTTTGTAAAAGCACAGTCTAGACAAGATGGCCCAGCACCCTGTCCAGCTGAATCTTAAAAGTGTCCAATGATGGGGAATCCACCACTTCCCTGGGGAGACTATTCCAATGGCTGATTGTTCTCATTGTGAAAAATTTTCCCCTTGTGTCCAGTCGGAATGTCCCCAGGAGTAACTTGTACCCATTACCCCTCATCTTTTCCATGTGACTCCTTGTAAGAAGGGAGTCTCCATCTTTTTTGTAGCCACCCTTTAAATACTGGAACATGGTGATAAGGCCTCCCCTAACCCTTCTTTTCTCAAGGCTGAACAAACCCAGTTCTCTCAGCCTTTCCTCATATGGCAGGCTTCCCAGTCCTTTGATCATCAGTAAGAATAAAGGACAATTTCCAGATAACCCCAGGTAGGACATCCAAAAATCAGCTGAAGAATGCAAAAACTGTTGAACTGCTCACCTTGGTAGCATAACCCTGCTCCTTTGAGATGCTGCTGGCTCATGTGTCTTGGTCCTCATAAGCCAAATAATTGGGTTGCACGCACTTCCCTGCCTAGCAGCTCTGCAACCTGATAAAACCTGTTCGCTCTTCCCAGATGAATTTGTTTTACTTGTTGGAGGCAACTCAGTCTGCAACTCTGGCCATGGGCAGCTCAGATCCTCCCAACAGCCCCTCGTGACTCTTGGTCACCCCACGGGACCTCCACAAACACGTGTCCATGAGTGCACCCAAGCTGGTGGCTGGGTGAATACCCCCTGCAGAGCTGTGCACGGCCACAAGCTGTGGGCATCTTCCCAGGGCAGGCGTGGTTGCCTGCTGCTTTGCAGGGCTGGTGGGTGTTCAGCAGAGGGTAGGAAGCGCCCAGAGATGTTTCAGCACAGTTTTATTTTCTTTGTCTGTCAGCGTTTCCTCTTGAGGTGCTAGGAGAGAAAAATCACATAGTTATGAGGAGGAGAATCTTCAGCTCTCCCCAAACTTTCTTCAGGATAGGCTTTTGGGCTCATACCGTACTACTGGTTAAGGAAGAACAAGAGATGTTTCCAGCTGTCATTCCTGCAATGGTAGCCAGGTAGATGGGAAGGCCTGGAAATGTGAAGATCACCTGTCTTTTTCTGGTGTCTGCATTCCTCGGTTACACTTAAGGAGTCTTTAAAGAGTGATGATGTTCCCTGAATACATCTGTCCCAATAAGTTAGAATGGAATAAGCAGGGGTGACAGGCCTGGGGGATGGCCTCTGCCTCCTCAGAGACGCTGAGGAGGTAACCTGGAGGAAGAAGCAGAGACTGCTGCTTTGGCAGAGGTCCCCAAGGGCATGATGCTGTCCTTGGGGACAGGCAGCAGAAGCCCTTTAGCCTTTTCTGTCAGGGTGAAATCCTGGCCCCTGAATTGGGTGATGAGAGAGGATCCTCTGTGAATCTCTTCCTCCAAGCCCCCTGCCAAGGGTGGGGATGAGCCGGGATTAACATTTTCAAGTCAGTGTGTCAAGCTAATTTTAGAAGCAAATCACGAGGACAACTGCTCACCTACTGCCCAGTCAGAGCTGTCTGGCTTAGACTTTTGCCATAAAAATCTCAAAAATTCAAAAGCCCAGATTTACTTTTTAACTAGAGTCTTGTTCAAAGATCACCATTTTCTCTGTTGGCATCCATGTAAGTATGCAGGGTTCCTGTTACAATTTAACAGGAGGCCCTTGAGGCCGACGCAGTCCTTCGGACACACCTGACTATTTTAAGTGGTGTCACATGTGCCATCTTGTGCTGTCCCATGCGCTCACCGCTCCTCCACAGACTGGGCATGGCCTGCTCGGTTCTGTGCGGGGAGTGGAGGTGATACCCAAATGGAGGAGCACCCTTTGGTGGGAAGATGAGAGGACGGATTGGAACACTCTCCATTGAGGAGCATAACTGCAGGGCAGCAATTCCAGCTGAACAATTACTTACATGCTTTGGCTCTAGAGATGCTTATTTTTAGTTTGTTAGTTATTTTCCATTGAGGGGCCCTTCCAGGTGTCCTCTGGGCAGGACTGGATGTGCCTCACACACTGCTCGGCAGCAGGCTGCTGGTGGGAGAGATGAGGGGCGAAAGGATGCCCCCCTCACACTGTTGCAGTGTGCTGTGTTGTGCAAGAAGAGCCACCACACTCCTGTAGAGAGACCTTGCCCATGGCAGCTATACCTTGCTCCATATTGTTTTCACTGAACTGTTTTGCTTTTTCCCAATGTTTTGGGTGACCAACATAAAATATCAAGTGATATGGTACTGGTTTCCCACTGGTATCGTGTGGGAGACCATGATGCTACTGTGTCTACAAGAGATCTACCGGACCAGCAGAAAATGTCCTTTTGACTTTAGCGAAAATTTGGCTGATCCAAATCTGGTGGCTGTTCTCAGGAAATGATCCGCTTCTCCACCCATGAACAGAGGTTAATATACCACATACATATTTAAACATGGTAAAAGGGCTTTGTTGAAAGGAATAGAAATTTGTTTCAAGAAAACATATGGTCTTGATTCAAAGTCCACTGAAGTCAATGGCACTTGACGTCTCATCAGTGGATTTTGCATGGGGTCTGAAGCCTCTTGTCTGTTTTGGAACCACATCTTTAATCCTTTCTATTAAAACTTGTTGTTCAGTCTTGCACTTTTCCATTTTTTTTTGCAAATCACTGAAAATCTTCCAACTGTCATCAAATGAACACTGAAAACATTTCACTGACTCATCGTATTTTGAAACAGCTTGATACCTAAGTTTTCTGCATGAAAATAAACCAGAGGATAATCCAGAGCAATAATTACTCATTCAAGCTTCATGTTTCCTTGTTTAGTTTCCTGTTAAAGCTGAGTTACGATATAAGGCATCACCCTACAGACAACTGAAGGAAATAAGGGAACCAAAGTGCCTTTACTTTTCCCTGTACCCAGTGATCAACTTTTCGGAGCCAAATATTTTGCATGCTGGACCGGCATGCGTACAAGAATGAGAGCACTTTCATGGGATTTAGTAGTTGGAAGTCAAGTCACAGAAGCATTACGGCAATGACAACTCTGCTCTTCAGAAGCCTGTAACGAGGATGGAAAGGAACCTATTTCTACCCACCACGGGGAAAAATGCAAAAGGTCAGTAGGGAACCTGGAAAGAGGAAGAAACCCTGGAGTTACTCACTGAGGTTCATTGAATAGGAGGGCAAAGCTGAGACCAACGCAGCCCTTGGGTAGACTTTTGCACATTGCATGTAATGATAAATCCCTTAATTGAGAACAGACAAACCCATTTACTATGAAGTCTGGTAAAGATTTGAATCCTTCTCCCTCTGACTATAGCATTGGTCCTTTTAATGTGCAAAAGGGTCTCCCAGCACCAGTCAAAGGGACCCTGAACTCCAGCAAGAGTTCATCACCTGGTGGTGAAATCAGGTATCGCTTCCACTTACAGTCCTCTTGGAATTCATGGGAGGTATGAGAGGCTTAAGGCTCATTCAGGTGTCCAGGAGGTCCGATAGCTGATGCACTTCTCTGATTAACAGCACCAAAATGTCTTCTGACAGGGATTTGTTTTAGGAAGGAAGGTCAGCCCCCAAGCCCAGAGCTGCAGGGGGTTGCCTTGCAGCACACAGGGCTGGATCCAGGTGCAATAGATTCTCTGCATCCACTGCTAAAAGAAACCAACCCAAACTCCTATTTTCAATAATATTTTTTAAAGGTTCTGCTGTCTTTCTGGAAGTAAGGGGTAAAGTTGGTATTTTATTCCCCAACCCACATTAGCTCGAAGACCACAACAATTATTTTTCATGTAGAGCTGTTTTTTATCCACGAGCCGTGGCTCCAGGCATTTTTAGGGTTTTTTTCCCCTCTCCCTCTCTCCCTCTCTTCTTACCATCCGTTCTGGACAAGCAGGAATGAGGGGGAACCAGCTAATCTGCCCATGTTCCCATACTGACCATTCGGGAGGGAAAAAAGCAAAGCAAAAGAGAGAAAGAGATAGGGAAGATTTGCTAAAGAAAGAAAAGTCTTGGTAGGCAGTTGGCATAATTTTTTTGCAATAGGACCCATGCTTGCCGGATTACTGCCATTACTGTTTTCTTAGCTCCCTCTGTTTTCTCCTTCCCTCCCTTAGCTCCTACTGTTTTCTCTGCCCCTCCTCCTTCCTTCCTTTCCTGGGTAACTGATATGCAGATATCAAGAGAATGATGAAATTTAAATGCCATAGAAACACACAGCACCCAGGTTTTCTATGGCAGTTCTCCGCTCCATCCTGCATGCTACAAATTATTAAGACAATTAACCTGCCGGTTGCTTCCTGAATGCCACCTCTGCCAACTTGGACGTCTAGCTGGCAGAAAGCCTCCAAAACGTTCCCAGCAGCCAGGGAGAGCGGCCGGGGCGGTGAAGCAGCCATCCATGGCTGGCAGCGTCGGGGCTGGCAGTGGGACGAGGCCGGGCACATCCCTCCCGGCCGCTGGCTGGCTCTTGTTTCAGCCCTGGCGCCTGTCCCGAAAGCTGGGAGCAATTTTCAGGAGGGCAGCCCAGCAGCCAGCAGCGGCCGCAGAGGTGGGATGTAGGGCCGGGAGGAGTGAGATGTGGGGCAGTGGGAGAGGGGTTAGGCAAGGATGCCTGCTGTCGACCCTTCAAGCTCTTTGGAGAGCTGGTCTGGACGCTGCCTTGTGCTGGAAAGCCACCAAGTGCAGCAGGATCAGCACATCTTTCATCTCTGAGAAGCGCCTGGCTGGCCATGGTGTACTGCAGCCTGCTTCTCAGTTCTTGGTGGGGAATGACCTCATCAGCTCTCCCTCACCGCTGATGTTAAGGCGAGCCAAACCTCGAAAGCTGGGGTTCAGGGCGACTGAGGGTGGTGTCCTCTGCTGTCTGGCATTAATGCATCTGTGGAGACAGAAACAAGCATGCCGTGCTCCCTTCCGTGTCTTCTCCAGAGCTGGAAGGGAGGGCAGGGCAGCTGCGTTTGCTCCCACCTCTTAACCAGGGCATCCGCCAGGAGGACCCACTATCAGGAGCTCAGGTTTATGGGGATACAGATGTTGGTGAGCCTGTGCCACCCCTTTTGGTATATGCTCTTTGCCTCTTGGTTCAGTCCCTGGGCATCATCCTTCCATAATTCTCCTCATCTCTGGGCAGGCTGGGTGCCCTGGGGACTGTCACAGCATACAGCTCTTCCATGATGACCCGATTGAGGAGAATTTGGTGCTGAAGTGCACGCACAAGCCTATTGCAGCACACTTTACAGAAAGGTAATTAAGCAGAGACAGCCACAGGGACTCTCAGATGCAAACGCAGAATTAATTTAGAAAATGAGCTTAAAATATAACTTCATAAGTCATGAGTAGGCACTGGATGGTCAGGGCTTCCTCCAGGACAGTGACTTGCTGCTGAACCTGCCTCCCCAGCAGGACCATTTGAGAACCACATTACATTTGAATTAAATGAGGTTTAATAGCCTTCAGTTACAATCACTACTCATGCGGGAGGAAAGACGGTATTAGTAGAAAGCAAGACGGGAAAAATGTGCCTCTGTCTGACTGATGAACAGGACGAAAATCCGACAAACTGAGTTTTTAAATGCTCAAAGAAGCATTTGGCAGTGGTTTCATGGCAAACTTGGGGAGGGCTAGGTGGTTGGAAATCATCCCCTTCAGGCATTACAGGTCAATTTAAATAATGACATTTTATCAAACACAGGAATAAAGGCAGCATTTAGAGAAGGTAAGTTATTGTTTTGTGATCTCATTGGACTCCATTGAAAAAGAAACAGAAATGACTGTCAGACAACATATGGAAAAACATTGACTAAATGACTGCACTTCGACTGAATGAGCTGTTGGAATAGAAAGCTTCTCCTTGGGTCTAAGAGGTGCCATGAGCACTGGTCCCCTCTTGAGCCTGAGTCCCTTTGGAAAGCATTATCCCCAGACACACACAGTCTTAATTGGTCCTTTTGTCCACTTTCTGATGAAAGTGTTGCATACTGTTGCTAAGAGAAAGGGAATGTGGCAGCACGGATATGTTGGAGAACCAGGCACTGGATCTGATGGTGGGCTCAGGCTATACCTTTTGTGCTGGTGGAAGATGCAAAAAGGTGTAATTTGTCCTGCTGGGTAAACATCATCTTTTGCTCTGTTAGCTCAGGGTCCAAATGCCACTTTTACAGCCAGCATTTATGGATTTGCAAGGCAGAGTGGGTGTACTGGGAACCAGAAGAATGCAGCCTGGAGATGTACTGGAACCTCTTGGGCACAGAGGAGGATACTCATGCAGGCACAAAAGCATAGACAAATCCTGGTGTGTTGGTCACACCTCTTTTTGGAGTCAGGTAAGTCATGCTATTTATCTGAGAGCTAGAGCTCCCGTGGCACAGACTGGGACTGAATTTGACTACACTTCTATTTCTCCCTATACAAAATTAGTAACATTTGTGCAGGTAAATTGCAAAACATAATACATGTGATGCAGTAATATCATCAGTGCTTCCTATGGTCTTTACATCTGAGGGGACTTAAGCATCCCCACCAGAAAATATGAATAATATACAGGGTAAAGAAATTACACTCTCGATTAAACCACAAGGCTGTCTTTAAAATCCGGAGCTCTAGCATGTTAGAGAAGTCTGTCTATCCCCATGCCCCTTTCCTTAGCATCAAAATCTCAGCTCAGATGTTGCTTTTGCTATGGGGTCTTGGCAGCCCTTTCACCAGCTCTAGACATTGTTTTGCTTTCTGCTGGATGTACACGCAGGGTGACATCATGGCTATTTCTGGTCTCTGACAAGAATCTCCTCTCTTTTCATAGGCAGAGGACAAAGCCATCTCATATTTACAATTCCTTGACCCACACAAGGCGGATGTGCAGGAAAATGTGTACAGTAAGACTCATCACATCAGGATGCAGTAGAAAGACTCAGTGCCAGAAAAATCTCATGCTAGTCTAAGTGCACTCATTGAAGTCATATTTCATGCCACAGGTTATTGGGCGTGAGTATCACTGAATGTTGGCATAATTTATTGTGGAAAATACACCTTAGAAAGGGAATTTCTTCTTCTGTACATCTAACACACATCTAGAAAATGATCTGGGGTACATTATGTAGTCAAATGGATTACCTTCTTGTAAGTGGCAATGGAAGACCACTTAGCGCTTTAAACGAAAATAACTCCGTAAATGTGGAATGTGCTGTGTCTGTACTCTGTGGCAGCATAATGTAGCAGAGATACGGATTCACGTAGCTCGTACATGTGAGTCTGCATTTAGTCTAGTCACCCTTTGGCTGCTTTCAAGCTTGGATCACTAGGGAGCTTTTAAACATCATTTTTTTATAGGTAGTTAAATATGACAGCCCTGGTTGTTCAGTGTGTCTGTGGATGCAGGACACGTACAGAATGGGAAGACAGCCAGGGAACCAGCCTAAGTAACACTATTCCCAGCTGCCTTATTCCGGCATATGTTAAAGATGCCAGGGGCCTCGTGACTTTTGCTCTGGTTGAAAATTGAGCAATTAAACTAAATTATCCTGTATTAAGCTCTTGCTTACAGCTAGTTCTGGTACCTCTAAACCATGCTGCAGGCAGCAGTGAAGACATGAAATATCAGCTTGGCCTGAAAGAAGCCTGGTCTCCTCTGAGAGAGTCCTGTGGGGGATCTCTGTCCTCCTCCGGGCCCTGGTATGTGTGCCTTGAATTCCACAACATCCAGCAGGAACATGGGGATCTGGAGACATTTTGCAGTACATACCAGTAAAATGACAGATTGTTACCAGAGGACACGCTGGCCACATGCCTTTACCCAAGAGGTTTAGGAGGAGCTCCCAGAGGAGAAAGAAGTAGAGCCAGCTTCACGCTGCACAGCCTCTTCTCACCCAGCATAGATAGAGACTGATCTGATAAATTAACAGAAGGAACGGAGGGTATAGCTGCTATAGGATTGGGAGGCCTCAAATACCCAATTTACTTCTGAAAATGGCCTTTGGGCACTACTGAGACATCACACAGTTTGCCTGAGTCCTACGTAAGGGCAGAAGGGACCACCAGATCTGAATGCAGCTAGGTGCAATTGTTCATCTACATTTTTCAGACCCTGTGGACTCATATAAAGACATTTCAATAGGCAAGTCTTCTTTAAGCAATTGCTTTAAACGCTGACTGAAATCTGCAGGGTAATTTTGATAGCTGGTGGCTGAAGTCCACTTTTGCTGGGCAACTAGCACCTCCTTCAAGTACCACTACTTGATGCTGTGCCTGTTTGGAAGGGGAGGGAAAAGCATGCAAAAAGGGACAGATACCACCCAGATGCTACCTAGTTTGCACAAATGAAACCACTCTACAGACAGCCCTGACACTCTTGCTCATAAGGGTATGTTAATTCAGCAGGGAACTGGGACATTTTTGCAGTATTTGTGAAGAAGGAGTTTGAGTTGCTATGTATGCTTAGAGTGGAACATGCCAAAGATGAGAGGGTTTGCTCTCTTTTTGCTGTTGCTCTTGACTTGGTTCCCTGCCAGGTTTGCTGTGAAGCCTTAGGTGGGATCTCTGCTTGGGGTCAGCTGGCACAGCTTCCCGTTAAAGTGTGATTGCTTTTGATGCTTAACTTGGGAAGATTCAGCTCATTATTGACTGAGACTGCTGAAAGTCCTTGGCAGACATTGCACTGTCAATCCTCATGGATTTCCAAGTCGTCACAGTTGTGGGCCCCTGAAACTACTGAGGATCAGGGTGCTTCTGTACGATTGAAGGCTATGGAAGCATTGTTTTCAAGAAAATCAAAACCGCTACCTAGGACTGAGTCAGTAGCTGTTTTTTCTGTTCATCATCTGATCAGAAATGTGGTGGTTTTCTTCTTGGACAACCCTCACATTAAACAAAAGGAACAACGCTAATCCTACTGGTTTCTTATTCCTGAAATGAAAAGCTGAACATCGTTGATTTTTGGAGCACCTTTCTTCATATCCTAAGATGTTACTGGCTGTGGTCCCTGAAAGTTTTGCTGTTTGCCATTTTCAGCATACTGGAACATCAAGTCCCCAAAGCAGCTGAAGGAGTGAAAGATGCCCTCACACATGAACAGTAAAGTACTGGTTTGAGTCCTGGACAGAATTAAACCTTCTTCCCAGGAAAGCCTCCTAATCAACTAGCTATTGCAGGATGAATTTTTCTCAGTGTTTTTTCTCGCTCATTTAGATTTCCTTAGCAAATTTTGCAGCCTGCTGCAGCAGAGAGATTGTGCATGAGAGGATGGCTTTATCACCTGGTGCTTTGGGTACCACAGTAGGAAGAACGGTCCATCTCTACAACAATATTCATCCAAGCGCAAAGTAAATGTATATGGAAAGTGGCACAGTGTCAGCAGAAGCAAGCAAAAGCAGCAGACCCCAAAACACCTACCAAAACCCAGAGCAGTGTGGTAGGAGATAGGGATTCGAATGTCTGTAGGTAGTGAAAGGTCTTGAACCAAGGTCTCCTGCATCCTGAAGGACGTATCCTGGCTGCACTGCTATTTCAACTGGGATGACACTGGTAGCAGTCACTGTTGATACTATTACTGTTTGAATTTAGACTTTCGCCTTTATCACAAATGAGTAATATAACTTGCTGTTGATATTATGAAAAGGTTTATTCCAGCATTTCCAAATCATTATTTCTTATTATAGACAAATCTATGTGCTTAACCCACAAATATTTTCAGCTAATCCAAACTGCATCTTTCAGTGAATGAAAGCTTTGACAGGGATTTTTTAAATCCTTGCCTTGAATTAATTAGTTGAAACACATACAATATACTTTAAGGAGAAAAAAAAAATTGGTCTGTTTGGGCCGGAAATTAAAAATAAATGAGCTTTCATTTCTATTGTGTCTTTTCTTGATCTTGTTCTTGAGTCTCGAACTTTCTCTGTTTTTCCATGTTGCAGCCTTTCCTTCCTGCCATCATGGTCTTTAATTCCCCCCCGTTCACAAAACCAATCCTATGCCTGTAGCCTATGCCTGATACTGGTCTTCTCACCCCTGATCTGTTATTCATACCTGCCGTTTGCATCTCCATCTCTTTTTCTTCCCTTATTCCCCTCCTGCTGGTATCTTTTCTTACCAAGTTAGTGTAAGATTGTGTGTAAGAAATTACTGCTAAAGAATATTAGGCAATCAAATAATAAAGGAAATGTTCAAGCATGGCAGACCATACTTCTCTGAGTCATTATAACATTCCTTACTTTGTGCTGTAAAGCATGAGTCCAAAAGCCAAGCGATCTGCAGAACTAAAAAATGTGAAACAATCAGACTTTGTGCTTTCTGCCTTTATAAAATGAGCCCAGACCTCTTGGAAAGTGTCCATTGATAGCCTTGAAACCCCTCCTTCACAGAACAAGCACAGTACCACAGTGACAAAGTAACTGTTGTGCTTAGCATCTGAAAACAATGAAGTCCTGCTATGCAGTGGCATGTTTCCACCATTATGCCCCTAAAATCTCTGAAAGACAAACAGGGGAGTAGTCTTGGCACTGCAGGAGTAGAGTGCAGTTTGTAAACAAATTCCCTGATAATTTCCACTTACTTCTCACTGGTTGGATTTGCAGAGCTGTTCTGGCACATGAGAACGAGATTTCCGTTGAAGGCTACTAAACTGGAGGCTCTGCTCCAGGTGAGCATCAGCAGCATTCCAGCACCCAGGGGCACATGAATGACTGGTCCTTTAGGCAGCTATAAGCCATGTGCATGACAGGGACATTCCAGTCCAAAGAAAAACCCTTGGAAGCGCATAGGGTAGATGCTGCTTTGATCTACTGATCCATCTAATGTGACCTGCTCATGTCCTGGATCTCTAATGCCCTGACCCTTGTAGTGCCAATCCCAGGCACCCAGTGCTCCCCATCCCCTTACAGGGAGCACAGACAGCTCGTTCGGCGCAACTATGGACAAGAAGGTAGCAAGATGCCTAAAAAGCAGGTGACAGGACACTCAGATGTGCAACACTTCTGTCTATTTGTGGCCCTGGTCCCAGTGGAAACTGCATTCCTACTCACTGAAGCACTGCTAAGACTTTCAATCCTAGTCCTTTAGCTCGAGTTTTATGATGCCAAGGGGATTGGGCTCACTGCCCATTGACAAGCCAGGCAATGAATTCTTGTTATTTATGCCCTAAGACCTTTTCTGTAGTAGAAAAACTCCTTAGACAGGACCTAGAGGGCTGTTCACCACCTTGGGAACCCTGCTGTTCACACGCTGAATGGAATCTGTATGAGAGCAGGAGGAATGAAAGGGGGAGGACAGACCTCTGCTAGACAGACAGAGAACTAAGTCTGATCTGCCTGTCCATCAACTGGAGAGAAATACTGATGGTATACTGGTGGTATATGAGTCATGGTATGGTTGTTCAAGGCAGAACAGTGTGCAGTGCAGCTGAGCAAAAGCAAATCATAACTGAATGCCAGGAAAAATGAAATGAAAGAAGAAATGAAAGAAGTTTGGGATTTTCCAGCTCCATTAAAAAACATAATAATGGATGATATAGGAATATCACAGCACTCGGAGAGTGAGACAGATGAGAGACTCTTTTTTCCATCTCCAGTTTCTGTATCTTTACAGACCATAAAACAGAATGTGCTGACCTGCAGAGCTAAGATTTTGAAGGGAAGCAAATAAACACATACATAGTTGCATATGAATGAACAGTCTGTAGCAATAGGCAGGATCAAAAACTTCTTTAAGACACAGAGCAGACACTAAGCTCCAGGGAGTATCTCTAGCTATGGTCAAATCATTTCATAGTTTTCCATTCTGGGCTTACTTGGCTCTTCACCAGGTCTTGGCCATTCTCAGAGATGGGACACTGAATGACTGAATTATGACTGAGATAATGTTCTTCCTTGGTTTAAAAAGAGAAAGCACCGGAAAAGCACGAAGAGAGATAAGCAATGCTTAAGAGGAAAATTCAGAATGATCCAGGAGTTAGTAAGGCTGGGAATACTTTTTATAGCTTTGCGATTTTGGCATCGGACAAAATTCTAAATACATTCCTGACAGATGAGATCCCCAAACATCTGGAAAGATGCGAGCCGATAAGAAGCCACTTATTCACATTTCATAAAGGATAAATTTAGACATTTCTAACAGCTGGAGTGCCTGTGAGACTTGAGCAGAGCCATGGATTCAAGCTGTCAGAAGTTCAGCAGGGAAACAGTCTGGCAGCCAGGCTGGAGGCCAGGACTTTACCTCGCCATTGGTAAGGGGAGGGTTTCCCAAGTGCAAGGGGGTAACAAAATTCTCCCCATGTCCCACACAGATCACTGCAGATCTGTGTGGTGGGAATGAGTTCCTGTAGCTACTGTAGGCCAGTGATATCCTAACCCCCCTATAGATACCTGGACAGAAACTTCTACAGAAGTCTATAGGCTGAAATACCATGCGCCCCTGATGCTCCTGGAAACCTGCTGCCGGTGGGGAGAGGCTTTCTAACAACCCTGGCAAGGACACGAGGTACCCCCAGGTCCCTTTTTCATGCTGGGGTCCAGCCATGGGCTCCAGTAGTCTTGTGTAACAGCAGCACTTGCAGCACGGTACTCTGCAAGGGAGGGAACAGGCAGGACAAACCTCAGACCACAAACTGGGAGGTATTTTGGCACCTTACTGCCCTTGCCTAAATAAGTCTGAGCTTCTGGAAACCAGGCAGGAGTGGGAACACCACAGGACAAATGGCTCAGATTTTTAATGGGTTTAAAATAGGTTTGAAATCAAAGAAGATGAGATCCAGTGATCCAATGTCGACTGACGTTCCTGAGAGGCAGCCAAGAAAAACAAGCTGCTGTTCAGAAACCCGCCGAAGAACAAAGGAGAGAAGAAGGAGATGAAAGTGAGAATGGAAAAAAGCATGAAGCCACCCGCTCAATACATGTATCTAGCAGAGGACTGCCATGTCAGCTCTGGTGTCTAATGAGGTCAGATGAAACAGGATTGTTTGTTTGATAAAAACATGTTGATGTGTTTGAAATGTCTCTGATTTTAATAAGAAAATAATTTCTAATTTCCAAACACTTTTTAAGCCATGAATTCCCTTTCCAGATCGGAGGCAGAACAAGTTTGGGGGTTTGATATGGTTTAAAAGGAACTATATTTTTCTTTCTCCTCCTATCCTCCTATGTATAAAATAATATTGCCTTCACGTTAGCTGATCTAAACTGAAATATCTCTCTTACCCTGTAGTCTTTATTTCTCCTCCCTAGTGTAGAAAGGCCAGAGAAAATGAAGAAGCAAAAATGAGTCACTTGCTTTTTTCTACAAGAGCTTAAATTAAAGAAAAAGTTTAATACTTGCCTGAAACCATGTTTTTTAAGCCATTTTACTAAAAATTCTTTTCTGAAGAGTTCCAACAGAAAGTAATAGTAATTTTGATCTGCTGCAGCAAGGCAAGGAGATGTGGAACATGTAATTTTTTATACATTTTATGAACAGGAATGCCAACACAATGAAAGTAATCAAATTATCCCAGCCTGCAGAACCAAGAGCCCAGATTCAAAACAGAGCCTGGAGAAAAGTCAACAGTGACTCATTAGACTGCAGTTGTGAAGAGTTAGTCCCCAGTCTTCATCTTCAGTGCAGTGATTTATATTCTCTATCTTGGGACAAGGTTTTTTTCAGTGAGTAATGGCGTGGGTTTATCTGTGGCCTCCTGCGCACAGAAGCTCTGTATTTTGTGGAAAGCAATGTCCGGTGGGATTGTCACTGAACTGTCTGACAGCAGATTTTAGTGTTCAGTGAGCGGCAATGAGTGCTTGTATTTTTGAAAGCAAGAATGGATATGAAACACAGTTTGGTTTTCTTTTCCCTAGTTGATTTTCAAGATTATTCTAAAATAGATGACTAAAGAACAATCTCCAAAACCCACCAACCACTTTGCGTATGTCCACATAACAACCGTAACATTCGTGATGTTGCTGGGACACGCGCTGTCTTTACGGGCCTTTGGTGTAAGAATTTTAATTTTTCTTAAGTTAAAAGTTTAAAGCTTGTGCTAGCTTGTTCCACAGACCTTTTGTAATATTAACTGAATTATGTCAAGTATTTTCTGTCAGCTATAAGATTTGTCATAAATCACAAGAAATCTTGTAATAATGTAGTTCTGAGTATTATGTGTCCAAAAAAGCTCCTTCCATAATGGGAAATACTGTCTTCTGTTTTTTAATCTTTCCTCCCTTCCCTTGGGCTGTGCTTTTTTTTCTTTCTTTTGTCCTTTCTATGGAAATTAAAGCTTTGCTTTTGACTGACTGGAGAAAATCAACCATTTAGTTAAATTCTATGTTTGTATCTTCTTTATCTCCCTGTAATAGAGGCAATTTATTTTCATCTGCACAAATATTTTGTACACTGGACTCCACACTTACCATTTAGTTTCCCCTCAGTAATTTCCCACTTGAGATCTTTCAGCAAAGATGGGCATGAGTGAGTTTATGGAAAAGACTTCTAGATGCTGGGGACATTCGGTCCAGAGCCAAAACCATCTCTTCTCAATGACCAACTTCTACAGACATCCAACCCCAAATACCAGAACCAGGTATTTTTCTCCAACCATTGGAGCAGATTCTCCTAACACAAAGCGATCTCCTAGAAACCACCCTTCCTCTTGTATACTCCCAGGGTGCCCAGGGCAGAAGGTGCCATCCCACTGGCACAAGGATGCCCAGAGCAAAGGTAAGGAAGCTGAGCTGTACCACGTCCCCATTTGCAAAGGTTTATTGCCCCTGGGCAGTGCTGAGCAGTAAGCCAGGGCTTAATTTGGTCTGTAATGCTGAAGAAGCATGTGAAACAGGAGAAAGGAGTTCCTGGCACTAAACAAAGCCAGGGAAGGGCTGTCTTCGAGGAGGGAACTCGTCCAGGACCATCTGATGGGAGAGGCCATGTCCCAGCTGACATTACTACTGTGCAGTGACTCAAAATGGGCAGCAGCTTTGGCTAAGCTGCACCCAGCAGCGTCGCTGGGAGGTGGCCATTTACTTGTTTTGGATCAAAACATGAAAGGAGCAGCTGCTGCAGACTCTTCAATTTCAAGAAAAGCCTTGCAGGAGTGTGCAAGTCTTTGGGGAATATGTCTGTGCAAGGCTTGCACGTTGAATCCCATACCGGGGACTTTGATGTATTTCTGCAGTGGACCAAGAACCCTCTTTAGATCATGTTGCTCCACCTCTCCGCCCTCTCCTATCAAAGAGCACTGGCCCTGTCACTGAGTGATGGTAAGCTTTGAGGCTGGTCTGATCAAATGTGAGTCCTTGCTGAGTAGCACCTGGTTCCTGCTCAGAGCCACCTCAGCCTATAAGCCTCATCTTCAAGGAGGAACAAGTGAACTTGGGTGAGGCTGTCAGGTCATCTCATGAAGCAGAGCCAGATGTAGCAATGCAATCAAGCAGGAGCTGATTCTGGGGCTCTGTTCCAGAGCCTTGTTCAATGTGGACTTCAGACCCTGAAGTACCCCTGAAATGCCATGTAGCCACTCAAAAAGGCTTTGAGCAGCGACTAAGTGACAGGCAGGAGCCTAGTACCAGCTTTCTGCAGATCCCTTGGTCGGAGCCACTCAGGGCAGTCACGCAGCAGAGTGTGTGTTGTTTTGGGAAATTAGTCTGAAGCATCTGTGATGTTTTGGTTTGGTTTGTTGTTGGTTTTTTTTTTTTTTTTTTAAAACATTAGCTGACTATCTGGAAAATAATTTTTGAGCTGTGAGTGTCCTGCAAAATGTTGGTTACCATGTTCCACTAATGAACCTTTCTGATCGGGGTGCCTGGCAGGGAGCCACTGTGGTTTCTGATTCCCTAAGGAAACACCAACGTTTGCTAGCATGAGCAAGTTGAGTGGTGAGCACTGACTAATGAACATCTGGTATGAATTCTTGGCACTCCTGGAATCCAGAAATATGTTGATGAATTTTGGCGGAAGCCCAAATATTTGCAAAGTAATGACTAAGGTGGTCATGAACTACAGCTGACTGGCTTATTCATGTTCAGAGGCTCAGCAGTTTATTCCAGCATTACATCCAAAATCTCTGGCCCAGTTCTGGATCACCTCTTCACACCTGGAAGGTGGTGGGTGCCTGGGGGTGCTACAAGCTCTGCTGCAGAATGGGGACCCACAGGAGTACCGCTGCTCAGCTGCATCATGCACATGCTCCATCTCAAGGCAACCAGGACTTCTGGTTTGTGTGAAGGCTTCAAGACCCTTCCTACCTGCAAGGGAAGGTGTGCAAGCAGCTTCACAAACACTGACCTGGGGAAAGTAGGTATCACACAGAAGATGGCAACTTAGCATCAAATTAGGGAATGTATGGCAACTTAGCATCAAATTAGGGAATGTCAGTGGCCTCACCTTGTGCAAGGAGCAGTGCAGAGAAGTAGTTGATGAAGGAGATGGAGAGACTGCCAGGCCAGCAGGGACTGCAAGATTTAGGATTAGGTCATTTCAAATGGAAAGAGGATTATTCTCTGGAAATACAACCCATAGATGAACAATAGAGAAGGATGGGAAAAATCTACACTAAAGAGCAAAGATTCTATTCTGTGAACATATGTATTTACAGATGCTGATAGGCACGAGTAAATCTTGGACTCTTCTACTGGGTCACCTTTGAAAATGGGACCTAGGGTGACTTAGCATTTTTGAACACACTGCCTCCTGATGAGGCATATGCTAGATTTATATCAATGCCCTGCACTGATTTCAGTAGGGTTTCTCTTGACAAAGACAAATATGACCAGAGTGTCCCTCAGACAATCTTCCTGTAATACCTGAGCATGTTTCTGGCTTGTCTTCCAGCCCTCCCATACAAGCAGATACGTCCAATATCTGTGAAGACAGGCACATTTCCCAGCATGGGCTGGGAATGCTGCTCACAAATTTCCTTGGGTAGACTCAGTCAGGCATCTCAAATTAAACAAAACTCAACCCAACAAATGCCCTCACTTTCCCTTTGCCTTTTTTTTTTTAAAGGGCTTTATTCTAGTGATAAATTAATTTAACTGGCAGGCAAAACCACAGATGGGCGAACATGATGGATTGATGTAACCAGATGGAATCATGTTTGTTTTAGTCCACAATCAGTAGGCACAGCAGCTACAGCCTTTTCATGCCACTTTACAGGAATCGAGCACTCTGAAACTTGATTGGAATTATGTCATGAGAAATAAATAGCCCAGATTGAGCCAGAGATAACAGAGGGTGCAAGGGAATGACGGTACAACATTTCTTCAGGGTGAAAAATGCATCTAGAAGTTGTTGAATGTATCAAATCCAAGGACTGAGAGGAATAAGTTGCTCTGGGGAGATGTTTTGGCTGTCTCTGATCCCCTGTCAGCCAGCAGCAAAGGTCTCCACAGCATTCGGGAGTGTCAAGAAACACAGCCCTGAAATACCAAAAGATATTTCTTGGCAAGTGCTGTTTTTCTGCTGCTACAACTGCTGGCCTCCTTCTCCTCCTTCCTCACCATCAGCGCCAGACATAGACACCACTGATGCTGCAGGGACACAAACCCCACTGTCCATGGGCCATCTCCACTGCACGCACCTGCTGGCTGGGGGCCTTCCACCAACACACAGGGGGTTTACATCAGGGCAGGGTTTTGCCTCAGAGCAGAGTTTTGCTCACATGAACCCTTTTTTTGATTGCTCACCACCGGAATTGGAAAGAGGAACCCGGATCACTGATGAAGTTGTCCCCTCTCTCCCCACCAGAGCCCCTGACGCTTTTGTCATGAACAAGCTATAGTTGTTAGCGCTTTCCAAGAAAAGCAGCAGTGTTTTGCTAAAAGTGCCGGCTGGCAGCAGGTTGGCATTGGGTTTCTTTGTTAAAAGATGACAGAGCTTACGTTTTCCGGGAGAAAGAAAAGTCTTATTGATATAATAATATCATGCCAGGCAGACAGCCCTGCTTGTGTAATCCTCTTTGAGCACAATGCCGTGTTGTGGCTCGAGCATTGTTTCCAGCTGAAAAGTGGCTGTGATTTGCCTGGTCAAGGACGTTATCCTGACTGACGGGTCTACAAAAGCAGACGGCATGTGTGGTGGGCTGAGAGGCTGGGGGAGTCCACCTGAGGGGCGAGGGGATGGAGCGGGGACCAGGATGCGGGAGCCCTCCCACATGCACACCTCCCTCCTGTAGGTTGTAAAGGTGTTGGGACATCCCACAGTGCTGGTGGCATGCTATGGTGACAGGCTCCTGCTTCCCCAACACAGCAAGGATTCCCAGCAAGGCTCGACAGATTAAGCAGGGGAGAAATAGAAATAGAAATAATGGATTAATATTAGACTGCAGCATAGCAGGTGGATCTGTCATTACACACCTCTGCTAGCACACCGTCTTCTTCAATCCGATGTCCTAGAAGTCACAGTAAACAATGGAAAACATGAGCAAAGCTGTGCTGATTATGTACATAACTAAGAAAGAAGAGAAAGCTTTTTTTATGTTGAAATTAAAACATATTGATAAGTTCTGTCTACCTAGAATTAGCAATTAGCTGGAAGGGGAACACTGATATTTCTAAATCTGACAGCATTATATAAAAAGAATTAGGCACTGTTTGCAAAAAACCTTGATTTTCACTTTGTATTTCTTAAAAAAATAATTTACTTTTGCTGTTTACTGGCTATTGAAAAGCCAAACTGATTGACACTCAAAAAGCATGATGAATGTGACAATATTTCTTAACAAAGAGTTAAAAGATAGTACCCTGTTGCAGGCAGGAATTTGCCTTTGGTTTAGATCTGTAAATTGCCCCTTTACCTTCTACCTCTTTTTAAGTTTGGTACAATTCAGGCGAAATCAGAAGCACATCATGACTTCAAGACATTGATCCTGGCTTGCTTTGGACCAGACATCAATTCTGTGGCAAAGATGCTAAATTTTGTGGGCATTTCTGTCACCTGGTGGGCTGAGCACAGTCTGCTACAAAGTTTTGCATGTATATGTACTAACGTCTCCCCAGTTGCAGAGTGTTTGTCATTGGCAAAATAGTGTTTTCTACGTAAAGTGGTTTATTACAACCCTTTGTGTTGTAATGACCATCCCACAGCTGTTTGCAAAACCTTCTTTAGGGCTAAACTCAGCTATGAAGTGATAAATATGCTTCATACTGAAGTCTTATACAGGTTGTTCATGGGTCTCACACCAGCCATTTAAACAGAGGCTGAGTTTCACTCAAACATGAGGAGATGAGTTTAGGGATCAGATAGGTAAACAGGACAAAGAATACAGAAAAGAAGAGAATCGTTCTCTTTGGAGCTTGGTACCCCAATCAACATCATTCCTCTAGCAAAAAATATTTTGGTATTTTACTGATGATAAGTGAGCAGCCACACCAGCCCAGCCTGAACCATCAGCATTTTCATTATGTATTCGGGGATGGCACTAGGGGATGGCCCTGTGTGGATGGCCAGTACACGTGTTCTGCAGCATCAAAGTCCTTCTCTGTCCTCCAGACAGGAATTTGGGGATTAAAATGCCAAGTAGCCCTGTGCTGGTCTTCCAAATCAGGCTGTTTTTCCCTCTCCACATGCAAAAATGAGTGTGAAGTGCTATGCAGGTAATTAAACCAAACTCTGCTCCAGAGATTCAAAGCTGCCAAGCTAAGCGTGGCTGTGACAGCAGTTGATCACTGAGAGAAGTGCATCACCTGCAGTCTCTGAGACCACTCCTAGCTAGGCAGATAATTTTTTGACAACTTTCCATCCAGTACTGACCAGGCCTGAACATGCTTAATTAGTGAGATCTGATGAGTGCAAAGCCTGAGGTTGTATTAGTCTTGCTGCTAAATTTGGACACATGCTTTGAACTAGTAATACAGGATTTAAAAGCATCATGTAAACAGGATTAGACTTGGCTCGCAAAACCTTGTCTTCTTCCTTGTTTGAGGGAATAAGAGACAGCAAGAAAGCACTGTAGAGCAGATGATTCAGACAAAAATGGCTAGTAACTCTGAAAACACACCTTTCAACATCTACCTCTGAGCATGTAAGAACATGGTGCGCCTGGGGTCCCACGATGGGCGTCAGCACTTGCAGGTGGGATGACGTGCCTGGGAGGGCAGTGGCACTTCAGCTGCAGTAGGGAGGGAGTCTGCCTACGGCCCCCGCCAAGCACAGGCCTGCACCCCCCCTTCAGAAATACCTGCCCGTGGGACGGCGGTGCACTTTTGGGGTGACTGGAGCAGCCTGGGAAGGTGCAGCGTGGTCCAACTGAGACCTCCTTGCTGAGAGGGAGGTCAGGAAATCCAGGGCCTGTGCAGGGAAGCTGGCAAAATCCACCTGAGAAAGACTTCCAGGTAGAAAACAAAGGAATTATCCAGGAAAAAACCTTTGTGATGTTTACCCCATGGCTCAGCGCTCTGGCTGTTCCCCTGGATCCAGATCTGCTGCTGCTGGACCTGAGAGACGATGGACCAGGCAACCACAGGGCTCAGAGCAGCACTGCCTCTGACCAGGGTACAGACACAACGCAGGGAGCACTAGAGGAAATAAAACACAGGAGCCTTCCACTCAGTGATGTGGTGCAGGCAATTTATCCAGGGATTTGCTGTCTCAGCAGGAGTGCACAAAGAATACATGGAGCTTGATATGTTTGAAAATAAGTCAGACAGCACACAAACCCCTGCACCAATGGGTGTACACAGCTTAGTATGTTCCATATTTCTCAAGTATAGTTTAATGAGAGAAATTCAAGCTTTTGGGAGGGGAGTATCTTTCCAAGAGAGTGTATTCATACTTCTAAATTCAGCCTAGCACATGAGAATCCAGATTCTGATCTGACCTCTCGACATTTTCCTGTAAAAGTACTAAATGAAAATTTATTGTGTCTTCTGAATACAACCATGGCTGACCCCAATTTTGAAGCTGTGAGTGACATGGATGCTCTTAGAAATGCATGTTCATATCATTCCTGCCCAGTCTCTAGCATCAATCTCCCTGAGCAGGGATCTCCCAAGCTAGCCAGAATCCCTTCATTTGCATTTCTGTTTTAGACAGAGTTAAATCCCCTTTATGTGCTATTTTGCCTTCTTTTCTTTTTTTCTTATTTATCTGCAGATGTTTCAGGACTGGAGTAGAGTGCTTAGAAGAAATGTCCCAGCTGATGAACAAAAGACGGTGTTTAATTTAGTTACTTTCAAGTAATCCAGCCAAGCCATTCAGACATGTGTTGCCAAACAAGATCATCAAGGCTAAGAGGCTTGTATATATTATTCCTATTGTTCTGGTGAGTTATTTGCCTTGTACTTAGAGCAGTCTGTAAACTATTTCACTATATATAATGAGAAGGAATTTTACACATGTAAAGAATTCTCCATGCTTCGGTTTACAGATGCAATTTAACAGTTCTTGCCTTCAGAGAGCTTGACAGAGAAATATCTGAGGTATCTAAAATACTGTAAGTGAGGTCAGAAATGGCATCGAGAACTTAGGGCTGGCCGCTTTTCTGAACTCATTGAGACTGCTGCAGTGAAAGAAGTGCTTTGACATTGGGAAAGAGTGTTTAATGGGCTTGGAAGGAAGTGTACAAAAGCCAAAAACATCTCCTGGAGAGTTTGAAAAACATCCTCTTTTTTTCTTTACGTGTTTGTTTTCCCATTGAAAAGCAGTTTCAGTAGAACATCTCAAAATGACTTGCTGTGAAGCCTTTCCAAACATTAGTAAAATACATTTTATATATAGTCTCCATATTGTAAAGCGGGAAGACTTATCTCCTGAAACCATTTTCTCCTTGCCTTATATACTTCCATATGAACACATGCCCAGAAAGTGGACCTGTTCATGCACTAGGATAAGTAACATCAGCCCCTTCCTTTGCCCTGAGGAATATCAGATGAGCATTCACAGAGATCATAGAATCACAGAATGGTTAGAGGTGGAAGGGACCTGAAAGATCATTGAGTTTCAACCCCCCTGCCATGGGCAGGGACACCTCCCACTAGACCAGGCTGCTCAAAGCCCCATCCAGCCTGGCCTTGGTGGAGATGGTGGCCCTTAGCGTCAGTCTCCTCTAAAGGATCCTCTGTGGATTCCTGCTGACTCGCTTCCCTCCAGGGTCCTGCATTTCATCAGGTCCTTACGGCTTCAAACACTGGATTCCATCTCACTTGCAAATCTGTGGTCTGGACCACAGTGAGGAGAATGTTAGTGGATATACTTTATTTGAGATTTTAAGATGCATGTGTCACTGTGGGGCTGCAACCAACACAGCTCTGTTAGTGTCTCTGAAATGCAACACTGAAATCATTGCTCCTTTGGACTATGTCTCTTTTTGGCTCAGTCAAGTTTGTTCTTTCCTTTTGGTCTTTTTGGTCTTTTCAAGCCCATTTCAAATTCAGTGCTGAAAATGAATTTGGAAGCAAAGCACCTTTTTTTCTAATTACAGCTTTAATGTTGGAAAATGTGGCACTGTCAGCTGGAGTCCACCCATGTGCAAGTGCAGCAACCACTTCAAATAGGCTTTAGCAAAAGTGCAATCACTTTCAAATTTGAAGGCAGTTCAGAAATACAGAGTCATCTCCAGGAAGATCAGTATTTTCCATCCTAGAAGAAATTTCAATGCCTAAGAAGATTGTTATTTACAAAACACTTAAAGACAAATAAACCCAACAAAATATGCATTTTCACAGTCACACAATTCTTTTTTCTGCATGAGCAAGTATTTAGTGCTTGAAGAAAGCTTCTTTGATATTAGTTTGGTGAGCCAGAGTTCCCTGAAAATAGATAATAAAGCTTGTTCTCTGCCTTGTACTGTGTTTAAAGGCAATTGGGGAATATGAATCTGCTCCAGAAAACTGGACACTGGTGGGACAGTGGACCCACTGGTGGGTGGAAAACTGGGACAGTACTAGCTGTCACTTGCCAGCAGGTGCTATCACCTTGATGTACATCTACTGGGCTTCTATTTTTACAAGAGGTTGGCTCCTCTGGCTCTCTGGACAGACTGCATGTGTTGTGAGGAGCAATGTAAAACTTAGATCTATATATTTGGCTTCCTTTCAACAGCTATAGTTCTGAAAACTGAGTAACTGTATCAATTCTGCCTGATCATTTTAATCTCCACATTTGTCTTTGAGCAATTTTTCTGCCTGCAGCACATCCAAATTTCACATTTTCTACTAATGTCATTGAGATGCTCCTCCTTTTCCAGTTCATTAATAAAGTTGTTAAAAACTTTTCGTTGGTTTTCAATATGATTTACTATGTGTTGTTGCTTCCATGACTAAGGGGGACATTTAGCGGGTCTGGAACGTCTCTAGTGTGCCTGGAATATCTCTGTATCTCCATAATTTAAGTCCTGCCTACAAGACAGGCTGCTTAGAAGACAGAAACAATAAAATAACACAGTTTTAGACCACTGCATGTGGATTCACCCCTTCCCATTTCCCTCCCTTCTAAAACAGAAGTTGTTTCTTTGGGATTTTACATCTCCCCAAAACTTTAGCAACAGTTGTGAGCCTTTCCTGACCACAGCACTCGAGTACTTTGGCAGCTGTGGCTCAGAGTCTTCCTTCTTATTTCCAAAGGAGCTGAGCTATGGGAACAGCACATTGTGATGATTCTTTTAATTTATTTGCTTATTTATGGCCTGAACTGGATTTTACTTTCTTTGCTGTCAAATTGGATCTTGCTGACATTTGTTTTAGAGTGACAGTCTCCATTTCTGGTAGATGGCATTTCTCTGCAGTAGTGTTGAAAATGACTTCTCTTAGTGAAGCTGTTTCCTGCTTCTGTGCTGAAATTTGTAGAAAACTCATTAATTTTTCATTGTCTACCAGTATGCAGCCAGACAAAGACCTTATAAATCAACTGGCTTGCTCTTTCTGAGTCTAGTGATTAAACCTGAAAACACCAGTTAGAGGACAAGCAGTCCAGGGTTTCAGTTTGCATAGAAAATTGTCTCTGATGTCACACAAGATATCAAAGCAAAGAAAGCAGAAGGTGAAATATGTGACCTCCTTTAAGATTCCCCATGTCTTGCTCCCATTCCAATAGAAGCAAGAGCATCTTTTGCCTGTAGTGACCTATCTACTCCACATTGCTGTTGTTGGGTGCTCTGAGTGAAGAGCTCTCCTTTGCAAGTATCAGTCTCCAAGCTGGAGGTAACAACATTCCATGACAGCCAGAAAAAAATGGCTCTTTGTGGACAGCCCCCCATACCCCCTCCTGCTGAACCAGCCTGAGAAACTTCTAGCTGGTGGATTTCATGGACCAGTTACACCCCAAGAGCATTACTGCCAGACTCAGAAGTGCTCTGTCTACCACCCCAGCGACAGAGGGGAGTGGGCAGGATCTTGTGCATAGCCCTCAACTGGGCCAAAAAATCCCAGGGTAGTTCACTGTACCTGGATTTTAAAAGACAAATTGCAGAGAACAATAACAATCAATATTTAATAGTCTTCCTGGTTCTTTTCCTGATTTCTTTTCCCTGATTGATACCTTGATCATCATGTCCTGGTGAAGCCAAAGGAAGAAGAGAGACAGCACTACAGAAATCAGACCCAGGACGTCAGAACTGAACTGCTGCTTCGAGGGCGGTCTATGTCTGTATACGTTCCTAAGCTGAGGGCAGCCTCCCATCCCTCCGAGCAGCTGTGGTTTCACTGTAGTATCATACGACCCCCTGCTGGCCTCATTTTTCTCTTCAGCACTTCTTGCACTGCCAATTTTTCTGTTTTTTCCCCCCTCGGGATTCTTCACGGAGCCACCCTCCACAGGTGCTCCTTTCTGAGGACAAAAGTAACTTTTTCAGGAAAGGATGGCCCCGAAAGGCTCCATCTGGTGTTGCCCGGCATCGTCCCACTCCCTCTGCGGTGGTGGTGGTGATCCCTGGCAGGAACCAACCGTATCTCAGGCTAATGAGTTGTCAGAAACCCGTCCCCGTCCCTCGCCTCCCGGGCAGGTTATTATTATGAGGGCTGTCAGTGGCGGGTGAGGATGGGGCAAGCAATCCATTTCTGCAGCCAGCGGGGAGCTGCGAATCTGTTCACAGGGGATCAGCGGGGTGCTGTGGGAACTGGCCTGCCCTGCAAGCGTCCACCAAGGGCTACCATTCAAGAGAGCACTGTGGGTTCATGGCGAGCGCAGCGAGTTTGCCTCTAATGTATGCCCTAATGAGTCAGCGGAGGGTGTTCTGCCTGCCTGAATGTCTTTAGTGTGGCAAAGCGGAGTGGACATTCCCATACAATAGTGGGCTTAAATTCAGCTTCTCACCGACGCGTAATTCATGGGCGGAACGGCTTTTGTAATACCTATAGAAGAGAAGTACAGTAGGTCATTTCACCAACTAATTGGAGTTGACAATCCCATATCTATCCATACCTCAGAGCCATTTGCATGCATTTGGAAAGGGAGGCATTTTGCCTTCCCTCTTGCGGTCAGCCACCGAGAAGGGAAAAAGATACGTGTATGGATTTGCGCTTTAGACAGTCACAGCCTTGCAACAAAAATTAATATATCCTGGCAATGTCTTTCTCACTTCCAGAATGGCAGGTAGAGCATTAAGGGTTATCTTTCTTGCCCGCATTCTCCAGCTTTTTAGTGATGCTTCCTTTTCCCCACACATGGTTTGATACCTCTGCAGGGCACCCTCTTCATGTTTGTCAGGTGCCCCACACAGCAGAGTCTCAATCCTGCGTAAGTCTTCTAGGTCTTCTATAGCATCAATAAAATAATGCCATGATGGTCAGAATAATAAAAAATGTCCCTGCTTTGCAAACGGGAGTTTCACAACTTGCTGAAGGCCACTTGCTGGACCAGTGGTCGGGGTAAGACCAGTTCCCGACCCCACGCCCATGATGACAGAGTGCATCAAAACTGCCACAAGTTTTAGTATTTTGGGGCTTAGCATGAACTTCTACTCTTATCAACACTTTAATCACTGTCCAGCTTAGATACAGTAGTTGCCTTTGAGTATATACCCAGACAGCATTAATTCTTCCATTTTAATTAGGCACATAACACCTGAAAAAGAAAACTTCCCAATTGTCTGTGGAAGCCAAATGGGCGCTTCGGAGTGCTGTGCTAGTTAAAACTGGACCTTTCCCTTTCTTCAGTAGACCATTTTGTCCTCAAAAATGTCATCCATAGAACTAAGTCCTGTCCCCACCTATCATAGTCTTTGGGAACAATTAACTTTGGTTTGAGCCAACTTGGGGGAATTTATTTTTTTTAAATAAAAGCTTGGGTTTGTCCATCTGTCATGCTAAAAACCTCCAGGCTTCCTCAGTGCAACCCTCAACTCCATTAGCAGTCTACAATGAAATCTTGAAATGAAATTAATGGCTTCTTCCATTCACTAAATGTTTATTCCACATGGGATCCAAAATGCAGAACATGGTAAAATTGCCTGGTTTGTACTTTATGCCGGGACTGAAGGAGACTTTAATGCCACTTGGATGGAGACAAATAAACTTTATGCATCGATTCTATTGACTCGGAGGCAACTTGGTTGTTCTTGATTTGACATGGAAGTTTTCTACAATGCTCTAGAGTTAGGAAGCAGAATAAAGCTGCGCAACAAATGGAACAAAGATGAGATAAATTGCCATGATTTTTTTTCTAAATATGTTCATTAAGGATATTACTTTGCTTAGGATGAAAAACTTTACTATGTTTTTGCTATTAAAAAACAATGATCTGCTGGAAGTGTGGGAAATATGTTTTAAAAAACCCATTAAATGGAGCACACGTCAGTAAAGACAGCTCAATTTCGTTACGGTGGTGTGATCACAAAAACATTTTCTACCATGCAACTTTTAATTAGTCTCGCAAAAAATTATTCTGCTTCACTTATACAAAGTACAGTAAATGGCTATGTAAATGCATAAGGAATGAAATAAATATGCTTTGTTCAAATGTGGTGACCTTTGGGAGACAAAGATGATAAGAGAATGAAGTTTCTTTCTGTTTCCCCTTGTATTTATCATGCGGCAAGTCAATGTTCCCTCATGAAATACAGTAATTATGATAAAAAATAAACTGAAGTGAACTTCTTCACTTCACACTTCAACAATCATCCTGCCATACAGACGCATTCATGCATGTATGGCTGTCATTTCCAATCCAGACAATTTTTGATAAGCTTTAGCTATTCTGAGGTGCTGCCAGTTTGAGTGACAACCTTGATACCTGCAACTAAATGGTTAATCTGTTCACCATTGTGAATGTAATCAGTGCTCTCAGACACAGCAGAATCCCACATTTTTCTGATGTTTGAAATAAAATGGTTATTAGTAAATAATGTAGAGTATATACACATATGTAGCACAGAAATACAGATTAATATGCATGGTATTGTCTGCACTGTTTTGTGTATATACACATATATATACAAAACACACATGAATATTAAGCGACAGAAAATATGGAAAGTAAAACATATATTAAAATGATATAAAATGGATTTGCCTTTTCTATAAATAAAAAAAATATTAAGAATTAAGCAAAGCTTTTCATTACAACATTTCAGATGCACAACTCAAGTCTGAGTCATGTGTGCTTTATGAATTTTTAGTATAATTTAGCATTCAGTTCCCATGGAACTCAGGGGCATTCTGCCCTTGAAAGCGCAGTTATTACTTCCATCCTGCTGCTATTTAAACATACTTGGAGATGATGTGTACTTCCAAATGTGAATAAAGTAAAACCAGTGAAGGCAAAGGTTATGTAGGCAAAGGGTATTCAATTTCCCTCATTTGCTAAAGACATTACAGCTCTGATCAATGTGCTTAGCTTGCACCTTTTAGCCCATTATCTGAGGCTAGAGTCAACTTGGCAACATCAAAAAGGTTGTATTTTTCATTTGTATAAGCTATTATATACTCATACATTTGCTCAGCATCAGAAACACCGGTCTTCAGTATTTTCCATCTATACTTAATTTACTGATATTGACTATTCAGGGGAAAAAAAAAAATCAGTTTCATGCAGGTAACTTTTTATTTTCAGAATAAACTTCCTGAAGTTCCTTCAAGTCAAGTTTAGCACTGCAAGCAATGGACCCATAAAGAAAACCTATTGTATGAATAGTGTATTAGAGAAATGGAGATCAGTTATATGTAACCTCAAAGATACCTCACAAAATACAGGTTCTTAAGTCTGGTAAGTGCTGCTCCCCAAACACCACAAAAAGCAGAGCTGAATTATAAAGGTCATTGCCAACGTGGCCTATGGGAAAGTTCCTCCACAGACCTAAATTCATTTCATTATTAAATGGTGAGCAAGTATCATGGCAGCCAAGTGTCCAGCCACTCTTATCTTCTGGATGGGTAAAGTGTCTGCTGGGGTCTTCCGGTAGGAGCTGGTGTCTCAGTGCTGGGAGAGAAACACTGTCACCCATTGCGGTGACTGTGCTTCTCCTCAGACAGCCCAGTTCAGAGGGGCACAGGAATTGCCATCCACTTGACTTTACTGTGAGTCATCTTATCCACTACTTAATGTAAAGTCGTATCTCCATTAAAATTCTTGGGGTTTCCACATGATAGTACTGTGAATTAAACTTAAACAAGACAGTTGAGCTGTGGATTTGATATCTGTTGGTAAAAAAATCTTTAATTTATCGTTTAGTCCTGAAGATTTCCTTTCCCAGAGATAAAAAATGATAAGAGCTTTGTCTTGAACATTTAAAGCAAGAACCCACAAAACCACAGAAGAGCTGAAGAGTTTTATGTCCAATCCACAGAAGCATGTAAATCCATAAAGTGTCACAGGTCTGAACGAGCCCTTTTCCCCTTCTAATTACGTATCCTTTACAATCTGTCAAAACAAGTAGTCACTCACCTTATGTGAAGCATCATATGAAAGGAACATCAGTATCAGCCCATTGCAACCTACAACTGATCAAACAACCTTAAGGATAATTTTAGAAATACAACATTTGCCAGAAAATACTCAACATTGTGCATGGATATGCTAAATCTTTGTTTATTGTGTAGCAAAAAAATAGTAGAATAGTTCCATGTCAAGCTAACATTTATTATATAAAATCCATATTGAATGCATCTGCATATTAAGTGAAGTTGGCAATGCTATTATTAAGGTTTTGCTGTTTTCCATTCTAAGCTCCTCTTTCTTAGTGGTTTATAACTTTGGCAGCCCTTAACTGTTCGTATAAACATTTACAGGAGGCAGATCTCTAGAAAAGCTTTCCTGGAAGCAGGAAATATCTGCACCAAGCTGATATTTTTCAAGAAAATTTCAGCCAAGAAGGTCGTTTCCAAGAACGGTGCTTGGGAAAAACATAGGTTCCTTTCCCCTTATTTGAAAAAAAAAAAAAAAAAGTTACACGTTTCTTCTGGAAAAATGATAATGAGCTTTGGAGCAAAGACTTGAGTGTTGCAATAAATGGTCTTTGTAAAGGATACACCTTTTTCTACGCTTGTGAAAATCTGCTGAATTGTGGCCACAGTCTAACCTTGAACACACCCTAATCCTCCAAATTAACGTAGTTGCACGTGCTGGTGTGAGAGAGCTGTCTCAGACATCAGAGTATGTTTGTTGGCAGAGAGGCAGGTTTTTTTCAATTGTTTTTATTACCCAAACTAGCTTAAGTATCTCTATCCTGCACTGCAGTAAACAATGTGGTCAGAGCCTGATCTTCTCTTCATTCGCCTGGTCAATACCTACCCTTGCAAGTGTGTTTGTCACTGCATTCCTGGGCAGAAGAGTGGATCCTCTATTGACCATCTTTGGGTCACAGAATCACAAAGTCACAGAATTTTAGGGGTTGGAAGGGACCTTTGGAAATCATCTAGTCCAACCCCCCTGCCAAAGCAGGTTCACCTAGAGCAGGCTAGACAGGAACGCATCCAGGTCCTACTACAAGTACTCCCTCTGCTTACCTACTTGGCCTTTCCTATTACACGTGGTGTAAATTGCCACAGAGAAGACATTGCTCTGGAGAAGGAAGGCACCAAATGGAGGCAAACATCCATGCTATGCTGCTGAGGCCACCCATGCCCCAGGACAGACAGGTGATAGTGGCTGCCATAAGACTAAAGAATAGAAAAGGACCTGAAGGGAGTGGTGTGGCAGTGGGGTCAGGTCATCTAGGATGAGCAAGGACCATCAGAAATTGTCAGTGCACCACTGAGAGTGCTGAAATGCTCATTGTGGCTCTCCAGGCTCTTGATGGCCAAGCAGAGAAGCCCATAGTACCTCAGGTGCCTCCTCAGAACCGCCTGCTGGACAAAGAGAGAGGTCAGCTCCCATCCCCTGTGCACTTTGGGGAAAAAGTAACAGAGTACACAGAAAAATGAAGGCAGAAACAGCAAACTAAATAGCAATCTGAAGCATTACAGAAAGCACTTGTGACAAGGGAACACTAGCACACCAATGGCCTCCTGGCTAGAAATGAAGCAGGTAGAGCTGCTCCCAGACAGCACCATTGCCATTGCCACGATGCAGCGGAAACTTGGCTGGCCAAAACTCCAATTTACTGAACTCTTAAAGTATTTTGAAGAAAGGCATTTCTGTGGTCACACACTGCACCCAGCTCATACAGCTGGGCACTGCCCCAAGAAGTATGAAAGTCAGGGCACTGGTAATTTGGGAACGGTTGGCATAAAACCAGCATAAACAGCTTCAGCCATGCTCTCTCTCCTAGATTTGTATCAGATGTTGCTTGTTGAACCATAGGATTTTGAGTTACTTTTGCCTTGAGCACGCTGCAGTCTTTTGTGCTGTCTGCCTTGTGCTCCCAATCCACGGACCATCCCCATGGTTAATTCCTGGTCCCAGTAACCCTTCCTATCTTGGGTAGGCTAAGCCCATGAGGTTTGTGGGGTCTGAGAAAAGCTTGCCCACCTACGCAAGCTTGGACTCCTGCCTGTTTCAGGCAGGCAGTAAGATGCTCAGAGGTCCTGGTAGCTGAACCAGAAACTGGCTGCATGAAAGCTTCTCCTCCAATCTGCTTCATGGAAGGTTTGTACATATATGTCTGACTTTACAGCAGACCTTTGCCACTCCCGGAAAGGCCCTCACCAAAGGACCACCAGTTTAGTGGAGAGGCAAAAGTCACTGGTCTCAGATGCAGGGCAGTGATCGCTGCCTCCCAGCTGAGATGTGGGCTCTGGGCTCAGGTTCAAGTCAAACACGAAATGCAGACGTCACCTCTGGAACGTTTTCAGAGTACAGGGGGTTGGGGATTTTTTCTGTCTGCAGCCCCTTCCTGGAAATGAGACTTTCTGGCCCGGCTGCCCCAGGATCAGCTCTGGTTCCCCTGGGAGAGGTGCAAACAGCAAACAGCCCAGCAGACTTTGCAGAGGCTCCAATCCCAAATCGCTCTTCCCTTTGGCTATCACAAAAATACATGTATCTGGCCAAATTAATAAAACCACAGCACATTCAGAGCCTCACAGTGTAATGGAGGGAGTTCAGAACATATTTGTCCCTACAGCTGCCAGTCAGCCTTGATGAGTCAGTGGTTTCTTTTGGGCCTGGGGTCCTATTTCTCTGCCGCATCTCTCCAGGATATTACTTGGGTTCATACAGTTTACTAAGAAGTTCAGAAGTCCTGGATTTAGCTCCTTCTTTCAACCCAGCAGCATTTCTCTCTCTTACTTTCTCCTCTACAGCTAGTTTCCTTCTGCTCTTTCCCTGAAACAGCGAGGGAACCTCTTGGACAACATCTAGTCTCTCTTCACCAGCGATCCCCTGGTGACCCCTGTACCCATCTGACTGCCCTGTGGCCTAAACACTCCTTCTTCCTCTTTTTGACCCACAAGATTCACTGTTAAAAATTACTTTCCTCTGTTCGTCAGCATAACCATTTGTCCAAGAGGACTTCAGCATGGATAAAGGACTATTAAATTTTAGAAACTCTTGTTAGGTTTGTATCACCACCACTGGAATTTCAGCCATGGCTGGAAGCAGAGGGACAAGAGAAGAAGCAGATGAGCTGCTCTGTTAAAACACAGCTTGCCACCTAACACGGAGAGCCTCCGATACCAGCCAGACTTTCTGAGCTCTGTTCAGACAGATTTCTCAAAACACCAACTCTTGAAGCACTTCTGTGATTTGGAGACAGCTATTAGTTTCCATTAAGATGTTTGTGTGAAAGCACAGTTCTCAAATTCCTTCTGCGCAATGCCTGATCCCCCCTCTTTTTGACACACACAGGAATGCCATTTTATTATTTATACAGATCACTTTGTTTTCCTCAGCACATAATTTCAATTCCAATTCATTAATGTCAAAGCATAAAGGAAACAACATAAAGCAACAAAAGTTTGCCAAAACCAGAAGATAACAGCTGATAATTAAGGAAGTCCCATTATTTCTTGGCAAAGGAGCCTGTGTTTTCAGAGACACATTCTTAAAGGGCCTCCCATTAGTGTAGCTGCATAATTTGCATGAATACTATTTGCACCAACAAATAAAGGTTTTCAATATGCATAAAAGGAGGCTTTAATGTTCCCTTAATTTCTGTACAATACCCATCCCATGCCCCTTCTCGCTGGCACAGCCCAGCCTGGTGACAGGTTCACAGCAAGGCCACTCCAGCAAACCTCCTTGGGGGAGGGGCAAAAAATTTTGTGACACCATCAAGACCTGGACTTTTATTAGTATATACCTACCATCTCCCAAATCTCATTCCAAACTGACATCACTCTGCGGGCAAAAGGCAATATTGCACATAAATCCTCCCCTTGAGAAGAAACACTGAGTTCCCTTCTTCCCAGGCTCACCCCCGCCTCCTGCACGGGGAGGCCTTCACAGCATGATCTCTCCTCATTGGGCAAGTCCACCCCAAATGGACTTTTGCATCTTGCTTGTGTTTCCTCACATTGGTACACCAGCAACTGCTGGGCACGCAGGACTGATGGCAAGTCTCTCTTGGATTTTATGGTTCCCCTGTGCCCTTCCCTTCATAGAATCATAGAATGGTTTGGGTTGGAAAGGACCTTAAAAATCATCGAGTTCCACCCGCTTTGTCATGAGGGACACCTTCCACTAGACCTGGTTGCTCAGAGCCCCATCCAACCTGGCCTTGAACACTTCCAGGGATGGGCCACCCACAGCTTCTCTGGGCAGCCTGTTCCAGTGTTTCACCCCTCTTAATAGTGAAAAATTTCTTTCTGATATCTAATCTAATCTTCCCTCTTTCAGTTTGAAGACTTCATCCCTCATCCTGTCACTAGAACATCATTCAGCTGGCTCCAAGTGTTATTCAGCAAGACCAAACATCTATTCTAGGCAACAGTCTTGCACCAAACCGTGAATGTGGCAGCATGTGGCAAGAGGCATGTTAGTTGGATCAAACCTGAAACAGGTTGACAAGTTTTGTGGCTCCTGGCACTTGGATTCTGTGTCCCCACCTCTGCAGCACAGCTTCGCTTTGGTTCAGTTGACCCTTGGATGTCAGAGAGAAATTAAAGACTTCTCTTTTTCTGGAGCCTGATGTCACTGCCTACTGGATCATAAAATCATAGAATCATAGATTCATTTAGGTTGGAAAAAACCCCTAAGATCACCGAGTCCAACTGTAACCTAGCACTACCAAGTCCACCACTAAACCATGTCCCTAAGTGCCACATGTTTACATGTCCTTTAAATAACTCCAGGGATCCCAGTCCTCATCCATGGTGAAGGTCTCTGGCGGACAGTTATAGCCTCATTCATGGAGATTTGATCAAAGATGGTGTTATTAAAATGACAAATCATCAACAGAGAGGAAAGATGCTTTTCTGGTAGCGACCTCTGGGAAAAAGCTGCTTGAAGAGAAACTTATTCCGGCAAAGCCCCACAAGGTCAGGATTATAGTTCATGTGAGGGCTGTTGACAATCCACACATATTGCCACAGCAGTTCCCAAGTCACCAAGAGCTGATAACCGATACAGATTTTTCTGCACATACAAAAAAATTGTATTTCTTGTTGAAAAATATTTTTATACAAAATCTTATCAGGTACTTTCTACAGAAAATTTGTGGGCATAAGCAAATTTTCCATTACAGTATGATTTATAATAGCAAATCTTCCATTATGCCTATTGCTGAAGGAAAAAAAAAAATATTCCATGGCAAGATGTGGCCTGAGCCCTAGATACTCTTCACATTTTAGCAGTATTGCTACGGCAGCAAAACTCTCCAAGGATGCACACAGCCTCAAAATCCTTCTAGGTCCGTAAGCATGATAACCACTGCGTCCCCGAGTAGTTAGAATACAGAGCTTGTTAGAAATCAACTCCTGGTCTGCACGAGGCTACTTAAAAACTGTCTAGCTTAGAGCAAGCCACTGTATCACCTAATATTTTCAAGAACCAGATACCGGGGTCTGGGACTCTGGCAAGGGGGAGGAAGGAGGGTGGTACATCTTCACCTGGGACAGGTTTGTATGGGGAAAGCAGTGGGTTCTTACACAGCTTTGTCAGTTATGAACCCAACAGAACCAGAAGCTGAGGTTCATCCATCACGTAGCAGGGCTAACTCTGTGCTGCTACACTGGATTTATTTTGATGCAAACCTGTCATTTGAAGGTACTCTGTCCTGGTGGAGCTTCCTTTTTGTTAACTCAGCTTTACCTACTCTTAGTTCAGGGCTGTGCCTTCACAGCTGCTTTAAGTTCTCTGATTCCAACCAGTGCCCATCTTGTGGCGTCTTCGGTGTGATGGCAAAGTTGAGGCTGCTGCTACCCTGGTGGAGATGAACTTTGTGGCATCAGAAGTAACTCGCTTGATGTGAGAGAAGACTGCGGCAGATCAAACCCTCATTTACACTGGGATATCGCTAGGACAGACCAGAACCTGGAATATGGGGCAGCTCTGAAAGTTTCTGTAAGAAGTATGTTTATGGCAGGCAGAAGCGGGGGGTTATTGCAGGGAGTTCCTGTCTCAGCAAAGTCTGCTCAATCGGGAAATATTTCTGGGCAGCTCAGCTTTCTCTCAGCGATGTGAGGGTACAGGAGCTAGCCCTCTCTGCCTAGCATTATGGTAACGTGGTGTGTTAACGATGTCAGTGAGCATTTGCACTTACACAGATAACGCTATCTAAGGAGTCCCTCCAACAGAAATGCTCTGCCATCGGATGTCCAGCTGCTTAATGTGTTTCCTTAGGAACAGAGCGCAAGCAGTCGTGTGAAATTCCCACCCCTGAGCCGTAAGGGAAAATCCTATCCATCCACCCGAGATCTAAGGTTTGGATTAATCTATGACAAAAACTCTTTCCTGTTCATTTCCTGTTGAGTAGCAGCCTAAATACCCTGAACCAAAGGCAGAAAAGAATGCAAACGATTACTTCCCCTATTACATGGGGAAATACAAAGAAGACAAAAGGTGAACTTCACCCCTGTGCTGAAGGTCAGGAGAAGACCCGCGTAAGCAAACTGTCTCTGAGTCAGAATGATTCAGTCAACAAGGTAAACAGCAAATTCCTCGGGGGGGGGGGTGGGGGGGGGGAGGGGAAGCAAAAGCTATTTTGCTTCCTGATTAACCAAGTTATCCAGTTAACTACATCAGATGTAGTCACGCATTCTGTGCTTTCAGTGCTCCTTCCTCCCCTACCGCCACACAATATTGCTGCAGACCCAGTCTACAGCTGATGAGATTACTGACGCGTGAATTCATGCACTGATTATGAAACTAGAAGTCAAGCACTCCTGCTCTCTGACTTCTATGCCAATACCTATGACCCTTCTATGAAATTCTTCTAGTTTTTGACAACTTTATAACAACTGGGCTGGAATATTTACTCATCTGTCAGAGGAACAAAGTATATTAAAAGCTGAATGTAATTGCTTCTGTATTTCTTGGTACACAAAAAGTTTTCCCAACATGAGTAGGAGACGTAATCAAAATTGGTTCAATATGTAAAAAGAAGCACTGCTTACAGATAACATATCAAACCTGTTATATTGCCATTCACAGATATATATATTTATCTTTGGCAATTGTCAGAAAAGTGCAAAAATTACTCTCACAGTATGATTTTATCCAAGGCACTTGCTCTAAGCTCATTGTGTTCTGCCACACTATATATGTTATCACTTGAAATCAGCTATTCTTTACTCCAAGTAGCATGAAAAATTTTGCTATATATACCATTTCCCATTGTGTTCATGCATTTCCTATATAGGCTTAACAGACTTCCTTACAGAAATCTTACAACTTAGTTACTCTTTCAGCTGGCCCATAGCGAGTCTTGCTACCAGAAAGATTATTAGCATAATTTTGATGTTGTCTCTGCTGACCATCCTATTCACAATAAAAGAAAACCACACTCATTTCTGATGATCATGAAAGCAAGTATCTGAGTGTGCTTTTCGATACACGCTAGTTAAAAAGAATTACAATTCCAACTCTTATTCAGTCCTACCCATCCATAAAAGTACAGCAACCACTATGCATGAGGACAGTCTGGATCTGGAGAAGATTGGTTGTTGAGTCAACAGCATTAAGTACCCAGATTTAAACAGGTGATGATGGTTTTGCTTTCAACACTAGGGCACTAGACTGACCTTTGTAAGGTAAAGTGCACCAAAAAAAAGTAACAGTTCTGTTAGAGCAAGGTTAATTCCTAAATGTACATCTTCCACATTCAGCATCCAATCCATTAAAGATGAAGGGAATATGCTGTATGCAGGAACATAAATACACATTGTGGCATTTTATGACTTTAGACATAGAGAAGACATTAGTGTAGGCGTGACAAATTAATGAATGGTACAGACGTTGGTTCAGCTTATTTGCTTGTCAAAGGTTAAGAGTCATAAATTACAGCTACTGCAAGACTGATGTTTCCAGTGTGAATAGGCTGATGCTCTCTACAGTCAAGAAAAAGCTCCAGCAACTTGTTTGCTTGGGAGTCAAACGAGACCGAGTAGAGCACTCGCACATTGGCAAGGACCCCGCTTATGCCTCTTATAAACTCCGAGGTTTTCTATCCACGCGTGTGGAGTAACGGGAACGTACTGGTCCGCAAAGCTATTCTTAAGCACGAATGGATGTCGCCACACTTTCACCGCCCCGAAGGCACGCAGGTAACACCAACAGAGTTTGTTGGAGGACTCCGTTATGTGCCACAGCCACCATGCCAGTTAAGCACTGCCACCTCGTGGAAATTTACTCGCATGGAGAGAAACGGAAACACAGACGTGCTAACCGTTGCTGAGCTGAACACGGCCCTCAAAGCTGGTAAATCGCGGGGTGAAAACCAAGCAACACCCTGCTGAGAAGGGCACACACACGGACGCGCTCGATCGCTCCGAAGCGGGACGTCCATCCCGGGCCGGGAGGGCAGCTGCTGCTCTGCCCGTCCGACCGAAAGGCAAAATAGGCTCGCTGCCGGCTAACGCGGGTCGAAGCCGGCTCCATAGGGCCTGCGGGGCTGGGGGGTGGCAAGGAGGTCGCAAGGCGGGCGGGAGGGAAAGGCCTGCCGCCTGGAAGTGCGGAGGATGGCGGCTCCGCCCACCGTAGCGGCCTGAGGCGCCCGGCAACAGCAGCACCACCCCCGCCCCGCAAAGCAACGGCACGCGATTGGATGGAAGAGGGCGAGGGCAGCCAGCCCGGCCAATGGGAAAGAACCCCCTCGGCGCCGCCCA